>NC_140440.1:7500-641250 GCF_963576455.1 Neolamprologus multifasciatus
GACATTAATTCATATTTGACCTTTGACCCTTAGTATTACTTAAAAACCCTTTACTAAAAACATAAACTAAAATTCAAACAAATTATATCCCCAACCCTGAGGATGGACCCTAACCCTAACCACTCCACACCCCCCAACCACCTAAAAAGGAAAAAGCCCTCGCAGGCCCAACCCTGGTTCGTCAGGCTTGGTAAGAATCTCATAACCCTAACTGGAGGTACTACCCTAACCCTAAATCTGAATCAGGCCTAAATTGGAATATCACCTAAATTCATATTGAAATAAATTATGACATTAATTCATATTTGACCTTTGACCCTTAGTATTACTTAAAAACCCTTTACTAAAAACATAAACTAAAATTCAAACAAATTATATCCCCAACCCTGAGGATGGACCCTAACCCTAACCACTCCACACCCCCCAACCACCTAAAAAGGAAAAAGCCCTCGCAGGCCCAACCCTGGTTCGTCAGGCTTGGTAAGAATCTCATAACCCTAACTGGAGGTACTACCCTAACCCTAAATCTGAATCAGGCCTAAATTGGAATATCACCTAAATTCATATTGAAATAAATTATGACATTAATTCATATTTGACCTTTGACCCTTAGTATTACTTAAAAACCCTTTACTAAAAACATAAACTAAAATTCAAACAAATTATATCCCCAACCCTGAGGATGGACCCTAACCCTAACCACTCCACACCCCCCAACCACCTAAAAAGGAAAAAGCCCTCGCAGGCCCAACCCTGGTTCGTCAGGCTTGGTAAGAATCTCATAACCCTAACTGGAGGTACTACCCTAACCCTAAATCTGAATCAGGCCTAAATTGGAATATCACCTAAATTCATATTGAAATAAATTATGACATTAATTCATATTTGACCTTTGACCCTTAGTATTACTTAAAAACCCTTTACTAAAAACATAAACTAAAATTCAAACAAATTATATCCCCAACCCTGAGGATGGACCCTAACCCTAACCACTCCACACCCCCCAACCACCTAAAAAGGAAAAAGCCCTCGCAGGCCCAACCCTGGTTCGTCAGGCTTGGTAAGAATCTCATAACCCTAACTGGAGGTACTACCCTAACCCTAAATCTGAATCAGGCCTAAATTGGAATATCACCTAAATTCATATTGAAATAAATTATGACATTAATTCATATTTGACCTTTGACCCTTAGTATTACTTAAAAACCCTTTACTAAAAACATAAACTAAAATTCAAACAAATTATATCCCCAACCCTGAGGATGGACCCTAACCCTAACCACTCCACACCCCCCAACCACCTAAAAAGGAAAAAGCCCTCGCAGGCCCAACCCTGGTTCGTCAGGCTTGATAAGAATCTCATAACCCTAACTGGAGGTACTACCCTAACCCTAAATCTGAATCAGGCCTAAATTGGAATATCACCTAAATTCATATTGAAATAAATTATGACATTAATTCATATTTGACCTTTGACCCTTAGTATTACTTAAAAACCCTTTACTAAAAACATAAACTAAAATTCAAACAAATTATATCCCCAACCCTGAGGATGGACCCTAACCCTAACCACTCCACACCCCCCAACCACCTAAAAAGGAAAAAGCCCTCGCAGGCCCAACCCTGGTTCGTCAGGCTTGGTAAGAATCTCATAACCCTAACTGGAGGTACTACCCTAACCCTAAATCTGAATCAGGCCTAAATTGGAATATCACCTAAATTCATATTGAAATAAATTATGACATTAATTCATATTTGACCTTTGACCCTTAGTATTACTTAAAAACCCTTTACTAAAAACATAAACTAAAATTCAAACAAATTATATCCCCAACCCTGAGGATGGACCCTAACCCTAACCACTCCACACCCCCCAACCACCTAAAAAGGAAAAAGCCCTCGCAGGCCCAACCCTGGTTCGTCAGGCTTGGTAAGAATCTCATAACCCTAACTGGAGGTACTACCCTAACCCTAAATCTGAATCAGGCCTAAATTGGAATATCACCTAAATTCATATTGAAATAAATTATGACATTAATTCATATTTGACCTTTGACCCTTAGTATTACTTAAAAACCCTTTACTAAAAACATAAACTAAAATTCAAACAAATTATATCCCCAACCCTGAGGATGGACCCTAACCCTAACCACTCCACACCCCCCAACCACCTAAAAAGGAAAAAGCCCTCGCAGGCCCAACCCTGGTTCGTCAGGCTTGGTAAGAATCTCATAACCCTAACTGGAGGTACTACCCTAACCCTAAATCTGAATCAGGCCTAAATTGGAATATCACCTAAATTCATATTGAAATAAATTATGACATTAATTCATATTTGACCTTTGACCCTTAGTATTACTTAAAAACCCTTTACTAAAAACATAAACTAAAATTCAAACAAATTATATCCCCAACCCTGAGGATGGACCCTAACCCTAACCACTCCACACCCCCCAACCACCTAAAAAGGAAAAAGCCCTCGCAGGCCCAACCCTGGTTCGTCAGGCTTGGTAAGAATCTCATAACCCTAACTGGAGGTACTACCCTAACCCTAAATCTGAATCAGGCCTAAATTGGAATATCACCTAAATTCATATTGAAATAAATTATGACATTAATTCATATTTGACCTTTGACCCTTAGTATTACTTAAAAACCCTTTACTAAAAACATAAACTAAAATTCAAACAAATTATATCCCCAACCCTGAGGATGGACCCTAACCCTAACCACTCCACACCCCCCAACCACCTAAAAAGGAAAAAGCCCTCGCAGGCCCAACCCTGGTTCGTCAGGCTTGGTAAGAATCTCATAACCCTAACTGGAGGTACTACCCTAACCCTAAATCTGAATCAGGCCTAAATTGGAATATCACCTAAATTCATATTGAAATAAAGTATGACATTAATTCATATTTGACCTTTGACCCTTAGTATTACTTAAAAACCCTTTACTAAAAACATAAACTAAAATTCAAACAAATTATATCCCCAACCCTGAGGATGGACCCTAACCCTAACCACTCCACACCCCCCAACCACCTAAAAAGGAAAAAGCCCTCGCAGGCCCAACCCTGGTTCGTCAGGCTTGGTAAGAATCTCATAACCCTAACTGGAGGTACTACCCTAACCCTAAATCTGAATCAGGCCTAAATTGGAATATCACCTAAATTCATATTGAAATAAATTATGACATTAATTCATATTTGACCTTTGACCCTTAGTATTACTTAAAAACCCTTTACTAAAAACATAAACTAAAATTCAAACAAATTATATCCCCAACCCTGAGGATGGACCCTAACCCTAACCACTCCACACCCCCCAACCACCTAAAAAGGAAAAAGCCCTCGCAGGCCCAACCCTGGTTCGTCAGGCTTGGTAAGAATCTCATAACCCTAACTGGAGGTACTACCCTAACCCTAAATCTGAATCAGGCCTAAATTGGAATATCACCTAAATTCATATTGAAATAAATTATGACATTAATTCATATTTGACCTTTGACCCTTAGTATTACTTAAAAACCCTTTACTAAAAACATAAACTAAAATTCAAACAAATTATATCCCCAACCCTGAGGATGGACCCTAACCCTAACCACTCCACACCCCCCAACCACCTAAAAAGGAAAAAGCCCTCGCAGGCCCAACCCTGGTTCGTCAGGCTTGGTAAGAATCTCATAACCCTAACTGGAGGTACTACCCTAACCCTAAATCTGAATCAGGCCTAAATTGGAATATCACCTAAATTCATATTGAAATAAATTATGACATTAATTCATATTTGACCTTTGACCCTTAGTATTACTTAAAAACCCTTTACTAAAAACATAAACTAAAATTCAAACAAATTATATCCCCAACCCTGAGGATGGACCCTAACCCTAACCACTCCACACCCCCCAACCACCTAAAAAGGAAAAAGCCCTCGCAGGCCCAACCCTGGTTCGTCAGGCTTGGTAAGAATCTCATAACCCTAACTGGAGGTACTACCCTAACCCTAAATCTGAATCAGGCCTAAATTGGAATATCACCTAAATTCATATTGAAATAAATTATGACATTAATTCATATTTGACCTTTGACCCTTAGTATTACTTAAAAACCCTTTACTAAAAACATAAACTAAAATTCAAACAAATTATATCCCCAACCCTGAGGATGGACCCTAACCCTAACCACTCCACACCCCCCAACCACCTAAAAAGGAAAAAGCCCTCGCAGGCCCAACCCTGGTTCGTCAGGCTTGGTAAGAATCTCATAACCCTAACTGGAGGTACTACCCTAACCCTAAATCTGAATCAGGCCTAAATTGGAATATCACCTAAATTCATATTGAAATAAATTATGACATTAATTCATATTTGACCTTTGACCCTTAGTATTACTTAAAAACCCTTTACTAAAAACATAAACTAAAATTCAAACAAATTATATCCCCAACCCTGAGGATGGACCCTAACCCTAACCACTCCACACCCCCCAACCACCTAAAAAGGAAAAAGCCCTCGCAGGCCCAACCCTGGTTCGTCAGGCTTGGTAAGAATCTCATAACCCTAACTGGAGGTACTACCCTAACCCTAAATCTGAATCAGGCCTAAATTGGAATATCACCTAAATTCATATTGAAATAAAGTATGACATTAATTCATATTTGACCTTTGACCCTTAGTATTACTTAAAAACCCTTTACTAAAAACATAAACTAAAATTCAAACAAATTATATCCCCAACCCTGAGGATGGACCCTAACCCTAACCACTCCACACCCCCCAACCACCTAAAAAGGAAAAAGCCCTCGCAGGCCCAACCCTGGTTCGTCAGGCTTGGTAAGAATCTCATAACCCTAACTGGAGGTACTACCCTAACCCTAAATCTGAATCAGGCCTAAATTGGAATATCACCTAAATTCATATTGAAATAAATTATGACATTAATTCATATTTGACCTTTGACCTTTAGTATTACTTAAAAACCCTTTACTAAAAACATAAACTAAAATTCAAACAAATTATATCCCCAACCCTGAGGATGGACCCTAACCCTAACCACTCCACACCCCCCAACCACCTAAAAAGGAAAAAGCCCTCGCAGGCCCAACCCTGGTTCGTCAGGCTTGGTAAGAATCTCATAACCCTAACTGGAGGTACTACCCTAACCCTAAATCTGAATCAGGCCTAAATTGGAATATCACCTAAATTCATATTGAAATAAATTATGACATTAATTCATATTTGACCTTTGACCCTTAGTATTACTTAAAAACCCTTTACTAAAAACATAAACTAAAATTCAAACAAATTATATCCCCAACCCTGAGGATGGACCCTAACCCTAACCACTCCACACCCCCCAACCACCTAAAAAGGAAAAAGCCCTCGCAGGCCCAACCCTGGTTCGTCAGGCTTGGTAAGAATCTCATAACCCTAACTGGAGGTACTACCCTAACCCTAAATCTGAATCAGGCCTAAATTGGAATATCACCTAAATTCATATTGAAATAAATTATGACATTAATTCATATTTGACCTTTGACCCTTAGTATTACTTAAAAACCCTTTACTAAAAACATAAACTAAAATTCAAACAAATTATATCCCCAACCCTGAGGATGGACCCTAACCCTAACCACTCCACACCCCCCAACCACCTAAAAAGGAAAAAGCCCTCGCAGGCCCAACCCTGGTTCGTCAGGCTTGGTAAGAATCTCATAACCCTAACTGGAGGTACTACCCTAACCCTAAATCTGAATCAGGCCTAAATTGGAATATCACCTAAATTCATATTGAAATAAATTATGACATTAATTCATATTTGACCTTTGACCCTTAGTATTACTTAAAAACCCTTTACTAAAAACATAAACTAAAATTCAAACAAATTATATCCCCAACCCTGAGGATGGACCCTAACCCTAACCACTCCACACCCCCCAACCACCTAAAAAGGAAAAAGCCCTCGCAGGCCCAACCCTGGTTCGTCAGGCTTGGTAAGAATCTCATAACCCTAACTGGAGGTACTACCCTAACCCTAAATCTGAATCAGGCCTAAATTGGAATATCACCTAAATTCATATTGAAATAAATTATGACATTAATTCATATTTGACCTTTGACCCTTAGTATTACTTAAAAACCCTTTACTAAAAACATAAACTAAAATTCAAACAAATTATATCCCCAACCCTGAGGATGGACCCTAACCCTAACCACTCCACACCCCCCAACCACCTAAAAAGGAAAAAGCCCTCGCAGGCCCAACCCTGGTTCGTCAGGCTTGGTAAGAATCTCATAACCCTAACTGGAGGTACTACCCTAACCCTAAATCTGAATCAGGCCTAAATTGGAATATCACCTAAATTCATATTGAAATAAATTATGACATTAATTCATATTTGACCTTTGACCCTTAGTATTACTTAAAAACCCTTTACTAAAAACATAAACTAAAATTCAAACAAATTATATCCCCAACCCTGAGGATGGACCCTAACCCTAACCACTCCACACCCCCCAACCACCTAAAAAGGAAAAAGCCCTCGCAGGCCCAACCCTGGTTCGTCAGGCTTGGTAAGAATCTCATAACCCTAACTGGAGGTACTACCCTAACCCTAAATCTGAATCAGGCCTAAATTGGAATATCACCTAAATTCATATTGAAATAAATTATGACATTAATTCATATTTGACCTTTGACCCTTAGTATTACTTAAAAACCCTTTAATAAAAACATAAACTAAAATTCAAACAAATTATATCCCCAACCCTGAGGATGGACCCTAACCCTAACCACTCCACACCCCCCAACCACCTAAAAAGGAAAAAGCCCTCGCAGGCCCAACCCTGGTTCGTCAGGCTTGGTAAGAATCTCATAACCCTAACTGGAGGTACTACCCTAACCCTAAATCTGAATCAGGCCTAAATTGGAATATCACCTAAATTCATATTGAAATAAATTATGACATTAATTCATATTTGACCTTTGACCCTTAGTATTACTTAAAAACCCTTTACTAAAAACATAAACTAAAATTCAAACAAATTATATCCCCAACCCTGAGGATGGACCCTAACCCTAACCACTCGACACCCCCCAACCACCTAAAAAGGAAAAAGCCCTCGCAGGCCCAACCCTGGTTCGTCAGGCTTGGTAAGAATCTCATAACCCTAACTGGAGGTACTACCCTAACCCTAAATCTGAATCAGGCCTAAATTGGAATATCACCTAAATTCATATTGAAATAAATTATGACATTAATTCATATTTGACCTTTGACCCTTAGTATTACTTAAAAACCCTTTACTAAAAACATAAACTAAAATTCAAACAAATTATATCCCCAACCCTGAGGATGGACCCTAACCCTAACCACTCCACACCCCCCAACCACCTAAAAAGGAAAAAGCCCTCGCAGGCCCAACCCTGGTTCGTCAGGCTTGGTAAGAATCTCATAACCCTAACTGGAGGTACTACCCTAACCCTAAATCTGAATCAGGCCTAAATTGGAATATCACCTAAATTCATATTGAAATAAATTATGACATTAATTCATATTTGACCTTTGACCCTTAGTATTACTTAAAAACCCTTTACTAAAAACATAAACTAAAATTCAAACAAATTATATCCCCAACCCTGAGGATGGACCCTAACCCTAACCACTCCACACCCCCCAACCACCTAAAAAGGAAAAAGCCCTCGCAGGCCCAACCCTGGTTCGTCAGGCTTGGTAAGAATCTCATAACCCTAACTGGAGGTACTACCCTAACCCTAAATCTGAATCAGGCCTAAATTGGAATATCACCTAAATTCATATTGAAATAAATTATGACATTAATTCATATTTGACCTTTGACCCTTAGTATTACTTAAAAACCCTTTACTAAAAACATAAACTAAAATTCAAACAAATTATATCCCCAACCCTGAGGATGGACCCTAACCCTAACCACTCCACACCCCCCAACCACCTAAAAAGGAAAAAGCCCTCGCAGGCCCAACCCTGGTTCGTCAGGCTTGGTAAGAATCTCATAACCCTAACTGGAGGTACTACCCTAACCCTAAATCTGAATCAGGCCTAAATTGGAATATCACCTAAATTCATATTGAAATAAATTATGACATTAATTCATATTTGACCTTTGACCCTTAGTATTACTTAAAAACCCTTTACTAAAAACATAAACTAAAATTCAAACAAATTATATCCCCAACCCTGAGGATGGACCCTAACCCTAACCACTCCACACCCCCCAACCACCTAAAAAGGAAAAAGCCCTCGCAGGCCCAACCCTGGTTCGTCAGGCTTGGTAAGAATCTCATAACCCTAACTGGAGGTACTACCCTAACCCTAAATCTGAATCAGGCCTAAATTGGAATATCACCTAAATTCATATTGAAATAAATTATGACATTAATTCATATTTGACCTTTGACCCTTAGTATTACTTAAAAACCCTTTACTAAAAACAAACTAAAATTCAAACAAATTACAATTCCACAAAGTATTAAAAATTAATTTAATAAATTCATATATAAATAAATACATATAACGGTCAATATTTGGGATAAAAAACATAATACATTAAAACTGCAATTCATGTGTAATTAAAAAATAAACACCTATGGAGAAAAACTAGAGTCTTGACAGCAAAAAAGGAGAAATTACCAACACACGAAAAAACAACACTCAAAACTTAGGGGGCGTGTTTTGAATGCAGGGGCAGGCTATAAATGCAGGGGAAGGTTGTTTCAGCCTCACTCTGTCTCAGACCTTCGGACAGTGCACATCTCTATTGAGAGTCCTTCTACAGCCACAAACTCACGTTTTTTTTGTCTTTCTGTGTGCTTCTCGCCTGAGGAAGGCCAGATCTTGGCCGAAACGTCGCGGCATAAGCACACGCTTCATTGATTTTTTTATTTGAGGAGTTTTATTTTTTTATTTTTTTATTTTATTTTTTTATTTTTTTCTTGATTTCAATTTTCATTTTTTCCATAAATAAATATTTCATTTTTTTATATATACACACATAAAAAATACACTTATAAATAACATACCTAATAACAAATTCATTTTATTTACCTATAATAACAAAGCCCACGGGGACACAAATTCTACACAAATAAATAGTAACAAAAGACAACTATTAACGAAAAAGTGAGACTCATCGGGAGGAGATGAGTGCCTTACAGTGGACTACAGTCCGCAGGGGGAAGAGCACTTCCCAGAACCTTTTCCGGGGTTGGACAGGGCGACCCGTTGGGGGAATGGACAGTGCCTTTCCTGTTTCCGGCTGGAGACAGGCTCAGTCCACACTTCCTAACCCTAACCCCCCCTAACCCTAACCCTAAGCACTGGAAGGGGATCGTATCCCACTTATAACCACATATTCGTTATTTAATGTTCAAATGCATAAAAAGTTGAAAGAAAATTTTGATTCTCTAATGATAAAAACTGGAGTTTTGCCAAATAGGACAGTGATTTCAGCGTACAGGAGAAATAAAAACTTAAAAGACTACTTGGTCAGAGCAAGGCTGACGAGTCAGCAATTTTTGAAGCCAACAGTGTTGTTTGGCACTTTCTGTTCCTTGACCTTTGTCAAAAACAGGGTCAAGAAGACAATTTTTCCTGTACGGCAGAGATTCACGCCACAATCCACAAATTGCATATATTTGATCTTTTGTGTGAAATGCGGTATGCAATATGTAGGAGAGACTAAGAATTCGATTTCATTGAGGATGACACAACATCGTTATAATATTAAAAATCATAAGGAAAGGCAAACTCCACTAGTAGAACACTTTATTAGTCATAGCTATAAGTCTCTGAGAGTTGCTGGTTTGGAAAGGAATGCCCTGTGGACGGATTGGGAGAGAAAGAAGGTTGAAAGAAGATGGATTTATTGGTTGGATACTAAAGAACCAGATGGGTTAAACATTAGATTTCGGTAATTTGGATATTGGTAGAATAACGTTGATGGGGAGACGATGATTAGTGACTTGGTATGGCCGGGTTTGGCGTGATCGGGCGGGACTTCCTGTCTTACCGACCCCTGACCTGAACTTAGGCCCTAACCTCAACCATTCCACTTTGATTGGAACCCCATCCCCAATCTGAGCCCGAACCATATATCTCTAGGACAGCCCCACCCTGACAACTGGCCCTGACCCTAACCCCACCCTTATATCTGGCCCTAACCCTAACCACACCCCCACACCCAGCCCTAACCCTAACTTTATCCCCCCCACCCCATTTCACTCCGTCCCCCCATCCTAACCCTTATTGGGAGGATAGGAAGAGGGAGGGGTTCAATATTTACAATGGGTCATTATAATCATTATCATAAAAATTCATGGGGGAAATGCAACTAATTCATAATTAAATTTTAATAATTTTAATAATTTGGGATATTATTGGCTTAAAAAATTCATATTTGCAGTCTACGCACAAGGGGCTTATAGGATTTGAGGGTCTAAAAATTTACAAGTAAAAAATTAATGTGTAATAACATTTAACATAAATTTTGGGATTCAAAATTATTATTAAAAAATTCATATCAAATTGGACTTTTAAGATTAGGTGTACAAATGATTTGGGCTTACAGTAATTAAGTACATACTGGGAACTATCATAATTCATGGAGTAAGTATTTTTAAAACCTAATGGGAAAGGGCTATTTACATAGGAAGGAAATTTGGATAAAAAAAGACGAACGATCAAAAAAGACGACTGAAAACTCTAACTGGAGCAGAGGGTATAAAAGGAGCTGACACACACAGAAAGGGCATTTCGCCTTGAGACACAGAAGGAGCAACATCACAGAGACTAGACAAACACACAGAAGTTTGTTTTGCTTGTTTTTTGTGCCACAGCCTGAAGAAGGCCCTTTTCAGGGCCGAAACGTCGCGGCGGCACATATTGAAATTTGATTTAATTTAATCTCATTTAATTCATTTTGTTTTGAATTCATAAATACAAAACTAATAAATAACAAAAACACAACAAAACTTTTATTTCATTTTATTTTATTTTCTTCATTACCACTCTTATTTTTTGATTACTTATATACCAAAGGCGACATTATTAATATATAACAAAGGCGACACCACAACAATATCAATCAACACTTTACATAAATAAACAACAACAACAAGACAATAAAAAGTCCATCGGGCTCGATGGCTTTTTTTGATGATGAGGATGGGTGGACGGTGGTCCGTCACGGGAGGCGCCAGCAGCGTCCTGGGCGGTCCAACTTCCAGCAGCAACGGGTCACCTGGGGGATGGACCGTGCACGTCCTCCTGCCTTCGGAAGAGGGGAGAGGAGTCAGTCTTCATTCCCTAATCGGCCTGTGCCTCCCTCGGGTTCTCGATCCCGTGGCTCTGGTCCTCCATCCCGATCCTATGCTGATGTGGTTCGCCGAGGACGACTTCAGGATGAACCGAGAGTGACCGCTTCCTACTACCGGAGACCCAGATTAAACTGGGGACGCCAGTGGGGACAGCAACCGAGATGGCAGCAGCAACAGGAACCAATGGACCAGGAAAAGCTGCAATTGGTTCGTAAGCTGCACATGGTGATCAGATTGGTGCATCACCTTCAGAATGTGACTCCCAAGGAAGGGAGAGAGGAACCACGGATGATTGTCCGTATGGTTGACAACTTGGCCTCCATGATCAAGCCAGCCTTGCCAACACCTGAAACGCTGGACTTGATCCTGGGCAATGCTAAGAATTGGGGGTACACTACCCTCATGATTTTGGAGGAGCACTACTCCAAGCAGATTGATGTGATGAGGGGAGAGTTGACCGCTGAGATGCGTCCGGACTGGAAAGAATGTTTCCAGATGGCTGTGCGGAGAGCTTGTAGAGACCTACCCCACATCACACAAGAAGTGCTGGACCACGCAGAGGCTCTGTGTGTGGCTCTGTGGAACAGTTTACCACTACAATTACGTTTGCTTGACTCTGTGGATTCTTTTAAAAAACAGTTAAAAACTCTTCTGTTCAAACGGGCCTTTTGTTGATCTACATATTTTGTATTTTTACATTATTTGCATTTGATCTTTTACATTGTATATAATGTTTATTGATTTTACTGTTTATTTTAATATTTGTGTACAGCGCTTTGTGATTGTCTGTCTGTGAAAAGCGCTTAATAAATAAAGTTTACTTACTTACTTACTTACTTACCAAGTATAAAAGGTCTTTTATAACGGTCTTCACTCGCTTACGGCCACACCACCCTGAACACGCCCGACTGCGACTGATCTCGGAAGCAAAGCAGGGTCGGGCTTGGTCAGTACTTGGATGGGAGACCACTTGGGAATTCCAGGTGCTGGAATCTTTTGCACTTCCACACGCAAACTGCAGAGGGCGCCGCTGCTCACTCAGCAAGGTGAAGGTAAATGGTAAATGGACTGGTTCTTATATAGCGCTTTTCTACTCTTTCTGAGCACTCAAAGCGCTGTACACAACTTGTACATTCACACCAGCACATTTTTCTAAGTGCTATCTACGTAACATTCACACACACATTCATACTCCGATGGATGCATCGGAGAGCAATTTGGGGTTAGTATCTTGCCCAAGGATATTTGGCATGCAGACTGGGGAAGCCAGGGATCGAACCACCAACCTTCCGATCAGTAGATGACCTGCTCTACCACCTGAGCTACAGCCACCCAGGTGATGCTACTATGCAGGACCGCCCCTGCTTAGCTTCAGAGATCAGATGAGAACAGGCGTGGTATGGCTGTAAGTGAGAGGCTTCCTCGATAACGGGCTGTAACATGTGAAGCTTAGCAGAATATTATATTTTAAAGTGTGTTACATTTGCCAAGTATAAAAGGTCTTTTATAGCGGTTGTCACTCGCTTACGCCACACCACCCTGAACACGCCTGCTCGCGTCTGATCTCGGAAGCTAAGCAGGGTCGGGCCTGGTCAGTACTTGGATGGGAGACTGCCTGGGAATACCAGGTGCTGGAAGCTTTTGCACTTCCACACGCAAACTGCAGAGGGTGTAGCTGCTCACTCAGCAAGGTGAAGGTGACGCTACTATGCAGGACCGCCCCTGCTTAACTTCAGAGATCAGATGAGAACAGGAGTGGTATGGCCGTAAGTGAGAGGCTTCTTCAATAACAGGCTTTAACATGTGAACCTTAGCACAATACTGTAATTTAAACTGTGTTACATTTGCAAGGTATAAAAGGTCTTTTATAGCGGCGTTTACTCGCTTAGGCCACACCACCCTAAACACGCCCGATTGCGTCTTATCTCGGAAGCTAAGCAGGGTCGGGCCTGGTCAGTACTTGGATGGGAAACCGCATGGGAATACCAGGTGCTGGAAGCTTTTGCACTTCCACACGCAAACTGCAGAGGGCGCAGCTGCTCACTCAGCAAGGTGAAGGTGACGCTACTATGCAAGACCGCACCTGCTTAGTTTCAGAGATGAGATGAGAACAGGAGTGGTATGGCGGTAAATGAGAGGCTTCCTCGATAACGGGCTGTAACATGTGAAGCTTAGCAGAATACTATATTTCAAACTGTGTTACATTTGCCAACTATAAAAGGTCTTTTATAGCGGTGTTCACTCGTTTACTGCCACACCACCCTGAACACGTCTGATCTCGGAAGCTAAGCAGGGTCGGGCCTGGTCAGTACTTGGATGGGAGACCGCCTGGAAGCTTTTGCACTTCCAGACGCAAACTGCAGAGGGCGCAGCTGCTCACTCAGTGGAGGCAGCTTCAGGAAAAGTGTCATGACAACACTCCTGATTGCATTTCGCTTCTGTGCAAAACACTGTGTGCTCTCTGTCACTTTAACACTGTCCTGTGAGAAACTAACATGTGTTATTATTGAGACATTACCGCGGGAAAAGCATTTTTGCAGGTCAGTGTTGAAGCTGCAGTTCAAAATAAAGGTTTGCATGTTTTTGCTGTAACATGTGAAGCTTAACACAATATATTTCAAACTGTGTTACATTTGCCAAGTATAAAAGGTCTTTTATAGCCGTTTTCACTCATTTACGGCCACACCACCCTGAACACGCCCGATCGCGTCTGATCTTGGAAGCTAAGCAGGGTCGGGCCTGGTCAGTACTTGGGTGGGAGACCGCCTGGGAATACCAGGTGCTGGAAGCTTTTGCACTTCCACCCGCATACTGCAGAGGGCGTCGCTGCTCACTCAGCAAGGTGAAGGCGGCTACTATGCAGGACCGCCCCTGCTTAGCTTCAGAGATCAGATGAGAACAGGCGTGGTATGGCCCTAAGTGAGAGGCTTCCTCGATAACGGGCTGTAACATGTGAAGCTTAGCACAATACTATATTTTAAACTGTGTTACATTTGCCAAGTATAAAAGGTCTTTTATAACGGTCTTCACTCGCTTACGGCCACACCACCCTGAACACGCCCGATCGCGTCTGATCGCGTAATCTAAGCAGGGTCTGGCCTTGTCAGTAATTGGATGGGAGACCGCCTGGGAATACCAGGTGCCTTAAGCTTTTGCACTTCCACACGCAAACTGCAGAGGGTGCTGCTGCTAACTCAGCAGGTTGAAGGTGACGCTACTATGCAGGACCGCCCCTGCTTAGCTTCAGAGATCAGATGAGAACAGGAGTGGTATGGCCGTAAGTGAGAGGCTTCCTCGATAACGGGCTGTAACATGTGAAGCTTAGCACAATACTATATTTTAAACTGTGTTACATTTGCCAAGTATAAAAGGTCTTTTATAGCAGGCTTCCCTCGCTTTCGGTCATACCACCCTGAACACCCCCGATCTCGTCTGATCTCGGAAGCTATGCAGCGTCGGGCCTGGTCAGTACTTGCATGGGAGACCGCCTGGGAATACCAGGTGCTGTAAGCTTTTGCACTTCCACACGCAAACTGCAGAGGGCACCGCTGCTCACTCAGTGGAGGCAGCTTCAGGAAAAGCTTCATGACAACGCTCCTGATTGCATTTCGCTTCTGTGCAAGACACTGTGTGCTCTCTGTCACTTTAACACAGTGCTGTGAGAAACTAACATCTGTTATTATCGTGACGGTACAGCGAGAAAAGCATTTTTGCAGCTCAGTGTTGAAGCTGCAGTTCACAACAAAGGTTTGCATGTTTTTGCTGTAACATGTGAAGCTTAGCACCAGTGTTGGGACTAACGCGTTATTAAGTAACGCGTTACAGTAACTACGTTATTATTGTGGTAACGAGCACGGTAACTAGTTATTATGCCAAAATCAGGAACGCGTTAGTCGTTACTGGGATTTAGATAGGGTCGTTACTCGTTACTTCGTGTGGTGGCTATCGCGGAGCTTCCACCACAGATTCTGTAACATTGGCAAGTGGTGGAGGCCAGCAGGTAGATGAGGGAAAGGGGACGCAGAAGGAAAAGAGACCCGAGGCGGCCGCCAGTCCAAGTGTGAACTGAACTTCAGGTAAGAAGTTGTGACCTGCAGTCTATCTGGGTCAGATATAAACCAAGTTTAGGTGCAGTTTATTTTCGTTATTCTGACTTTTTCCATACTGCGTACTAGCTAGCATGACGGAGTTTCTATACAGCTGGGTGGGTGCTATGAAGTTAATGATGTTGAACTTTATTTTGTTTGTTGCCAACCGTCCCGTCTGGTATTCAGAGAAAATATTACGCGTTTCTTATTGAGGCGAAAAGGAACAGTTTGTCCCGTAATTCAGCTACAATGAAAAAGGCACAAAGCTGGAGTTATTCTGTCTTTACGCTGCACAGCTGCCTCTTCTTCTTTCATTCTTCCCCCTCCCTCTCCCGTTTCTACTTCAATCATGAAAACTGATCAATGATCAGCTGATCGGCTCTCTTGTTTGTTTATCGCCCACTTTGCGCCAGAAAGAGGAAACCAGCCGATGTCACGCTAAACAACAGCAGCACTTTTAAGCTTGATCAGCTGTTATTAGAATTGATTTAATATTAATTTCTAGTATCAGCTGATGTTTGTTGGAGCCACAGCTGCAAAAAAGCTGCTGGTCATGATATCGGTTTGGTTATCTGGTGAGAGGGAAACATGAAGATGAAACCAGGAGATGTCCTTACTGAATCATCAGAGCTGAACAGGTGATGGAGAAACAGGTTTACCTTTTAGGTGACATAAATGAGTTGAAGGGAAGTTATGAACTGTTTCTGAGAGACAGATAACCCCAGGCTCCTTTTTAGGTAGTTGGCAGCTGGTAACTGTGCAGGTGCGGATCTAGCAAAGTTTTGCCAGGGGGGCCAGGTAGGGCATTAACAGGGAGAGGTGGGCACAAGGAAATACTTTTCTTTCTTATTCTCATTTAAAATGTCTAGCTTTTAAAAAATAATTATCTCAATCTTACAACAAACGATTGATGCATATATACCATCAAAACAGTGAACATCAGTGTCACAACAGCGTTTGTTTTCATTCAAAGGCTTTATGATTTTTCCTATAATGGTGGGCCAGTCTCTAGTCAAAATGCCCGGGCCGATTTTTTGTCCCCGTCCAGCCCTGTATGCAGCTCATCTGCAGTCTGGTGTTACCTACATCTTCCTATTCAGAAGGCAGAATTTCCGAGTTACAGTACAGTAAGTTGAGTACAATCAAAGCATCACGACTGCAGTTTTTGTGTTGGATGTAAAAGGCGCACATGACGCTGTGACGTAGGCTAGAATCATGGCAGCAGTCAATAACGGTCCAGGCGTGGGATTTCTCTCGTGGAAACATGCACATTATCTTTTCCTTTCTATTGGTAGGTGGCACAGTGCACTTGTGGCAAGTAAACAAGCTAGAAGACTGGCAAAGTTATGGAAGCAACACATTAACAAGAGAATTCTGAGTAAAACCAAAGTTACTTTCCCTAGTAACTAGTTACTTTGAAAGTAACGAGTAACTTGAAGTAACTGAGTTACTTTTGATAGAAGTAACTGACATCTTTGAATGACAAATACAAAGCCAGACCTGAAACACCAGAGTTTGAGGAGATGTGCATGGCAGACTTTGCTGCTACTTGCAGGATTGTCTATGGCCAACAGACAAAAGGTAAAGATGTTTTGCCCCTTCTCAATGAGATGGGATTTGTGCAAAGGCGCAAAAACGATAAGCCTGCTATCATCAGATTTCACCGCTGCTCACAAGAAAAACATCCAGAGCAATATTACGGAAGACTGCTTAAACTGTACCTCCCTCATCGTTCAGACCACGAACTGAAAACACCATCGTTGCCAACCTATCAGGCTTTCTATGGTGCTGGCTGTGTACAGCTACCAGGTACTGACCATCTTGAGTACGTGCAACACATTGTCAAAAGAAACAGAGAAAATTATGAGAAAAACAGTGAGGAGATCGAGAGCTCTGTTGAGGAATATGAGCAGAACAGAGGTGTGACTGATGAATGGTGTAATCTGGCACCTGAATCAGATCTCGTAAGGTTGCCACTTGTTGAACAAGAAAGAGAGTGAGACAATGAAAATGAACAGGAAGATGTGCCCGACTACAGCTGTCAGGCTGATGCTTCAACAGAAGTCAGAGCCATCAGGGAACCCCCTGCTATTGATCCCACATTGTTACATCAGATGTTTCAGAATCTGAATAAGAAGCAAGCCTGCATATTTTATGCAGTTAGAGACTGGTGCATTAAAAGAGTCTGTGCTCTAAATCCAGAGTAGTTTTTCTTTTATATTAATGGTGGTGCTGGAACAGGAAAATCGCATCTTATCAAATGCATCTACTCAGAAGCATCTAAGATACTGAGCAAAGTGCCCAGCTATGCAGACGACGTTGACATATCAAAACCCACTGTCCTGTTAACTGCTTTCACTGGGACTGCAGCATTTAACATTTCTGGAACAACACTGCATTCTCTTCTCAAGCTGCCTAGAAGCTTAAAACCTCCCATTCAGGGACTTGGCAATCAGCTGGATGAAGTCAGATCAGAACTTTTGAATGCTGAAATAATCATCATTGACGAAGTGTCTATGGTGTCAAGACATCTCTTTGCATATGTAGATGCAAGACTCAAACAGATCAAAGGGATTCGGAGACCCTTTGGAGGCATGTCAGTCATTGCTGTTGGAGACTTCTATCAGCTACCCCCAGTGCGACAGTCTAAACCTCTCTGTGTGCACGACCCGTCCGAGATCGACCTGTGGCGGGAGCATTTTCAGATGATCTCTCTGACTGAGATTATGCGTCAGAAAGATGATGTTGTCTTTGCTGAGATGCTGAACAGAATTCGTGTGAAAGGAAAGTTGGATGAGCTTTGCGAAGCAGATAGAGATTTGTTGTCAGAGGCCATAACTGAAACAGCCCTTTGTCCGACTGATGTGTTGCACATTTTTGCAACTAATAAAGAAGTGGATGCACACAACTCTTCAACACTGGCTCTGCTCCATACTCATGTCATTGACATCCATGCAGATGATTATAGAAAAGATCCTAGAACTGGCAGAATGGCACTTCAAGACAGACCATTCAAAGGAGGTAAAAACGAGTTACCAGACACACTGAAGGTTGCAGAAGGAGCTCGTGTCATGCTCACCAGAAACATTGACATACAAAATGGTTTGGTTAATGGAGCTTTTGGAATACTACTTAGAGTAGTTTACTCTGAAAATGACCAACACATCATCAAGCTTGGACTTAAAATGGACAATGAGACATCTGGAAGGAATAACCGCACACCAGCAGACGACATGGTGTACATTGAGAGAGCAGAAGAGAATCTGAAGCAGAAAGGAGTGGTACGAAGACAGTTCCCAGTGAAGCTGGCCTTTGCATGTACAATACATAAGGTACAGCTGATGTGACAACCACATCAGCTGTTGTCTCTCTTAAGAGCATTTTTGAGCCCGGCATGGCCTATGTAGCTGTCAGTAGAGTGACGTCTCTCAGTGGACTGTATCTTCTTGATATGGAGGAGAAAAAATATTCACCAACCCAGAAATCACTGCAGCGCTTGAGAACATGAGACAAGCCAACCTTGATGACATGATGCCTCTTCTACATGTGAGACAAACACTGAGCAGGTCAGACGTTTTCACCATTGTTCATCATAATACAGAGGGACTGCCAGCTCACATTAATGACATCAAGAGTCACCATGAATTGTGTCTAGCAGATGTTTTGTGCCTAACAGAAACACACCTGCGGGGCTCTTTTGTCGCAGAGAGTCTCCACTTGGAAAATTACAATTTGTTCAAACGCAACAGACACCTGTCCTACACAAACTTTCCCCAGATGGCAAACAGAAGTGGTGGTGGAGTTGCTGTTTATGTGAAAAGTGACATTCAAGTGCATGAAAAACAGTACATCCATAATGTAACTGACCTTGAATTTCTCGCTTTAAAGGTTGAAGCACCAGTCAGTGCTCTGATTGCAGTTGTGTACAGACCTCCAGACTACACTCTGAGGCCATTCCTGAAAAACCTGGTAAGCCTATTAGACTCATTAGAGATCATGGACTGTCATCCCATCATAGTTTGTGGTGATTTTAATGAGAATGTTTTATCCAGTGCAAATAAACCAATCATGGAGCTGTTTGAGTCTAGGGGATATGCACAGGTCATCACTGCCCCTACCACAGAGAAGAACACACTGCTTGACCTAATTTTCATTTCTCAGCCAGAGCAATGTCTCCATTCTGGAGTCATGAAGACCTACCATAGTTACCATGACCCTGTATACTGTGTATTGTCCTGTGATGATTCATGATCTAGATCTTTGAATACAGTAAGTAATTTCTATATTTTTGAATGACATAAGAAAGTAGAGCGATATTTAAAAGTTGGCTTAAGGAAAAATGCCCTGCATTGCAGTATAATGTTTGAATTGTTTACATAAAATACAATTAAATGAATTAAGTAATGATATCAGTAAAAGATGACAATTTTATTTATTACAGAAAATCTAAAAACCACCTACAGTAATCTATGAATATCAGAAAAATCAAATATACCAGTTTAAAACGAACAGTGTAGGCATATCCTCTCTGCAGCCAGGCTTCAAAATCCTGCCAGGCTGCCCCAGTCTCACTGTGGCTGGGAGGGAGGGTGGACCAGAGGATTGCCCAAACAGCGCATATATGTTCAACAGCTTCTTCGTTGTTTCTGGGAGAACAACACAGACTAAAGGTTTAAAATACCTAATTACAGCAATAATGACAGTTAAGCCACTTTATGTGTCCCTTTATTTTAAAATACTATTTACAAAAATGTTATTGATTTTGGTTTGTTATAATCTTTAAACTTTTTCAAAAGTATACGATTATATTTTTGGACAAATCTTACGATGAAACATACATTTTTATGAGCTTTTATCATGTTTCAGCCAGTGCATTTATCAGGGTGGGTCTGGGTCTGGGATGATAAATGCACTGGCTGATAAATGCACACTTCTGGCCAGAAGTGTTTAAGCAGTGTCACATATGTACTACATATGTGACACTTGCTTTCTGTTACCAGCTGATACCCTACATTTGTATAGACATTGGATCTTGTGAGGCTGGGGAGTTGAGTGGGGGGGGGGGGGGGGTGCGGTGGGAGGTTGTTAGGTTTTTGTTTTTTTGTTTTTTTTAAGATAGACACAGTCCTCCTGTGTCTTCTTCAAGCTTAAAAGCGTAAAAGCCAACTGTGTGAAGCACATAGCAGCCAGAAACTGTAATGCGACAGATCAGAGAGGCGTCATCATCACCATCTTCATTGCCGTACGACCAGAGTGTGAGACTTCACATCTGGAGCACAGGAGACATTCTGTGAAAAGTCTTCCTTCTAGCTTGTCCCACAAGCAGTCGGTGAGATTTACTCGCATCAAAAAGGGTTAATGACATAATTTCCATTAAAACATGTATTAAGTTTTTGTAAAGTGTTTAAATTGTGTTTTCACCTGACCTTAGGAGTGTAGATTGTAATGTCTGTACTCAGGTGTTTCCCTCTGTGATCCATCCCTTTCAGAGCTGAGACACTCAGGACTGAACAGACTGCACAGTTTCTGTGACTGAGCCTCCAAAACACCTTCTTTGAAACCACACATGACAGAAGGGCTTTATATTTGCAGCAGCACTACTACAGGTATTCAGTTTATTACAGGATGTGTTTGTTTCTTAGGACCAGCTCTAAGTGCACACTACCTAACATATACACCTTTCTGTTCATTACAAACCAACTACTCTGGATCATATGGCCAGTTGGCAGGAATGTTGCTGCAGGAAAACACCGGAGATCACCATCATTGTCAGACTGACTGTGCCTCCTCTGTGCAGTGTCAAGAGCCTCCCTAAATGATTGTGTAAGTTAACATTTTCATTATTTTATTCCCTTTGACAAGACAAGTATCACTGATATTTACATTTACAACTACATATGTTCCTGTTTTCTGCTCTTCTTCCAAGGCCTCAGCTATCCTGCTTCTGTGCTGCTTGCCACACATCAAACACTGGCCGGATGACAGGGAGGATCCACTCTGAAGTCACTGGACATGATGAGGATCATCTGGGACTTTATAGTTTCACAGAAACGTTGTGCTCTTTGATTACAGGTTTTAAATGGACATAATGACTGCCTCTCTCTGATCAACAGGCTAAAGGATTGTTTTCATTATTAGAGCTCTGCAGAATGTATGCTTATTTACTATTTCAACACAGAGCAAACCTTTATTTATTTATTTAACATATTTTTATTTGTTTTAATGTTGAATTAACTGTGGGGATTTTTTCAAGTGGGCACTCGGGATGTCATATGACCAGAAATGTGGTAACTGGAATTCAACAGTATGGAAAAAAAATTTGCTAAGAACAAAACACACACAAAACCCCCAAGAGAACTCAAATTCATTCCATGTAATCCAATCTAAAACATTTTAAACTGCTGAACAGCAAAACAAACAGTGTTTTAAAAAAAACAGTGTTAACAGAATGATTATGATGAGTTTTTACCAAAGTTTCAGGTCACATGGCACAACTAGTGTGTAGTGTGGGGTATCAGCTGGTAAGTATAGGTTTTTTATATTTGTGTCCTTAGAGTTCAGATGGATAAAGCCTTGTGTATAATAATTAGTCATAAACACAACTCAAAGGCAGGGACTTACTGAGATAACTAAATTTGGGACTTTGTGTCTGAGCCCAGGTTAAAACACTGTGTAAAAAAGCATTTAGTGGCATGGCTGAACAATGCTGTAAACTATACTTATACTATACTGTACTGATACTTATTTATCCAATTTCACAAAAAGGACTAATGTGTTTATTTGATTATTTGCATGTGTTAAACTGTGTCACTACCTTAGGCTTTCATTTGAATTTACTCAAAAATCTCTATACAGTTCTCTTTTACCACTGTGTGGACTCTGTTTACATTAAAACATAAAAAAAAGAATGAGTAATAAAAAGATGTGTAGACAGATCAGAAGATTAAGAAGACTGATAGAAACAGCTGTTCAGCCATGTTCTAAGAAACCAACACAATTTAAAGGTTCAGGATTGTGGTTTTAAAAGTTGAATTTTCATGTATTTCATATGTTGCTTATTATTTTTATTTAGTTAATTAATTTAGTTATTTTTATTTATTCTCCTGTGAAGTGTTTAACAAAAAAAAAGCTACTTTAATTTCAATTTTATTTGTTTATTAGTTTGTAATTTGTTCTTTAAGAATGGAGTCTGTGCCAAAACTAAAGTTGAACAGACACATGACAGGATCAGATTATTAACACCTTAAAACATTGTAAACGTCTCTTTTTAAAATGATTTTTATTCTATTTTGGAAAAAAACAAAACATTTGTTGAATTAATTTAAGTCCTTTTCAGAAAGAAGCTGTAAAATATGGCTTAAGATTTTTATGTTATTTTCTGTGACATACAAAACAAATTGATGCATGTAATACCATTAAACATGATATACACATATGTATATGTCTGAAAAACATTATGCTTTATATTAAAGCTTGTATTTTCTCCAGAATGTTTGTTCATCTTTTCAGTTCAATTCAACAAATTTGTTTTTACATTTATTTTTTTTATTTATTATTTTATGAATTTGAGATTTATAATACATAATTCCACTCTTTAAGTGATTAGAAGAATATGAACTTTTGTTATTCATTCAGAGGTTTTCTGACTACATTTTCTTTTGTCATTACGCATCTTTTTCTAATTTACATTTTAAACATGTTCAGCTATTTTCCAACTTCTGTGTGAAAATCAGCTTTCAAAAGTTCAGCACTTTTGTTTTCAGGTTAAAAATTCTGTATTTTCCAGCTAATTCAACATTTTTAGCTTAATATTCAGTAATTATTTCATTTCAGTGCATACATTCAGATTCAAGCATTCACACTGCAGTTTCTTCAGAAAATGCACTTTCTAGTTTGCTGCCCCAAATTTTTGCATTTGGGGCAGCACAGTGGTTAGCACTGTTGCCGCACAGCAAGAAGGTCCTGAGTTCAATTCCACCATCAGGCCGGGGTCTTTCTGTGTGGAGTTTGCATGTTCTCCCCGTGTTTGCGTGGGTTCCCTCCGGGCACTCCGGCTTCCTCCCACCGTCCAAAGACATGCAGATTGTGGGGATAGGTTAATTGGATAATCCAAATTGTCACTAGGTGTGAATGTGCGAATGAATGTGAGTGCGAATGGTTGTCTGTCCATGTGTGTTGGCCCTGCGACAGACTGGCGACATGTCCAGGGTGTACCCCGCCTCTCGCCCTATGACAGCTGGGATAGGCTCCAGCGCCCCCCGTGACCCTGAAAAGGATAAGCGGATGGATGGATGGAGGATAGTTTTGCATTTGTTGTTTGGCTGAGTGTGTCAGGCAGAAACACTGGCAAGGCCTGTAAACACTGTTATAGTGGAATAAAGAAGTTGTTTTGTTTCATCCCCACCAATGTTTTTGTTTTGTTTTTAAATTAGATATGTAGTTTTTCTGAGCAGGGCCTACTGCCTTTCTTTTTGTTAGCAGTTTGAGTAAATGAGTCGCAGCACTCTGAGGAGGGTGCATTTGTTCACAGCTGGCAGAGGGTGAGAAATGTTTGTTTATGGACTAGTGTGGTGTCGACCTCCTGATGTGTTGCTTTTAGATTAGTTTTATTCTTTGTTTCAGCCATGTCTCCTTGGTTATGTGTCACGTGTTTCCTGTCTGTGTTGTGTTCATGTTGTCAAGGTTGGGTTATGTCTACATCTCCATGTTTCCTGTTTTATTTTGAACATGGCAACTAGATTTTCAATGCGTTTTTGTTTCACTTTGGCATCATGTTGATGTGTGTCAGCTGTGTCTCCCCAGGTGTTTCCACTTTCCTGCCTTCTGTGTGTTTTAGTCCTCTGTCTTCCACTATTCAGTCCGTCTTGTTTCAAGTTTCTCCAGGTTTACGTCTTGTTTTCTGTTCAGATTCATGCTCATGGGTTTTTATGTTGTGGGGTTTTGTCAGGTTTCATAGCCAACCTTAGTTTAGTAAAGCAAAGGAAGCATAGGAACAAGCTGAGACACTAGCTTTGGTTTCCTTATTTACTATGCTGGGCATTGTTCAGATACAGAAACGTGACATGATGTAACCTCTTGTAGACTATGATGTAGTCTGCAATAGGTTGTAACAAGGCTGCTAGATGGTTGATAAAACTCTTTCCATATAACAGCTGGAAAATTTTCCTCTGGTATCTTAGTAGTTGGGAATCCTCTGTCACAGGGGATTATCTGCCTTTAGGATGCGGGGGAGACTGTACCATTATTTTGGAAGTACAGAGATGTGACCAGTGCTCTACTGCCAACTGACAGTGATGAACTTTGAACTGCAAGAGAATGTTTATACTGACATGTCAACTCAGCAGTCTACCCCTGACCGTAAAAGAGGGAGGTCAAACGTGCTATTATAGTGACTTGGTTCAAGATGTCTGTTTTCCTTAATGACTTCAAAGCAATGTTCAAAAGGACAGCTGCTGTTCTGGTCAAACCACTATGTTGCTTAACCTTTACTCTACATTAGAGCTGTATGACATGATGATGAGCATGCTTAGAATGACTTATTTTTACAGGCTAAAGAATCTCATAGTCAAGGTGTGCGACCACTAGAAGGAGCAGTTGCTCTTCCCCGTGAGTACACAATCCAGCTTTGTTCTAGAATTAAAGCGTACATTGAAGGTTTGGAAAGTTTAATGTCTTTTCTAAACAAAACTAAAGAAATTAGCTGATGCATTTTTTTTAATCCGTTGACTAAAAGACAGCAGTGGAAGGAAAGGCTCATTGCTGTAGTTATGGGCTTGGGCAACATGGGAGGCCTGATGGGAAAAGAAGGCATGTAGTAAACCTACTAGTATATACATGTATCTATATGTTTAAAGATCTCACATTGTGCCCTCTGTGTTAACGTCTTCAGGGATGGGCAGGATGAACGGTAAGGACGTTTTGAGAACCTACTCAGCACTCAGAACAAGTGTGGAACAGTTTCACGTTTTGCTGGATGTCTGGTTGTTTCATCTCGTGCATTGTCAGAGATGGACTGTGGGATTGGAGGTGCTTTCGACAGGGAATATGGGCCAAATGTAATGGGAATGTCTCACAGTAAGTTCGGAGACTCCTTTGAAAGACGAAGGGGTTGGTATTTATAGGGTTTTGTTTGAAAGCCACTGATGCTTACTTGCACTCATGCATTTTTCTCCTCTCTTCGCCCACTTTTATAGGAAGCTCCCATGGAGCCCACGCTGTGGTCGTCGCATTAGACTTTCTCTGGCGTCCTAGAACACGTGACGACCATGGCGAAAAAGATCTGCTCCTGCCGTGACTGCCGCTCTTAAATAAAAGTGTAAATTTTGCTGGTCTGTGAGTTTGATTAATCTGAATCTCGTCCCCAAATTGCCACATTTGAATGAAGCAAACTACAAAGTTAAGAATGCGAAATCATTCAGGTTGAAAACTCAGTATGATAATTAATATATTTTGAATGTTCTAATAGTGTTTTAGGCTGCATCTTAATTTGAAAACCTTTGTCACTGTCAAAGGTGCACTGTGAGGAACAAAATCCTCCGTCCCTCATGTTTTAGAGCAAAATGGAAAGTCCTCCAATAAACCCAAAAGACAATTATTGCACCTGATATATGCTGAAAAAAAAAATCAAGTCTGAATTCTTTCATCTTTAATTAAATCATCAGCGTTGCTGCTTTACCAGGTGTAACAATTAAGTTTAACATCCATGCATCCATGAAAACAGAATTTATTAAATGTAACGGAGTTAGAAGTTAACAGGAAGTTAGCTCGCTAGTTTACACCTAAACATTTCATACCATGTTCTGACAGAGATTTTTGAAACTAATTCAAACGTACAGCTCTGCTACCACTTCCAACATAAATGAAGACAGAAAACTAAACGGCAGTGGCGTTTTCAGGGTTACTGAAGTTGGACTACATGGTATATAATGGTCGTGTCCAAATTCATGGGCTGCATCCTCCTGAGGACCCGGCCTTCGCGGTCTACGTGGGCCGGGTCCTCAGGAGGTCGGGTAGGCCGGAAGTAAACGGCTGTGGAATTGGATGGTCTAGCCTTCTCGATCTACTCCCGCCCTTAATTCGGAGTATTTCCGGTTGTCAGCGCCACAGCACGAAAATCGAAAATGGACCCCGAAATCTTTCTCCGTTTTTTGTGTTCATTTTTAATTATCAACGAGCTGAAAAAACTGTGTCGCGGTCGTCATCGCCGGCATGTTTTGTACTCCAGGCTCATCAGAGAAAATCATATCCAGGTAAAACTATTAATCTTGATGCATTTAGGAATTACTTAGCTAGTTTTATGGATAATTTCAGTGACTGAATGACGGCGGTCATTCAAAATATATGAACAAAATCTCTTAGAAAATGTTCTTCTATAAGTTTACATTTATTTTCAATTATTTATATGATCTGTTACTTATTTTAGTACATAAAATAGCAGTAAAATTGTCAGAAAGCTGAAAATAGGGTTATTTTTGAGTTCACAAAAAAGCTTAGCTAAACAGATGAAATGTATAAAATGTTATTCCTCAGTGTTAGTATATTTTACTCAAGCTTAGTAATCAGAATAATGCTTTGATGTAATAAAATAAATGAAGTCATACCTTTCTATTAAAACTGTTTATGCTGTTCTCCACCTTTTCCTTAACCAGACAAGGCCGTTGTACTGCAGGATTAACCAAAGTGTACCAGTCCTGGACCGTTTTTTTAGCCAGGAGGATCCAAGGCCTGATTTTCGGCTAAGCAGGGAGTCTCTGGCAGTGTTGTTAAATCTCCTGAACCAGGATCGGCGGCATGGATGGGGTGCCACAATTGAGATCCTAGTGTTTCTTTTCTGGTTGGCAAGTGGAGCATCCTACAGGGTGGTCTCAAGAGTGTTTGGGATGCCGCGTTCTACTGTCCACTACATCGTCCACAGAGTCACGAAAGACGTGTTGGCCATTCGCTACCAGGTCATCCACCTCCCAACAACCCCAGAGGACCTGGAGGTAGTGTCCCGTGGGTTTGCAGGGCTGGCACGCCACAGAGCCTTTATGAAAGCGGTGGGTGCAATCGACGGCTGCCACATACGCATCAAGTGTCCAAGTGGCCCTGATGGTCAGTGCTATAGGAACAGAAAGCTGTTTCCATCAATCATCTTGCAGGCGGTTTGTGACCATCGGGGCCGCTTCATCGACACGTACGTGGGCTGGCCTGGGTCGGTGCATGATTCCAGGGTGCTCCGCCACAGCCCACTCTACAGACAGTCAGTCTACCCTCCTCCAGGGCATTTCATCCTCGCAGATGGAGGGTACCCATGCCTCCAGCGTCCACTCCCCCTCATCACACCCTACAAGAGGCCAGGCCAAGGTGTGGGAGCCCAGCGCTTTAACAGCCATCATTCCAGGGCACGCTCCATAATAGAGCGTGCTTTTGGGATGATGAAGAACAGGTTCAGGGCCATCTTCCTGCAAGCGCTGGAGGTGCACCACACCTTTGTACCTCATGTAAGTGACCACCCAATGTCAAATTAATTGTGTATATATATATATGTGTGTATGAAAGAATAATGTGTATATGTATATCACTACAGGTAGTAACAGCATGTGCCATCCTCCACAACATTTGCCTCAGTGCTGGCGACATTGTGGCTCCTGAGGATGAACCTGAGGAAGATGGAGCAGAGGATGATGAGGGGGAGGCTGGATTGGAGGCAGTCAGTGGTGCTCTGTGGCGGGACCAGCTGTCTGCCGAGGTGTCTGCCCTGGAGGATGTACCACCAGACCATGACTACTGTTAACAGGCAAGTAAACATTTATCTAAGCATCTTTTTTAATACCACTTTTTCAAACTGTTGTCTGCTACAGAGTCACACGTATTATACTAGTAGTGAATCCACTTTCTCTGGTTTGCATATTTCTGAAAAACCTCTTAGTGGTGTGGCAGCCGTCGATTGAGTCAGCCCTGCAAACCTGTGGATGGACGATGCAGTGGACAGAGGGAGGAAGCATCCTACAACTCTTTGCAGACCACCCTGTGCGATTCTCCACTTTCTGACCAGAAAAGACAAACCGCGGGTCACAGTTGCAGCACCCCATCCATGTCTGATCTTCTTTCGGCAAATCCAGCAACACTGCCAGAGATTTTCTGTTTGTGTGATCTTTCAAAGTATATATTCTTTTAAAAACGGTCCAGGAACAGGTCACTTTGGTTAATCCTGTGTGAAAATTTGTAAATATTTGTATATATTTTTCCTTCTCTGACTAAAATTCATGTTTTAGAAATATTCTTGTTTTATTGTTATTTACCTTTAAATGTCCATTTAAAACTCTTCAAAGTTTATGTTCATACATGTTAAAAACTGTAAATAAAATGAGTTCAGTGAAATCTGTTTTCATCAATATATTCATAATGAAAAACTTAAAATAACACAGAAAAAGGTAAGAAATGTATTTTAAAAAAAAAGAATATCTGAAGGCACAACCAATTTGGGGACTAATTTTCATTAATCAAAAACTTTTAGTATGACATAACAAATAGAACAAAGTAAGAACATTATCTGAATATATTTTTAAGTTATTTAGGAACTAATTTTTCTAGTATGGAAAAAAGTCTGTCCATCCTGTCCCTGCTCTCCTGTTCTCTCCTCTCCTCAGCCTCCCTTTGGTACTGCATGTCCTCTTTGATGAGCTCAAGGAGCTCATCCCCTCTTTCCCTTCTCCTCTTCCTTCCCGTTGTTGCTGGCTGACCTCGTTCCTCATCTGTCTCCTCTTCCATCTCGCTTTGGTCACCCACTGCTGTACTTGGCCCTGGAGTGTCCTCAGGGAGAGAGGAAATAAGGACAGGGGGCCTAATGGAAGGCCTCTGTCCCATCACCTCATCCATGAGGCCAAACCAGGGCCAAGTAGCAGCAGTGGGCTTCCCACTGACTCCCTCACCTGACCCTGGACACTTGCAATCCTAAAGGCAGAGGAAATCAGAAATGACAGACAAATATAAACAATACAACTTTTAGTAAATGTACATTTATTAAATTTCATTCTTAAAAATTATCTTCTTGACAGCACACATACTTTGTATCTTTTCTTTAAGTTATCCCACTTCTTTTTGGCCTGCAAGGGGGTGACTTTCCCTTGCAGGCCCATCTTCTCGAGAATAGTCCTGATCGCACACAAAAAAATAAGAGAAGAGAGAAAACCATAACAACTATAATAATCCCTAAATCCAAAAGTTTTCACAGCAGAACACAAGAGGAATATCATCTGGACATCACAGGTTCTGTACAGAATGAGGGTTATTGAAACCGTACTCAGATGAATATGATGTGTAAATTGATTTATTCGTGTACCTCCATCCCACAGTTGCTGAATTTTTTACCCCGGTGAAGAGGTGATCATTTTCTCCTCTAGTTTTGATGAAGTTTGCCGTTTGCTCTTTGGTCCCTTTAAACATATCACAAAAAAGTTGATTGGGAAAAATGTAAGCGCCAATGAAAAACCGCGGGACCCACCATACAAGCTAGTTTACGGACACTTTTTATGAAGATTGTTTAAATAAATATTACAAGTCTATGCAAATTCACAACCCTAACAACATAACCGCTATAAAATTTAACTTTTGTACCACCAGATTTTCATATACTTACATTTAAAAGTGTATTCGTCTCCCGATGTATCTTTTTGTGCCGCCATCGTTATGTGAATGTGCAGTGAAGTTATGTCCAATGAATTCTGGGCCGGCAAGCTATCGAGATGGTGGGGTGACAGACGTCACCGACAACATCGAAGCACTTTTGCAAATATGTCATATCTTGACAAACCGAGCAGATATTTGATGTTTACACACCCACATTCTCGCCTGAAAATATGTTTAAAGTTTATTTTGTGGCCCAGAAAGATTAATAAGAGTAATTTTAAAACTTAGTAGCGGCCGCCATTGCCGGAAACTGGAGCTTGGCTGGGCCGCGCTATGAATTCTGGGATATGGTGGGCCAAGAAGGACACACCCGACCCATCCTTCAAATTCGGGGAGAAGGAGGACGCATTTGTCGGCTGCATTCGGAGGAGTCTACGAATTTGGACAGCCTTCGGCGCGTCGCTGTGACGTAATCGGTCTACAAATGCGGCCTCAGGAGGATGCAGCCCATGAATTTGGACACGACCAATGTTGTGCTACGTGATTGCTAGCGACACAGCTATGTTAGCATAACATTAGCACAGTGAAGCTGAAGGGTGAACACCAACTTTTTTTCCACTCAATAAAAGTTAACGTGAGGGATTCTGGTGGTCAGGGACAAATGCAATCGCCATAGCAGGATGCTATACACGGGCCAAACTTCAGTCAGGAGAACAACTGAGATTATTCATTTACAATACAAGGTTAGTTATTAATATACTGCAACAACATGGGAATAGAACAGCTGCGAGAGAATTCAACGTTAATGAATCAATGTTACGGAAGTGGAGGAAGCGCAGTTTTTGGTTTTCCCCATATTTCAAAAGTGCTTCATCTCTTTGCTGTGACTGTCGCCCGCCATAATTTGCAGATGATAATGGTTGTAGCCGCTGCGATGCTTTCGACCAAAACAGGCACAGCTTGATGACATCATCAACATGCACTATCGCGATAGAGCGATATAGTCAAAATCTCTATCATTGGCCAGATTTATATAGTTTCTATCGTATATCGTTTATATCGCCCACCCCTAGTTCGGTTGCTGTTTGACTTTGGTTACAGCCAGCTAACAGCGATGAACTCCTAACTGCACGAGATTGTAACAATCAGTTTAACTAATTTGAAATATTTTCTCTTCCATTGGATTTAACCTGTTCTGATGACTTCAATCGAAGGGCTTGAGCATAAGTAGACCAACTTATCATTTCAGAAGTAAATACAACCAAGTGCATGTGAGCCATGCAGCAGTGTTTAAGACTCTTATAGCTCAATCTCTAAATGGAAAAGTATTTTTGTCAGTGTCGTTGAATTTGGGACAGAAAAACTAATGAAGACTGCGTTTAGGAAGGTCAACAAGCACAAACTTAATGGTCGACCCCCAAAAGGAGGGCAGCCATGTCAGCCTCTGCCTTTATACGTGCTGATAAGGCGGATGAAACCATGGAGACACCGACTGCTGACCTACCTCTCCAACTTCTATTTGCAACATTAAAGACCAACACGCCTTGAGGCAACTTTTGTTGCGATTTGGCACTATATAAATAAAATTGAATTGAACACTTTGGTTACAGAGAGATAGTCCTGGTGTAGGACTGCACTCTCTCATACATCACATGACAGCCCTGCTAATATGGAGGAACTACACCAGGAGCAAACAAGACTGGGACAACAGAAAAGCCACTCACACAGGATGTTTCCACACAGTGGAATTCAACGCTGGAGACGGTTTCTCGTCTACTAATGAATCAAGAGGCTGTTTTTGCTGCTTTAGACGAACAAAAGCACAAGCTGGTCATTTTAACTCCATCAGAGCTGGTAAACCTCCAGAAGCTGGCAGCTGTAAAGTTAGAAATATCCTGTCTCAGAATGACACTGAAAAACTAGTTCATGCATTTATTACTTCCAGGCTGGACTACTCCAATTCATTATTATCAGGATGTCCAAAAAACTCACTGAAAAGCCTTCAGCTAATCCAAAATGCTGCAGCAAGAGTACTGACAGGGACTAGAAAGAGAGAGCATATTTCTCCTGTTTTGGCTTCCCTTCATTGGCTTCCTGTTAAATCCAGAATTGAATTCAAAATCCTGCTCCTCACATACAAGGTCTTAAATAATCAGGCCCCATCTTATCTTAATGACCTTATAGTACCATATCACCCTATTAGAGCACTTCGCTCTCGCACTGCAGGCCTACTTGTTGTTCCTAGAGTATTTAAAAGTAGAATGGGAGGCAGAGCCTTCAGTTTTCAGGCCCCTCTTCTGTGGAACCAGCTTCCAGTTTGGATTCAGGAGACAGACACTATCTCTACTTTCAAGATTAGGCTTCAAACTTTCCTTTTTGCTAAAGCATATAGTTAGGGTTGGATCAGGTGACCCTGAATCCTCCCTTAGTTATGCTGCAGTAGGTGTAGGCTGCTGGGGATTCCCATGATGCACTGGGTGATTGATTGAAGCAATAATTCTGAGTACAACACAGCTGAAACATAAATTTCAAATGTTTATGTTTTCCAATAACCAATCATTAAGGAAAACGAGTCTGTTGTAAACACCACATTACACCACACCTCATCCTCTTATCAACATGTGTAAACAAACATAAAAATGTCTGATTGTGTTATAAAGTTCAAACCGTTCAGCTCAGACCTGACCTTAAAACACACACACACACACAAACACACACATACACACACACACACACACACACACAATAACATAAGATAATCTTAGAGTTTATTTATTCTAAAAGTTGGTATTTCCTTTACTGAATACATGAAATAAAATAAAATAGAATTTTAATGAGTAAGTCACTAAACTGGTCATTTCACTGCACTTCGTTCCTTGTATGAGACAAATCAAATTTGAATTCATTCAGTGCTTCATGCAGATGAGCTGAATCAAGCAACGTAGACAAATTTTCTAACTGAGACTGGACATTAGAAAGATTATCCTCAAATTGCATTCATTCTTTAATAACCTTTATAGCACTTTTAATTTCATTAATCTCAGCGTGGCGTTTTGTTTGAAACCTGTAATTTCCCGAGGCTGTAACAGTATGTTTCTATTGTCTTTTCTTTCTATTGCATTCATTGGTTTGCCTCCATTTTTCTTTTAAAAAAATTTATAAAATCCAAAGATTAAACTGCATTTTATAAGTCTGTGAAGGTTCTCAGTCATCCAGGTCATCGTAGTCAAAGGAGCTTGCAAAGAAAAGCGTCTGGACTTCTTTAAGTTACTTGAAGACGTTTCACCTCTCATCCGAGAAGCTTCTTCAGTTCTAAGGTCAAATGGTGGAGAGTCCCAGATATAAACCTGGTGGGAGTGTCCCCCCACAGAGGGACAAAAGGACCCCCTGATGATCCTCTAATGAGGAATGCCCAGACCTCTACATTGGAGAGACCAAACAGCCACTTCACAAGCGCATGGCACAACACAGAAGAGCCACCTCCACAGGACAAGATTCAGCTGTCCATCTGCATCTTAAGGATAAAGGACACTCTTTCGAGGATGCCAATGTTCACATTTTGGACAGAGAAGACAGAGTGCCATTATTTATCATCTAATACACACCCAGGAGTCACGCCCCACAACCGTGCACCAATACAGCGTGTGGACTAAACCAGCTCACTAGCCCAAAAAAGGAAAAGTTCACATATCGCTCCTACAATGAGCTTTCTGTCTATTTCACACAGGGCATCTGTGTCCACAGCTGGACTGGCCATCGGCCCACCGGCAACCGATTTTTTTGTTTTCATGAGCCGATGGGTTTTTGTTTGTTTGTTTGTTTTTGTAATGGTATAAACTAGAGATGGACCGATCCAATATTACGTGTCAGTTACGTGTTCCTAAATTACTGGATCGGATATCGGAGAGAAAATAAAAAATGTAATCGATCAGCTAGAATGAAAAAAAGACACAAAGCTGGATTTATTCTGTCTTTGCTGCAAAGCTGACTCTTCTCTCATTCTCTCCCCCTCCTTCCCCTGTTGCTACTTCAAGTTGGTACTTGAGGTTCAATCATGAAACTGATCAATGATCAGCTTTTCAGGCTTTTCTGTCGCTAGTCCCGTCTTTCTTGTTTGTTTATCGCCCACTTTTTGCTAGAAAGAGGAGACAGCGGATAAACAACAGCAGCACGTTTAAGCTTGATCAGCTGTTGTTAGAATTGATTTAATATTACTTTCTAGTATCAGCTGATGTTTGCTGGAGCCACAGCTGTAACAGCTGCTGGTCATGATGTCGGTTTCGATATGTGGTGAGAGGGAAACATGAAGATGAAACCAGGAGATGTCCTTACTGAATCATCAGAGCTGAACAGGTGATGGAGAAACGGGTTTACCTTTTAGGTGACATGAATGAGTTGAAGTTATGAACTGTTTCTGAGAGACAAATAACACCAGGACCTTTTTTTTACGTAGCTGACAGCTGGTAACTGTGCAGGGGCGGATCTAGTAAAATTATGCCCGGGGGCCAGGTAGGGCATAATTTTGCCCTACCTGGCCCCCGGGAAAGGGGGGGGGGGCACAAAGAAATACTTTTCTTTCTTTCAAAATGTCTAGTTAACTAATTATCTGAATCTTACAACCAAAGTGGTCATATGATGTACACTGTATAGAAATCATACATACATGCATACATACATAGTAACAGTGCTCGTGAGATGGGTAGGGATGGGTACCGATCCGGTGCAAACGGTAGTAACCAGACCGAAAAGCAGCGCACATTTCAGTGCTTTATTTCTGTGCTTTTTTTAACTGAGATGTCATACACTTTGGATTCTAGCCAATCATTTTACGTTTCCAAGGATAGTAGGCGGGCCCAGGTACGTACATTCTTTTAGAGCAGAGCTACAGATTAAAAATGCCCAAGGTGAAGCAGTCAATAGTCTGGCTGTACTTCACACCAAAAGATGCAAACTCAGCAGCCTGCAACAAGTGCTTTAAGGTGATACTGTCCTTCTCTTCCTTAGCTTCCCTGCTTAGCCTCTTGTGTCCTTGTCTAGTCTCGTGTTTTTTGTATTACTTTTCCCTGGATCATTCTCTCACAGTCTGTTCTCTAAAACCTAAAAGAGGAATTATGGATTTGATCAACTGGTCCCTTAATGCAATTGACACCCATTTCTCAATGAGAAGTCTGGGCTTGGGTGAGCCTGAGTGCTGAAGATATCTACCTATTCGGAACCATGATAACAGGGTTCTGGCTGATCAGAGCTGGCTTGGCCCTGACTTATCGAAGAATCAAGAAAGCGTAACCGGCTCTTCAAACCGCCACAAAGCTGCCCGCTGGGATTGGAACGATGGAATGAGGCGTGAGTTTCTCTAAATGGGCTAATTGAGTGCAGCACGGATAAGATCTTGGAGAAGCTTACAGCTGCCGTGAATACTCAGAATAACACCCCTGAGTGCAAATTGGATCACATCTTGGAGAAGCTCACTGCGGTCGTGAGTTCTCAGAATCGGCTCTTTGAGCACAAGAATGACAACGTCACAGAGCGTAAGTCATCACGGCTCTCCAACGGGAGATTGAGAGACCAGTGTCGGACTGTTAGAACAGCTTTGAAATTCTCATGAGTTGTTCGCACTAAAGTGAAAACCACCATCACGTCATGCGGATACCCTCTCGGCACCAGCTGCGGTCTCAAGGCTAGAGCTGAACAACAACATCCTGATACGGACTGTGTTTAGACCAGGGGTCAGCAACCTTTAACACCCAAAGAGCCACTTGGACCCGGTTTCCACTCAAAAGAAAACACTGGGAGCCGCAAATACTTTTTGAAATCTAAAATGAAGATAACACTGCATATATTGGGGTTTTTTTTACCTTTATGCTTTGTGTGAACAACTAAAGTAAGTAAGTAAAGTTTATTTATTAAGCACTTTTCACAGACAGGCAGTCACAAAGCGCTGTACACAAATATTAAAATAAACAATACAATCAATAGACATTATACACAATGTAAAAGATCAAATGTAAATAATGTAAAGAATATAAAATACGTAGATCAACAAAAGGCTTGTTTGAACAGGAAAGTTTGTAACTGCTTTTTAAAAGAATCCACAGAGCAACTAAGGTGTGTTGCTTATGAAATCCATGAAGTGCTACAGAGAAAATTACATTTTATTTATGTAATTAACACATTTTGAACTCTTAAAGAAATATAACAAAAGGAAAGACACCCAGTTGAACTAAAATGATCCATGTAGCAAACAAAAACTGTTGTGAGCCGCCACCCTTATATTGCCTTTGGGCTTTTGGAGCCTTGACCTGACTTTTAAAAAATAATTGGAAAAAAAGCACTATGCTGCTAAAAAAAAAAATAGATATTTGCAAAATTCTGAATTCTAAATTCTAAATATGTATTTTACTTGGTTAATGTGTGTGACGGGGCGCGGTCTGCAGTGCCGCTCCGCTGTATGGGAGTCGGACGCACCTGAGCGGCACCCGCAATCACGCCTCGCCGCCTTAAAGTCTGTGCTCTCTCTGCTGTTGTGTTGGTCTGTGTCAGGCTGTGAGCTGAAAAGCTACAGCCGGCTGTATGCGCACAACAACCGTGTGTGAAAAGCGGTCGATAAAGAGATGCTGAAAAGCGTGTTCATGCAAGCATCGTCGGGTCTGCCATGATATGTTTACAATGGGACTTCTGGTCCCGAACCTCTGCGCACAGCGCCTGCAAATCGGGGCTGTACGAAGTCACTTTCATCTTCGCGCAGGACTGTAAGCTGTCATCTGTGAGGCGTGAGCTGTGTTTGTTTTTAACATAGTTCACGGTGGAGAACAGCTGCCAATAAATGCAGGCGTTTCGGCGGGTATACCGGCTTCCGCGAGTGTGATGCTTATTATGAGCGATGAAAAAAATAATAAGATATAATTTTATTTTTATATTTCAATATCACAATAATCTTCCAATTTAGAACCACAAGTTAAAAGAAGAACTAAACACAAATAAAATACACTTCAGCTAAATACTTCTAATTTATTTTCCCAAACCACCCGGAGCCGCAAAATAAAGACTAAAGAGCCGCATGCGGCTCCGGAGCTGTGGGTTGCCAACCCCTGGAATAGGTAGATATCTTCAGCACTCGTTGAGAAAGGGGTGTCAATTGCATTTAGGGACCAGCTGATCCAATCCATAATTCCTCTTTTTCGGTTTTAGAGAACAGACTGTGAGAGAATGTTCCAGGGAAAAGTAATACAAAAAACACGAGACTAGACAAGGACATAAGAGGCTAAGCAGGGAAGCTAAGGGAGAGGAGGAGGACGAGAGGAGAAAAGTGCGACCGCCTTCGTCAAGAGCAAGAGCAGAAGGATAGTCTCCGTCTGTGTCCGTCATGTTGTGTTGCTCTTGCCCTTTCTCACTACTATCATTATTCGTGTCAGCTGTGTGCTCCTACATTCCTTGTTAGTTCCGTGTCGCGTCGTCCATCATGGCTGTGTCTCCCTGTGGGTCTCCCCATGTCTTAGTTTAGCATTTCCCAGTGTAGTTTATTCTTTGCATATCTTGCACGCCTGCAATAAAGCAGTGTTTTGAGTTCCCTTTTTTTTCTCCGCGTATGAGTCTGCATCTGGGTCCTCTCCTGCCTGCACACAGCTGTTTCATGACATAAACTAAAATACAAATATCAACATAACCAGAGCTCAGAACATGCTGGGCAGAAAAGGTGAAAAATAAAAACTAAGTGAACACAACATGCAGAGGAGCTCTAATCCTCCTGCCTCCTCCAATAGCCAAACCCATGTGTTCTCTGATTGGATAGTTAAATTTGTGATTGACATGACATTGGCTAATCAGATGAAAGGAAGAAAAATAGGGTCAAAATTCATGCTTGTAACATGAGTGCAGAGTTTCACACCTAGTCCACACACAAATCTTTTTTACGCACACAAAAATTCTTTTTACAAATCCTGATTTACAAGTACAAAATATTTATGACCACAATTTGAGCCCATAATATTTTTAACTTGGGTTAAGAGAGTGATGAAAGGGTGTTTATGAAAATACCAAAGTTTATGTTTGGGTATGTCTGTACTGAAAAAAAATATTATGCAGCTACGAGTGAGAGAGTGTACCGCCCTAATTGTAATCTATACAATTAGTATATATTGATTGTATATGCATGCACCACTTGCCCACAAAATGGGAAATGGTTTGGCATGGAAACAGCCTCAAAGATGGTTATTGAAAATATACTGCTCCATGTTATTGCTTGAGCAGGAGTCTTTATTCAAGAACCCAACACAACACTCTGCTGTTTTTATTCAGTTCATTTGAACTCTTTGGTGTGCTTCCTATCAGCTCACACTCAGCGTCAGGGCAGGAAGTTTGTAATTTGCCTCTGTAATGATGTAAAAGAATGAACATGGTTTTGTTGTGGTTAAATTCCTGTTAAACTTGGGATCGCAACCATGGGTTTATTTTGAAAGATTTGATTTTAAAACCTTTATTTTGAAAATCTGCAATGGAAGTCTGCTACTGGTAAGCTGGTTTTCCCTGAGCTTATCCCGTTAGAAATCCATGGTTATTCATGTCCCATGTTATTGCAGAGACCCACAAAAGGGGAATAAACCATGCCTGAGCTCTACCCATCTTGAGTCCAGAGAGTTTTACTCATACAGCACCGGACATATAGACTGAGTGGGGTTACACCTCCACCATAAACAGAAATCAGCTGTTACAGCATGGTGTAAAAAGGTGGAGGAGCTCTCCGTGGCTGTAGCAGCACATTGTGAGGCTGTGATCAGCTGACCTGTTCAACAACACAGAGTTACAGAACAGTCCTTATGTTTAAATCCAACGGTCTTCTTCCTCCCTGTGCTCTTTCTTCCCCCTCTCTCCATCTCATGCTGTGATCCAGCAGCTGGACCTTCAGATCACACACACACTGAGACAAACACACACACCAACAGTTTGTGTGTTTGCTGATGTTTGCTGAGCTCCTCCCTTTATGCCCGATCCTCTTCTGTAGCGCTGAAGTACTGCAACTTTATTAACATCTGCACCGTGAACACCATTAACCTCTGGGTAATGCGCTTTAAAGATGCATAAATTAAAGGTTTCACCTCTGTGGGACATCCCTCAGTGATCAAGACGTTTAGACATTAAACCTAAAGCAACAAGCCTGTTTTGACAATGTAAGGAGGAGCAAGAACAGATACCTGAAAGTTCTACACAGGTACAGTAATGAAGTACCTGGGTGTTCACTGATGCTCTTTACAGGAAGACTGAGAGCAGACTCCACCTGCTGAGGAGACAGAGGACGTGGTTCTGAGGGTGGCGTCAGCCATGCTGTGTGTTAGCGTTATCGACTATCAGTTGGATAAGCTCATCAGGAAGCCCCCACACACACACACACACACACACACACACACACACACACACACACACATGAAGCTGGAGAGGTCCAGTTCTGTCACAGGTCCTTCCTCCCCGTTAGACTTCATAACCATCACTGGTTATGAAGTCAATAAATACCAACATCCTGCTGGTATTTGCACAGTTTCTCCATTTCCTGTAGTTAGTGTGTAATCCTGTACAGTCTCTTATTCCTTACTTCTGTGTGACTCCATTTGAGTGTCACCGTGCATGCAGAAGGATGGACAATAAAGGATACTCCACTCTCTCTGCACCACTGTGCTGACAAAGATTTAAAAAAGGTGGAGGTAAAGGCACCGGCTAGTTTTGAACTCAACATATCCAAGCTTCAGAGTCCAGTCGTGTTTTATGGAGACTGAAGTGACCGTGAGGGTGTGCTAAGGTATCAGCTACACCACCTAATCAGTAACAGCCAATCAAAATCCTAGAAATTTCCCCTGCACTAAATCTGGAGCTCCGCCTTCCTGCACAATCTGTTAGTACAGTGACCTCACAGCAGCCATGTTATTGGTCACATGATGTCATTAAAATGCTCCAAAACTCTCAAGCAGCACAAACACGATGCTGAGGTGCAGTTCGGGTGAAGCTAGCAGCTACACCCACCTGTGTCACCATCCACCTGTCAGTTGGAGAGACCACGCCCCTAATAATGCAAACCTTAAGCCTTTCATTGTTATGCCGATGACTGCCAAATTTATTTGCCACTAAAACACAAGGACGGCATCTCCATAAAACCTCTCTTGACATGTCTAGATGAAATTAAAGCTTGGTTGGCTCTAAACTTTTTAAATTTTAATGAAAAGAAAACAGAAGTGTTGGTGTTTGGACCCAGTGGTCCCTGTGAGTCCTCCTCTGTTGTTTTAGGATCCCTGGAAGTCTATTTTAAACCTGTTGTTACAGACCTTGGTTTTAAGTTGGACAGTGATTTTAAATTGGACAACCAAATCAGAGCAGTGGTGAAGTCCAGTTTTTATCATTTAAGGCGACTGGCAAGAGTAAAATCTTTTCTTTCGAGGCAGCATCTTGAAACAGTGATCCATGCTTTTATTTCTTCCCGCCTGGACTACTGTAACTCACTTTATGTGGGGGTCAGTCAGTCATTGCTCTCACGTCTGCAGCTGGTTCAAAATGTGGCTGCACGACTCCTAACAGGAACTCGAAAAAGAGAGCATATAACCCCCGTGCTAGCCTCTCTGCACTGGCTGCCTGTGTCTTTTAGAGTTAATTTTAAACTTCGTATGTTTGTTTTTAAATGCCCCCACAGTCTTGCCCCGCCTTACCTCTCTGAGCTTCTTCATCCCCACATACCCTGTCGGTCTCTCAGGTCAGCTGACCAGCTGCTCCTGGAGGTACCGAGATCCAGGAGGAAGCTCAGAGGGGACAGGGCCTTCTCTATTGTGGCTCCAAAATTATGGAATAATTTGCCCATGCACGTTAGAGAGGCCCCTTCACTGTCCACTTTTAAATCACGTCTTAAAACCCACTTTTATTCCTTGGCTTTTAACCTCAGCGAGACTTAGTTTCTCTTTTAATTGAAGTAGTTATTTAATGATTTCACTCTTCTTTTATTTGGTTTTTACTTCTATCTTATGTAATTTTATTTTACAGTTCCAATGTACAGCACTTTGTGTCAACTGTGGTTGTTTTAAAGTGCTTTATAAATAAAGTTGATGAATAAATAAAGTTGATGATTAATATAATTTAAACAGGTGAGGTACAGAAACATCCTCACCTGGACAGCTGTTATATTTGTCTCTGAATTCAAATAAAGTCCAGTAAAATAAAAATGTGTCATCTGCATATAATGACTTTTCTTTTTCCTCTTATCTTTATTCTGTACAACACAGGGTTAAGACAGCTGTTATGAAGGAGTAAATTATCTATGGAGACCAATGCTGTTCCTGTATCAGGCTGTTTATTTAACACTGGCGTGTATGGAGACTGCTGCCTCTGCTGGACACCAGAGGAACTGCAGCTTCCTGTTTCAGCTTGTTATTCAGTAGATGGCAAAAACTTGTAGGCTGTGTGCAAATGTGCACACTGATGATGATGATGATGATGCATGAACAAGAACAGCTGTGTCTCCAGATGTTTAAATGTAAAAGGGGCTGAGTGGGTGTGGACCCCACAGCTTCGTAAATCATCACAAATATTCAGGTGCTTCATCTCACAACTAACATCTGATTATGAAATGATGCAACGCCACAAAAAAGTTTTGAGTTTAGTTTTATTGAAGCCACACTCTCTGCTGCTGCTCAGCCTCCCACCTGCTGTGTGACTGAGTTCAACATCACAACTGTGGCAGCTCAGCAGAGGTCACGAGGCTCTGCAGCATCGAGGAAACAGAATGACTCAGCAGGACTGACTGAGCAGCAGGTTCATGAAACCACACAGAAACAAAACAGGAAGTACACACTGTGGCCACGATTACCAAACACACATACACACACACAGTTAGTCTGATTATGCACACACGCTCCGAGTCTCTGCCTCCCTCTGGTGGTGAAAATGAGAACAGCATTCGAGGAAGATGCTGACCTGGTTTCTGATCAGACAGAAAAAGCCAGAAATGTTCCCTCTGTGGTTTCCGTGTGTGTATGGGTTCAAATATCTACTTCCTCCACATAGGGAACGCTGCAGCTTCATCTGCACGTCTGTGGAATTAAAACTTCCCAAAATAACTGAGGAATGAACCGCTCCCCTCATCCTAAACCGGGCTCTGAGGAGGGGAAATCAGGTAAATGTTCTCAGGCTGAGGTTTCAGTCCATCTGACTAACCCTGAGGACATCTGGTATTTTAGGAGAGAAGCATCCTCCTCCTCCTCCTCCTGACATTCAGCCTGATGGGAACAGCTGAGCAGCTCTGACTCTCGGCCTCCCTCCCTCTGCTCCACGCTCACAGCAGCTGAGGCTGCTCAGCCCCACAGGAGGAGGCCAGGAGAGAGTCTGTGATGCTCAAACATTCAAGCTGTTGTTTTCTGCAAAACTACTGGAGCTCAGCTTCCTGTTTTTGACCTGAGAGCCAATCAGGAGGCTCAGAGATGCTTTCAAATGATTCTGACCCAAAAGTGCGGGAATCAAGAAATGCTGCTGCAGCTTTAGTCCGGCCGAGCAAACGCCACAGACGTGACCCGCACTGCCTGAGCCGTATCCATAGCAACAAGCATCGTCAGGTGAATGTGAATGCAGGAGGAGGTTATTCTGTCCTGACCCATTTCACTCCTACGTAAAACTCTGGAATCAAAGTACAACGAAATTTAAATCCGCTCATAGGCAAAGCAGAAACTGCCACTGTCCTTCGCCCCTCTCCCAGCTCCTCCTCCTGCTGAGTCTTGTTCTTCCTCGGCCTCGGAGACGTTTCACATTTACATCACATTACTCAGTCTGAGATGATGAGAGCGCACACACACACACACACACACACGTTACAGTTAGCTTGAGAGAGCTCACACCCTGCATGTATGCAGCATCACTCTGAGGTTCATGGGAAATGAGCGCTTCACCTTCATCTTAAAAACAACTTTGTGTCCTCGCCGCACACCGAACATCGTCCAAATGTTCAGGCTGTTTGAGGTGACACGCCGTCAGAGCTTCATGGCGTTACAGATGCCATCTTTGAAGAGCGTTCTTGGATGATTGTGCATGTTAGTGCAGAGATCACTGCAGACCAGTAAACATTCATTATTAAAGCTAAAGTCAGTAAACTTCATTTGCTGCTCCTGAAGCTTCGATCCTGTGCATGCTGCACAGGAAGTGGAAGCAGGAAACGCCACAGGAGAAACTTTACACTTCCATTCGTAAACTGGATAAAGTGGCAGGATTAACACTGAGACTGTAAACAGCTGATCCCGGGAGGCTCTTCCATCCATCCTCTCATCTGCACCAGCTGCAGTTTCCACCCCCTAAAGGAAGAAGCCAGGGTTCGGGGGCAGCCCCGCTCCCACGGGCATGATTGCCAGGTAGTTGGAGGGCACGTAGCCTCTCTGACCTCCTCTGACCTCCACCAGGCTCCACTCGGGGCTCCCTCGTTTGTCGTGAGGCTCCAGGACACGAACGGGTTCTCCGGCCCGGAAGGAAACTTCATGTTTGGATCTAGCCGTGAAGTCGTAGGTGCCCACAACCTGGAAACATGAAAAAAAAGCAGCATTTAACACGTGATCCACGTGAAGGCTGTTACTGGGTGGACCAAACACTGTAAACACTGACAGCTTAGACAGGATCCAGCATCAACAACAAGCTGCCTGTCTTTAAATCACCTGCTCAGGTAGAGCCGCTCTGTGTCACATTACTGTTCAGGAGCAGACCGCCGAGAATCCGGCGCTCCATCAAGCAGCGTATCAACGCCTACGAGGATGTGACAGCATCACATTTGCTGTGCACAACAACAAATTCAGTCTTACTGTCGTGACCAGAGCCATCCTCTGTGCTGCTGCATGCTGGGACGGCCAGTAACAGGCGGAGCTGGACGCTGTCAAGGTGGAGAGGAGGGTGTTGTCCAAGATAAGGACAACACCTCCCACCCTCGCCACAATGTGCTGGCCAGTCACAGGAGCAAACGCAGTCAGAGACTGACATTACCTATAATGCACCACTGAACGACACAGAAAGTCATTCCTGCCCGTTTGTACATATCAGAGCGAACTTTGTAACATGTTGTATTATTTAATTAGTTCAGTCTGTTCTTATTATCTCGGGGCGACTGTCGGGATTATTAAAGTATTCTGACTGCAGCTGGATGATCAACCTGCAGTCCTGCGCTGGTGGACAGCACGTGGCCTCCGTCTCCTGGACAGTCTAATGCAGAGGAATTCAATTACCTGGAAGCAGGGCTGACTCATGGGCAGTGGGGCATTGCCCGCCGGGCTGTAGGAGTGTCTTCTGCGTGCGGTCACGTCTTCTGTCAGGCTCGGGTGTGGTGAAGGGGGCGGGTCGTCTGTTGGCTGGTGATAGCGAATGAGTTTCGAGGCAGCAGCGTAGCCTCGCTTCCCTGCGTGAAGATGTAAATATAGTTTAACATTCATTTGTTCACAGTGTCAGACCAACCCGGTTTGCACAGCTGCTCGTCTGTTTCAGTTGCAATAACAGCGGCTCACCAGCAGATGGCGCCACAGTTCTTCCTCTCAGGTTTTAGTGCAAATGTCATAAAAAGTCTCACCTCCTGCATCGACCAGCCACCTCCTTCTGTCTCCACGGCTGTCGGCCTCGCTGATCACCGCCACCAGCTCGCCCTTAGTCAAGTTCAGGTCCAGGTCCCGGGTGCCCACGACCGTGCTCATCACCTGGAAGATCTTTCCAGAGCCGTGTTTATCCGTTAGCTGCTTCAGACGGCGCTGAGAGGACGGGCTGAGAGGCTGAAAGACACGAGCAGACGTCAGATCTCAGAGAGGGCAGAGCTGCTGAATTACTCACACGTGCTCAAATTTACCTGGAAGGTGTTCAGAAATGAAAACAATGACTCAGAAAGAGACACTTCTGGTTCTGCAGCTGCAAAGTTGAAGAACCAGAAGTGGCACATTCACCGCGTCCTCGTCTCTAACTCGTTATCGCCTGCGATGATGATTCGCCACATTCTTCAGCCAGAACCTTGTATTATAACCTCCAGCTAAGTGTGACGTGAAACTTCAGATCTTTACTGGGACCAGCAGCTGAACCAGTTCACACGAAACACGCGGCAGAACAGGAAATACAGGTGGCGGTTTTTTTTAGACAGATTACTTCAGGAACGATGCTCAACGCTCACACAGCAAACTCCACCGCCCCCACCAAACACCAACAATCTCAGGAAACTGAAGCTCAGACTGGGAGCGTCGGTGTGACACCATCGCGTCGGTGTGACACCATCGCGTCGGTGTGACACCATCGCGTCGGTGTGACACCATCGCGTCGGTGTGACACCATCGCGTCGGTGTGACACCATCGCGTCGGTGTGGTTAAATATTCGGAGAAGGATGTTTGCTGGATGATAAAATCACTGTTATATTTTTTATTCTGACCTCTCAGCAGTAACCAATCAGCTGAAACATGTCAAACATGTCTGAGGTCAGCTGAGTGGTCCACTGTTGCCCATAGCGCTCTGTAGCTTACAGTGTAAAGTGCCCTGAGGTGGTTTGCTGCTGTATAAATGAATGAAAGCCGATCTGAACGCTAACCTGGGAATCTGGCGCGTTGAGCTTGTCCTCCACCATTCGACATAAATGCTGCAGCCTCCTCGCTCCTTCCAGCACCGAAGACTCTGCCCACTCCCAGAATGCACCAGGAGAAAGGCTGCTGTGAGGGAGCTGCAGGGAGACACGTGAAGGATGAGCACAGATATCCAACGTGTTTTTGTGCATCAGCCTGTCTGTAAGGACATCACCTGCTGAGCGAAGCTGTGAAACAGCTGCTCCATGTCTGCTGCGAGATCTCTGTGCAGACAGCTGAACGTCCCCAACGTGCTCCACATCATCTGCAGAGCCAGCCCGTTAAACTGAGGGAGCTCCGTCAGGAGCAGTGTGTTCAACGTCCTGTCAGGAGGAGAGGGGAGGAGAGGAGGTCACTCACAGCTCCAACCATCAGGAACCATCAGAAACCAGTTCCCACCTGTACGTGTTGGCCACAGCCTGCTCCTCATAGCTCAGGTTGGGTTTTCCTTCGATCACCCCGTAGTCGAGCAGCTTGTCGAGTCTCTTCCTGATTAGGTTCCTCGGGCCCACCAGGAGGTCCCGGAGAGCACAGAGCGGCTGGTGGATCAGCTTCCTCATCCTCTTCTCCTGGAAGAAGGAACAAAGAACAGATCGACATCAGCAGACTGTCGTTCACTGCATCATCCTTTCACAGGGGGCAAAATATGCATGTCCACCTCTGCAGGCGCTCAGAGACGCAGGGGTCTGTGTCTGACCTCTGATGTTCTGAGCGTGTGCAGAGGAGATCGGAGGTGGGATGCAGGATGCAGACCATCCATCAATCAGAAGCTGTTTACACAGAGAGAAGTCTGTGATGTAATCTGTAAAGTTTGGTGCTGTGTCTGTGATCGCAGCTCATCCTGTCCTCTTAAAACATGACTATCCAGAGTTGGGACCAGGAAGCAGAGTTGCAGTCTTACACGCCTCTCTGCAGCTTCTCTCCTCCTGCTACCCCCCCAAAAACCCATCTCCATAGAGACTGTGTCTGCTTCCAAAAAGACAAAAAACAAACTAAAAACCAGCAACAAACAACTTAAACATTTACAAAGAAAGAACAATACAGTATCCACATCTGAACCAAAGAGTAAAACAGTGAAATGTGGATTATTAAATATTAGGTCTCTCTCCTCCAAGTCTCTGTTAGTACATGACTTAATAATTGATCAACAAATTGATTTACTCTGCCTTACAGAAACCTGGTTGCAGCAGGATGATTATGTTAGTTTAAATGAATCAACACCCCCGAGTCATTCTAACTACCAGAAATCTCAAAGCACAGGTCGAGGGGGCGGTGTGGCAGCAATTTTTCACACCAGTCTATTAATTAATGAAAGACCAAGACAGACTTTTAATTCATTTGAAAGCCTGATGCTTAGCATTGTCCACCCCTGCTGTGAAACTCAGAAACCAGTCTTACTTGTTATCATCTATCGTCCACCTGGGCCTTACACAGAGTTTCTGTCTGATTTCTCAGACTTTATATCTAATTTAGTTCTGAGCTCAGATAAAATAATTATTGTGGGTGATTTTAACATCCATGTAGATGCTAAAAATGACAGCCTCAACATGGCATTTAATCTGTTGTTAGACTCAATTGGTTTCTCTCAAAATGTAAAAGAACCCACCCACCACTTTAATCACACTCTAGATCTTGTTTTAACATATGGCATAGAAACTGAACATTTAACAGTGTTTCCTGAAAACCCTCTCCTGTCTGATCATTTCTTGATAACATTTACATTTACAATAATTGATTACGCAGCAGTGGAGAGTGGACTTTATCAAAGTAGATGTCTTTCTGAAAGCGCTGTAACTAAGTTTAAGAATATAATCCAGCCACTGTTATCATCGTCAATGCCCTGTACCAACACAGAGCAGAGCAGCTATCTGAACGCTACCCCAACAGAGGTCGATTATCTTGTTAATAATTTCACCTCCTCACTACGTACGACTCTGGATACTGTAGCTCCAGTGAAAACTAAGGTCTCTAATCAGAAGTACCTGACCCCGTGGTATAATTCTCAAACACGTACCCTAAAGCAGATGACTCGTAATCTGGAGAGGAAATGGCGTGTCACAAATTTAGAGGATCATCATTTAGCCTGGAGAAATAGTTTGTTGCTTTATAAGAAAGCCCTCCGCAAAGCCAGAACAGCTTACTACTCATCACTGATTGAAGAAAATAAGAACAACCCCAGGTTTCTCTTCAGCACTGTAGCCAGGCTGACAAAAAGTCAGAGCTCTTTTGAGCCAACCATCCCTTTAACGTTAACTAGTGATGACTTCATGAACTTCTTCACAAATAAAATTTTTATCATTAGAGAAAAAATTACCAATAATCATCCCACAGATGTAATATTATCTACAGCTACTCTTAGTACCATTGATGTTAAGTTAGACTCTTTTTTTCCAATCGATCTTTCTGAGTTAACTTCAATAATTACTTCCTCCAAACCATCAACGTGTCTTTTAGACCCCATTCCTACAAAACTGCTCAAAGAAGTCCTGCCATTGATTAATTCTTCGATCTTATATATGATCAACCTATCTCTAATAATCGGCTATGTACCACAGGCCTTCAAGGTGGCTGCAGTTAAACCTTTACTCAAAAAGTCATCTCTAGACCCAGCAGTCTTAGCTAATTATAGGCCAATCTCCAACCTTCCTTTCATATCAAAAGTCCTTGAAAGAGTAGTTGTCAAACAGCTAACAGATCATCTGCAGAGGAATGGTTTATTTGAAGAGTTTCAGTCAGGTTTCAGAGTTCATCACAGCACAGAAACAGCTTTAGTGAAGGTTACAAATGATCTTCTTATGGCCTCTGACAGTGGACTCATCTCTGTGCTTGTCCTTCTTGACCTTAGTGCAGCATTCGATACTGTTGACCATAATATCCTATTAGAGCGATTAGAACATGCTGTAGGTATTACAGGTATTGCACTGCAGTGGTTTGTATCATATCTATCTAATAGACTCCAATTTGTGCATGTAAATGGAGAGTCCTCTTCACACACTGAGGTTAATTATGGAGTTCCACAGGGTTCAGTGCTAGGACCAATTCTGTTTACATTATACATGCTTCCCCTAGGCAGCATCATTAGAAGACATAGCATACATTTTCACTGCTATGCAGATGACACCCAGCTCTATCTGTCCATGAAGCCAGATAACACACACCAATTAGTTAAACTGCAGGAATGTCTTAAAGACATAAAGACTTGGATGGCCACTAACTTTCTGCTTCTTAACTCGGATAAAACTGAGGTCATTGTACTCGGCGCTGAAAAGCTTAGAAATATGGTATCTAACCAGATTCTTACTCTGGATGGCATTACCTTGGCCTCCAGTAACACTGTGAGGAACCTTGGAGTCATTTTTGACCAGGATATGTCCTTCAACGCACATATTAAACAAATATGTAAGACTGCGTTCTTCCATTTGCGCAACATCTCTAAAATTAGAAATATCCTGTCTCAGAGTGACGCTGAAAAACTAGTTCATGCATTTATTACTTCCAGGCTGGACGACTGTAATTCATTATTATCAGGATGTCCAAAAAACTCACTGAAAAGCCTTCAGTTAATCCAAAATGCTGCAGCAAGAGTCCTGACAGGGACTAGAAAGAGAGAGCATATTTCTCCTGTTTTGGCTTCCCTTCATTGGCTTCCTGTTAAATCCAGAATTGAATTCAAAATCCTGCTCCTCACATACAAGGTCTTAAATAATCAGGCCCCATCTTATCTTAATGACCTTGTAGTACCATATCACCCTATTAGAGCACTTCACTCCCGCTCTGCAGGCCTACTTGTTGTTCCTAGAGTATTTAAAAGTAGAATGGGAGGGAGAGCCTTCAGTTTTCAGGCCCCTCTTCTGTGGAACCAGCTTCCAGTTTGGATTCAGGAGACAGACACTATCTCTACTTTTAAGATTAGGCTTAAAACCTTCCTTTTTGCTAAAGCATATAGTTAGGGCTGGACCAGGTGACCCTGAATCCTCCCTTAGTTATGCTGCAATAGATGTAGGCTGCCGGGGGATTCCCATGATGCATTGAGTTTTTCCTTTCCAGTCACCTTTCTCACTCACTATGTGTTAACAGACCTCTCTGTATTGAATCGTATCTGTTATTAATCTCTGTCTCTCTTCCACAGCATGTCTTTTATCCTGTCTTCCTTCTCTCACCCCAACCGGTCGCAGCAGATGGCCGCCCCTCCCTGAGCCTGGTTCTGCCGGAGGTTTCTTCCTGTTAAAAGGGAGTTTTTCCTTCCCACTGTCGCCAAAGTGCTTGCTCATAGGGGGTCATATGATTGTTGGGCTTTTCTCTGTATCTATGAAGCGCCTTGAGGCGACATTTGTTGTGATTTGGCGCTATATAAATAAAATTGAATTGAATTGAATTGAATTGAATTGAATTGAATTGAATTAATTGGACACGAGCCGACAGGATGCAGTGCTGCGACATTTCCTGCACCTGTAAAGACCGCAGCACCGTTCTCAGAGTTAATCACTCACAAACATCGGGAGGATCCACTGTCGGAGCGCCGTCGTGATCTCCTTGTAGCAGATCGGTGCCTTTTCACCATCCATGTCCAAGTCAAAGTCCTCCGTGCAGCAGGACAGGAAGCCCTGCAGAGCAACCACACACAGCTGAGTGCTTGGCTGTCCAAACACGACTCGCCGCCCTCAGCACGTTATTTTACAAACCAAACATGTACAATCAAACACATCAGAGTGAAGCTGAAACAAAGAAACGTTTCTGAGCATTTCTTAAAGTCGGTGTTTTTGCTGCAGACGGAGAGCAGGAGATGTGGGCGGGTCATCCTCGCTAACATCTAAACAAGCTAAACAGCAGAGAGATACAAAGAGCTGAGTGTTGGTGTGAAGGACAGAATGAGGAAAACAGAAAGGTACACAAGCATGTGTGTGGCCTCCTGACAGAGACTCACAAACTTATGACTGCACGTCTGTAATTATAGCGTCTGACCGCGAATCACAGCCTGAAACAGTGACTGCTGCAAATTTATGTTTTACAAATGAGTTTATTCAGGTTTGATGTTTTAGTCACTAAAGTCCACTAAAGCTTTGAAGTCGAAAGCCAAGACAAAGTGTGAGCGTGAGTTTACCTGGAGGTGCTGCAGGTACATCTCCACGTTCTCCAGCAGCTCCAGGATGCCGTTTTCCAAAACATAGAAGAATCCTTCCAGGGCATCAAATTCCTCGTCCACCAGCTGCAAGACATCCAACACGCCGGTCTAAAGAGATGCTCTGAGCTCACACACTGCTGCGCTACATAAACCAGCTGTGTGACACACTGCTTTAAAACGTGTAGTAATGGGGTCAGTGTCAGTAGGAGCCAGAGGTTCAGAGAAGACCTGCTGTTTGTGAGGCGCAGCCAATCAGAAGACATTTGTCTTATAGGAGGAGCACCAGGATGACGCACAGAAGGATTACTGTGAACTGTGGATCATGCAAAGCTGCTCTGGTGGAGTCCAGGAGTGAAAACAGCAGGTTACAGCTCATGCAAAGCCTCGGTCAATCATACACTGTAATGATACATGTGGAAAGATCAGCAGGGGGAGCAGGCTGCAGACAAGAAGTGCCTGATCAGACCTTCCACTCTCCCCAGTCCACAGCTGTGCTTCCACCTAACAGCATTTGGTCGATCAGACCTTCCAGTGGTCACCTGAGCTTCAAACAGGAAGCTCACCACAGCTGAATAACACCACCCATACTTAAGGCCCGGTTGGAGTGGAGCGCTGTACTCACTAGTGTTAGTGTAGCCCGGCTCAGACTGATGCTGATCTGCCTGAGCCTTGCTCTGACATCTATCTCCATCTCCCTTGTACAATCCGTCTCTGGATTGTACCCTTCCCAGATGAGCGTGAGCGAGAGCAAGAGTGAGCACAGTGTGGACTCGGACTGAGCGTGCGTTCCCCTTTTTCCCAGCCCCCTTCTCCCTGCCTCACTCTATACATGTACACATCACCGGTGTTGTAAATAAACCCACTTGTCTGATTGCACAGTTCAGAGTCCAGCGGCAATAAACCTGACAGTAACTTACTGTGAGACATCGATTGTAATTTTTATACTCATGGAGGATGTGTGCTGTACAGTCACTCTGGCTCGGACGTTCACACCCACTGTAAACACAGCAGTGGCCTGGGGAGAGTGGGAGGTCTGATCAGACACTTCCTGTCTGCAGCCTGCTCCCCCTGCTGATCCTTCCACACGTTAGATTACAGTGTATGATTGACGGAGGCTTTGCATGAGCTGTAACCTGCTGTTCTCACTTCTGGACTCCACCAAAGCAGCTTTGCATGATCCACAGTTCACAGTAATCCTTCTGTGCGTCATCCTGGTGCTGTCTGACACAAGCTGTTTTAGCTCCTCTTCCTTTAAGACAGCATTCTGCTGATTGGCTGCTCCTCACAAACATGTGGGTGGAGCTTCCTGTGGATGAGGCTCAGGGTTCGGCCTACCTTAGGTTTGAGTCCGGCCTCATGTTTGATCTGCTGACCGAGCCTGGCGGTCTTCTTGGCGATGCTGTGGGTGTTGAGGCGCACGATCTTGTCCTTGATGGTCAGAATTTCCGTCTTCCTGTATTTGTCAGCTAGAAAACACGAGACAGTTAAAACCTTCTGCTTTCTCACGCCAACATCCGGCCCCATTAGTCACGCTCCTCACCGACTTCCCGGAAGCGCTTGTATTCGTTGATGCGACAGTTTAAGGCGACAGAGGTGTGAGCGGTCTGCTCCAGCAGGGCGTAGGCCGGGTGGGAGGCGTCAGTGTGCTTCTGGATGGTCTGCAGCAGCAGGGGGTAGCGGGCAATCCGCTGCACGGGCATCACCAAAAAGAAGCTCAGTGACGTGGCATTGACGTCAGGCCTGAAGGTCAAGAGAGACACAAGACTCATCAGTCAGCTCCTCGGCTCTGAGCACTTCCTGTCCAAGGCGAGACGAGGCGCCGTAAACTTACGCCGCAGCCTTGATGACTCTGACAACCTTGTTCCACAGAGCCTCCTTCTGTTTGTAGCTGTTCTCCACCTCCGTCACATGATTGTAGTGCGCCAGGTACTCCTTATAGGCGGCTTCCATCTCTGATGACAGGCTGAGAAACGAGTCACCTGTCAGCGAAGGAAAACACACCTTTACTCCTTTACAGGAAGCAGCAGAAAGGGAGCTTTAACGTTCATCACGGGAAACGGCATTTTCACTGTCTACCTCCCGGGTTTCTCGATGATGATCATCTCGTGTTCATCCAACAAAAACTGTGAGAAGTTAGAGAAACATCAGCTTATCAGACGTCAGAGCGCCACAACGTCTGACTTTAAGGTGGACTTTACATGCTGAGCTGGTCTGTGAAGAAGAGTCTTCCCCGGAACAAAAACAAAGAGGTGACACCTGTGTGATTCAGGAACTCACCTGAGCTGAATCACATTACTCCATCTTTAAATTTGTGTCAATAAAGAAAAAGGATAAGAGTCAGAAAAACAACAAACAACAACCACTTCCTGTTTGACTTCCTGTTTACAACGACAGAAAGACTGAAGCTGTGAGGGTGACACGTCAAAGTAAAGGTCTGGTGTCAGGTCGCTTACAGAGACTCTGCAGGAAGTCAGGCTCTCCAGACTGAAGCTGCTTCTGGTCCAGCAGGCTCAGGAGACGGCTCGATACGTCGATCACCTCCTCGATGTGCAGAAACATGCTGTCCAGTCCAGCTGGAGGCGGCTTCGGTCAGAGCAAGTGGAGGGGAGACAGGAAATAAGGGTTTTTACCTGATATCAGACACTTCTTTAACCCCAAAGTCTGAAGGTTCCTCATTACAACCCATACGCTCCCATTATAACCCAAATTACCCATTATAACACATTGTGTTCATGTATTTTGAGTATATAAAAACATCTGAGGAACGCTGAAAAAGTGATGGGGATGTGCTGCAGCAGCGTCAGCGCTTGGCTGACCTTTGACCTCTGATAATAAAGATAGATCTGTGCTCATGCTGGAAAAACGGGGCAGTGGGTGCGCTGGGCGCTGGGAGGCTGAACAATGCACAATCCAGAGGCTCATCTGTCTCACAGAGCCGCCATTCACTCACGCCTTCGCCCTGCTCCCTCGCTGTGTTTCCACAGCTCAGCTCTCCTTGCCCTTAAAGCTTGATTTCATTATGTTTTATGAGGCCTCATTTCATTAGCACAGTGATAATAAGCTGTCATTTAACAGTACTAAGCAACAGAACAGGCATAATGAAAAGCAGGTGATAAGAAGCCACTGAGAGGGCGCAGGATGCTAAAACCCTCACCTGCTGCACAGGTGAGCAGCAGCTTTATGTTCAGCCACTTTCTTTTTGCTTCTTTGTATTGTCACTATCAGAGTTTGTCACTGTGAGTGTATACACCTCCCTGCATTTATTCACTGCTTATTATTAATCTCTGTCCCCTCCCTCAGCCCTTCTTCCTCCCCAGCTGGATGAGCTCTATGAACAAGTGCTTGTTCTCAGAGGTCCTTTTTGGGGTGTTCTCTGTATTATTATATATTATCATTATTTAGCTTACAATATAAAGCACATTGAGGCCACTGCTGTTGTGATTTGGTGCTATATAAATAAAGCTGAAGCAGCTCTGTATGATTCACAGTCGATAATAATCCTTCTGTGATCTGTGATCCCAGGGCACAGTGCAGGCCCTAGGGTCGCCCTCCGTCTGAAACGAGCAGTTTGGCCCCTCCCCCTGCTTCCTGCTTCGATGGGCAGGTGTGTTCCTAGGTCCTACCTGTAGCTGCTGCTGCAGGTTGCTCCTGATGGTCACGGTGCTGAGGTGCAGCAGGCGCAGGTAGCTCCTCTCAGACTCCACAAGCTCCTGGATGGCCAGTTGTTGCCTCTTGGCTGCAATCTCCTTGGCTGCTGCCTCCTCCTCCTCGGCCCTCCTCTGGGCCTCTCTGGCCTCCTCTTCCAGCCTCTCCTCTGATAACGAGCTCTCCTCTGAGAAACTGTCCTGAGAGGAGAATCTCCGAGCAGCTTTTCCATCTTCAGGTGGCACCTCCACCACTACAATCACCCCTGACTCAGGCGTCTTCTCCTCTGAGATGAACTCTTCCCCTCCAGTTTGATCTTTGCTGCTTCCAGCTGTCTGACCTACAGCTCCCAGAGGAGACCGAGCAGACGAGGCTGGTTTAGGGAGAACCAGTGGGAAGGACAGCCTCCTGGGCACCTCCATGATGGAGATGGCTGTGAAAGAAACAGACTGTCAGGTATTTTATTACATGGCTGAGCATCTTTGCTGTCATCAGTCTGCTCTGGAGCTTGCAGACTTTACATTCCCTGATGACTGAGAGGACGGCACGCTGTCTCCATGGGAAATAACAGCAAATGACAAAGACTCACACAGACGTCCTCAGCCTGACACAAACAACCAGGTCGCCAAACAACAACTTCAGCTGTAAGGAGAGTTTTCAACCAATCAGCACTCTGCTCACACACAGCATCATCATTCACAGGAAGAAAAGCACAGAGACGGTTGCGGTCGCCGTACAAACACAGGGCACCTACACGTCATTTAAACTAGTGTACTACACCACTGTTAATCAATATAGATCATCAATAACTAATAAAGATAATTCTGAACTACAGACGACAGAAACTGAAGAAAAAGATTTTCCAGCACACACACACACTGAATAAATGACTGAGGAAGTGTGTCTGCACGTCTTTCAGTTTCCTTGAGAGGTGAAACGTCTGCAAACTTAAGAAGTCCAGACACTTTTCTCCCCGAGCTCCTTAGACTGCGATGACCTGGATGACTGAGAGCTTTCACAGATACTCAGGAAGTGTCCACCCCCCCCCCCTCCCATTCCACCACCAAGGCTGGGACATCTGGGGGGGCACGGTGACCCACAGAGGGGATTACTGATATTTAAAATCTTCAGTCTAAACAGCCCCAAAGCACTGCCTCTGATGGTAAACTCCTTCACCCTCAGTAGAAAACCGATGATTCACAAATAATCCTGATCACCTAAAACCCTCAGACCAGGTCTGAACCAGGTCAGAGCCGTTTTTATGCAGGCGGGGACAAACTGAAGGAAGCACATGCTCACCTTTAACCCCGAAACGCTGCGATCCCCTCAGCTCCGATCCTCACCCAGCTGCAGCATCCTCGCTCGCTCCTCTCCCCCGCCGCACTGAAGCAAAGTCTGCTGCAAGGACAACACAAAGACAGACACACACGCACAGAGTGTAACTTTTTCCACTGACTCACACACACAGGCTGTGTGTGAGGAAGGGGGATGGGAGTGGAAAAGAAGGTGGGAGGGCTCACACAGGACAACACACACACTCGTGCTGCTGAGTAAGCTGAGTGACTGCAGCAGCTGGTGGGGAGAGGAAGTGGCGCTCACCCAGACAGAAACTGATTGGCTGATAGATCTTCAGACTGAAGGGAAGGACCAATCAGAGGACATGTTGATGAAACGCGGTGGGGTCCAGGCAGCAGAGCTTCAGGCAGCAGAGGCTGAAGTTTCCCTCTCACAGGAGACAAAGTGCTGTGGGTCCTCCTCCCGCTCCTGCTCCTCCTCACAGGGATCACTCAGATTCTCTGAGAACAAACAGGGTTTACATTTACATTTAGGTCCTCTCTGACCTCTGACCCTGACAGGAAGTGAACACCACCCCAAACATAAAGACTTTATCCGGTATTAAAGGGTGAGCGAACTGCACATCCAGACTCTAACAGAGCAGCTTTGCCTGACTCGCAGTTCAGAATAATCCTTCTGTATCTGATACTGCTTCATCCTGTGTGTGAAAGAAGCTGTTTTAGCCCCGCCCCCTTCCAGACGTCACTAGAGGGCAGTGCAAACACGGCAGGCCGGGTGGGGTGACCAGGAGCAGTAGGCTGACAGTAAGGGGGATACGTTTAGAAACAGAGAGTCGGATCTGAGGTCTGCAGCACAAAGCAGGACTTCACCTGATCCAGGTAACCCCGGTAACTCCAGGTTTCTGTGAAGGGGGTTAAAAAAATAAACTGATGCTGTGAACCGAACCTGCTCCAGATTAGCGATCAGCAGGTATGAAATCCCCACCCACCAGCCAATCAGATCTCAGGAAAACAACGTCCCCGTTCCTAAGGATCCCTCAGAGCGTCGACAGCAGCAGGTCTGAAGTCTGTGTGACTCCGAGTGACAAATGTTCATTCTCAGTCACAACTTTGATGTGATTCCTTTTGGGTTCAGTTTCTGTTTCGGCCCTCACACGCACACGTGCCGCGTTTCTAACGGTTACTGACTTTACAGACATTTATTTGATAAAATGCCTGAATGATGGATGGTTTCCTGGCTTCAAACTTTATTAACACACACACTGATGCAGAGCTGCTGACACTGACCTCTGAGTCGTCTTGGTTTTATACTTTATTCTTCTCCTAACATCACTGTGATTGCTCAGATTCCGCCAACTTTCAGGTGAGCGCCCTCGTGCCTGGATCAAGAAAGCCGTGTTCAGTCAGCGGGCTGGTAACCGACCGCCCTGATCTCTGACGTCAGGATACCCGGGGAACCGAGAGGGAACGGTGGACTCACCTCGTAGCGCACACCATCGTCCTTCCTCAGTGACATCATCCAGGTCCGAGGGCAGGAACAGCTGACAGAAAGCGCCTCTCACTCGAAGCTTTCACTTCAGTTTATTATTCCACAGACTTGGTATGCGGCGCAGGTTCACACAGCAGCTGGCTGACAGCAAACATCTGGAACCTTCTCAACCCGAGCTTCAGCCTGATGACCAGCGTGTCAGCGGGAATAAACAGGAAGACGTTTTCGTGCCGCAGCCCGACAGGCTGACGGGATTCACAGCGGCGTGTTTGGGTGAGTGTGCAGGGCGGGGGCGGCTTATCCTGCTCATAACATCCTCGGAATGTGGGCGAGGAATGCTGCGGGTCCGGACTCGGTCAGCTGATCGGCTGACGGATTCAGGTGTGCTGCAGGAAAAGAAAGGCTTAAAAGTGACGTGACACTTCAGGCATTCACCACCTGCAGAGCAAACACGCTGCTCAGAGTCCAGAGCTCGTACGCTTCGTACCTGGAAAGCTTTCAGAGCCGTGCACATTCCAAGCCGGGATTAGGCCACAACTTCATATTAAATCACAGCAACTATGACAAACCTGAGAGTGAAACATGACACAGACAGGCCTCGTCGCTCCTCACCGATCCGATCGTTCAGCGAGAGGTTTCACTCAGCTGACAACGTCTACCTGTGAGCTTCCTGGGACGGACCTCTACATCAGCAGCAGATCCAGGGTTCCTGTCTCTTCTGCGGTCACACTCTCCTGTCAGGCACGTCCAGTCGCCTCTTTGGGTCCACGGTGACCACGACCGGCCACAGAGTCATGTCACGGCTGACAGAAACCGTCCAATCAGAGAGCAGAGTTCAAGCGGAGCGAGTGAATCACTCAGGAAACTGCTGTGAGTGTCTGTGACAGGCGTCACAGATGTGACACTGCTGATGTCGCTGAGCCGTGACCGTGTCCAGCTGCTTAAAGTGACGCCACAAAGAAGAAACACAAATTACCTTCATGGATCTTCATCGAGGACCGCGGGGACAGCAGAGGACTCCGCAGCACGAGACTCAACAAACACCGGAAACACACACGTCTGCCGAAGCACATCAGGCAGGAGACGCACAAAATTAAGTTATTACGAAAATAAGATTCATGTGGCAAAATGGTAACAGAACTGAAGTCCATGGGCAGACGGCTAAATCAACCCCATCATTTGTAGACTAAACCTGCTGATATTACCAAAGTGTTTACTTTAAGGAGAAAGTTTGGATCTACAACATGAAAGTGATTGAAATAACACAATAAATAAGTCATACAAAGTTTAACAGAGATTGAATGAAACTATAAATGTGTTGAAACCATCAGTGTGTTACTGTGAGAGGATGGTGGAAGAACAGTGTATGACCCATTGACTGTAGAAAACATGGACGACGCGACCCCGCCTCCTACCATTGTGCAAAAATGAAGCCAAAATACCCCGCTCGTGGAGGCTGCCATCTTGCAAATTTGGAGCCAGAGTCTGCGCAGTAGTGACTTGAGGTGGAGCGACTGTGTAACGCTACCGCCCACACACCCGCTGGACGTGACCGCAAACACGCCCCCTACACTTTTTACGTAGCCCGGCTGCTCGAGTTTTTTTTGCTGGTTTACCGCGACTGATGACTCGTTTAATTAAGGTAAATACAACCATGTCACTGTTATTAAAAAAAAGACACACAGCTTATCATCTTATAGTTCTAAAATCACTCTGTTGTTAATTCGTTAGTTAGATTAGCCGCTAGCATACACACTGTGTTGGAGACTTGTTGCTAGCTAGTTAGCGATGCTACACACCTGCTACTCTTAATAGAGTTAAACACTTGTGTTTTTTTTATCCATTTTTAGACAGCAATGAGATCAGCTGCACACTCTACAGAGGCTCAGAGTTACTGTTAATATCAAAAATATAATGCTGTCCTTTGAGATTTTAACATAAGACTGAGTGTAATGAATCTAAAACTTCAGAGCCCTCTACAGCCTGGTAACATGGAGACTTTAAAAACAGCAGCAGAACGTTTCAGTAGTGTAGTTGTTGTAAAGACCCACCTTTAGCACATCCCAGCACACCCACTCACTTCACCAGATGCACCTTGTTTAGTTCTCTCACCTTTGATTGGGTGTGGTGCTTGTCCTTAATTGCACTCACCTGTCACACATTATATAAGGACTGCATTTACTTTTGGCTCACTCTTTCTTCACTCTCACACGGGGCGGCAGCAGAGGTGAGGTTCTGTTTAGGTTTTGTATTTTATGTATTGTTTAAGGTAATGAGTAACTTAAATCTCTGTTTTCTTTCAGCATTGGCAGTCCATGTGTGTCTTTCCTTCCTTCCTTCCTTCTTTGCTTCATTGATTTGAGAATTATTGATTGGAGAATAAAATGAGAACCCCGTGAATGATTAGATGACTGCTTATTCTTATTCTAATCGGATGAGCCCATGATGCTGATTACTCAACCCTGAGCCTTCCATCCTTCATAATATGGTCCTCCGAGCCGGAGTAGCGTTAGTGTCATGGATTCAAAGCAGCCATTGACTGAAGGTTTGAGAAGATCCAGTCGTGATAGTCGACCTCCTGCCCACCTGCAGCAGTATGACGTTCAGTATCCTGGAAGTAGAAGAGCTACATGTGATACAGAGAGTCAAACCGAATGTCAGCACAGTGACAAAGACACACATGGGCTGCAGGATCCTGTCAGAGAGTTAGAAAGTCAACCAGAGACATCCCCTGCTCCTTTACCCACCAACCAAGATGAGGTCATGAGGGAACTCCTGACGACGATGAAGGAGATTAAGCAATTTATGAGTCAATCATCTCCTTCCCATTCTCGTAGCTCCAGATCTTCAATTCGCACTGTCTCATCTGATGGAATCAAATCTTCTGTATGCAGTTTACGAGCCAGTCCTCAAACACATCAACAACATGAGCAGCTCCCAGTGATTGATACAGCAACCTGTCAATCACCCTTCCGGCCCCCCACAGATTAGCCGTCAGTCTGTCTTAGTTCCGGCTGCCAGCCCTCCTTTACCTAATTCAACCATATTAGATGCTGCAGTCCCTTCAACTGGTTTGCCTAGACCAGTCCTTGCTACAGAAGATGAGACTCCCTTTGATTTCCTGGCCTTATCACGGCAGGATCCCCACCAGATCTCATGTGTTCAACCTGCTGTTCCTTTAGCTGAAGACCCTGTCCAACCTCTCATTTGCATATCTGACCACAAGCATTGCCGTCATCTAGAGCAGCAACCAGCTATATCCAATGCCTCACATGAACAGAAACCTTTGATATCTGTTACTGCTAACTCGGGTAACTCCTCTAGCACGAGAACACATGTATATAAGCTTGAAGGTCCTTCGTTTCCAGACCTTAGTAGAGAAGACGAAATGCAATACAGGATGTTACGAATGGCCCTTACAAACCTCCTTGATCCTCATGAGACAGAGCACTTCAAATATCATGTCCTTCTTGATCACCTCAAAGTAGACCAAGCTAAACGATTAGCTCTTGCCTTTTCCTACGCTCCTGACCCATACACTCAAGCCATCAAAGCCCTTGATGAGCGTTATGGGCAACCAAGACAGCTGGCATTGAAAGAGCTAAAGAATATACTGGAATTGCCTCCTATCAGAGCAGGTGATGGTCAGAGTCTTGATAATTTTGCTCTTCGTGTACAGGCTTTAGTTGGGTTGCTTAGCACTATGGGAGAACAAGGACGTGCAGAACTAGATTGTGGCTCCCATGTTGATCGCTTGTTAGCGAAGTTGCCTGCAGAGCATTTCAGTCGCTTCAAACGGCATGTTTACAGGGAACAGGGAGAAATGACGTATACCTTGCCTTTGTTCTCATCCTGGCTGCAAATGGAATGCAAGTGTCAACCCAGAAAGGCCAGTCCTGTTTCATCCTTCAACCAGCCACGACCTGCCCGTAAGTACACCTCTCCACTTACAACAATATTACATGCCACCTGCATGGGACGACATCTACAGATCCTATGTGATGTAAATAAGAGATCGACAACTGAAACTAATCCTGTAGTGAGGACACTGTACTTTAATAGACCTAGTGATTGTCCTAGTGTCCTTTTAAAGGTTGTGAAAGTGCTCCTGCGAAATGGCAAAAGAACTCTTGAAACATATGCAGTACTTGACGATGGCTCCCAGCGTACCATTCTTCTAACATCAGCTGCGCAGCATCTCAACCTGACTGGGGAAGCAGAGAGATTATCACTTAGAACTGTCCGTCAAGAAGTTGAAACTATTCAAGGTTCTTCCGTAAGTTTCAAAATCTCACCCATCGCACACCCAGAGAAAACCTACACAATTAATAATGCCTTCACTGCAAGTCACCTAGCACTTTCAGAACACACCTACCCTGTATCATCTCTCCAACGGAGATACAAGCATCTTCAAGGTATTCCATTACCCATTATTAATAAAGCAGCGCCACTCCTGCTCATAGGCTCAGATCATACTCACCTCATCACGCCTACTGCTTCATTGAGACAGGGACCATATGGGTCTCCTGCAGGAGTTAAAACCCAATTAGGATGGACACTTCAAGGTCCGATCACAGATTTTCAGCCCCAGAGCAGAACAGAGCATGTGCAGTGTTTGTTCACATCTCTCAGTTCATCTGCAGACGTACTGCGTTATCATGTTGAGAAGCTATGGCAACTAGACACTTTACCTGAATACAGTGAGAAATCTGTGATCCGATCAAAGCAAGATCAACTGGCACTGGAACTCCTTGAACAGGCCACAAAAAGGGTTGAGATCAATGGTGTTAATTGCTACGCCACTCCTCTTCTTCGGATGGCAAACTTCCCTCCTTTGAATGTCCCTCCAACTGTAGTCATGTCTAGACTCCGCAACACTGAGGCTCAGTTAGCTAAAGATCCTGACAAAGCCATGTCTTACAAGGATCAGATTTTGAAATTGGAGCAAGCAGGCTATGTAGTTAAACTTAGCCCAGAGGAGATGCACAATAGCAAAGAAGCCTGGTATATTCCTCATCATATGACAAGTCACAACAATAAAGATCGCATAGTCTTTGACTGCTCTTTCACATTTCAAGGTCAGTGTCTCAATAAATACCTATTGCCAGGACCAATCCTTGGGCCAACACTTCTAGGTGTTTTGTTGCGTTTTAGGCAACATTCAGTGGCAATAAGTGGCGACATCAAAGGCATGTTTCACCAAGTCCGTCTTCTGCCTCCTGATAAACCACTCCTCCGATTCTTGTGGCGTGACATGAACAAAGCAGCTCCCCCTTCAGTGTATGAGTGGCAGGTACTCCCCTTCGGTACGACCTGCAGCCCTTGTTGTGCAATCTATGCACTGCAGAAACATGTGAAGGAATATCAATCTGACAAAGATGTGCAGTCTTCAGTAATGCAGTGTTTCTATGTTGATAACTGTTTGCAGAGTTTTCCATCAGCCGACTTGGCTCGAACACTCCTAGACAAATTAAGAAACCATCTATCAGAAGGAGGCTTCGACCTTCGCCAGTGGGCCAGCAATAATCCTGTTGTGATTAGCCATCTACCATCTGAGGTAAGAACGGCAAGTAATGAACTTTGCCTGACTGAAGACAAGCCATCCGGCCCACATGAACGCACATTAGGATTATTGTGGAATTGTGAGACTGACTTGTTTGCCTATAAATACAGAACTCTAGCCTCACACCCCACCACAATACGTCGTATCTATGCAGTACTTGCCCGTCTGTATGACCCATTAGGCTACTTACTCCCATTCACAACACGCGCCAAAACCTTGGTGCAAGAGCTATGGAGAAAAGAGAGAGATTGGGACGACCCTTCCCTTCCACACAACCTCTTAGAGGCATGGAAGTTCTGGGAAGAAGAACTTTGTTATCTTCCTCAAATTGCCATCCCACGTTGCTATACTTCTAAGGAAATGGATGTTTCTACCACAGTTCGAGACATTCATATCTTCTGTGATGCTTCGGAGCGAGCATATGGTGCTGTCGCATATTTGAGATCAGATGATCTTGAAGGTCATGTGGAACTGAGTTTCTTGTTAGCTCGCTCACGTGTTGCTCCTAAACGGAATTTAACAATACCCAGACTGGAGCTATGCGCAGCCCTACTAGGCGCACGCCTCTGTGAGCTCATACAAACAGAACTCACCTTACCAGTCAGGACTACGACCCTTTGGACTGACTCAACAACTGTACTTCACTGGCTTCAGTCAGATTCCTGCCGTTTCAAGGTATTCGTAGGAGCCAGAGTCTCAGAAATTCAAAACCTCACAAACAGTCAAGACTGGAGATACATCCATTCAGCCACAAATCCTGCTGATGATGTTACGAGAGGTAAATCTCTGAAAGAGTTCCTTAGCCCAAACAGGTGGACCGAAGGTCCCTCGTTTCTGCATGAAACTCCGAATAACTGGCCCACAGTTACAGATCTCCATCCTGATGATGATCAGACTGAGTTAAAGAAATCCTACTTTTTTGGTATTGTCAGTACCCCCTCCCATACATACACACCCAGCTTCAGAACCTATCAAGAGCTATTGGATTTCACGGCTCGTTCACACTCCAACCAAAAGGGTAACATTCCTTCTGCAGCTGATTATCTAACAGCAGAACAAGAAATCCGGCACAACTGGACAGTTTCGGTGAAGATTTAGCCCATTTACAGTCAGACAAACCCCTCTCATCCGACAGCCGTCTATTGTGTTTGTCACCAGTGTTGTTCAGGAATTCTGGACTTATCCATGTAGGAGGCCGACTACGGCAAAGCCCAGACTTGGAATTGAATGTCATTCACCCAATAGTACTTGATCCTGCTCATCCAGTGACCAAACTGATCATACAAAATTATGATGACAAACTGCATCATGCTGGTTCAGAAAGACTTTTTGCTGAAATACGTCGGAAATTTTGGATTCTCAGAGGAAGGGAAGCAGTACGCAGGCATCAGTATAGCTGCGCTGCATGTCAGAAATGGAGAGCACAGCCCATCATTCCAAAAATGTCAGACTTGCCTGCTGCTTGTCTTAGGTTATTCAAACCACCTTTCTACTCCACAGGAATAGACTGCTTTGGACCATACATGGTCAAGATCGGCCGCAGATCGGAGAAAAGGTGGGGAATAATATTCAAGTCTCTCACGACTCTGTGTATACATCTTGACCTTCTAAACAGCATGGATACCGACTCCTTCCTCATGGCCCTCCAACGATTCATTTCTCGACGAGGAACACCCCTGGAACTTATATGTGATCAAGGAACTAACTTCAAAGGAGAAGATAAGGAACTACGGGCAGCTTTTAACAACCTTACTCCGACTCTACAGCCGGTCCTGATGACTAAAAGAATCCATTTCAAATTCAATCCCCCGCATGCACCCCATTTCGGTGGAGCCTGGGAGAGGGAGATACGTTCTGTGAAGAATGCTCTGAAGAGAACCATTGGTGCACAAATGGTCACTGAAGAGGTCTTAAGAACAGTCCTAATTGAGATTGAAGGCATTCTTAACTCAAAACCCCTAGGCTATGTATCCTCAGACATTGCGGATATTGATCACATAACCCCAAACCTTCTCATCATGGGCCGACATGATTCGTCACTTCCCTTGGTATCCTATTCTGATTCTGACCTCCTAGGTCAACGACGATGGCGACATGCCCAAATATTGGCAGATCACTTCTGGTGGCACTTCATAAAAGACTATCTACCATCCCTCCAAAGAAGACACAAATGGCAGAAGGAAAACCCAGATCTCACATTGCACTCTGTCGTAATGATCATGGATTCACACCTTCCACGTGCCCTTTGGCCCGTAGGAAGAGTGACACGCCTCCTGAAAAGCCCAGATGACCACATCAGAACCATGGAAGTCTTAGCACAGGATAAAACCTATATCCGCCCTGTCTCCTGTCTGATCCCACTGCCCCCGCTTCCAGACAAAGACTGATTCTGATCATATCAACATATTTCTCACTAGAAATATGGGGGCGGCTGTTGTAAAGACCCACCTTTAGCACATCCCAGCACACCCACTCACTTCACCAGATGCACCTTGTTTAGTTCTCTCACCTTTGATTGGGTGTGGTGCTTGTCCTTAATTGCACTCACCTGTCACACATTATATAAGGACTGCATTTACTTTTGGCTCACTCTTTCTTCACTCTCACACGGGGCGGCAGCAGAGGTGAGGTTCTGTTTAGGTTTTGTATTTTATGTATTGTTTAAGGTAATGAGTAACTTAAATCTCTGTTTTCTTTCAGCATTGGCAGTCCATGTGTGTCTTTCCTTCCTTCCTTCTTTGCTTCATTGATTTGAGAATTATTGATTGGAGAATAAAATGAGAACCCCGTGAATGATTAGATGACTGCTTATTCTTATTCTAATCGGATGAGCCCATGATGCTGATTACTCAACCCTGAGCCTTCCGTCCTTCATAATAGTAGTCTAATTTGTTCTTTTCATTTAATAATAGAGTCCATATTATATCAACAGCTACATTCACCCTGGAGAGAAACTAGTGAGGGAGACCATCAGGACCAAGCTGGGTTTCCTGGGTCCAGAGGTTTGGAGAAACTTCTTCCCTTTCTTTCATCACAGCTGTCCTGTGCCATAAGTTCTGTTGACCCGCTGTAAGAGGCATCATTTAAGAAACACCAGGAAGACTGAAGCTCATCGCATTGATCAAGCAGGACTCATGATCTTCACCAGCAGCTCCCTCACAGGGAAATCTTCAGCACTCCTCCGTAGGCCAGCCCCAGGAGATGGATAAACCTTTGACCTTCATCAGGTTTTATTTAATTGTGTTAGAGAAAATCTCATATGCTCTTCATGCAGCTGAGTACATCAAATGTTTAAAACGGAAGCTGTGCAGGTCTGAGATCAGCAGCTTTGTGAAACACAAAACTGAGGTCCTGTTAATGCTGATATATAGTGACACAGTTACATGAGTGATTAATCCTTTTGTTTTTTTGTCTTTAACTTTATCAATAAAACAACTGCAGCTTTCACTACAGCACGTGTGGTACTTTAACCTTTGTACTGTTTTCATCAGTTCATTTTGCAGTTAACATGTGAACATGTTGGATGATCTGTCTGCTGTCACTGGGTGGTGCTGAGGTCTGAATCTGAGGGCAGCTCCTGTAATCACAAAGACAACAGAACCATCAAACTCAAATATAAATTTTATCCCTCAAAATTGAAATAAAGCTGATTCTTCTGTCCTCACACACTCAGGATCTGAAGTTCTTCTCTTACATTTTTTTCAGTATTACAGTACTTTAATCCATAGTTCCTGATTAATGAGTAGTTAAGGAAGTACAAGCTTTTAAAAAAATTGTTACTGTCTTTACAAGATGTGGCAAGAGACTGAAAACATGCTGTTGTTTGCACATATTTAATAGTGTTTAAAAGTAGCGGACCTCCTCCTCCGCAGGTCTGCTACCCTCTGCCGTCCTCCGCTCAGAGAGGAGCGGAACCCCCTGACACCTCCTCCCCTGACACCTCCTCACCTTAGCACCTCTCCGTTTCCTTTGAGTGCGCGCCGTCTCTCTCACCTGTTGATGTACTGCAGCTCACGAACTCGATCAATACACACACAGGACATCCGCTTTCTGCTCTACAGAATAAAAGCACTCCGGTTTTTCAGAATAAAAGTGGCTCACCGGTCTGACTTTCAGCGTGGTGTCTGTCCCACTGAGCGCATCAAGGCATCAACGAGGACTCACACAGAGGACCACCAAACACCTGAGTGATGATGTTCACCATAGATCGGCTTCACTGCTTCCTGTCTGTTAGAAACACCTCTGTGAAGTAAAGCATTCATTCAAATAAGGATTAAAAGACATGAAAACATTTTAAAGACAATAAATATATGAAATAAGTTTTAAACTGATACCTTTGGTTGGATTTCTGGGGAAATATTATCCAGTGTATCAGTTATCTGACCTCCAAAGGTACCTCCACATGTTCTCATGTGCTTTAAACCAGTTTCAGATCACAGCATGACTTTCTGTCTGTCCTCAAAACGTGAGGAGGAGGCTGATGAAGGCTTTAATTAACAAACAGGCTCAGTTTGGCCTCACAGGAAGTAGTCTACATGTTTCTGTCCATGTTTGCTATGTAACACAGAGAAGGTTTCAATGTGAAGGCTGCGGTTCGCGCTCAGTGTTTTCATCAGAGACAAAGGTTTATTATCGGTAAAAACAGAGACTTACACGCTCCTCCTGTTAGTCTTTGGAAGAAGACAGGAGAAGAGGGCTTATTATAAATAAACATGAAATGAGTTTTAGGCTCAAACTCGAGACCAAACAAAGATAAGCAGGCTCCTGTCTCTGCTCTCCTCTCGTGGTGGCACAGTGATGACGAGCTGCTTTTAAATAAATCAGGAAATGTGGATTATTAAATATTAGGTCTCTCTCATCCAAGTCTCTGTTAGTGCATGACTTAATAATTGATCAACAAATTGATTTACAGAAACCTGGTTACAGCAGGATGATTATGTTGTTTAAATGAATGAAAAATCCGTCTGATTTCTCAGACTTTTTATCTGATTTAGTTCTGAGCTCAGATAAAATAATTATTGTGGGTGATTTTAACATCCATGTAGATGCTAAAAATGACAGCCTCAACATGGCATTTAATCTGTTATTAGACTCAATTGGCTTCTCTCAAAATGTAAAAGAACCCACCCACCACTTTAATCACACTCTAGATCTTGTTTTAACATATGACATAGAAACTGAACATTTAACAGCGTTTCCTGAAAACCCTCTCCTGTCTGATCATTTTCTGATAACATTTACATTTACAATAATTGATTACACAGCAGTGGAGAGCAGACTTTATCACAGTAGATGTCTTTCTGAAAGCGCTGTAACTAAGTTTAAGAATATAATCCACCCACTGTTATCATCTTCAATGCCCTGTACCAACATAGGGCAGAGCAGCTATCCGAATACTACTCCAACAGAGGTCGATTATCTTGTTAATAATTTCACCTCCTCACGACTCTGGATACTGTAGCTCCTGTGAAAACTAAGGTCTCTAATCAGAAGTACCTGACTCCGTGGTATAATTCTCAAACATGTATCCTAAAGCAGATGACTCGTAATCTGGAGAGGAAATGGCGTGTCACAAATTTAGAGGATCATCATTTAGCCTGGAGAAATAGTTTGCTGCTTTATAAGAAAGTCCTCCGCAAAGCCAGAACAGCTTACTATTCGTCACTGATTGAAGAAAATAAGAACAACCCCAGGTTTCTCTTCAGCACTGTAGCCAGGCTGACAAACAGTCACAGCTCTGTTGAGCCAACCATCCTTTTAACGTTAACTAGTGATGACTTCATGAACTTCTTCACAATAAAATTTTTATCATTAGAGAAAAAAATACCAATAATCATCCTACAGATGTAATATTATCTACAGCTACTCTTAGTACCATTGATGTTAAGTTAGACTCTTTTTCTCCAATTGATCTTTCTGAGTTAACTTCAATAATTACTTCCTCCAAACCATCAACGTGTCTTTTAGACCCCATTCCTACAAAACTGCTCAAAGAAGTCCTGCCATTAATTCTTCAATCTTAAATATGATTCATCTGTCTCGTCAGATCAGGCAGGAATTGTGCCATTAAAGGGAGGTTTATTTACAACACCAGGTGACATATATACATATGTACTGTGACGAAGGGACTGGGACTCCAGGGTAAAAGTACAGGGCAAGGCTAACTCGTTCACACTCCTCTACACACAGTCTGTAACTGACACGCTCTCAGTCCAGTCCCACGGAGAAACTCACTCATGCTCATCCAAGCAGGGCCCACAGGAAACAGGAAGGGGGTCCAGGAAGGTCTGCTGGGGAGGAGCGCCATCCTACTTGGGGAGGAGTGAAGAGGGAGCGAGAACCACAAAGAGAACACCAGAGAAGACGTGAGGACCACGACACTATCTCTAATATTCACAGTAAAAATCTTAGAAATATGGTGTCTAACCAGATTCTTACTCTGGATGGCATTACCTTGGCCTCCAGTAACACTGTGAGGCCAAGGTAATGGCCTCACAGTGTTACTGGAGGCCAGTGTTACTGGCCTCCAGTAACACTGTACTCCAGTAACATTAAAGTTGAACTTTTTGGGAGTTCAACTTTAATGCTGAACTCCCAAAAAAAGTAACAAAACTGAGACTACAAGGTAAACTTTTGACAGAACACACAGCAAAATAAGGGTAGATCACGACACGGACAAACTGAAACACAGGGCTTAAATACACAGAGGGAGCAATCAGGGAATGGGTAACAGGAGGGAAACACAGCTGGGGCAAATCAGGCCTAACGAGACAAAGGAAGCATAACCAGACGCATTAAATGAGACAAGGACTTTCAAAGTAAAACAGGAAACATAACACAGACTGAACTTACAGACACAGACTCACAGGCAGGCACTACAACAGAGGGAACAGAGACGTGGGACCAGGGCAGACACAGAGACATAAACCGTAAGTTAGAACTCTAAGAAACCAAAGACTAGAAATGATAAATAATATAATAAACTCAAAACTCTGGGTCAACGACCCAGGCATCCTAAAAACTCTCTGAAAAGCCTTCAGTTAATCCGAAATGCTGCAGCAAGAGTCCTGACAGGGGCTAGAAAGAGAGAGCAGATTTCTCCTGTTTTGGCTTCCCTTCATTGGCTTCCTGTTAAATCCCGTATTCAAAATTCTGCTCCTCACATACAAGGTCTTTAAATAATCAGGCCCCATCTTATTTTAATGACCTTGTAGTACCATATCACCCTATTAGAGCACTTCGCTCTCGCACTGCAGGCCTACTTGTTGTTCCTAGAGTATTTAAAAGTAGAATGGGAGGCAGAGCCTTCAGTTTTCAGGCCCCTCTTCTGTGGAACCAGCTTCCAGTTTGGATTCAGGAGACAGACACTATCTCTACTTTCAAGATTAGGCTTCAAACTTTCCTTTTTGCTAAAGCATATAGTTAGGGCTGGACCAGGTGACCCTGAATCCTCCCTTAGTTATGCTGCAGTAGGTGTAGGTTGCTGGGGATTCCCATGATGCACTGGGTGATTGATTGAAGCAATAATTCTGAGTACAACACAGCTGAAACATAAATTTCAAATGTTTATGTTTTTCAATAACCAATCATTAAGGAAAACGAGTCTGTTGTAAACACCACATTACACCACACCTCATCCTCTTATCAACATGTGTAAACAAACATAAAAATGTCTGATTGTGTTATAAAGTTCAAACCGTTCAGCTCAGACCTGACCTTAAAACACACACACACACACAAACACACACATACACACACACACACACACACACACACACAATAACATAAGATAATCTTAGAGTTTATTTATTCTAAAAGTTGGTATTTCCTTTACTGAATACATGAAATAAAATAAAATAGAATTTTAATGAATAAGTCACTAAACTGGAAGCACTGCAACAGAACTCTCTTAAATCTAATAGAAACAAAGTAAAGCCACACTCAGCAATAGCAGGCAGCAGGGGGCAGCACAGGCTCACAGCTCTGAAGCTGAATCAGTGTGACGTCTGCAGCTCTGAAGCACGTGACACACTCACATACTAACCATTAACCTTTACCCAGACACAGCACACTTAAAAAAAAAAAAAAAGCTTCATTTGACAAAAGGACAAGAGCAGTAGCACAACGATTACATAGAGTACCAAACTTAAACACAGAAATATAGATGCAAAAACAACGAAGGAGGAAAAAGCAAAGCTTTGTATCAAGAACCATTTAAATGTTAAACAGAGAGCAGATTAATAACGTCTGAACTGCTTTATGATCAGAGGAAAGTTTGATAGTGTCAGTATAGTTGTGCATTTCCATCATGACAGTGAGGACATGGGTCTCTGTTCAGAAGATAGAGACGAGTTTATGCTGCTGTCCTGATGTGGTCCAGATAAGACATCGTTCCAAAAGCCCTGAGAGTCACGTTTTATAGCAGTTTTAAGGACACCTTTGGTAGGACACACCTGTGGACACGTTTAAAGGACACGTCCTTCTTCCAGTTAATAGCAGAGACGAGGTGATTCCAACAGAAGACTGTATATGGTTAGGAACAGGATGGTCCAGGAACAGAGCTCTGACCGCTTCACCTACAGCAGAGCAGGAGGGTGGTGCTAATCCAGTCTGGGCCCGTGATGAAACACTGATTTTAGATGAGACACACCAAAAACATGTTCCCAGGAGTTACAGGAAGGTGACGAGGTGTTCTTTAATTTTCAATAATTAAACACATTATTGAAAACACATTATTGAAAATTAAACACTTCTTATCGGTCTATAACAGTCTATCACAAGGAGTGTTTCAGAACCAGGAGTCACAGAATTGTGATTTTTGCTTGTTGTTCCAGAAGAAATCGTGATGATGGGAGAAGTTATGATTTACATGAGAGACCAGAATAAAAAGACCTGACAATAAAAACCTGAAAGCTTAAAATACATTTTGTCAACATCATAATTACAGACAACAAATTAATTTAAGCCTGCGATTTTAGAAAGGATACGAAGAGGATGACATCACACATACTTGTAGGAAGCTCAATAATTGTTGAATCCAGCCAACCTTAAATGTGAAATGAACGGTGGGAGGAAGCCAGAGTACCCAGAGGGAACCCATGCAAACACGGGGAGAACATGCAAACTCCACACAGAAAGACCCCGGCCTGATGGTGGAATTGAACTCAGGACCTTCTTGCTCTGCGGCAACAGTGCCAACCACCGTGCCACCATACTGCTTGAAATCCAAAGCATAAAATCTAATTCTTAACAGGAACAATAATATCTGAACAATATTTAATTTGCATTAATTCACATTTATTAGTGTTAAGAAGGAGACCTGATGCTGTTGAAAGTACATGAATGGTTTTAATTGCTAATGAAATTTGGGTGGCCCCCAGCGAGGCCCCGGGGCAGACCAGGACATGCTGGAGAGATTGTATCTGTCGGCTAGCCTGGGAATGCCTTGGCGTTCCCCCAGACAAGCTGGAGGAGGTGGCGATCTGGCAGCGTCCCCGCAACCCAGATAAACGGAAGAAGATGGATGGATGAAAGTTGGGTCTCATCATTTTAAAATAAACTTGCATCGTCTGCCAAGCCTGTGCACGTATGCAGCACGCTGCTCTGAACAGACAGCACCACATGAGATCACACGCAGCTTTAGTTTGTACAGCACAAAGCACAGCAGCTGGAAACAGCTGGAGAAACCACGGCAAACCCAAAAGAAGCATTTCCAGAGACAGTCCTGCACTGAGTTTGTTACCTTGGAAACGACCCCTGAAGTGGAAAATCACAGTGCAGAAGTTAAAGGTTGGAGCCGAGTCCTGCAGGTTTCAGTGCACTGTCAGCAGGGGGCACACTCACTTATCCAGGTAATCTGTTTCACTGACAGATCAGGCAGCACCTTAACATGACACTCTGACCTTCATCACACTTTACTCCTCCTCTTCCTCCTCCTCTCTGACCTTCATCACAGACTCAGTTACATGATGGAAAATAACACCTGATCTGTCTCACACGCACACACTTTGCTCCGCCCACTGCTTCACCTGGAGAACAGGTATCAGTTACCGATGCCTTCAAGAGCCTCTGTAAATCAAACAGTCAGCATTAAAGGAAGCGCTCAGACATAGTTCAGCCCTCTGTCTCTCCACCTTACGGGAGATGCCTGCCTTTACTTCAGCGTGATGGAGCTGACTCCCAAAAATAAATACTGAAACCTCAGCAGCTCTATCAGGAGGTCAGGGCAAACAGTTTTATGTAGGAACTATTTTCTTTGAACCAAACTACACCGTCTCACTGTCTATCTGCTGTACCAGGTGACAGGCGGAACGCTGACTTGTGTTTTTAATCTAAACGAATGAGCGGAGCTCAGATGAGAGAGATTCAGGTAGCTCTCTGCGGCCGGGGAAGCTCACATTTCCAAAGGAACATGAAGGCAGCACGCTGCAGGGCCTCAAAGGTGATGCGCGAAGACAGATGACTCCCTCCGCTCTGATTCCTGCAGCTCCTCGCAGGCCAATCACATCTTAGTTACCATTGTTAAGGTTAAGGTAAGGTTAAGGTAAACACAGCGTGTTTGTGTGTTTACCTCTTTTTGTTGGTTTATAGCTTCTCTGTGTCTTTGTGTCCGTGTAAAAGTCGTATTTGTGCATCTCCTGTTGGTGTTTCTGTCCTCCATCTCATTGATGAACCTTCCACCTGGACTACTTCAACTGTGGCTTCACCTGTCCAGCAGGTGCTCAATAGGCCCCGCCCTCGCCGAGCCTTGTGGGTATTGTGGTGTTTGAGCAGCAGAGTGGGACCTCTTGCTCTCCGTCCTATCTGTGTGCTGGGGCAGATAAAAGCGGCATCATCAGCCGCTGCCGCTCACATCCCCCCGCCGGGACAGCAGCTACCTGTTAGTGGTGTGAGGGCGGCGCGCAGGCGCAGTGAGGTGCAAAGGTCGGTGGGCAGCTGATCGGAGATGCCGGTGCAAATCCCGGACGACTCGGACTTCTGTTCGTTCAGAGAGCAGTGCCTGAGCACGGAGGGCTGGACCAGCCGCTACAGCAAGGGAGGGGTGACGGTGTGGGGGCGCGAGGAGGACAGCAGCACGGTGCAGAAGCTCAAGGTGAGCCGTGTCACCGCTGACGCTTTTACTGCGAAAAGACCGCGCTCCTACACAATAAAAGCAATACTCAAAGTAACTGAGTACATTTACTCCATTACTTCATCCCAGAGTTACTCTGGAAACTTATATTATGGTGAAAGTTTCCTCTGAGAACTGCACGGGCTAGCACAGACGGTCAGTTAGTCGGTGGGTTGGTTAGTTGGTTAGTCATTAACTACAGGGTTTGATCATGTGTCATCATCTCTTCAGAAAGTTTGATTGGTTGTTTTATTTTGGAGTTTTGAGGTCACCATGGTGATTCACAAAGATTTGATGCTGAAGCTATTGGAGTAAATGAGGTACTTGGACTGTAAACACAGAAACACATCCATCAATCAATCGAATGATCGGTGAAATCTGATCACTGATCAATCGATTGATGACTTTTACTGATTTATCTTTAAGGTGGAAACAGGAAGTTGCTCAGTGTAAACACCTGAAAGTTCCTGGAAGTGGTGCAACCTGTGAATCTGTGTTACTTTGGTACAAACAGGTGAAATCTACACCTGTCACAGGGCGTCAGCCTCATCAAAGTGCCAGCTGTCAGAGGTCCAGGTGCATTGTGGGTAACAGAAGGGTTAACATCAGAACTCCTGTTACAGTTCATGTGTGATGTTGCCCACCTGACAGATGTCACCTGTACCTGGAGGCAGGTACCTCAGCAGCTCTGCAAACATTTAACCAGCTCTCCTCCCGAACCTGCTCAGCCAGTTTCAGCTTATTGACGACCAATCAGATCTTGGGAGCCACTGTTTGATGTGAGGACAGGGGCGGATCACAGTACTCTGGGTCCTGGACGCCGCAGTGGGCCCCCAGACTGCCTACATTCACTTTATGGAGTGTGTGCAGTTTTGTTTGGTGCTTTAAGACTCCAAACTCGAGCGTTTGTTCATGTTTAAGTATTTTTACAGTTTCTAATAGGCTCTTTCGATCCTCGGAGTAACCTTTTTTTACAACATGAAGCTTCTCTGGGCAACTGTTGCTGTGATTTGGTGCTATATGAATAAAGGATGACTGAATCGGTTTTGAATCCAGATCCATGGTGTGCAGCTGGATCACTCTGATGGATGCAGTCACACCTGAAGGTTCATTTTCAAATACACAAAGAATATTTTCCATGAAGTTAAAGGCGAAAAGTGTGAAGGAGGTTAAAGCTTTGCTCAGTCAGTGTGAGGGTGGGTGGTACAGAACTCTGATGTTAGAGCGACCCACTGAAGATTTGAATCCCTACCTCAGGCTGGAGCAGCTAATGCAGCATGGGGACAGTGACGAGTGAAACCAAAGGTCTCGGCTTCAGTCAGAGCGACTCTAAATTTGAGGATTTCTGCAGAGGGAAAGTCGGCTAGCTTGCTGGAGAAGGAGATTCTTCCTGAGAACAAGGGCAAACAGGTGAAAGAGGGCACCCCTGACGGGTGGGTCACTGGATACGATTTTGGTCCACTTGAGAAAAGTATTACCCAAATTACCTCCTTGAACAGAGATGACAGCAGCAAAAGGCCGTGCATCACACTGGAACCCGGGCCAGCCGCTCTCAGCCATGTGGCACTTGGTCACCTGCTACTCTTTACCTGTTGAGCAGTCCATCTTGTGATCTAATCTGAAATCACCCCCAGTTATACATACGCCAGCACCCAATGGGGACACTGATTATTTTGGGCTGTGTGCACTTATCAAGTTCTCTTTTGAAGTGTTATAACATACCTCCCAGAAGTCCTGAATGATCTCAATAACCTGAGCCGGTATTGTCCTGTGATTAAGTACTCTGCCACAATAGGTGTTAAAGGCTGCAGGGCTCGCAAAATTTCAAAATCCCTGGTAGCCCTTCAGGCAGGGACTCTTCAGTTTTTGGTAGCCCAAAATAAACTTAAGTAGCCCGAATATAAAAAAAAAGAGAACAATTTTTTGATTGATGTTTTGTTTCCTTTACAATATTATACATTAAAGTATAATATTGTAAAGGAAACAAAACATTAATCAAAAAATTGTTGAAAAACAAATTACAACATTGTATAAAAATTACAATCATCAACTCAAATACTTGGTTCTAATTGAACAGAAATTTCTATGAACTTGTAAGAACTGTGTAGGACATGAATCAGTATGTGTCAGATCCTGAATCTGACATTTCCACTGAAGTCACGGGTAAGAGGCAAGTGGAACCAACATCTAGGCCATTTGCTTTTTGAAGTTTGCAAAGACTACTAAATTTTGCCAGTGGTAGTTCACTCTTTGCAACATAGTACGCTGTTTTAAACTGATTTTCAGGTTTATTTTTAGTATGTTGTTTGCAATTGGTGTTTGTTCTGGGAAAGATATTGCAGACTGAGCAATAATGCATTTCTTGCATTTCTCATGGGTTCTAATGGGGGCCTTTCTTAAAATGACTGGTCCCAGTAACAAAGGCGCTTGTCGACTCAGAAATCAAGGGAAAGCCAACAACACAACCGGCAGAACATTATGTTATTTACACGGGTGCACATAAGTGGTCCGCAGGTGCGCATTCGCTGTCAAAATAAAAGAGGCGCACCAGATAAGAAGTTGCAACGCGCGTTTGCGTCCATATAAAAGGCACTGTTTTTGTCCGCTAGAGTTTCACGGCACATTCTGCACCACATCTCTGTGCATTCATCATTTGTTTGAAGCCAGCTCACCTCCTGCAACCCCTTTTCCGAGAATACGTGCTTCATTTGTGGTTCGGACTCCTTCTGACATTTCTTTGGAGGTGGAGGAACATCACAGTAATTGCTTAAAGGAGCTTCTTCGACATCTTTAAGAGTTCTAAACAAATGTCTGTCCTCCTCCAGAAAATCTTATGTACGCAAACACGCGTTGCAACTTCTTATCTTGTGCGCGTTTTTTATTTTGACAGCGAATGCACACCTGCGGACCACTTATGTGCACCCCTGGTTATTTAGCTCGTCATATTGCAGCCACAGAAATTCTTTTGTCCATGAAACCATAAAGCTGCACTTTCTTTTTGCCTTATAGTCTGATTTGTCATAACTTTTACGTTTTGTGGTCACTTCTTCACCCTGACCTGTCTTATTTGGCTCAGCAGAACTAAAATATATATCCTGCTGCTTTTACACAGACACTCGCATAACGCTCAGCGATTCTCTGCGCGATCAACCTCTCACATGTTTAAGCTTGCTGCGGGAGATTTCACTTGTCATGTTTGCATAGTAAGCTAACGATTGATAAGACGATGTCAGAGGAATTGGTGCGCAAATTATCGTCACTCACCAATCAGTACTGTCGCTCTCTATACACAGTTCGCGCGATTGCAAAGTGAAAGCAAAAAACAAGCGCAAATTCAAACGCGATTTCAATATGTCACATATTGACAGTGGCTCACCGATGCCAATGACATAATTACCCAGCTACATTTCCGAAAGAATGCAAAAGCATTGACATATATTTTTCCTTCCTACGATAGCCCAACAGGCAGGGCAGAGATGGGTTTTGGTAGCCCGACTGGAAAAATCGCTAGCTCCGGGACGTCGGGCTAGCGATTTTGCGAGCCCTGCAGGCTGCGTATATCACTTGGTCGGGCCATCTAGTCTCGATCAAATTAATATCTGTAACAGTTAAGTGTATTTCTTGATCAAAAGCTTCTTAGATTTGCACCATTTTATTCTATTTATAACCTCTTTCATTGTTTCAGTTTTCTGAATCCACCATCATTCCTTCCTGTAGTACTTACAGTCATCTCACTCCTCTTGTCCATCCCTACCATTGCACTGTGACTGGCTGTGGTTAAACAATACATGTGGCTGTACATTAGAACACAAAACATACAAAGGTTATTTAATAAAAAATGTTCTTGTAACTTAAAAATTAGAGTAAATCTGATGAATATGCATACAGTCTTGTTGTTTCGTGTTCAGCTGCTGGAAGTGTTGTAGCGAATCTGCAGGACACTTATGGATGGTGATAAATGAGCCAGGTGTTGTGCAGGTGGATGTACACACCAGCATTTCCACACCTCAGGAGGAAGTGAAGTGAGCATTCAGCATTAAGGCTCACTCCAAATACATTCATGTGAAGTTACCTGGTGACTCTAAGTTAGTTAAGTAGACCTACTAGTGAATGTGAGTGTGACCGTTGTCTTTCTCTCTGGGTTAGCCCTGTGATGAGCTGCCAACCCATCCAGGTGTTTCCCACCTCTGTGATAGGCTCCAGCCTGGCCATGACCTGGATAAGTGGAAGAAGATGGAAAGTTCTTGTTAATGGACCTCACTGAGCTGAAGACATTTTAAAGTTTGCTTGTGGTTAAAATGTGACGCAGTCATTGGTCGTTGGCTGTAACTCCAGTTCTGAGTCTTGCCTGGCCAGGTAATTGGTGTGTTTTGTTAGAGCCGCTGGTGTCTTGTTTACACCAAAGGTGTCCTCTGGCATCTGAGTCAAGACATCAGCGAGATGACACGCTTAGCTGGTATTTGGTGAATTCAAGGGACTTCTTTGGGTGATTCTCTCTCACGTCTTTTCTCTGGTGACCCAAGACCAATCACAGAAAGTCTCTTAGCAGACGGGAGGAAGTGTGAGTGCGAGGAGGAGTGTCTCTGTTCTAAGTACACAGAGGTGATGGTGAGGTGATGATGATGATTCCTGTGTGTAAATAATTCATAAACTCTTTGGAAAGCAGCGAGGCATTTCTTCTTCTTCTTCTTCTTCTTCTGCCTCATGACTAATTCAGAGCTGCTGATGGAGCCAGCGACCAAACAGGTCACATGATCACCTGCTGATTTATCTCAGTCACAGCTTCCCGTCATGTGAAAACCACAAAACCGAGATTAAAAACATTGTCCTGCAGTCTGATTCGTCTTCCTAGCACATGTGGATTCAAACACGGACATGTTTACTGGTTACTGGTTAATGGTTCCATGTAAGCTTTCTGCATGGCCCAGTCAAAAACACGGGCCGCTTCCTCACGTCTGACCTGCAGAAGCCCATCTATGTGGGGGTTGGGGGGGGTGATACTCCCTCGGGGGGAGCTTGTAGGTCTTTGTAATTGTGGTGTCTTTATTTTATCCGAAGTAAACGAACCTCTGCTCGTCATCTCCAACGTGCTGTGAAGCAAGGCAGTGAGTAGAACTACAGACCCTGGCTCAGCTCCTGAGTGAGCTGAAAGGTTTCCTGCAGGAGAGACGGACTGAGTGACAGACACAATGCCTCGGCGCTCGGGACTTTATGAATGATTAACGGCGAGCGGAGTCTCGCTGATTGAGTTACACGGAGAGTTTACAGCGCTCGCCATCACCATATCAATGACCGCCGCTCCAGCACGATTACAGCAGTGGAAAAAAGTGACGTCATACAGTAACAAACCATCTCACATGACCCCTGTGAAACTCTGACAGGTGGAAATCTGGAGCTCAGATCTCTCCATGCCTACAAGGGGAAATTACAGTCTGATGTTTCCTGGCTGAGAATATTTTACATGAACATTTTGGTTTGTCATCGTTCAGGCTGCACTGCAACAACGATGTAAACAGTGACCAAAGCAGCAGAGCTGGAAATGGTACAGAGAAACTTCCTGTGGTCCACATGAACAGTCAGCTCCATGTTAATAATAACCTGCTCCACATAATCATTCACAGGAGCAGGCGGTGGTTGTCTGATTAATGGTCAGATGGCTCAGTTTGTTTCAGGCAGACAGAGGAGCTGATCTGAATTAGCTGGTGATCTCTTGTAGCTCTGTTTGCCTCACACGTGATGCAGAAACTCATCAGGTCCAACAAAACACCAGAACTGCAAATATGACCCTGGTGGACTTAAAAACTCAATACAGCAGGTAACCTCATGGAGGAGAATGGAGACGACTGCAGTCTGGTTATTACAGAAAATCGGAGCCAATCACAACCTTCAGATTATCAGGGATTATCCTCACTAACAGATGAAGTTTCTGTCCCTGTGCAAGGAATAAAGTCTTGGGCTGATAATATTGGTCAACTGTGTTAGATAAGAACACGTGATTAGTTTGTTTGGAGATTTTGTGGGAACGATGAAATCTTCAAACCTGAGCTGAGCTTTGTTAGAAACCTCGGTCTGAGTTGGTGAAGCTGCTGAAATAAGGAAGCTGAAGATGATCTTTTGTGTCATCACAGTAGAAATGGAGCAGATGTTAAAGGTCTAACTATAAAAGAGCAGAGGACCTGAGACGGATCCTTGTGGAGCTCCCTTTAGGATGACTGATCTCTGAGTTTGAAGATGGTCTGAGCCTGGATGAGTTCAAAGAGATAAAACCGGATGCTAAAGCACTGAAACCTGAGAACACCTGATAAGGTCAGAGCAGAGAAAGTGAAGCTGCTCAGGTTAGCTGCTGAGGTGCCTCTGAGCAACAACTGATCAGGTGTCTCCTCTGCTAACAGGTCACTTTGGTTTATCCAAAAAAGACCCAACAGGAAACCACACGAGAGCTCTGAATGAGGCGGATTATTGTAAGGTGTTGGCCTTACAGCACACAGTACTGTTGTGATTTGGCGCCATTTGAATAAAACTGAATGGAAGCCGCTGGTTCTTTTATTCAGAAAACACAGGAATCAAACTATTATCAGCCAGAACCAGAAAACTGTGACGTCACATAAACCGCAAAAGAAACTGAAGGGTTTCTCTTGCACCGCCCCAACACTGCAGTTGTGTCACTGTGAAACTGAAATCATAAAATATAAAATCTTAGTTATTTAAATGTGTGTGTGTGTGTGTGTGTGTGTGTGTGTGTACTTTTTAAGACAAGAATCTATTACAAAGTGTTTTTCAGGGATATTAAAAATAACAACATATTACACAAGATAAGTTTCATTATTAATGTGTGCCTGAATAGATGTTTTCAGCCACAGAACCACTGGTGCACAGAGGGGGAGATGAACTGTTCCACAGTTTTGGAGCTGAGATTTAGACAGCATGATCCCCTCTAGTTTTCAAACAGCTCCGTGGAATTACCAGAAGACCACGATCTGTAGATCTAAGGATCTTATAAGGATGATATAAGTTGGGCTCTCTCCTTGTAAGGCAGTCAAAGTAAGAGTTTAAACTGGTATCCGAACCAAACTGGAAACCAGTGCAAAGACTAACAATGAAGTGAGAATTTCTGAGTGATTTAAAAGTGTTACTGCAGCATTTTCAACGGCTTGAAGGTAATTTATAGAAGTCTTTGACAGACGGGAGAAAGGAGCATCAAAATATTTTAATCGGGAGGAGATGAAGGCATGAACAAGCCTCTCTAATTCACCTATGGAGACAGCAGTTCTGAGTTTAGTGATATTTCTTAAGTGGAAAAGCAAGAGTGGGTCACAGACTTCGTGTGAGCATCAAAAGTCAAAGATCAAAAATCAAGATTTTGAACAGCATCTTTCACCATCAATGAGAAAGAACCAGGATGTTGTCTAATTTGGGGCTTAATGAAACAGTCTCGTCTGCATTAAGCTGCAGAAAATTTGCCAATTGTCTTAAGACAGTTTGTCAGACTACAAATTGGTAACTTTATTGTCCCCAATGGGAAACGGATTTGCAGCATGTCCACACATCAAACAACACAAACATTTAAAAATCAAAAAACAGCCCAAGTTTTATCAGCAACAAAGTGCAATAGTGATGGCAAAACAACACTTATAGGTTAGCTTTAATAACCATCATATCAGCAGCAGGTATAAAAGACACTCTGTGGTCTCGTCACTGCAGGCACTTTATACCAACGACCTGAAGAGAGGATGTTCAGACCATCCTCTCAGATATGACAGACGTTTCCTTCCTCAGCACCTGTCCAGAAACTGGACCTGAGACCTCCCTGAAATCTTACTAACCAGGTTAATAAGTCTGGTTGGTCAAGGACAGATTACTGTTTCCAAGCAATGATACTAAAAAAACTCTTTTTTTCTTTTTTTCTTTTTTTCTTTTTTTTTTTAGTAATTCCTCCTACAATCCAAACACATGTATGTTTCTAACATTTCATGCAGTTGCAGAGTTCAAGTAATAAAATCCCATGGCACACCTAAATGTCACAGTACACCAGCATGGAAACTGGTGGTTAGAGTTGAGCGTGATCGGTCCTAACTAGAGATGGCACGATACCACTTTTTTATGTCCGATACCGATACCGATATCATAAATTTGGATATCTGCCAATACCGATACGAATCCGATATAGTGTGTTTTTTAATCAATAAAACGTTTTTTTAATATCTTGCTGCATTTTGTATAAGTTTATACTCAAGTTTAAATAAATAACAACACTAAAGCTATTCTGTTATACCTGTATGTAAAAAAATACACTGCGCCCAAAATATTTCATAGTTCAGCAACACTGATCAATCTAATAAACTTAAACCTACTCAATCCTTCCAATTCTGGTATTTTAAAGAGTACTTAGCAGAAATATTAAGCAACCTAACTAATAGGGTTGCAAACTCCCAGCAAAAAACAAACAAACCACCCTCCACCTAGATTTTACATCAGATTAAAACTTTGGGTGTAAGAGTCAGATAATTATTTATTAAAAGCTAGACATTTTAAATGAGAATAAGAAAGAAAAGTATGTCTTTGTGCCCCCTTTTCCCTGTTCATGCCCTATCAGGCCCCCCTGGCTAAACTTTGCTAGATCCGCCCCTGCACAGTTACCAGCCGTCAGTTGCGTAGAAAAGGATCCTGGTGTACAAAGTAATATTAAATAAATTCTAACAACAGCTTATCAAGCTTAATAGTGCTGCTGTTGTTCAGCCGTCTGTTTCCTCTTTCTGGTGAGAAGTGGGCCAAAAACTAAGAAGAGAGACGGACTCGCGACAGAAAAGCCGATCAGCTAAGCATTAGCATTATCATTAAGCAGTTTCACGATTGAAGTAGCAACAGGAGAGAGAGAGAGAGAGAGAGAGAGGCAGTCGCTCCTAATATCTGTTGTTAAGCTTAACATGGGAATGCTTTACAGACATTCAGAGATGAACTTACACACTTTCTTTACTTCTCTCTGGGATAACTTCCTCGGAGATGAAATGCTGGTTTGCTAGCAAGGCTACAAATACACACAGCCTCTCTATCACATGATGCATATTGCTGCAAGTGCTACGGTTATGAGCCGAGTTACGCCGTGTAGCAAGTTTTGTGAGGTGGTTTTTTGATATCTAATGGATCGGATTACATTTTTTATTTCTCACCGATATCCGATCCAGTAATTTGGGTCAGTATCGGACCAATACCGATACGTAATATCGGATCGGTCCATCTCTAGTCCTAACCTCTGCCTGACTCTCTCCCTCTCTCTTTCTGTGCCTCAGATGAGGATAGTCTGTAAGGATGTGACAGCAGAGACATTGTACGACGTCCTCCATGACACCAGCTACCGGAAGAAGTGGGACACCAACATGATCGATACGTATGACATCGGCAGGCTGACGGTCAACGCAGACGTGGGATATTACTCCTGTTAGTTCCTTTACTGAGCGGTGATGTAATACATGCCATAAAACACCTCAGCACAGCACCAGAATGGTGAGACAGGCAGAGGGAACAATAAGGTGAATGGTGGACAAAGACCTAAGGGAAAAAGAGGAAGTAGCAATCGATGTTGTGGAATTAGGGAGACCCAGTGATGTGGTTTAACATGACACTCAAATGACAGGTATAAAAGATACTTTGGGCCTTTTCCGGGGGGGGGATGGGGGTGATCTCGGGCCTCTGGGCCTGGGCTCAGCCGGCTCCCGGCAAAGCCTGTGGCATGTCACCCCAGCCCGCTGTGGCTACGCCGTGGCTGCTGATAAATAAATACATAAATAATAATAAAGATTTGATTCAATTTCAATGAAATTTTATTTATATAGCACCAAATCACAACAACAGTCGCCTCAAGTTGCTTTATATTGTAAGGTAGACCCTACAATAATACATACAGAGAAAAACCCAACAATCATATGACCCCCTATGAGCAAGCACTTCCTGTTAAAACTCCCTTTTAACAGGAAGAAACCTGCGGCAGAACCAGGCTCAGGGAGGGGCAGGGCCTTCTGCTGTGATTGGTTGGGGTGAGAGAAGGAAGACAGGATAAAGACATGCTGTGGAAGAGAGACAGAGGTTAATAACAGGTATGATTCAGCGCAGAGAGGACTGTTAACACATAGTGAGTGAAGAGGAAACACGCAGTGCATCGTGGGAATCCCCCAGCAGCCTACACCTGTTGCAGCATAACTAAGGAAAGTTTGAAGCCTAATCTTAAAAGTAGAGACGGTATCTGTCAGGCTTTTCAGGGAGTTTTTAGGACTTCCTGATAATAATGAATTACAGTCGTCCAGCCTGGAAGTAATAAATGCATGAACTAGTTTTTCAGCGTCACTCTGAGACAGGATATTTCTAACTTTAGAGATGTTGCACAAATGAGAGAAAGCAGTCTTACATATTTGTTTAATATGTGCGTTGAAGGACATATCCTGGTCAAAAATGACTCCAAGGTTCCTCCCAGTGTTACTGGAGGCCAAGGTAATGCCATCCAGAGTAAGAATCTGGTTAGATACCATATTTCTAACATTTTCAGGGCCGAGTACAATAACCTCAGTTTGATCTGAATTAAGAAGCAGAAAGTTAGCGGCCATCCAGGTCTTTATGTCTTTAACCCTCTAGGACTTGGCGTCCACATATGTGGACATCACATTTTGGGTTGTCTAGACCGAAATACAAAATTTTGCTCTACATGGGCCTGATATCCACTTATGAGGACACACTGCCACTGTTCTATTGAAATTTTAAATGAATATCCTCATGTGGATCTCATTTTTGTCAGAAACAAAAATCAGGTAAAAAAAAAAAAAATCAGGCAATTCTTTGTTTTTACATTCATCAGGTCCCAATATGCCCAAATATCGAAGAGAAATAAAAAATGCATGCTGTGGAAGAGTTTGGGTCTTAGGAGATTAAGACATTCCTGCAGTTTAACTAATTGCCGTGTGTTATCTGGCTTCATGGACAGATAGAGCTGGGTATCATCTGCATAGCAGTGCTAGACCTCAGTGCAGCGTTTGATACTGTCGACCATAATATCCTAATAGAGCGATTAGAACATGCTGTAGGTATTACAGGTACTGCGCTGCAGTGGTTTGTATCCTATCTATCTAATAGACTCGGGTCTAAAGGACCTGGATGGCCTCTAACTTTCTGTTTCTTAATTCAGATCAAACTGAGGTTAGGTTGAACCAGAGTCTGTGCTGGTCCAAAAGGCTTAGCTGGTTTTTAGTTGCCAAATATCTGATTCTGTCTGAACCTTTGTGGATGTGTTTGTGTTCTGTTTGAAGGGAAATGCCCGAGCCCGCTGAAAAACAGAGACTTTGTGACGATGAGATCTTGGCTTCCACTCGGCAACGACTACATGATCATCAACTACTCGGTCAAACACCCGGTCAGTATTTCACTGCTCTGACTGTGACTTGGTGGGTTTTATACTCATTTAGTGACATATGGAACATAAAGACACAAAAACATTTTATTAGAAGAGCAGACTCCATAGGGGAGCTTTATCACTAGGACCCAGTCAGACCCCAGCAGATTCATGGTTGCACAATTAATCACAGACTTCAGATCAGTAGGTGAAAGTTTTAATTGTAAATACCACTCCACAGAATAGAGCACAGTATCATCAGTATACAGATGCACACTGAGGTGTGATGTGTGAAGTTATATCTGCCAAGTGGACAGTGCAGTCGATCACTCACTGCTCCTTTGTCCACCTCAGAAATATCCTCCAAAGAAGGACTACGTCCGAGCCGTCTCTCTGCTCACGGGGTACCTGATCCAGTCCAACGGAGCCACCAGTTCCACCCTCTACTACCTGACTCAGGTGGACCCCAGAGGTGAGACCTGTGGCTAGTGGAAGAAGTACTAAATACAGTACCTCTTCTACTGGCCAAGTACACCAAAATTATCGCTCTGAGAGAAACGTCAGAAGATCTTGATCTGACCCTGCGGCAGAAACGCCATTTACTGGATTCTGTGGTTTGAGGTTATTCCAAGACAGATGTAGGTCAAAGATCCACAAACTTCTTCATCCAACAAAAGAACTGATGACAGTCAGTGGTGCATAGCCTGTGTGTGTGTGTGTGTGTGATGTACAAATGTTCTCTCTGTAAACTCAATCTGTGCTTCATGTTTAAACTGAACTGACTCAGCCTGACCCTCGGCACCCTTGTCTCTGTCTGCAGGTTCTTTACCAAAGTGGGTGGTGAACAGGGTGTCCCAGTTTGTAGCTCCAAAGGTAAATGACCTCTATTCCCATCTAAATGTGTCTCTGTCCCATCAGACTGTCTCTGTCCCATCAGACTGTGTCTTTGTCCCATCAGCGTGAGCAGAGGTCAGACTGTGTCTCTGACCCATCAGACTGTCTCTGTCCCATCAGGCTGTGTCTCTGACCCATCAGACTGTCTCTGTCCCATCAGGCTGTGTCTCTGACCCATCAGACTGTCTCTGAACCATTAAACTGTGTCTCTGTCCCATCTGACCTGACTGTCTGTGTCCCATCTGACCTGACTGTCTGTGTCCCATCAGATCTGACTGTGTCTCTGTCCCATCAGCGTGAGCAGAGGTCAGACTGTGTCTCTGACCCATCTGACTGTGTATCTGTCCCATCTCATTTTGGTCCTCTTAGGCTATGAGGAAGATCTACAAGGCTTCTGTAAAGTACCCGGAGTGGAAGAGGAAACACAACCCGGGCCTGAAGCCATGGATGTTCCCAGAGCAGAACACGCTGCCGTGCATCAGCGTGTCAGAGCTGACGGTGCAGCGAGCTGACTCTCTGGAGAACATCGATGAGAGCGGCTTGAGCGAGGAGAAGACGCAGCAGAGTGACGACGAGGAGCCGTAAAGATGGCGGACTCTGTCTGGTTTACTGTTTGTTGGTTTGTTTGATCAGGTAAACTCATGCTGGACACCTTTCTGAATGCAGCTGCGCTCGCTTTGCTGGATCTCACAAACCTTTTCACAACTTTCTGAAAACCTTCTGTCAGCTCACAGTAATCGGACAGAATCGGTTTCATGGCAGCTACAAACATGAGACCGCCCTCACAGCTGTTTCCAGGTGTTCCGAGATGGTCTCTGCTCACGTTGAAGGTGGCTGGAGTTTCATCTAATCTTTCCTTGAATTGTATTTGTGTTGCAGTGAGACAAAGAGCGTGCAGCAGAAACTCGTCTGTGAATCTACTTCCTGCAGTCTGTTTAGAAGCTAATGACAATCAGTGTTAGCCTCCTAACAACATCCACTTCCTGGTCGGGTAGGGGTTTGGTTCAGGTGGGTGTGGATTTCTAAATCTTTACCCCACTCATAGAGTTTCTAACAGAACAACTGTGCGATTTCTGTAAGAATTGATCAGAAAGGTGAAAGCTCTGGTTACTTTTTTACCCACATGATGAAAACAAACTATAACCACAGTTCTGAGACGGTCGCTGTGTCCTGGTGGATGTTCAGAGTGTAAATAATAATAGTAATGATGTGTTGATTTTGTCGGGGCTCTGTGCTAAATATTTAAAGTCTGTAATCTGTGTGGGACAGAAGCCACATGAATCTTCTGCAGGTTCTCAGATTTGTTTTCCTGGATGTTTAACCTGAGCAATAAAACCACATTAAATCAGCTCTGCAGTGTGTGAGTCAGTGTGATCACATGATCTATGTCAACAGATGATGAGCGAACATATTTCAGCTCACTGCAAGTCCATCTTTACAAATTTCTATGTTCTTACAATGGCAGTTGATGGAAAAGTTGCAACCAGCCTTTTTTTTTTCTTTCCCTAGTGTCGGGTCGCAGAGGCAGTTCCAGAAACCTCTGCCAATCCCAAGGCATTCCCACATAACATAAATTACCTCATCAGTTAGTTAGGGTTCTCCTCACAGAGGCCAGAAAACCTCTACAGGGCGTTGACCAGTAAGCGCCATCGATCCGTCATGGAGCTCCTCACCCATGTGAAAGGGGAAAATCCAGATATGACCGGGGGAAAGCGCAACCACATTCTTTCAGTCACTTATAAAAACTGACTAGAATGCCGATCGACCAGTCAAAGCTTCGCCCTTCATCCTGGCTCTCCTCAACACGACACCCTGAGCCACCAGCACACCTCTCACCTTTCTGCGTGATTTAAGCTTTCTTTGTCTCGGTGCTCTTTCAAATCATGCTGTTGTTGGTTTTTGTTATCACGGCAACAAAAATAATAATAATAATAATAATGGATTGCATTTATATAGCGCTTTTCGAGACCCTCAAAGTGCTACACTATTCATTCGCTCTCACATTCACACACTAGTGGAGGCAGCTACAGTTGTAGCCACAGCTGCCCTGGGGCAGACTGACAGAAGCGAGGCTGCCATATTGCACCATCGGCCCCTCTGGCCAACACCAGTAGGCGGTAGGTGAAGTGTCTTGCCCAAGGACACAACGACTGAGACTGTCCAACGTGGGGCTCGAACCGGCAACCTTCCAATTACCAGATGAACTGCCAACTCTTGAGCCACAATCGCCACAACCGCCAGGAATCTTCTAGAGTGGAAAAAATAGAGTTAGCATATAGCATCAGGTGGTGTTAATACTGTCGTGCAAACCCCCAAAAAAACTCTGCAGCTGGAACGATTCAGACAATCGATGAGGTTTGAAACACTTAATGAGATGATTATAGCAGAAATCCTCAGGTGTAGGACATCCATCACGTCATCTGTAAAACATTCAAAAAATGAAAGTTGTGTGAAGGCTCAGAGTCGGAGGGAGAAACAGGGACGCTAGCCCACGTAAGCTTGCAATAAACGTTTTGTTACAAAATGAATAAGGTGGGTGGTTCAAGTTTTATGATGCCTTGTTCACCCCTACAAATGATAAATGGTTTAGTCCAGAGCTCCTGCGTTTCAGACTGATGAAACTGCTTTTTAAAATGACACAAAAATAGGTTTGGACACAGTAATAATAAAATAATAATTTTATTATTATAATCCTTATTCAGGTAAAGGTCAACCAATGGGAAAGTCTGAGTCTACAGAGAACAGTGATGTGCGTGATGTCCACAGTCAGTAATAAAACATGTAAAGCACAATTACAGATGTATCCAACCTCTTCAGCTGCTGGCCAGACGGGCTCATAACGAGTAGATCACTGTAATCCAATGAAGTTGTTTTTTTGTTTTTTAAATCAGGTTTCCTCACCTGGAGACAGAAACAAGATTTGTTCCTAAAAAAGAAACTTTAAGTTTAAATCTGGAAACTTTCACTGTGAGATTTGAATGAAAAACTCTGAGCAGAAGTTCTGACCACCAGTCTGGAGCCTGGGAAACTCCTATGGATACTGGGAGACCCAGCAGAATGGCTGCCAATTCATGTCGTTCAGTCTGCTTACCAAAAGTAATATGGTCTGAAACCTTCAACCAATCAAGAAGAAGAGCAGCTTGGTGTTTTTTGCATCAATAATGTCGTTCACCACCTTGACAGCAGGAATTATTGGACTGTGTTTTCTGACTGATGTTGGGAAAGAGTTTTCATCCAAAACATGTTTTAGATGTTCACTAATAAGCTTTTTGGCCTGCAGTCGTTAACATGTGAAAGACTACCTCCGTTCAGCAAAGGGAGAACAGGTGCAGAAATCCATATTACAGAGATCTCAGAGGTTAAAAATATAACTTACTTCTACCCTAAATTCTGCAGCCAGTGTGAGACAGTTCGAGGCCCTGTGGACCTCCATAAAATAACTTGACAATTATTAAATATCATTTATAGTTATTCTGGTGTACGTAATGACCTGGTTTGACAGGCCTCAGCGCTCGTCTGAGGTGGTGAGCAGGTTAACAGGAAGAAGGTTTCCCTGAGGGCGATGAGGATGAGGCGAGGACAGAGCGTGTTGGATATATTTTTCATACCAGGAGAATTTTACTCACTGAAACAAAAATGACAAAATAAAAATAATGTAGATTTTAACATGAACTAGAGACAACAATGTGAGCAGGTTTAAACAGCAGAATTGTGGGTGTGTCAAAGGTTTTTCTTAAATATGGCACATAATCAGCTCATCATCAGCTCCCTAGTGACTGCTGCAGATCACTGTGTTGATCAGTAAAGGACGGGAGCCCACAGTGGCTGCACCTGTCCAGGACTCAGAGCCTTGTGCTGCACACCTGGTTCTGACTGTCCCTCCATCGTTAAAACTCTGGACCTTCTCATTTATTTGACCTGCATGAAGCTCATCTCCATCTGGGTCCAGTGTTAGCAGTCCAGAGTTTCTCAGCACCAAGCACCTCGCTTCCTAAGTCTCCAAGTCCTCCACACATTTCCTTCACTTCATGGCGTTTTCCAAGGAAAAGGGAAATGAGTTCATCTCAAAGTACCCTGGGTTTCTGTGCAGGGGTGCCTACATCCTGGAATATACTATAAATGTAAAAAAATAATCTCTGATCCCTGTGTTTATTCCATTAATTAAAGATGTGAGGACGAGGACAACAACAAGCTGCCTCTTTCTGTCTGTGTCAGACCTCATGTTTGGGTTTTTGTTAGTGAGTCTGCAGCAGGGTTTTAATAGTTTTGCAATTTTCATTAGTTTTTATTTTTATTTAGTTTTGACTTCAGATTTTCAATTTTATATCAGTTTTAATTAGTTTTTACCAATTGTTTGCTAGTTTAGTTTAGTTTTTATTTTTTGAAAATCCTTAGTTTCAGTTTAGTTTTGATTAGTTTCAGTTATAGTTTTAGTTGTGTTTGCAATAATTAAGTGTAACAAAATCCCAGTTTCATCATATCAGTCATTCTCTTCTGCTTATCCTTGGGTATGTTGCTGTTAAAAGTCCGCTTGTTCACTGTAACTGTTTTAGACTACGTTACCCATGATGCACCTCGATATCTGTACATCCGGTTGGGAACGTGTTCAGCGCAGTTCTGCACAGATGAGAGGTGTGTCGGAGTTGCTATTCCAGCTACCATACCCTGCACAGGTCGCCTGTCTGTCGCAGGGCTAACACGCAGAGACAGACAACTCACATTCCCACCTATGGGTTCTTTAAATAAATAAATAAAGGCAGATGAACAACCATTGATACCAGGCAACTATAAAACGTATATCTTGGCCCCAATGAGACTATTAACTCTTGCAGCACCGGGTGTTCGTAATTGTGGTTCAAGTGAATTGATAAACTTTTTGAAGGTAATTGACTCACACAGTTGTGTAGATATCCCCGTCCTGTTGTCTCGGGATGCATCACGCTGCCTTGCCTGGGGTTAGCTTCTGTTTTCTGGGGATGAGGGTTGAGTGTGCTCCCTTACCTTCTCAAGGTAAGCTAGGTTAGCCTTCTTGTGTGAGCTTTTCAAGTGCACTTTAAGGTTTGTGGGATTTTTTTTCCCTTTAGAAATGTCCCTCATAATTTGTCTCTTTCCACTACAAGACACTTGCTTTATCCAAAACACAGTCATATTCAAAGTAATCCCAAATTGGACTCTGGCGCTTTCTACCGACTTTTCCTGACATGATTCTGCGCGTGGATGGAGTAGCAACACAGACGACTCGAATAACGTGCTGCCACCTGCTGGCATAATGAGACACAGCAAGAAAAAAAATCTGGAAACTAAACTTCATTTTCACCCTTGACTCTTGTATGACACGCACACATCAACGAAAACTAAACACATTTTTGCTATAAATTCAGTTAATTTTAGTTAGTTTTGTGAACACTCATTATAGTTTTAGTTAGTTTTCCTTTTTTTGTTTTTATTTTTATTTCCGTTAACGAAAATGTTTTTTCACTTCTAGTTTTTGTTATTTCGTTAGTTTTCGTTAACGATAATAACCTTGGTCTGCAGGAAGCTGAAAGTGTCCGCTTACCTCCGATCATCCAGAAAACCAAAGACTGTGTTCAGAGCAGGAAACACCAAGTCCGAACCTCACACTTCCCTTCGGTAATCTCAGCACAGAGGGAAGAAACCGTGTCAGTTTTCTTCTGTCTGCGTGAGGCTGCAGCGCCCCCGAGTGGACTCAGTCTGAGCTGCAGAGTGTGTGCCCAAATCTCTGGCCCAGCTGCTTCCCATTAAGGTGTGTGAGTGAGGCACAGACACAAATCCACAGACAGTCACTGCCTGAGGCGTCTCTGCAGCTCGTCTTTGGTGCAAACAGGTGGAATGAAGCTGGACAGCTCCTCATCCTCCTTCGGTCTAGGCTCAACTCCCACACTTCATCCAGGTGACCCTAGAGGGACACACCTCTTTCCTGCCGTCACATTTACAGGTACGTTATGAAGACTCAGCTCACCTGGAACCCTGCTCAGGTGAAGCAGTGCCTCCACCTGAACAACTTCCTGTTCAGAATCAGTGTGTTTAAATCCTTTTATGTGGTGTAGAGTTAACCCTGCAGAACACACTAGGAGACAGGTGAGACGACCTGAGGCTGATCACAGTGGGGATTTTAAAAATATCACAGTTAAAGTTACTGCAGGAGGTGGCACATGTTCAGCTTACAGTGGTACAGTACTGATTCAGCGGTGACCTTCGACCTTTGTGATTTGAATCAGTCCGTCATCCTCTCTCTAGCGGGTCGCAGATCAGTCCAACCTGGTGGGCGTGGCAAAGATGAAGCGTCTTCTGATTCACGAAGCCTGCTGGGGGCGATAGAGGTAACCCAGGAGCTGTGTGTGTGTGCGTGTGTGTGTGTAACAGGGCGGCCCGTAGCGGCTGGAAACACAGTGAGGCAAGTGTAGTGGAACAGAAAGTATTTATTTGCCATACAGCTCTCCTTACAACAATTCACTAATCGAGCTTCTTCACAGCACAATTAACCCTCTAATGACAACCGGCAGCCTTAAATATGTTCAGCTATCACAGACTAAACCATTCTTCCACTCTCAGGTAAATTCTTAAATCCCAACCTTCCACCACAGTATACAATATACCAGTTTGAATAAATAAATACATTTCACATTTTTATATTAATAAATATTTCACACTTTAATTTTACACCAAACCCAATATTATAAAAACCCAGAAACCCAAGCACAAAAAGATTCACCACACTCTCTTAACCCATGGTCTCTCCCAGAACCTTTAAATGGTGTCTGGACCCCCAGGGAAACATTTGCTCAAACACCTTGAAGAGGACACAGGCAAGAAAGGGGAGTAATCATTATCGTACAAACACTTATTTGCACCACTTTTATTCCTAGATTTCACACACACACATTTGCATTAGTTTCCCTTACTGGTAAACCTTAATCTCAATCTCAGTCACTTTTCTTCTCTCCTGACAGACAGCCACCACATTCCTTGATGAGGAGCAGCTGTGCATGATCTGAAACAAGCCTACCAACTGATTTTAAAATTCCCAACAAATAGTCAATAAATAATTAAACTTCTTGTGTGCAAATGTTTTACTGTGCAAATCCATGCTTAAAGTGCAATGCTAAATAAAGTGCTTGAAAATGTGCTTTTAATAAAGTGAAAGGTGTGCTCTGAAGTGCTATACAGATAATATAAATAAATGTAGTAAGGGAGTCCTCTTCCTTACACTGTGTCTGTGCGTATGTGTGGTCTCCTGCTGTCAGAGGGCGTGTGCAGCCCGGTGACCTCCTGTGGGGTTTTGGGTGAGTGCTGCTGAGCGCGCTCTTCCTGCCTTGATGAGGAAAGCTTCATGAGGATTGCATCCTCCTTTAGAGGCAGAAAAATGCAGCTGGGCTCCGGATCCTCTCAGCGCTGTATTGTCTCAGGCACTTCCTGTTTCCTGTCTGCTCTGCTCAGATTGTTGTTTGGGCAGCAAGGAGGAAACTCCACCGCTGTCCAGCTCCTTAGTGCTGAGAGGACAGGACACAGTGTCCACGAGGACCTCTGAGCGCCCACGGGACAACTCCCTCATGTTGTGAAGTGACTGACTTACCTAGAGGATGAGTGTACATGAAGCCATGAAACCCACAGAGCAACCGTGAAACCTAATTAATGCAAGTGGTTTATTTACCTGCTCATCTCACGTTTTACAGTTAAATAGCAGAAAGGCTGTTGAGCGACTGAAGCCCAAGGCCAGCGTGAAGGGGTCACCCGTGATAAAACTCCAGATTAACTTCATTTTACAGTTTTAACATCTTCTTTATATTTTAGGAGCTTTTTGTTAAATCACAAATGCATAAAGATGATATCACAGTTTTCTTTTACATTACAGAAGCACGAACATGTTAATTCTGTATGATCAGAAGTGGAATGAACTGAGCATGTGCAGTTTAATCATTTTCCTGATGATCATAAATCAAAGCTGCGCTGGAGAGAACTGAGAGTTGACCTTCTTGCAATACATAACTATATGAATATGTGCATTGTTCCTGACTACATTTGTTGTCTTTTTTTATATGTATTAGTGAACATTTAAACGATTTTTAAGAAATAAAGAAATTAATAATAAGAAACAATCAGAATAATAATGATAATAATAATAACAGGTTTAAACAGAGCAGGTGAGAACAGCTGTACTTTGCTCCGGTTTTTAATGCAAACGTCTTAAAGCACGTTTAAAAAGAACGAAGACATGAACATGAACCTTTACTGATGATCTGGAGAACTTAGGGATCAATGCCAGCAAGTGGATCTGGAGACACAGTCTGACCGGAAGCTGTATTTCCTTGGGACTTTTATTGTGAAAGTGAGCAGAGGTTGTGCCCGCAGTGGTCGCGTGTAGCTTACCGTAGCTGCTCAGAGTTTGTCCTCCCGGCGCACTGAGAGCCGCGCGCACTGCTTACCGGACTGAACCGAGCACAGAGACCGGAGCACGGAGCAGGAGGCAGGCAGAACCGGAGCGCAGAGAGACCGGGTACGGAGGTAAGGCGCTCCCAGTCCTTCAGACTTTACTTAAACAGTCTCTCAGAGTCCCGCAGGAAGCGGCTTCTCCTGCTGCGGAGCCGCACACAGTCCGCGGGTCCGACCCCGCCACAGGTTCGAGTCTCTGAGGGTCTGGATTCACACAAGGGGTCTGAGGGGATACAGACTGGAGTCAGAGTAAATTAGTGTGAGGGACAGCAGGACTTCTCTTATGTTATTGTATTTTTACACACCTCTGTTGCTGTGAAGCTCGCACACAAGAATTTCACTCGCATGTACCTTACCAGCGTACCTGCACATGTGATGTGAAAATAAAAGTGATTTGATTTGATTTGACTCGAGCTTCTGATGTTAGTGGATCTCTGAGGTTTTGAAGGTCTAGGTTTGCTATCCTGGTCCTGGTTTTATGGTCCTGGCTCTGGTTTCAGGGTCCTGGTTCTGGTTTTAAGGTGATGCTGGTGTATTTGGTGCATGATCTGGTTTCAGGGTTCTAGTTCTGGTTTTAGGGTGTGTGCTGGGTTGTTGGAGTCCGTCTCTGCCTTCACTGGCTGCAGGACAACATCGTGAATGCTGACATCATGATCACAGCTGATCTTGTCCTCTGAGCAACTTCATCATGACATCATCAGCTGGTCATTCATCACTTCCTTTTCCTGTCTTTTATTTCAGTTGATCAGCTGATAATCAATGAAAGGATTAATTTCTACAGCCGAGTGTTTGAGGTGTTAGTCACAGAACAGCACCGTGTGTGTGTGTTTGTGTTGAGAAGAACAGAACAGGAAGGGAAAACTCCCTGTGATGTAACATCCTGTTTATCAACATGTCATGGCCTCTGATTGGATGTTTTTGTGTTTTATTGTCCGGTTATTGCTCAGCATGTCTCTGCTTCGTAATTCTGTGTGTGAATATTTGTAAAATCATCACCCTGTGGGATTATATCTGACCTCTGACCTCAGACTGGAACGTTATCTTTGGCTCTGTGCTGATTCGTACCTCAGGTCTCTGGTCAGAGTGAAGCGTCTCCTCGTTCGCCTCACTGTTTCAGGGCCCTGAGACGGGTTCAGGGGCAGAATGATGCTGAACGTGACACACAACAGGGTCAGAGGTCGGTGGAGCCCAGTTCCCCAGACAGCCATCAGTGTCAGAGAATAATCTTTGTTTTCCACTGAGGAAAGCAGGTTTCCTGATTTTAGAGCCATCTGTGAATGTCCCACCTGGTGCCCACAGGTAGTCATGTGCGTTCCTTGGGCTTTAATAGTTACCTGCAGCCTCACACGATGTACACCACAAACTTTAACTGTTAATCCAGCCCAGTCAGTGATGATGCTCCAGGTCAGAGTTCAGGTTCACATCAGCCTGTCTGTAAAACACACCTGGATAAATCCTGTGCTCCACCTGAACACGCCGCTCTGCCCTGAGAACATGTTGCTCCGCCGGTTGGTCTGAAGGGCTGCTCCTGGTTGAGTTCTTAAAGTCAGACATCTGTCTTCATAGACTCGCTCACTGAGCTCTGCTGTGATCCTGCACGTTTGCGATCTCCTGCATGTGGAGTTTGTGGTTAAATGGGGATTTCAGATTTGGCTCAGTTTTGCCTTTCTGTGATCATGTGATGTATTTATCCTGAGAAGCTCGAACTGTGAAACTCCTGTTTATCTGATCACCTCCTGATGGCTCGCTTTGATTTCCAGGGAAGCTGTAAAATAGTTTTTTAGTGTAAGAGAAGCGTGTGTTTCTGCACACGCTCAGTAAAACAGGAGGTCGCTCTGTGTGCAGAGGGCTTTTTAAACCTCAGCAGGTAAAACTGAATGCATCACGACATTCACTGCTCAGCTGACCAGTTTTCTTTTATTTAAATAAAGAATTAATCAGACTTTAGAGCTCAGAGGAAATCTATAGAGGTGTAGAATCAATAATAACCCAGTGTTCCCAGTGTTCCCAGTGTTCCCAGTGCGCGTCAGTGTGTGGTTCCAGTCACAGCTCAGGAACAATCAGCCCTCTGTTTCACACAATAGAGGCTCACTGTTATTATACTGCCTCACTCGCCCACCCTCACTCTCCCAGCCTTCCTCTCTGCTGCTCCTCCTCATTACAGAGCAACGCCTCGGTCCGACATATCTGCAGGAAGCACAAACCTGCAGGCTCACAGAGAACCTGCAGGACCAGAGAGAACCTGCAGAGAGAACCTGTAGACCCAGAGAGAACCTGCAGAGAGAACCTGCAGGACCAGAGAGAACCTGTAGACTCAGAGAGAACCTGCAAAGAGAACCTGCAGGGCCAGAGACAACCCGCAGAGAGAACCTGTAGACTCACAGAGAACCTGCAGAGAGAACCTGTGAACTCACAGAGAACCTGTAGAATCAGAGAGAACCTGTAGGGGCAGAGAGAACCTGTAGGGGCAGAGAGAACCTGCAGAGAGAACCTCTAGGGCAGAGAGAACCTGCAGAGAGAACCTGTAGACTCACAGAGAACCTGTAGATTGAGAGAGAAACTGCAGGACCAGAGAGAACCTGTAGACCCAAAGAGAACCTGCAGAGAGAAGCTGCAAAGAGAACTTGCAGGGCCAGGGACAACCCGCAGAGAGAACCTGGAGTCCGTGCAATGATTTGATCACAGGGTCATGTTTTTAATGCTGCGCTGTAAGGTCACAGTTATCAGTTGTTGATGATGTTGTTGACAGTGAGCAGCATGATGCAGTTTTTTGCAGCTGGCGAACGTCTGAGAAACTGTCACATGCTAAGTGTTCCTCCAAATAGGTTTTTTTTTTCAAACTTTATTGAAATTATAAAGCGAACAGTCAGTCATTCCAGTTCAGTTTGTACAGTAGACATACAAGGCAAATAAGAGTAACAATATACAGTACAATGAAATAAGAAGGATAAATAAATAAAGGGGGGAAAAAAAAGGGGGGGGGAATGTGACAGACTTCATAACAACTTTGTACTTGAAAGTTGTGACAGCTTATTCGTTAAACATTTCTGAATGAATTTCAATCAATGATAAACCTTTTTTATTGGAAGTTAATTTAAGAGAGTTTAAGTAATATTCAATTTCAATCAAAAACAAATTAAATGATGGGGTTGAGTTTTGAAATTTACATTTATGTATATGGAATTTCCCTAATAAGATATAAAGATTGACAATGGCACATATTTTTTTCCTTTAGTTTCAAAATAAGTGATAATGTTCTTCCCTTCAATTTTGATTCCGTATGTTGTCTTGCACAGTATATAATTTCAAGCTCTCTCCAAAATGTAGCACTATATGAACAGCCATAAAACAAATGAGTAACACTTTCAAGTTCAGTTTTACAAAAGGTACATTCTCTATCAGTGTCACAGAATCTTGAAATGTATGTATTGGATGGATATATGTTATGTAATATTTTCAAATGTAATTCTCTAACTTTGTTTGTAATACAAAATCTAAAAGGAACAAGCCACGCTTTATCCCAGTTGATATTATCAAAAATAGCATTCCAAAAAAACTTCCCTCTTGGAGTTATTTTCTTCGCATTATACAAACATTCTCTAATATGTTTATTGGTGCATTTCTTGCTTAAGAAATCAATACCATTTATATAAAGAGTGTTAACAGATGCATGTGGTGTGTTCTGTTTTTTGTAGCTTTTCATCAACTCAGTCAGTCCGCTGGGAACGGACTTTATTACAGAGCTAAAATCTTTAAATTCGATAGGGAATGTTTATTCTGTAATAAAGTCATTGTAACTAAGTAGCTGGCCTTCAGAGTCAAATAAGTCTTTTAAATAGATTATATTTTTATCAATCCAATTCTGCAAATATAGTGATTTGTTCCTCTTAGTAATACATTCGTTATTCCAGATAATAGATCTATGTGGAGAAAAGTTATGTGAATAACATAATTTCCAAGCCAACAATGCCTGTTGATAAAATGCAGACATTTTAACTGGTAACTTTGATATACTGTAATTACAAGACAATAGGAACTGTAAACCTCCAACATTTCTAAAAATGTTATGTGGAATGAAATGCCATAATGATCCAGGAGATTTTAAGCATTCTTTTAGCCATTTCACCTTAAATGTATAGTTCAGGTCCATGAAGTCCAGAAGGCCAAAACCACCTTTATCTTTAGGTCCACAAAGCAATGATTTTTTTAGATGATGGTGCTTATTCTTCCATACAAAGTTAACAAATAAGTTATTAACATTTTTACATGTGGAGTCATACACATTAAGGGAAAGGGCTGGATACACAAATCTGGAAACACCTTCAGCTTTAGTCAAAAGGATTCTACCAAAAATTGATAGGTCTCTTTGGAGCCATAAGTTCAGTATAGTTTTAGTTTTTTCCATCCTGGGAGAGAAGTTGAGTTGTTGACGCTCTGTGTCATTCTTACAGACATGAATACCAAGGTATCTAACACAGTTTTTGACAGGAATATTGTATAAGGATTTGATTGGTACAAACATAAAATTTCACATTTAGATTTATTTAGTTTTAATCCAGAGGCAATTGAGAAATCATTTATTAATGAAATAGCATTTTCAATCTGATCTTTGTTTTTTAAGAATAAAACAGTGTCATCTGCTAGTTGAGTCACTCTGATTTCTTTACCAAAAATAGATAAACCTTTAATGACTGGGCTATTCAAAATGTGTAATGAAAGTAGTTCAGCCACAATCAAAAATAAAAAGGGTGAAATTGGGCAACCCTGGCAAACAGATCTCATGACTGGAAATCTTTTAGTAGTATTTGGATATAGTATAACACAACTGTCAATATTTTTATAAAACAATTCGATAGTTGACCAAAACCAAAGGTTTTGAGTGCTGTAAATAAGAAATAATGTTCTACCGTATCGAAAGCTTTATAAAAATCAAGAAACACAATAAGGGAATCATCATCTATATTGTCAGAGTAGTCTAATAGGTCAAAAATAACCCTTATGTTTGAACTGATATGTCGGTTGGTCATAAATCCGGTTTGTGTTTCAGCTATGATCTCATCAAGATTTTTCTTTAATCTTTTGGCATAGACCAATGAGATAATCTTATAATCTATGTTCAAAAGCGTGATAGGTCTCCAATTTTCTATAACAAGAAGATCTTTATCAGGTTTAGGAATTAAAGTTATAATACCCTGTTTCATGTTTGTGGACATTTCTTTTCCATCAAGGCATTCCTTAAACAATTCTAATAAAGGATCAACAATAATATCCCAGAACTGTAAATAAAATTCCACTGACAAACCATCATTACCTGGAGATTTGCCCTTTTTCATTGATCAAATTGCCTCTGAAATTTCTGATTTTGTTATGGGACGTTCAAAATTAGTTTTAAAGTTTTCTGAGATGGTGCAAAATTTTTAACTGACTCGATAAATCTATCACAATCATTGATATTACAATTTGATTTGTATATATCTTTGTAGAATGAACCAACATGTTTTGAGATATCTAAATAATTAGTGGTTATGTTATTATCAATCTTAAGAGCAGATATATTGTTTCTTCTTTGGTTTCTTTCTCAAGAGCAAAAAAGTAACTGGAATTTCTTTCACCTAGTTCTAGCCATTTTGCTTTGGACCTTATAAAAGCCCCTTTAGCCATGTTAATATATGCATTATCTATTTCTTCCTTTAGTCTTTTCAATTTAATTTCTTCATCATCTGACAGAGCATCTTTCTTCATTAATATGTTTAATTCATTCATAATACTGATTTCTTTAGTGTCATTTCTTTTTTTAATTTCTTTGCTTCGCCTTATTGCCGCTTCCCTTACCTTGAATTTGAAAAATTCCCATTTTAGTGTGTGATTCACATTGGTATCCCCAAATATCTGTTCTGCCATTTTTTCCACTATACTACAAAATCTATCATCATTCAATAAATTATTATTTAGCTTCCAAAAACCACGTAGTTTACTTTGACTTTGTTTATTGCCAACTAAGTGAATTGTGATCAATTTGTGATCAGTTAATGGAGCAAAATCATGAGACGATTCTGAAACAAAATGTAAACATGAAGAAGATATTAACCACAAATCAATTCTGGATTGTAGAGATCTATTTGCATTGCTCCAGGTAAACTCTTTTGTATCAGAGTTGAAGAATCTCCATACATCTATAACTGCAAGTTGTTCACAGAAAAATGCAGTGCTTTTAAATTTTGAGTGTTGAGATGTTCTTATTGGTACTCTATCTATAAGATCGTCTGGAGCATCATTATAATCTCCTCCAAGAATCATGTGGGCTCCCTTATATTTTGATTTTAAAAAATCAAGTTTCTCAGATAATTGTATGCACATAGATTTGGCCTGAGTTGTGTTGTTATGACTGTATAAATTACAGACTATAAAGAAGGTGTTGTCCAATTTGAAAACCAGAATAATCCATCTGCCTTCATCTGAAGACAATGATTCAATAATATTACCTTTAAAGTTGTTAAGGAGAACGGCTACGCCTGCCAAATGTTGAGAGGTGTGGCAAAAATAACACTGATCACCCCACTGTGCTTTCCAGAATTTTCCATCATTATCACTCGAATGAGTTTCTTGTAGAAAAATCAAATCAGCATTTTTCCGTTTACAGAAAATGAAAATTGACTTTCTTTTGGTACTGTCACGAATACCTCGAACATTAAGGGATAGTATTTTTAAGGAACTGAAATGTAAGTCTGTCATAAGAGAAGAAGGGAATGAATAAAGTGAACTGGATGTCTGTTAAATTAACTAGAAACTTATAAGGTGCTAAGGTATAAACACCTAAAGAAGATACTCTCAAACGGGAACACTAAATGTTGAGTACCTAAGTAAAAGTCTTCAGACTCTGTTTGTTTTTCTTTTCCCCATAGAAGTGACCCAAATGTTTAAGCAAATTAACATTTATACACCAATAAAAGTAGGATGTTTAACTACTCACACTGTAAAACATAAGCAAGTCCAAACATAATCATAATAATGTTTGCCCAACTTCATACAACTAACTTGGAGGTATGAAAGTTTTATAGAAAATTTAAAGAGGATATTATTGGTTGTAAACATATTACCAAATGAACCTGAGGTATTTCAAGCAAAAAAAAAAAATATATATATATATACAAGTGCCTCAAAATTATTAAATATTGAACAGTAACACTGGGAGCCTGAGGTAGTTGAAATACCTGTTAATGTTAGGTAACTTACAGAGTGAACTTAAAGTATTTCAGTCATCTTGCTGATCTTTTAATAACCTCTTATTTATGCAGTGTGTCTTACACCATCAATGATGGCCACAGGACCAATCCATTTGGTCTTCTTTCCCTCGTCACGGGCTTGTTTGACAGTTGGCCACAGTTTATTTCTGCACTGTCTCTCCATGTAGGTGAGATCTTCAGCCAACCTGAGATTCTTCTTCTTCATCACATCAGAGTTGAGGGAAGCTCTCCACACTTTGTGTCGGAAGGTGCGCATGGTGAACTGTATGATGATGGGGCGTGAGCGGTTTTCATCTCTTGTTTGACCAACTCTGTGAACAGTATCTATCATGAACTTGAATTTGTTTTTTTCCTCTGGGATGATCAGGGCGATTATATCCATCACCTCTTTTCTTATATCTTCGTTACTATGCTCTGGGAGATTCAGCAAACGCAGGTTCCACCGCCGACTATATCTCTCCGTCTCCTCTTGTTTCTCTTGAAGTGCAGCAATGCGATCTTTCAGCTTCTTCACAGTAACCTCTGTCTCTTTGCTCTGTATTTCAAGACCTTTCACATGATCCCGCACGGCAATAATCTCCGCCGTGTTTTTGTTCAAAGTCCTTGCAAAGTCCATTATCAGTCCTTCCTTTCTTCTTGCCTCTTTTTTGGCCATTTTGCAAGCTTATCCCGTAGCTATTAGCTAAATGTTTCTATACAAGCTAACACTTCACCATGTCAGAATTCAGCAGGGAAAAAAAAAAGAAACTCAGTTCGGCCTGATTTTATGTTATAAAGATGTCCTGTACGTGTGCAAAACACAAGTGCAATGAGTCACTTCTAATAAAGAAATTATCTGAGTCCGTTTAGATCATTTAAAACGTTAGGTACTCATCAGAAATTCACGAGCTTACAGAGAAGCGTCCACACAGGTCGCTTCTCTGCCAAGATGGCCCTAACCCTAGCCATCTTGGCTCCTCTCCATTTGTTTTGTTTTCTTAAGCTCTATTGTAAATCACATTTGCGTTTATGAGGCAGATCATTGCATTGCGTTTTAATGTTCATGTTTAAGGGTTGGAAGTAATGACTGGTATGTTAAACAACATACAAAAGGTTCGCATTCAAAATAAAACACGAAGACGTGGATGTAAAAATCCACAGATGACAGTAGGGGTGGGCGATATAAACGATATACGATAGAAACGATATAAATTTGGCCAACGATAGAGATTTTGACTATACCGCTCTACCGCGATAGTGCATGTTGATGATGTCATCAAGCTGCGCCTGTTTTGGTCGAAAGCAGCGCAGTGCAGCAGCTACAACCATTATCGTCTGCAAATTTTGCCGGGTGGCAGTCATAGCAAAGAGATGAAGCACTTTTGAAATATGGGGAAAGCCAAAAACTGCGCTTCCTCCACTTCCGTAATATTGATTCCTTAATGTTGAATTCTCTTGCAGCTGCTCTATTCCCATGTTGTTGCAGTATATTAATAACTAACCTCGTATTGTGGATGAAAAATCTCAGTTGTTCTCCTGACTGAAGTTTGGCCCGTGTATAGTATCCTGCCATGCGATTGCTTCACTGCTTCACTGTGCTAATGTTATGCTAACATAGCTGTGTCGCTAGCACTCACGTAGCACAACATTATATACCAGCTAGTCCAACTTCAGTAACCCTGCAAACGTCACTGCTGTTTAGTTTTCTGTCTTCATTTATGTTGGAAGTGACAGCAGAGCTGTACGTTTTAATTAGTTTCAAAAATCTCTGTCAGAACATGGTATGAAATGTTTAGGTGGAAACTAGCGAGCTAACTTCCTGTTAACTTCTAACTCCGTTAAATTTAATAACTTCTGTTTTCATGGATGCCTGGATGTTAAACTTAATTGTTACACCTGGTAAAGCAGCAACGCTGATGATTTTATTAAAGATGAAAGAATTTAGACAGTTTATAACTCTCAGTGTTCGTTTGACTTTGGGACCTGAAGCCGACAGAGTTTTGGACCCAGATTACTCCGCGAAGCTCCTCACTACGGCAGCCGTAATGCTCTGACAATCCATTAAGCAGTGCGGCTTACCAAAGTTGTACTAAAACATTTTTTAACAGATTTCTGCACGCCAAAATCGGTTCGAGGTCAGTAAGCACAACCAGAATTCATACATAAGGCACTCTCTCGATTTTTGAGAAAATTAAAGGATTTTAAGTGTGCCTTATAGTGTTGAAAATACATTACACAGAAGAAAAGAATATATCGTGATATATATTGTTACCGCACGTGCTTCAAATTATACCGCGATATGGATTTTAGGCCATATCGCCCAGCCCTAGATGACAGCTTTTTGTCTTCCAGCTTCGCTCTCCCAGGTCTTTTTATCATGTGAAAAATCAGCTAACATACAGAAACACCAGTGATGAGGCGGGCGGCATGGGAGCAATGTCAGGGAGGTGAAGAGAGAGGGATGGGACGAGGAAAGGGTGTGTTTGGGGAGAAATGGGAACGGCAGAGGTAGCGTGGGTGCGTCTGAACCAAGACGTCTTTCTGCGTCTGATTTCAGCTGTCAGAGCAGGACCGCTTCAGCCAGGCCAACCGGGTCTCCGTGAGAGCTGCACTTCACCGGACGGACTTTCACCGTTTTTACCAGATTTGTCTCTCGGGCTGCAGGCTGCGAGCCTTCAGTCCTCCTCAGGAAGTCTCAGACAGCCTAACATTTGGCACAGTGTAAACAGGGTTGTTATGCAAGCTTGATGTCGTAGCACTTTAACACCTTTGTACGTCTTTGCTGTTTTTCTTGGTTCAGTAACAGCGAAGACAGTGATGTTTGTTGGGACTCTTTTAAATAGTCAATGCCAAAGTTTGAGCTGTGACAAGGAAACTGGTGCAGATACGTGTGCAGTACGACCAGCTGCTGAAAATCCCTGCGTCCATCCTTGCAGCGTGTCACGGGGTGTCCTCAGAAACAAACACAGGGTGACCTGCGCACATCATTCAGGAGTTATCAGAGTCACATGATGTAGTCACATCTGAACAGAACATGGACATGCTGTAGTAATCCATGCTGCCTCACACAAACCTGCATAACAATAATAAAGTAAGATTATGTTACTTTTTTGGCCTTTATTGACAGGTACAGTAAAGAAATGACAGGAAAGCAGCTGGGGGGGGGGGGGGGGGGGGGGCTGCGGGTCAGACTGTTAGCAATGGTGTCGTGCTGACCGCACAGAGCTGTGCGTCTGCGTTACTGCCTGTTTGTGTGTTGGAGCTGTGAGCTTGTGTGTCTTTGCAGTTTGGTCGGCTGACACAGACAGAATCGGCTCTTTTTAACAGCCGCCATGAGGAACTCGTAAAGTTTCCTGTGAAAATCCGTTCGAGGCGTTTGACACCTGGTGTCTGCTGTTTGTGGCCCATTGTGTTCAGTGTGACTTTATTTGGGCCACGCGGCATCGACGTTGACCTAATTCTAATCAGTAATCAACATCCAGTCGTGTCAGAGACCCCCGCTTTGGATCAATATCATCAGAACTAAAGCGGCTATTATAAATTAGACTCCCAGCATGCATTTCCAAGCCCACTCTCTGACCTCAGGTTTGACTCATGTCATTTATTGGATTCTTCTTCACAATCACATGGAGGGTCAGCCCCCTGCAGACCCCCCACTGTGCACCCTGAATCAGCTGGTGTGTGGAGGGTGGTTCAAGTAGATCTCACCACAGATGGGATTTTGGTGCCTTCTACCCCTCGCTCACAAGGACCAGCACCATCAGCTGGAGACACCGACAGAGCTGATGGTTTCACTGATTTTACACCGTGGGCCACGTATAACCCACTGTGATGTTTAGTGGGCCGGGCCAGTGAAAGATGTTTAAGTACACATTAAATCGATACAGGGACAGATGTGTTGGATCCAGTGGTCAGAATATGAACGTCCTTCGATGTCCTGACTCTGACTGGGTTTTACACCCAAACCTCAGACATGAGCTCCAGCTGTAACTTCAGTCAGCCTGCGCTCGGCCCTCCTCTCGCCTGTCTCAGCTGCAGTGTTTAAAAGTGGAAGTCGGATGGGAGGGTCTGTATCCTCTGGCTGCTTTTCCTTGGCTCGGTCTTTATCTGTGGCCTTCACTGACTTCCTGCCTGGTTCTTTAACGTTTTTCCTCCTCGGCCGCTCTTTTTCCTCTCACACCGGACTTTCTGTTTTCTGTCACTGCAGTTTTTCTCAGGCTTCTGCTTTTTACTCCTGCTGGATTTGAGAAACTCTCCAGTTTTACATTAAAATGTCTCCCACAAAGTTGATTCTGTTCATCTGGATGTTTTCAGAGAAACGTTTCGTCATCATCAGGTGACTTCTTCAGTCTCAGCTGACTGCAGGTCTCCCCAACCTTTAAACAGGACATTTACACAATGACTGACAATGAGCTATGAGATCAGTTTCATCATTGTTAATATGCAAATTGTCATGATCAATGATCAACAACCACTAATCAAAGAGCACTGATCACTGATCGTGACAGTTTGCACATTAACAAAGATGTGACCTCACAGCCCATATTCAGTCATGTGTAAATGTCCAGGCTGGAAACCTGCAGTCAGCTGAGACTGAAGAAGTCACCTGATGATGATGAAACGTTTCTCCCACTGAGCAGATGCATGTGCTTGTATCAAGACATGAAAAGGTCTCATGTGGAAATGTTTGCAGCCGGGAGTCATGTTGATGTTATTACTCAGTGTGGTTTCCTGTGGATTGGTGTTGATTCACCACCATCTGTGAACATCTCTGAGTAAACGGTGAGTAAACTAGACTGCAGCGACCGACCTCCTGTTCCCCTTTTACAAAGTACCTAAAATGACTCTCTTCTGTTTCTACCTTTATTATCCTGGAAAAAAGTAACATGAGAAAGTTTGTGAGGGTGGTGCAGGATGTGTGTGGGGACAGAGACAGTGGTGTGCAGGTGGAGTGACAGGTGGGTTAAAGATGGGAGTGGGATACATCAGGGATCTGCTCCAAGCCCCTTCTTGTTTGCAGTGCTGATGGACAGGCTGACAGATGAGGTCAGAGAGGAGTCTCTGTGGACGCTGATGTTTGCAGACGACACTGTGATCTGTAGTGAGAGTAAGCAGCAGGTGGAGGAGAGCCTGGAGAGGTGGAGGCATGCTCTGAAGAGACGCAAGACAGAATACATGTGTGAATGAGAGGGTGGATGTGTAAGGAGTACAGAAGGTCAAGGTGATGAGGCTAAATACCTGGAGTCAGCCATCCACAGAGAGGGGAGAGTCCAGGTAGGGTGGAGTTTGTGGAGGAGGGTATCGGGGCGGATTTGTGACAGGAGGATGGCAGCGACAGTGAAAGGGAAGGTTTAAAGATGGAGCACGATCCAGCACACATGTCAACACGAGGCATTGAGTCTCTCAAAATAAAACCAGGTTCAGTCTGTGAGCGTGCGCTGTGACGAGTCCACGGACGCTGCAGATTTCAGCTCTGAGACGAGGCGCTGCAGCTGTCCTGCGTTTTCTTTCCTCCTGTTGGTCGCTGGCTTCAGTCTGAGGAGACGTCCTGACAGAGAGATGCCGGCGCTGACGACACTCGACGGCTCTCTGTGGTCACGTGACTGCACGGGAGCATGCATTACTGTGTTATTTATCATACGATCACATTATTGACACAGCATTGATCATGTTGTGTGTCACAGCTGTTGTGTAACGTGTTTCCTGGCTGTGTGGCGGCTGATCTCAGAACAGACGCTGCTTTTGTCTGAAGAGTGGAGGAGGAGGAAAAAGGTCGGCTGGAGGAAGCTGCTGTGACTCACTTCCTCCTCGGCCTTTGTCTTCCTGCAGGACGCTGCAGCCGTGTGTGTGTGTGTGTGCGTGTGTGTGAGTGAGTGAGTTATTTTTACTTTGGTGTTAGACACATATTCTTCTGTCTTTCTCTGAGTGACGTCCTGATGCTGACAGAGAGCTCTCCCCAGCTCCATCACACCTGCAGTTTTACTGTCACACCTGGACTTCAGTATATCTGTTGTGTTCACAGGCTCTTATTGTTAAAGGTCCAACAGGAAGCTGCTTCTTAGCTGACATCTCCTGAACACATCACAGAGAGGTGACACACACTCACACACACAGACACACGCCCACACACACACACACAGACACACACCCACACACACACTCACACAGACACACACCCACACACACACACACAGACACACACCCACACACACACTCACACAGACACACACCCACACACACACAGACACACCCACACAGACAGACACACACACACAGACACACCCACACACAGACACACACACACAGACAAACACACCTACACACTCACACACACACAGACACACACACACACAGACAAACACACACACACACCCACACACACACAGACACACACACACACACAGACACACATACACACACACACAGACACACACACACAGACACACACACTCACACACATACACACACACACACACACAGACAGACAAACACACACACACACACACACAGACACACACACAGACACACACACTCACACACACAGACACACACACACAGACACAGACACACACACTCACACACATACACAGACACACACACGCAGACACACGCAGACACAGACACACACAGACAGACACACACACACACACACCCACACACACATAGACACACACAGACACACACCCACACACAGACACACACACACTGGCAGGATGCAGGGAGCGGCTGAAGTGAGGCGTGCTGCTCTGAGCTGGAGAGTTCTCCTTGTCTCATTGGCTGTGTGTGACTTCCAGCTGTTGATCCAGCAGATGATCCAGATGTGGGTCTGTTCTGGGCCCACAGTTTGTTCCCTGAGTTTTTCCATGCAGCAGCAGGGGCGTCAGGGTTTCATGGCAGGAACCCTCAGCCTTTATCCCCACAGTGACCCTCTGTCTGATTCTCTGCTGCTGTGCAGAGGTCAAAGGTCAGCCTGCTGCAGACGCAGAGAGACAATCATACAGCTGTGTCTGCCTGCTGACATCATACTTTCTTCTTCTTCTGTGGTTTTAGTTCTCAGAAAGAGGGGCTCGTGAGCTCCAGAGGTCAAAGGTGACAGTGGTGCCATCTACACGGTGTGTGGAGGCGTTTGTTTATTGATCTTTAATTAGAGGATGCGGTTCAAAGAAACGTTTAACGCCCCCTGCTGGAGGAATGAATGGTTACAGAGGCTGGCTCCTGTTGTGTGTGATCCAGTGTTTCTGGTTTTCTGGTTTCAGTGTGGGGTTAGTGAAGCAGCAGAACTTGAACCAGTTTTTGATGATATCTAAAGCAGATCAATCTTTCACCTCTTTCTCCACCAGATGGACGACCGCCATCCGCCACTGCTGTAGGTCAGCGATGGCCCAGGTGTTTCCTGCTGGTGGAGGAGATGAAGCCCAGTCCGGACTCTGTGTTGGTCGTCATGGGCTCCCTGGATGGAAGCACGCCGGTTGAGAGGCTGCTTTCTGCGATTCATCTGGAGAGGTCAGGATTGAGGAGTGCAGCATGAAATGGGGGAAAACCGAAATGGCACAATCATCAGATAGTTTGTGTGGCAATGTTGTATCGATACAGGGACTCCAAATATTGATATTCTATTAAATAAGTTAAAATACAGCCGGGGCCTCTCTGTGTGGAGTTTGCATGTTCTCCCCGTGTGTGCGTGAGTTCTCTCTGGCTACTCTGGCTTCCTCCCAAAGTCCAAAGACATGCAGTTAGTGGGGTTAGGTTCACTGGAAACTCTAAATTGCCCACAGGTGCAAATGGTTGTCTGTGCCTATGTGTCATCCCTGTGACAGACTGGTGGCCTGTCCAGGTTGTACCCTGCCTCTGGCCCTAAGACAGCTGGGATAGGCTCCAGCTGGATGGATGGAAATGAACATACTGGAGGGCTCGTTACCTGCACTGCCATCCAGAGATAATGTAGACGTACTGAGCTCGCCAAAGCTACCTCCAAACTCAGAGTGAGCCGACGGCTCGGCCACACGAGGAAAATCAGGGCAGCATCCTCCTCACAGCTACAAAAACAGTGTGAGGTTGTCTATGATTGTCATGCATGGTTAGCTCGCGGCTTGTTGCTGCTGCACACTCACCGTTCTGCGATTGCACAGGAGACAACCTGTCTGCGAACAGCCTCAGGCTGACTGCAGTCATTCTCACAGACTGCTTTTCTACTTTAGAAATGCAGACAGATGAAAGCACGTGGTCCTCAGTGTGACTGAGTGGGCTCAGCTGCCTACAGAACTGGGTGCATGTGTAACAGTTAAAAATGAACTTCTTTCCATGTCAACAAATGTGATTTTTAACACGTTATCACAGAAACTGACAACCAATCAAAGGGCAGCTCCCGTCCAGCCAATCAGAATTACTTCAGGCTTCTGTCTTCCTCCAGGTACCTGGACACCTTCCATCGAGCCGGTCTCCTATTGGCTAGAGACTTCACACACCTCGACAGCGATGCATTGGTCAGTCTGGGCATAACTGCCACAGGACACAGGAAGAGAATCCTACGATTGGTCGGTTACATCGAGAGGACAGAAGGCCAAAGAGCCAATCGGAACGCAGATCTCCCTCGTGACCGCTGTCAGTCAGTTTGTTCTTCGAAGCGTGGTCACACCGAGTCGCCCCGTCAGGAGGTGATCAGGAACAGCTCTGCTCCCGACCTTGCCGCCATGCTGGCAAACTCCGATGGCGGCAGGCCAACAGTGAAGCCGGTCCCCAAACCGAGAACTGTCTTCAATCGCCGCAGGACCGCGCCCATCCAGTTCACCCCAACACCCGACCCTGCTCCACCCCTACCTAGGAGGCTTTCCCAGGAGTCCATCTGCCTCACTGTGCTGGAAAGTCTGAGCTCAGCGGACATGCCCACAGCAGACAGTGCTTTGACCTCTGACCTCAGTGACAAGGCGCCGTCACCAAGCCGAAGGTCGAGCCATGGGGAGAGAAATGGGAACGGCCGCAGCAGGTCTCTGTCAGACACTGGAGGGTTACCGCCGGTTCCCCCGAGGCTGAACCGCATCGTCCCCCCCGCCTCGATGCAGGGGACTCCTCATGCTTCTTCTTCTTCCCCTGTTCCCACAGAGCATTTGCAGGCGCCGTCCTTCATTTCCTGCACGGGTAGTCATGACAACAGCAGGTTCTCTGGATCCTCCCCCTCCGGTTCTCCTCGAGGAGGAGGCCTAGAGATGGTCTCCAATGAGATATATTGGGACACATTACACAGCTCTGCTGCCCCCGGTGGGAAGAGGAATTATTGCAGCCAGCAGTCGGCTCCTCCCACTCCACCCAGACAGACACCTGAGAGGAACTGCAAGAGGAACAGGTTAGTCACCGTGATGCATCAGTATTTGGACCGGGGTACGTTCCAATACTCAGTTTCACTCAATTTAGGAAGGTTTGCAGCTCGGTCCGAGCGGTCTGAAGTCTGCACCTCCTTTAGCGGGGGAGACACGTTCTTCATGAAAGCATCCCGCAATTCATAGCTACAGACCATCTGATCATTCCTAAAAGCGATCATCTGGATGTTTTTGCATTAAAGCATGATGGTCAGCCTTGCTCTACCGCACGAGTGCACCTTTCCTTCACCTGTATCGAGGTTAAAGAGGATTGGTTAGGAAAAGGAGTTTTTGCGTGTTCGAGCGTACCCCAGGATCCATGATATGTTTGTTTAAAATCACTTTTTATGTGAAGGCCCAGGCCTGACATAATTCATCATTTTCACTGTGTTTGTTTCAGTGGCAGCACTTTAAGTAACAACTCTTCAGGATCAGCCAGAGGTGAGTTCAGAGCTCTGAGTCACACAGAACAGCCTAAAACCCAGGCAGGTCGAGCCTTGTCTGTAAGCTCTGCCTACAGGAAGACGTCCTTACTCGTTTCCTGTCAGCCTGATCGAAACATAAAAAACAATTTTGGGACTGGTGTGTGAGACTCCTAGTTCCCAAGACAGTGCACGCACACTTGAGAGCAATGTTCCCTCTAAGCTGCACGCGCGCGCAATCATGCACTGCTGTCACGGTGTCAGCACACAGAAAATCTGCGTTGCACACAAAAAAAAAAACTAACCTGAATTGCAATGAAAATAAATACGTTAACAATTGATTCTGTTTTACAGTGTGAGTCAGTAAGTGACTGGCGACTGGCTGTTCCAGCATACGATGTGATTCACATTCGTATATACGCAGCTAATCAACGTTGACAGGCTCTGACAGCGTCCTTATGTGCCGACACAGGTGTTTTAGCGAGCAAAGCGGCTGATGTGGAGTGAAGCCACGTTAATTACAACGTGTACAACCATTGGACATGTGAGCAGGAAAGACGGAACAACTGACGGAAAAAGTGTGGACTTTATACCAGTTTTTAAATTGTGTTGATCGGCCACGTAAAACCAGAGTCATGATAAAATATCTTCAATGTTTGCTTTTCTTCCTGAATACTGTCGTTGTTTATATTTTATATAAAAACTGTGTTTTATGAGGAAAACGCTCGAAAGCGCTCTCCACTTGTGAGCAAAAACAACACCAAAAAAACCCCCACCCTTTCCTATTGGTGGAAAAATGTACCATGTCGACCAATCAAAAAATGATATGGCAACATGGCATTTAGATGTTTAGGAAGGGGGAAGTTTTAGGAGTGACGGCGGTGTTTGAGATGTGAGAGATTTGCGTTTAGCACAAATCTTGTGTAGTTAGTGTGTAGTGTAGTTAATAGTTTTGTTGTGTGTGTCAGAACAATGAGGCGACTGCTGAATGTTACAGGTGTTACAGCAGTGATACATCTGCTGCTGTCAGGCCTGCAGGTATCAGGCTGTTGTTCTCATAGTGGACACAAATTATTTTTTGGAGTGGCACAAATAATTTGTGTGGCATCAAATTAGATGCAGAACAGCTGATTGTTCTGTAAATAGTTTGAAATGTTTATTTAAAAAACGCCTTGGCTGCATTTTTAGGTAAACAGCTGCAAAAAACGTTGTTGTTTGCATAACTCAGTTACTTTTTTGAAGAAGTAACTATATAATTAATTGCCCAACATTGGTCATTATTTACTGTATTTTGCAGACAGAGAGTTACAGACTCTCTCCCAGACCACAGACCACAGACTCATAATACAAGTCAGAGCTTTATTTTTTTAAAAAGAAAGAAAAAGTTGTGTTTTCAAAATTGGAGTTCAAGTTATTTTTACTTCCAATAGTGTTAACATGCTACACAGATCGGCTTTGTTATACTGGTCACAGTTTATTTTAACTTTGACGTTATCAAATCAGAATGGACAGGGCCGGGGCGCAGGTGAATCCTAACTCTGGTCATTTCTATTTGGCAGCCTCCACGGACGACCCCGAGGACGAGATCAGCCCATACTGTGAGACTGTTTTCCAGACCCGGAGACATCCTCCTGCCGCTGAGGTCAGACCGCCACCACTCCTCCCCCTCACTGACAGACGCGCTCTTCTGACTTTCACAGGTCTGATAAAATGTGCTGCTTTGATCATTTATGTGCAGAGCGAGAGAAGCAGACATGAAGGAAAGGAGGCGAGGAAAGAGGAGAAGCACGCAGAGGATCATGGGTAAGACGGCTACTCATCCTCATGAAACAAGACGTAAACGTGGCGTTGGAACGATTCAAAATGCAGAAACATTTGCACGAATTACTTTAATGGACGTGATGATGTCATGCCCACACTGTCTGCTTCACGTGCGTTGATAAAGTTTTTTGTGTTTTCAGGGGTCACAGGTTCTCGTGGACGAAGCGTTTTTCGCAGCCGTTTCACTCCGGGGACTCGCCAGGTTACAGCACTGTGGGAGAAGCTCCACCCTCCCTCCGCTGTCTCTCGCTGGCCCACCACGCCCTCCCCTGCGAGGCCGACGAGGACCTTACCATCTCCCCCTACGCCAGCTACACCTCCCTGACCGAGAGAGCCCCGCCCATCATTAGCGGCTGGCTGGACAAGCTGTCTCCGCAGGGGTGCGTTTGTTTCACACAGCTGATGGGGCCTGGATGTTGGGAGGAGACTCTAAGTCTGACCCTGTTCTCTCTGTCTTTGTGGTTGGCAGGGGTCGGAGGTCATCTCTGCCCGTTCTGCTGTGTGTCCTTCTGTCTGCTCCTCCCTGTGTCTCCTTCCTCCTGAGGACATGCCTCTGCCTCGTCACTGTCCTTTCCTCCTCTTCCTACACTCGGTGTGTTTCCTTCCTTTCTCCTCTGCTTCCTTCCTTCCTTCCCTTACTGAAAGTCACTCAGTGTGGTGGAATTGGATGAAACCTAAATGTGTCTCCTCTTTTGTGTAAGTGGTAATGTGATCCTGGTGTGTGTTTGTGTTTTTCAGGAACTATGTTTTCCAGAAACGCTTCGTGAAGTTTGACGGCAAAAACTTGATGTACTTCGGCAGTGAGAAGGTACTCAGATCTTTATGATGTTGCCGCCGTCCTCGTGGGACGAGCTTAGAATTTCTCATCCTGCAGGTCAGAGGCGTGGGTCACTCTGCGCCCTGCGTTCAGCCTGTCAGGCTTCATGTTCCTAATGTAACAGTCACCCCGACAGGTTCAGTAGGGTGGGCCCTTGTTAGCATCCTCTCATTAAGCTGCTGAACATTTCAGAGCTTTATTGATCCCAGCAGCGGAAAGACAAAAAAAAAGGAAACACTGCTATCACCGGAGCTTGTCGCCCTGCTGACCGCACAGTTTGGACTCATCTCCTCTCACCTGTTCTGTTTCAGGATGCCTACCCAAAAGGAGTCATCCCATTGGCTGCCATCCAGATGGCCCGTCCAGCCAAAGACAATAAATTTGAAATTGTGACGAGTCACCGGATCTTTGTGTTCAGGACGGATAATGAAGGTAAACACACGACGTCAGATTCTCTGATTTTTCTCTTCTTGTTGTAAACGTTTTCCCAATAAAAACACAAAATGCAACAAAATTCAAGGTTGATGATAATGATGGTGTTGATGAGGATGGTGGGGGTGATGATGATGGGGGTGATGATGATGGGGTGATGATGATGGTGGTGGCGATGACGATGATGGTGGTGATGATATGTGATGACATGGTTGTGATGTGATAATGACGATGATTAAAGCGCCTTAGGGCGACTGTTTTGACTGTTTTGTATGATAGTGATGATGATGATGATGAGGATGATGATCATCCTCATCATCATCACAACCATCATCATCATCATCACGACCATCATCATCATCACGACCATCATCATCATCACTATCATGGTCGTGATGACGATGATGATGATGGTCGTGATGATGATGATGATGGTTGTGATGATGATGAGGATGAGGATGAGGATGATGATGAGGATGATGGTTGTGATGATGATGATTGTGGTGATGATGATGATGATGGTTGTGATGATGATGATGATGGTTGTGATGACGATAGTCGTGATGGTAATGATGGTGGTATTGACCATAATGATGATGATGATGCTGTTGATGATGGCAAAGCAGTTGATGTGTTTCCTGTGCGTCAGTACTGCGGCGGCGCTGGGTGTCCACGCTGCAGGAACATGTCAGAGATCAGCTGGTGTTTGGACGGCGGCGTTTTGGTCCTGGAGCTCACTGCCAGAAACATGGGGGCCTGGAACTCAAAGGAACCAAATCCAAAGTGTACGCTGCCATCAACACGGACCAGATCTGGCTCTACAAGAGCGAGCAGGTGAGGGCGCCACCAGTTGACTTCCTGTGACTTTCTCAGGGTCCTGTGACTATTTCACTTCCCATGTTTCTCCAGTGTTTCCGTAACGGCATCGGCATCACGGTGATCGAAGCTCGCGGAGCAACGATCCGAGATGGAAAACACAAGAGCTTCGACCTCATCACGCCGTATAAAACTTTCAGGTGGGTGAGTTGAAGCTCAGCTCAGCTGCTGCTTGATTTTGTCAGTACTATCTGCAGTTACCAGCCTCACTGACGCTGCATTAATCAAACTCAGAAAGAAAGACTCAGGTTTGAGTCTCTGGGGTTTCCTGCTCTGCAGATCAAACTGAGTCCTGCACTCAGCAGCGGGTCGCTGAATGAGAAAAATCTCTTATTGTCCCACACAGTTGGAGTTCTGAGTCATTCTGTTTTAATGAGAACGCTGACACAAACAATGTAGATGTCGTTAAATGACCTTTGCTCCGCCTCCTCAGCTTCACCGCAGACTCAGACCGGGACAAACGGGACTGGATGGAGGCACTGCAGGAAGCGATCGCAGAGACTCTGTCAGATTACGAGGTGGCCGAGAAAATCTGGTCCAACCGCTCCAACAGGATGTGCGCCGACTGCAAGGCCCTGAACCCCGACTGGGCCTCCATCAACCTGTGTGTGGTCATCTGCAAGAACTGCGCAGGTACGACCTGCTCTCGAGGCTCGACATCTTCACTGATACCAGAGTCAGAGTCGTCTTTCTCTGCTGTCAGTCTAGCTTTGATCTAATGACGGCGGCGGTCAGCTGTCAGCTAACATGAGCTAGCATGACAGAAACACATTTACAACCTGCAGCAAAAGCCTACATTTCATCTCATCCGCCCATCCAGCTTTTATTTACAGTCTGTGTCATCACAGAGAGAGAAGCAGTTCACACTGACTCACATTATCTGGGACATCTGGTTAGACAGGCCAGATGTTATCTCTTACTTGTCACAACAGGTAACAGTGGCACAGTAACATTCCCAACAAGCAGCAACTAACAAAGCAGAAATGTAACCAACAACAACTGTAAGAACCTAACAACACGCACACACACACGCACACACACACAGGTTCGTCACAGATCACCAGGGAAACTGCTCTGAAGTCAGGAGGTCAGCATGGAGACCTGCAGCAGAAAGAAAAACACCACATGTTGAAGGTGAGGTTGTTTCTGTGGCTCACTGAAAATATCAGGCCAATAAACACACCTGCACAGGTAAACAGGCTCCTGTTTACCTGTGCAGACACGAATCACTGCAGGTGAAACTGCCACTTAGGAGACAAGTCTGTTAAGACTGCAAGATCGTCACCAGGTGATACATTGGTATTGTGCTAGTGTTTGGAGAAGTCAGTGATGAAACACACCAGTGTGTGTCACAGCTGTGTTTCCCACTGTGTGTGTGTGTGTGTGTGTGTGTGTGTGTGTGTGTGTGTGTGTGTGCGTGTGTGTAGGCCAGCACAGAGGGCTGGGCACGATGGTCTCCAAGGTTCAGAGTCTGAAACTGGACACGAGCGTGTGGAGCAACGAGATCGTTCAGGTGAGAGCGACTTCAGGTGGCCTCTCGATCTGAGGGTGGTGTCAGTGCAGCTCTCTGCTGCTACAGGCTTTCAGCTGTAGGGGGGGTTAGTGGCAGGTGTAGTCTAACATCCACCTGTTTTTATGAAGTATTCACCTGTAAAGGTGGAAAAGCTTATTAAAGGACACTGAAGCTACTGAGAATGTGACAGAGAAGCTCTAAAGTACCAGCTCGGAGCAGCCGGTTCAGGACCAGCATTCACAGACTCCTGAAAGCAGTGCTGTTGTGTTTGTTTGTTTGCTTATACTGTGTGTATGTTTGTGGGCCAGCTCTTCATCATGCTGGGGAACGACCGGGCCAACGACTTCTGGGCGGCCCGTCTGTCCGTCTCTGAGGAGTTGGACTGCGATGCGTTGGCCGAGCAGAGGAGAGAGTTCATCGCCCAGAAGTACCGCGAGGGTCGATACCGCCTCGCCCACCCGGCGTTCAGCAGCCAGGAGGAGCTGCTCAAGGTTCGCCCGACTGCTTTCATGAAATAAATACACTTAATGTTGGCATGCTGGGGTGAGAAGGGCCGCAACAAGACGGGTCATAAAGGTTCATGAGTGAAATAGCTTCATGCAGCTTTAACTGCTGCAACTGTGAACATAACTGAAGCTGGTTAGGACACTGTAATGCACACATGCGGTGTGTGCGGCGTGTTGCTGGGAGAGCGCGTCAGCCTCATAGATCGTAATGTTGTAGATGAGGTCAGACTCAGACCGCAGCAAATCATAAGCAGCTGCTCTTTGTGTAGGGGGAACCTTCTCCCAGAGTGCACTGGGGCTCAGCGAACAAATGTTTAAAGCATCAGAGACGAAAATAAAAGCAGCTGGTAGATAAAAACAGGAGGCTTCGACTCACTCACACCTTTCATCTAAGAAACTTCTGCATCAAAAGGTCAAAGGTTACCCTGATCAGCTGACATGCTGATCCAAACATTTAAAGCCTTAATAAACAATCACGAAACAGAATCACAGCAGCACAGCCATGAGTTTGTCTCAGACACGCACACACTGAGTTACGGTCAGTCTATAGTACATCTGTGACATCATCAGAAGATGGCTCCTGCGTTTGTGTGTCCGGGTCCGCAGGGCCTGAGGTTTCCATGGCAGCAAACAGCAATAACAACAATGATGATGATGATAGTGTGCAGAGATGGTTCTGGTGTTGACGATGATGCTTCGTGTCTCCAACAGGCTCTGTGTTCAGCCGTCTCTGAGCAGACTCTCCTGAAAACGGTGACTCAGATTTTCTCAGAGGCGGAGTCAGCTCACCTCGCCAGCGACTCCAACGGCCGCCACCCCCACCTAGCGGATCACTCCAGCACATCAGGTTGGACTCTACTGTGCTCTGCTGTACTCTAATGCACTCTGCAGTGTTGAGCTGCGAGGAAGCAGGGCGTTGTATTTGATCCGATTAAATTCAACGTGTGAAGTCAGTGACTGAGCTCGGTGCGGAGCAGCGTTGGCGCTGAAGGTCAGCCGCTCCGTTATCAGCGCTGTCCTGCAGGGAGGCTTTCTCCCTGTCACGCTCGGCTTCACTGAGCAGTTTTCCGAGTGTTGGCTCAGCAGAAGAACACCTGCGTCAGTGTCAGTTTGCTCCAAACGCAGCAGTGCAATATTTCTCTTTCGTTGATGTGATTGGCTGACAGTGTTTATCTGATAATGTTGTGCTTTTATCGGTCAGATCCCAGCGTCTATGATGAAATCATGCACCCGGTTCTTCACTCTGGGTACCTCTACAAGTCGAGCTCTGCCAACAGAGGAACGATGTCCAGAAAAAACAGAGAAGGTAGGAGGAGGCGGGGTCAGAGGGTTTAAGGTTTAAACAGTCCTCAGATCAGAACAAAGAGGCAGTAAACGCCTCCAACATCTGCCAAAATTCACCCAAACCAAAAACTGTCATAGACGTTTTCAGGTCTTCAGCAGGTTTCTGCTTCAGTGTTCAGGCTCAGAGCACAGGGCGAGATGTTAGCTGTGTTAGCTCACAAAGGCTGCTGGCTTGGTAGCACAGACCAGGACGTTGTAGCACGAGCTTGAAATGTGGTGTTTTTTAACGTCATCTCTTTTCAAACATCTCGTTTCCCACGACATAAGGATTATCTGATTTCTGAGCAGTGCTGACAAAGTAAAAGTTGCTCCTTAGACGTTTATTCAGATTGTGTTTTGTTTCGTCCCGACGGCTGAAGCACAGCTTCCAAACTCCATCAGATTCTCTGAGCCGTGTGCGCACTGGCAGCAAACACAAAGGAATTCTGGGAATTCTTGTGGAATTTGAGGCTACATCTGATACAATAACAATCAGAGCAGACTACAGCCACTCTGTAGCATCATGACGTAGCTGTCGACGTATGCAGAATCATTTATGGCACTGACAGTTTGCTTCACCGCCCGCCTGTGAGCAGCACTAATGTTGCAGATGAAGATGAGGGAGATGAACATTCAGAGCTGAGTCTCGTGTAAAATTCTGTTCTCATCATCAGACTTCCAGAAGTTCTGGTGCTCGGTGGATCAGTCTCTGGTCTTCTACGAGTCGGATCGATCAGCTGATCCCAGCCTGCAGATCAGCGCTAAAGACATCGTGTGTTTGGGCATCAGTCGACCCGACTCCTCCAACAACAACGGATTCATTGACAGGTTTTTATTCGCCAAGCTCCATGGTTAAACGGAAAGCTCAGATGGTCAGCCTGGTCAAACTCAAACTTTTCTCCCTCAGGTTTCGTTACACCTTCGAGTTGTATCTGACGTCGGAGAAACTCTTTCTGTTTGGCTTGGAAGCGGCCGACGAGCTGCACAGCTGGACCAAAGCCATCGGAAAGGTCTGCGCCGCATTTCGTCTGCGTCCTCCTCACAGAGCAGCTGAACACGTTTGTTCTGCTGTTCATGTTACAAACAATCAAATAAATAATTTTACAAAATTGTTCTAACACAAAATATTTTCCCTAAAAACTTCCTTGAATAACAAACTGATCCCTGTTTGTGCTGCGACCGTCACCAGGCTGCCACGCCGCTCAGCTGTCACTGCCTGCTGACCCGAGAGTTTGAGCGGGTCGGGCTTTTACGGTACCGGGCGATGCTGGATCCTCAGCAGTGGAAGGAGGCTTACTTTGTCCTGCAGAAGTCCAACCTGTTCATCTGTCCCCGCAATGACGGCGCCGCCGAGGACATCATCAACCTCAACCGCCTGCAGGAGCTGAGTACGTGTGCTGGTCCCGGTCCGGGTCCTGGTGAATAGTTCTGATGGAGTCTGGTTGTTATTGACGGAGCTCTCTATGTTCAGGTATCACCTCCGAGATGGAGAACCAGGAGAAGAAAGACATCCTGGTCCTGGTGGAAAAAGGAAGGTGAGTGTTTGTCTGGTCCAGGCTTCAGTTTGTTGTCTGCTTCACATTTTGACACACGTGCGTTCGGTGTTCCCGTCAGAACGCTCCACCTGCAGGGCGTCGGTCGCGCAGACTTCTCTCTGTGGTACTCCGACATTCAGCGAGCAGCCGGCGGTAAAGGAAACGCTCTGAGAGACCAGCAGATGAGCAGGAACGACATCCCCATCATTGTGGACAGCTGCATCGCCTTCATCACACAGTACGGTGAGGAAGACTGACAGACAGACTTTCCTTGTTGGTAAGGGTTGGGGTTAGGAGACTGTAGCTACGCCACTGTGGGCTCTGCTGCTGATGGAGGATCGTCTGATTAAACTGAACTGAAGAGGTGGAGGAAGCTTCAGGTCTCAATGGTGAAAGGACAGTGAGATGAACAGAGCCTCTAACCCTCCTCAGGTCATTTTAAATAAATGGAAGTTTTTGGAAAAATGCACTTCTGAAGCACTTTTATGGCAACGTGCTCACTCACTCGTGAGCTGCTGCAACATGAATCAAATGGCTGAATTGCCACCTCAGCATGCAGACAGCTTCTACAGAGTCTTGCTAATGACCTGCTAGTTGTATTCAGGTGTGTTGCAGCAGGGACACATGGAAAGGTTTCAGGACAGCGGCCCTCGAGGACTGGAGTTTGAGTTAGACAATACAGTCCACATACTTCCATTTGACCCTGGGGCCTAACCATGTAAACACTGGATTTCAAAGGATGTGAAGACCTTTTATTCGCTCACACATGAGAAAACGATCATTTAAAGACTGATTATCATCTTAATAATTCAGACTATTTTAGATATCTCCAATTGAGGACCTACTTCCAGCAGAACATTGTCACCAGAACTGATCTATATGATCCAATACTGATCCTTCTTCTGAAGGCGAGTGGAAACAGGTAAGGCTGCGAGGGTTTTGATACGGGCTGTGATAAAGAAAATGAAGGAAACATTTCAATATTAAATGAAGAATCATTGGACGAATGTTTGTCCTTGTGGAAATGTACAAATTCCAGTATATGTCCAGCTGGAAATGTCTGATGTGTTTTTTCATCTGGATACAGGTACACTGTTGGAGGTTAGGTGGGCCGTTGGCACATGTTTTGGGGCTTCCCTACTATTAATAGTGATGGGTCGGTCGCGAACGAAATGGCTCTTAGAGCCGGATCTTTGACGTGAACAACGCGAGCCGGCTCCTTATCGCGAGCCGGCTCCTTATCGCGAGCCGTGGGGTTTTTTTTTCTTTCTCTCAACCTCTCTCTCGCACTTTTTTCCGCTTCACTCAGCACGCGAGCTTTGTGCTTTACGCTGGGAAGAGGGGGGAGGGGCGGTAGGTACACTCAGTAGCACAGGAACAGAGCAGGAGGGAGAGACAGAGAGAGACAACAACGTCACATTAGAAAGGTATAGTAATCATCCACTATTTTCAGTTGCAGATGATAAAGGATTCAGAAAGTTTATTTATGCAGGCCCATACGACAGAGAATATGCATCTTCTTTTTGTTTTCATATTATAATTTATATTTAATTGTGTTGTGGTTTGCAAGTGTTTTGTGTTGTTTCACTTTAAATTTGTAAAAGGAAAAAGCTGAAAATTTAAATAGTTAAAAGTTGAAATGTGAATAGTTGATTTTTGTATTATAGGATTTATTTATTACATTTTATTTGGTGTGAATAAATAAAAGTATATTTACGGTGGCCCCTACAGACAAAGCACATACAAACTTCAAATCACGTACGAACCCTGAAGCACGTAGAAAATCCAAAACACGTAAAAACTCAGAAGCACATAAAAACTCAAAACACGTACAAAAGACAACAGAAGTGCTCCAGGATGCTCGGGGGCAGTGTTGAACTTTTGTTACCTAGTGGCTACACAAGCCAGCAAGTACCAACGACCGGATTTGGTGTGTGGTAGTAACAGGTAAATTAACTTTTTTTTTAAATTATTTGACTATATATGAATGCTTGTGTATAAATACACAAACAATACACATATGCTTTCATGCTTTCAATTGTGTAATTTAAGTGATCTAGGTAGCTCTGTTTTGGAAGTTCAGAGCTACCTAGATCATTTATGCTAGAAATGCTAGAAATGTGTTTTGGAGTTTGTACGTGTTTTGTCTCTAGGGGTCACCGCATATATTTATATATAAACATATATAAATAAAACCACTTTTTTTAACATTAGTAATTCCTTTTGTGCATAATTTTATATTATTGTTAATAATAAATTCATTAAAGCAACAAAACAACCTGAAGAGCCGGTTCGGAGCTGAAAGAGCCGGCTCTTTTTAGTGAGCCGAACCGAAAGAGCCGGTTCTCTAAAAAGAGCCGGAAATCCCATCACTAGTGATTAAACCCTTTTGGCTTGAGTAAAACTTTAGTCAGTATATTTAAGGTAAATAACATACCTTTATAATTTTCTACCATACTCGCCTGCTGGAAAAGGTGCTTCTAGCAGGTGATTAACCCAAGCAAACCTGCGCTCCCCGATGAGCTGCTTGAGTTTAGGAGGAGGAGGAGCAGTGTGTTAGATGCATTGTGAAGCCTGAACCTCACTGCACGGTTCTTCTGCCGTTGTCATCAGCCGGGTTGAACTTGGCGTGTTTTTCCCTGCAGGATGTTTTAGAGCCAGAAGAAAAACCCTGCAGACCAGCTTTTGTGTGATTTTACTGTTTCTGCTGATAAATGATGTGCTCAGATGTGATGAAAGAGGCACGCAGCTCTGTTCCCCTGGTTTCTCATGTCAGGATAACAGAGCTGTGTGACTGAAGCCGTTCTGGGTCTGTGCAGGTCTGGGTCACGAGGGTATCTACAGGAAGAACGGAGCCAAATCCAGGATCAAACTGCTGATGGAGGAGTTCCGCAGAGACGCTCGAAACGTCAAGCTGCGGATCGGGGACCACTTCATCGAGGACGTGACCGACGTACTGAAGAGGTTCTTCAGAGAGATTGATGACCCTATCTTCATGGTCGACCTCCACCCGCTGTGGCAGGAAGCTGCCAGTGAGTCCACCTTTCTTCTGAGCGGTGCTTCTGCTGTCAGGGTTCAGGTCCAGACCACAGCCCGAACATCATCTAGTTTTACTTAGATTTCAGGGACCGTCGGCGGTACACCTTCAGCTGATTGTAATTTGTCTAAATGAGTAATTGGTGTCTGTAACGAGTTTGTTCTTCGTGCTCAGAAATCCCTCAGAGGCGTGCGAGGCTGGACCGTTACAAAGACATCATCCGCACTCTACCCCGAGTCAACCGGACCACCCTGGCTGCTCTCATCAGTCACCTGTACAGGTGAGCTCCCTAAGAAGCTGCACCGGTTACACCTGGTGGGGGTGGGGCTTAGGAACTTGCCTTTTTGTAGAAAACAGCAGGTGAGTGTAGGACACTGAGCCAAACGATGAGTTTAAAGAGGTTACCTGCGGTTCTTCAGGGTCCAGAAGTGCGCAGATCTGAACCAGATGTGCACCAAGAACCTATCGCTGCTCTTCGCTCCAAGTCTGTTCCAGACGGATGGGAAAGGTGAGCATGAGGTGAAGATCGTGGAGGACCTGATAGACAACTACCTGTACGTCTTTGAAGTGAGTAAGCCGTAGGGGCACGCCAACACGTTCTCCCGTGTGTGACGTTCTCCTCTCTGTGTCATGTTCCCCTGTGTGTGACGTCCTGAGTGTGACGTTCTCTTGAGTGCCGTTCTCCTGTGTGTGACGTTCTCCTGAGTGTCATTCTCCTGAGTGTGACGTTCTCCTGTGTGTGACATTCTCCTGTGTGTCGTTCTCCTGAGTGTGACGTTCTCCTCTCTGTGTCATGTTCCCCTGTGTGTGTCGTTCTCCTGAGTGTGACGTTCTTCTGTGTGTGAGGTTCTCCTGTGTGTCATTCTCCTGTGTGTCGCTCTCCTGTGTGTGATGTTCTCCTGTGTGTGACGTTCTCCCGAGTGACGTTCTCCTGTGTGTGACGTTCTCCTGTGTGTGACGTTCTCCCAAGTGACGTTCCCCTGTGTGTCGTTCTCCTGTGTGTGACGTTCTCCTGTGTGTGTCGTTCTCCTGTGTGTCGTTCTCCTGAGTGTGACGTTCTCCTCTCTGTGTCATGTTCCCCTGTGTGTGTCGTTCTCCTGAGTGTGACGTTCTTCTGTGTGTGAGGTTCTCCTGTGTGTCGTTCTCCTGTGTGTCATTCTCCTGTGTGTCGCTCTCCTGTGTGTGATGTTCTCCTGTGTGTGATGTTCTCCTGTGTGTGACGTTCTCCCGAGTGACGTTCTCCTGTGTGTGACGTTCTCCTGTGTGTGACGTTCTCCCAAGTGACGTTCCCCTGTGTGTCGTTCTCCTGTGTGTGACGTTCTCCTGTGTGTGTCGTTCTCCTGTGTGTCGTTCTCCTGAGTGTGACGTTCTCCTCTCTGTGTCATGTTCCCCTGTGTGTGTCGTTCTCCTGAGTGTGACGTTCTTCTGTGTGTGAGGTTCTCCTGTGTGTCGTTCTCCTGTGTGTCATTCTCCTGTGTGTCGCTCTCCTATGTGTGATGTTCTCCTGTGTGTGACGTTCTCCCGAGTGACGTTCTCCTGTGTGTCATGTTCTCCTGTGTGTGACGTTCTCCTGTGTGTGTCGTTCTCCTGTGTGTGACGTTCTCCTCTCTATGTCATGTTCCCCTGTGTGTCGTTCTCCTGTGTGTGACATTCTCCTCTCTGTGTCATGTTCTCCTGTGTGTGTCGTTCTCCTATGTGTGACGTTCTCCTGTGTGTGACGTTCTCCTCTCTGTGTCATGTTCTCCTGTGTGTGTCGTTCTCCTGTGTGTGACGTTCTCCTGTGTGTGACGTTCTCCCGAGTGACGTTCCCCTGTGTGACGTTCTCCTGTGTGTGACGTTCTCCTCTCTGTGTCATGTTCTCCTGTGTGTGTCGTTCTCCTGTGTGTGACGTTCTCCTATGTGTGTCGTTCTCCTGTGTGTGTCGTTCTCCTGTGTGTGACGTTCTCCTCTCTGTGTCATGTTCTCCTGTGTGTGTCGTTCTCCTGTGTGTGTCGTTCTCCTGTGTTTGACGTTCTCCTCTCTGTGTCATGTTCTCCTGTGTGTGTCGTTCTCCTGTGTGTGACATTCTCCTGTGTGTGTCGTTCTCCTGTGTGTGTCGTTCTCCTGTGTGTGACGTTCTCCTCTCTGTGTCATGTTCTCCTGTGTGTGTCGTTCTCCTGTGTGTGACGTTCTCCTCTCTGTGTCATGTTCCCCTGTGTGACGTTGTCCCGTGTGTGACGTTCCCCTGTGTGTGACGTTCCCCTGTGTGTGACGTTGTCCCGTGTGTGTTGTTCTCCTGTGTTTGACATTCTCCCGTGTGTGACGTTCTCCTCTCTGTGTCATGTTCTCCTGTGTGTGTCGTTCTCCTGTGTGTGTCGTTCTCCTGTGTGTGACGTTCTCCTCTCTGTGTCATGTTCCCCTGTGTGACGTTGTCCCGTGTGTGACGTTCCCCTGTGTGTGACGTTCCCCTGTGTGTGACGTTGTCCCGTGTGTGTTGTTCTCCTGTGTTTGACGTTCTCCCGTGTGTGACGTTCTCCTCTCTGTGTCATGTTCTCCTGTGTGTGTCGTTCTCCTGTGTGTGACGTTCTCCTGTGTGTGTCGTTCTCCTGTGTGTGTCGTTCTCCTGTGTGTGACGTTCTCCTATGTGTGTCGTTCTCCTGTGTGTGTCGTTCTCCTGTGTGTGTCGTTCTCCTATGTGTGACGTTCTCCTGTGTGTGAGGTTCTCCTGTGTGTCATTCTCCTGTGTGTCGCTCTCCTGTGTGTGATGTTCTCCTGTGTGTGACGTTCTCCCGAGTGACGTTCTCCTGTGTGTGACGTTCTCCTGTGTGTGACGTTCTCCCGAGTGACGTTCCCCTGTGTGTCGTTCTCCTGTGTGTGACATTCTCCTCTCTGTGTCATGTTCTCCTGTGTGTGTCGTTCTCCTGTGTGTGACGTTCTCCTCTCTGTGTCATGTTCCCCTGTGTGACGTTGTCCCGTGTGTGACGTTCTCCTGTGTTTGACGTTCTCCTCTCTGTGTCATGTTCTCCTGTGTGTGTCGTTCTCCTGTGTGTGACGTTCTCCTGTGTGTGTCGTTCTCCTGTGTGTGTCGTTCTCCTGTGTGTGACGTTCTCCTCTCTGTGTCATGTTCTCCTGTGTGTGTCGTTCTCCTGTGTGTGACGTTCTCCTCTCTGTGTCATGTTCCCCTGTGTGACGTTGTCCCGTGTGTGACGTTCCCCTGTGTGTGATGTTCCCCTGTGTGTGACGTTGTCCCGTGTGTGTTGTTCTCCTGTGTTTGACGTTCTCCCGTGTGTGACGTTCTCCTCTCTGTGTCATGTTCTCCTGTGTGTGTCGTTCTCCTGTGTGTGTCGTTCTCCTGTGTGTGACGTTCTCCTCTCTGTGTCATGTTCCCCTGTGTGACGTTGTCCCGTGTGTGACGTTCCCCTGTGTGTGACGTTCCCCTGTGTGTGACGTTGTCCCGTGTGTGTTGTTCTCCTGTGTTTGACGTTCTCCCGTGTGTGACGTTCTCCTCTCTGTGTCATGTTCTCCTGTGTGTGACGTTCTCCTGTGTGTGTCGTTCTCCTGTGTGTGTCGTTCTCCTGTGTGTGACGTTCTCCTATGTGTGTCGTTCTCCTGTGTGTGTCGTTCTCCTGTGTGTGTCGTTCTCCTATGTGTGACGTTCTCCTGTGTGTGAGGTTCTCCTGTGTGTCATTCTCCTGTGTGTCGCTCTCCTGTGTGTGATGTTCTCCTGTGTGTGACGTTCTCCCGAGTGACGTTCTCCTGTGTGTGACGTTCTCCTGTGTGTGACGTTCTCCCGAGTGACGTTCCCCTGTGTGTCGTTCTCCTGTGTGTGACATTCTCCTCTCTGTGTCATGTTCTCCTGTGTGTGTCGTTCTCCTGTGTGTGACATTCTCCTCTCTGTGTCATGTTCTCCTGTGTGTGTCGTTCTCCTGTGTGTGTCGTTCTCCTGTGTGTGACGTTCTCCTATGTGTGTCGTTCTCCTGTGTGTGTCGTTCTCCTGTGTGTGACGTTCTCCTCTCTGTGTCATGTTCCCCTGTGTGTGACGTTCTCCTCTCTGTGTCATGTTCTCCTGTGTGTGTCGTTCTCCTGTGTGTGTCGTTCTCCTGTGTGTGACGTTCTCCTGTGTGTGTCGTTCTCCTGTGTGTGTCGTTCTCCTGTGTGTGACGTTCTCCTATGTGTGTCGTTCTCCTGTGTGTGTCGTTCTCCTGTGTGTGTCGTTCTCCTATGTGTGACGTTCTCCTGTGTGTGAGGTTCTCCTGTGTGTCATTCTCCTGTGTGTCGCTCTCCTGTGTGTGATGTTCTCCTGTGTGTGACGTTCTCCCGAGTGACGTTCTCCTGTGTGTGACGTTCTCCTGTGTGTGACGTTCTCCCGAGTGACGTTCCCCTGTGTGTCGTTCTCCTGTGTGTGACATTCTCCTCTCTGTGTCATGTTCTCCTGTGTGTGTCGTTCTCCTGTGTGTGACGTTCTCCTCTCTGTGTCATGTTCCCCTGTGTGACGTTGTCCCGTGTGTGACGTTCTCCTGTGTTTGACGTTCTCCTCTCTGTGTCATGTTCTCCTGTGTGTGTCGTTCTCCTGTGTGTGACGTTCTCCTGTGTGTGTCGTTCTCCTGTGTGTGTCGTTCTCCTGTGTGTGACGTTCTCCTCTCTGTGTCATGTTCTCCTGTGTGTGTCGTTCTCCTGTGTGTGACGTTCTCCTCTCTGTGTCATGTTCCCCTGTGTGACGTTGTCCCGTGTGTGACGTTCCCCTGTGTGTGATGTTCCCCTGTGTGTGACGTTGTCCCGTGTGTGTTGTTCTCCTGTGTTTGACGTTCTCCCGTGTGTGACGTTCTCCTCTCTGTGTCATGTTCTCCTGTGTGTGTCGTTCTCCTGTGTGTGTCGTTCTCCTGTGTGTGACGTTCTCCTCTCTGTGTCATGTTCCCCTGTGTGACGTTGTCCCGTGTGTGACGTTCCCCTGTGTGTGACGTTCCCCTGTGTGTGACGTTGTCCCGTGTGTGTTGTTCTCCTGTGTTTGACGTTCTCCCGTGTGTGACGTTCTCCTCTCTGTGTCATGTTCTCCTGTGTGTGACGTTCTCCTGTGTGTGTCGTTCTCCTGTGTGTGTCGTTCTCCTGTGTGTGACGTTCTCCTATGTGTGTCGTTCTCCTGTGTGTGTCGTTCTCCTGTGTGTGTCGTTCTCCTATGTGTGACGTTCTCCTGTGTGTGAGGTTCTCCTGTGTGTCATTCTCCTGTGTGTCGCTCTCCTGTGTGTGATGTTCTCCTGTGTGTGACGTTCTCCCGAGTGACGTTCTCCTGTGTGTGACGTTCTCCTGTGTGTGACGTTCTCCCGAGTGACGTTCCCCTGTGTGTCGTTCTCCTGTGTGTGACATTCTCCTCTCTGTGTCATGTTCTCCTGTGTGTGTCGTTCTCCTGTGTGTGACATTCTCCTCTCTGTGTCATGTTCTCCTGTGTGTGTCGTTCTCCTGTGTGTGTCGTTCTCCTGTGTGTGACGTTCTCCTATGTGTGTCGTTCTCCTGTGTGTGTCGTTCTCCTGTGTGTGACGTTCTCCTCTCTGTGTCATGTTCTCCTGTGTGTGACATTCTCCTCTCTGTGTCATGTTCTCCTGTGTGTGTCGTTCTCCTGTGTGTGTCGTTCTCCTGTGTGTGACGTTCTCCTATGTGTGTCGTTCTCCTGTGTGTGTCGTTCTCCTGTGTGTGACGTTCTCCTCTCTGTGTCATGTTCCCCTGTGTGTGACGTTCTCCTCTCTGTGTCATGTTCTCCTGTGTGTGTCGTTCTCCTGTGTGTGACGTTCTCCTGTGTGTGTCGTTCTCCTGTGTGTGTCGTTCTCCTGTGTGTGACGTTCTCCTCTCTGTGTCATGTTCCCCTGTGTGACGTTGTCCCGTGTGTGACGTTCCCCTGTGTGTGACGTTCCCCTGTGTGTGACGTTGTCCCGTGTGTGTTGTTCTCCTGTCTTTGACGTTCTCCCGTGTGTGACGTTCTGTTTCGTGTTTCAGATCGATGAGGAGCATCAGACCCAGATTGAGCTGGAAATCAGCCTCATCACCACCTGGAAGGACACTCAGGTACACAAACTCACTCTTGCACAGACACACAGGTGAACCGTAGAACGTGGAACATGTGTTAAGTGTTTCATTCAGCGTCCTGATCTCTGGGACCAATGTGATCATCCGTCTCTATCCCAGCATCCTCCTCTGTTGCCCACCCTCTGCATGTCCTCCTTCACTACACCCATGAACCTTCTCTGAGGCCTTCCTCCTCTCCTCCTGCCTGGCAGCTCCATCTTCATCATCCTTTGTGCGATGCGTTCCCTCAGCCGGTCTTCGGCGGTTCCTTTTAAAGTTTAGCTGATTTTGCCGTTTTGCCTGATTGGTTGATTCTGTACAGCTCTCTCAGGCCGGTGATCTGATCATTGAAATCTATCTGGAGATGAAGATACCTGACTGCTGCATAACTCTCAAAGTAAGGCTGGGCATCCTTAATCAGAACTTTTATTGATAGCGATAATGACGATTACTAAAGCTGTGTGACCTCTGACCCCTGCAGGTGTCTCCCACCATGTGTGCTGAGGAGCTGACCAATCAGGTTCTGTACATGAGGAACGTCCCAGCTGGGGACAAAGATGTCTGGATGACGTTCGAGGCCATCGAGGATGGTCAGCTGGGTGAGCAAACACTCCTGTCTCTCTCAGGAGGTCAGAGGTCACCTGTCTCACATGTTGGTTGTTGTCATGTTTCTAGAGCGTCCGTTACACCCCAAAGAGAAGGTCCTGGAGCAGGCTCTGCAGTGGTGTAAGATGGCCGACCCGAGCTCCGCCTACCTGGTGGTGAAGAGGGTCCCTAAAGGAGAAGGCATCACTCTCCTCACCTGTAGGTGGACACAGCTGTGCGATAATAAGCCTCTGATGTTGCATTAATGGCTAACGTGTCCACCTGTGTGTGCCTGTCAGCCTATAAGAGCGAGATCATGAAGGTGGGTCTGCTGAGGTGTCGCGAGGAGCCTCCGAAGCTCCTTCAGGGGACCAGGTTCCAGGAGAGAACGTTCCAGATTCGACACCACAAACTGCTGCTGCTCAAAGACAAGAAGGTAGTCAGGAACAGTAGACAGCAGTAAAACAACAAAAAAACAGTTAAAAAAGAATAGAATAGAATAGATATCATTGTACATGGACAACAAAACTGTAGGCGCTCCACACCAACTGTGGCCGAATAATTAACAAACAAATTCAAATTCAAATTCAAATTTTATTTGTCACACACACACAACCATACACAGTATGACATGGGGGTGAAATGCTTGTAGCTGCGCAATGCCCGACCATTAAATGACAGAAAAAAGATTTACAGTATTTACAATTTACTACAAAAATTACAAATTAACTTAGGAATTTACAGTAAAAATAAAAATAAAAATAAATAAAAATGTGCAAACAGCAGAGAGACATTATAAAGATTATAAATTATAGGAAATTATAGGAAATGTGTGGTGGTGCGTGTGGTGATGTGATGTGTGTGAGAGTCCAGTCTTATAGTGATGTGTGTGGGAGAGTACAGTCCTACACCTGGTTCAGGGCCCGAATAGCCTGGGGGAAGAAGCTCCTCCTCATTCTCTCTGTTTTGGCCTTAAGGGAGCGGAAGCGCTTCCCAGACCTCAACAGTGAGAAGAGTCCATTGTTGGGATGGGAGAGGTCCATCATAATCTTCCTAGCTTTGGACTTGCACCGCTTGGTGTAGATGGACAGCAGGTCAGGGAGCTCTGATTGAATGATGCGTTCGGCTGAGCGCACCACTCTTTGCAGATCTCGTCTGTCCTGCTTGGTGCTGTTCCCAAACCAGGTGCAGATGTTTGCCGTCAGGACGCTCTCGATGGTGCAGCAGTAGAAGTTCTTGAGCACCTTCAGTGGCAGATGGAAGTCTCTAAGTCTTCTGAGGAAGAAGAGACGCTGACGGGCTTTCTTAACCTGGGTGTTGATGTGGCAGGACCATGACAGGTCCTGAGTGATGTGGACACCCAGGTATCGGAAACTGCCCACTCTCTCCACTGGCGTGCCACTGATGATGAGGGGTTTGTAATTCCTCGCCTGCTTTGTGGTGAAGTCCACGATCAGCTCCTTAGTCTTGCTGATGTTTAGGAGGAGGTTATTCTCCTGGCACCAGGTCTCCAGGTTCCTAATCTCCTCCAGGTAGGCCGTCTCGATGTTGTCGGAGATCAGGCCTACAACAACAGTGTCATCAGCAAACTTGACAATGGAGGTGGTGTCTGATGTGGCTACACAGTCATAAGTGTAAGTGTAAACAGGAGGAATATGTACAAAATACTGGAGAACAAGAAGACGAGTAACACCTGGGAAAACCAAAATAAGAACAGAAAACCAGCAAATCTCAGCAAAAGAACAGTAAAAAACAAAAGTCTCACCATCTGTGTCTGCAGAGCATCAAACCTGAGAAGGAGTGGGCTCTGAAGTCCTTAAAGATCTACATCGGCATCCGCAAGAAGCTGAAGGCTCCAACCAGGTAACACACACATACGTCTGGTTTGCTATCCTCGTGGGGACCTCCCATTGACATAATGCTTTCCCTAGCTGCTTACCCTAACCATCAAAAATGAATGACTAACACTGACCCTACACCTAAACCGAACTCAAATGTAGCTTCACACATAAACCACATTTTGAGTGTGAAAAATGGCTTCAACCCCGGGCTGTTGGTCCCCACCAGTATAGTAAGAACCCGTACACACACACACACTCACACACAAACAAACACACAGACACACACACACAGACACACACACAGACACCCACACACACACACTCACACCCATACACACACACACACATACTCACACACACACACACATACTCACACACACATGCACACACACACATGCGCACACACACACTCACACATGCACACACACATGCACACACACACATGCGCACACACACACTCACACATGCACACACACACGCACACACACACATGCACACACACATCCACACACACACACATGCGCACACACACACTCACACATGCACACACACACGCACACACACACATGCACTCACACATGCACACACACACACACACTCCTGCGGTCTGAACTGAGCAGTGAGCGTCAGAGGCTGATGGCTTGTGTGTTTCCTGTGCAGGTGGGGCTTCACAGTGATGTCAGACAAACACCAGCTGTAAGTATCAGGGCTCACCTGTCCTCCTCACCGTCACATTCACCTGCAGCAGCTGATGTTTGACTCAGTCACACGTGGACGTCGTGCATTAAAATAAAAGCTCTGAGGGTTTGAGTTTTGCATGAAGTCAAAAGTATCTGCCCCTCCCCTCCACCAGGTACCTGTGCTGCAGCAGCGAGGCCGAGCTGTGGGATTGGATCACGAGCCTTCTCAGAGCTCAGGTACGTTTACCTGCACACTGGTCTGGGATCAGCCGTCGCTCCTGTGCTGGCCATCATGGATGTGCTTCTGTTGCAGAACGATGACCCGGGTCCTCCAGTGCTGCGCCGCCACTCCTCCTCTGACATCTCCAAGCAGAAGTTTGGAACAATGCCGCTTGTCCCCATCAGAGGAGACGAGAGCAACAGCATCATGCTGTCGGCCAATCAGACGCTGGTTAGAGTCCAACTCTCTCAGCTGTTTCTCAGACATGCTCAGTAAACTGTCACAGGTTAAATGCAAAACTCGTCATCTGTACTTTGTCTTCCCCCTGCAGAGGAAACTACACGACCGGAGAACTCTCTCCATGTACTTTGTAAGTACTCTGTACTTCCTCTCGTCTCACTCGTGAGCCTGTAGTAAACGCTGGGGGGGCGGGGTTTAACCTTGGGTCTCGTGTGTGTCTCCAGCCCATGAAGGTCCAGCAGGACTCGTTCGAGGAACGCTCGGAGTCTCCTGACCTGCCTGAGCCGCTCTACGAGGAGGTCGGCGACTTCGGCCTGCAGGTCCTGAAGTCTCTGGAGACCAGCTTCCTGTCCAGCAGCATCGCAGAGACCCAGGAAGTGCCAGACCACCCCCCACTCAGGTTGGTTCCCGTGGAGTCCAGAGATTTGGATCACATGATCATCCCGGAAGTAGTCCGGATGGCGAGAGGCTCCGTGGAGACTCTGGAGCAGAGCAGCAGCAGTAGCGGAGGAGCCGGCGGAGGCGATGGAGATGCAGGCTCTCCAGATTCAGATGCCGCCAGCCAGCCTGCAGTGAGAAGCAGGCAGACGCTGATGGGAGTCTGCACGCCATCGCAGGAACTGCTCCTGCAAGAGCTGTCCACCGCCTTCATCAAGAATACCACGGAGGAGGAGCGGGAGGAAGAGGAGAGGCCCTACGATGTCTGAGGACAAAACGGTGGGGTCACATGATCTCCCTCCATTCACAGCACGCCAGCAGTCGACCCAAGGTGGCCATTCAGGTTACAGAGACAACGATCACATGACCTCATACAGGACCCGTCAGGCAGACTTTACTGTAAAAGCTGCGGCTGAGGAGGGCCATGTAATGCGGCCGCCTGTAGGTGATTGGAGCTCAGTTCGGGGCTGTGCTAACATCAGCGGCTCTCTGACTTTTTCAGCCTGTGTGAAGCGTCCTCTGCAACCAGGAGAGGGCGCTGTATCAGTTTGTACTTAACAGACTGAGAGCTGAGTCGTTCTCTTTATGTAACAGGAAGTTTGATCACACGTGTTTAATTGTGAATGACTCACCAACGGTGAAAAATGTTTTTATGATATTTTAATGTTTCCAACAAGTCTAATCTGATATCTCACATCAGTAACCTTCTCTAAACTGTCAGTTCAAATACTCGATGAAGCTCACACAGGTAAAGGAGGAAGGTGTCACGGGACTCAGTAACAGGTAACCCGCAGCGCTGTTCCTGCGGATGTGTTTAAATAAAGTTAGAAGAGAATAAGTGACAGAGAGCCGGCTTCAGTGACGACTCTGGGATTACACATCAGATTACACAAACGATGACATCATAGAAACGCAGCGCTGAGAGATTAAATTGAAGTAAACGAGCTGCAACATGTGGAACAAATCAAACTGTGAACACAGTTGGTCACATCTAAACGCAGGCGCCTCATTGGTCAGTTCTACACGTCTGTGTGTAAAGTGACCAATGAGGCGCCTGCCTCAGTCTTAAATTGGCTGTCTGGAAGTCATGCGTTGGTTTGGCGCCTCCTGCTGGGACAGTGTAACGTCTTCTTCCTGTCGCTCTGTCAGCGCTAATGCTGCATTTCCTGTGAGGACTTCATAATAAAAGTCATGTGATGATCCAGCTGGAGTTCATAGTACTGCAGTACTTCCATCAGTTATCACTTTGTATTAGTTTGGAAGCTGTATGAACATTTTTATAGACGTGTTATTCATATAAAAACACTTGTAAACATATCTGCAGTAACACACACGTGTGTATTTATGGGAGTGTTTCCCAGTAGCCACAGTGTTCCAGTAAAGCTGCTGGTGAGGACAGACTGGCCTCACTGGTTTGTGTTGCTGAAACCTCCGTGTGCTCATGTTCCTGTACAGATTTGGGATGTGTTATTAAACTGCTGGTTTGCTGCAAACTGATTGGTTCAGAGCTGTCATGCCTTATCCAATATTTCCTCTTATTATGAAAAGCTTCCTCTTGATGCTTTGGCAGGATGTGATGCAGAGAGCGAGCAGCAGGTATTCAAACATTCTGCAGGGAAGTCTTCTTACAGAGAAACTGCTTCCTCCGAGGGAAGGGTCCTCGTGTCAGAGTGTGGACAGCCTCTCAAAGAAGCTGAATTAATCAGATCTGAGAGCAAACTCGAACACAAAGATCACATCCAACTTTATTTATTCAGACTTTCCTAACAAAGACACAAATTTCCCAAAGGAACGTCATAACTGTACCGGCACTGTTAGCAATCCATCCAGAACCTCACAGGGAACCCACAGCATCAGTTTGTCAGCTAAAATACCAGCTGACTGATCACAGGGTGGGGTCAGTGATGGTCGGTTTTCACACGGACCTCTGTTTCACAGTCAACAGGTTCGCCACCTGCTGGATTTTAGAAGGAACACGCTTCCATGTTGGCTTCACTCTTAAGATCAGGAAGCTACGTCCAATTTTTAGACTTTATCACTTCTAAACTGACAAGTTATTAAACATGAAGCAAAGACCATGACCCCACCCGCTGGCTTTTAAAGAGCTCTGTAGTTATCTCAGTGTCCATCGTCTCTCCTGGTCCATCACTCTGTGGAGAAACACAAGCTCCAGCAGCTGAGGAGGGTGTGCATGTTTCCGGAATCAGTAACAGCTCACAGGTGAACAGGATGTATGCAGGTAAACCGGAGAGTCCGTCGAGCTGAGGTTTCATGAGGATAATGTCGATATGTGCATGCATTTGTGCGAGCTGCAGATGGAGACATTGTTTGCTGAGGTCTTCAGTCTTGTGAAACCGCCTGACACTCTGGCAGACAGACACAGACACCCTTAACCTGAAACACTGGCACAGGTTAACGTGGAGTCGAAGTCTGAATAGAACAGAATAGAATTCAACTTTATTGTCATTGCACATGTCCAAGTACAAGGCAACCAAATGCAGTTTGCATCCATCCAGAAAGTGCTTCAGCAATAATACAGATATATTACAGAATATGGATCTATGTTACAGTGTACAGGGTATGAAGGTATGTTATGAATATGCTATAACTACAAGCTACGCACAGGCTATGAACAGTCTGTTTACACACCATGAAGGAGGCGGAGCCATGAGTGAGACTTTGAACTCATGCACTGTTCCTTTAACCTTTAACCTTGAGACCTCAGAATTAGGGAGACATTCAAAAGGGCTGTTGGGGGGTGGCACATATATATATATATATATATATATATATATATATGTATATGTGTATGTATATGTATGTATGTGTGTATGTATATGTATATATATATGTGTATATATATATGTATGTATATATATATATATATATGTATGTATATATATATATATATATATATATATATATATATATATAAACTTGAATTTTACAGTGTTTATTTATCGGATAAAAATGTCACCGTTATTATTGGCTGGCCGGAAACAGCGGGGGTGTCCAAATTCAGAAGCTGCATCCTTCTGAGGACCTGGCCTTCGCGGTCTAAGTGGACCGGGTCCTCCGAAAGCTGTGTAGGCCGGAAGTGAGCGACGGTCTAGCCTTCAGAATTACGTCACGAGCTCTCTCGGTGGAGTCACCTTGCTATCGAAAATATAACCGGACGCTGGCGTAAATTTTTGGCCGTCTCACACTTCTGTTTAATCAGTTTTCTGTTTGACGTTTATTCAGCTGTGTGAAAACACCCGGAGGAACCCTCCCGAGGGATTAATAAAGTTAAATTTAATTTAATCTAATCTAATAACTTTGATCTCTGCCAAACCGATTTACTCACGAACAAATAAAACACTGAAAAAAGCCAAACAATAACATTTTTAAGTTATCAAAGTGACTTATATATCATGTTTAACCTGATAGCCAAAGACCGCGGGGGTTTGAAAACGATGTGCCGGGAGTTTGCTGTTCTTGTCGGTTCAGATATTTGAAGTTTACACAGCTACATTCTTGCCTGAAAATATGTTAAAAGTTTATTTTGCGACCCAGAAAGAGCAATAAGAGTAATATTAAAACTAAGTAGCTGCCGCCATTGTTGGAAACCGCAATTGGCTGGGCCGTGCTATGAATTCTGTGATATGGTTTTTCAATTTTGTTGTCCGGGTGGAAAATCGGGAGAATGGAGGTTTTCGGGAGGGGCACTGAAATTCGGGATTCTCCCAGAAAAATTGGGAGGGTTGGCATGTATGAGCAGGAGCCCTTCATCAAAACACCTGATCAACAAACTCTGAAGTCCTTTTCTACATGGAGGCCATCTGCAACAAACAGAGGTGACTCTGAAGGGGGGGCGTGGGGTGTACCAGACCATGTTTATTTCACGGCTTTCATAACATTTTCCAGATTGAAAGTGAAATAATATAAAATATTGTAGTAATTAAATTGCATTAACATTTCAAAATGAAAAAATACAAGCTTTTTTTCCACAAGCCAATAAAAATGTAGACGGGCCATAAAATTGTTGCTTTTGGCTCTCGGATGAGGCGGACGCATTTTTTCTCCTCTCCTCTCCCTTATCTTCCCTGCTTAGTTCTTATGTCCTTGTCTAGTCTTGTGTTTTTTGTATTACTTTCCCTGGAACCCTCTCTCACAGTCTGTTTCTAAAACCTAAAGAGAATTATGGATTTGATCAACTGGTCTCTGAATGCTATTGACACCCTTTTCTCAACGAGAAGTCTGGGCTCGGGAGAGCCAGAGTGCCCTGCAGGGACTTTCCCTGCCGGATACACGATGGACGGGTGGCAGAAATGGAGGGTCGTGTGCCTGGCGGGACTGTCGATCGAGGACGCTGAAGATATCCACCTATTCGAAACCATGATAACAGGGTTCTTGCTGATCGGAGCTGGCTTGGCCCTGGCTTATCGAAGAATTAAGAAAGCAGAACCGGCTGTTCAAACCCCCACAAGGCTGCCCGCTGGGATTGAAACGATGGGACAAGGCGCGACTTCTCAGAAAGGGCTCACTGAAGGCAGCATGGTTAAGACCTTGGAGACGCTTACAGTTGCAGTGAATACTCAGAATAACACCTCTGAATGTATATTGGGTTACATCAAGGAAAGGCCTGCTCAGAATAACACCTTTGAGCGAAAGTTTGATTACATCGTGGAACAGCTGACTGCGGTCGTGAGTTCTCAGAATCGGCTCTCTGAGCAAAATAATGACAAGACCACGGAGCGCAAGTTTGATACCATCATGGGGATGAGCTGAACAAAAACTCCCTGATAACGACTGTGTTTACACTGTTCCTTCCCATTCCATGCAAGGCCACCTGGGTTGGCTGGAAGACTGTTTACTTAGCCTGGCAGGGCGAAGGACACTGTCTCAGCTGAACTATGGACACGCACACACATACATATACACTGATAAGCAGTCACTGACGCATCACCCTCCCTACCCCGGATCCAACGCCACCTCCAACGCTTACCTCCCCTCTGATGTGGACATCAGGTCAGCTGGAGGCGCAGTCGAAGATTGCAGCGGTCCCAGATCAGATGTACACACTGGAACACTTTCCCGTGTTGCTTGTCTGTGTTTATTGTGTTATGGTGTGTTGATACCTGTGCATTCCTGTATTATTCTTTTGTGTTACACATTTCAATGTTTTTTTCCTCGCTACCTAGTCTGACCTGTCTCCCCAATGTGATGTTTGTGTATTGTATGTACGGTCGGCAAGGTCTGTCATCTCGGTTGTGGGCAAAAGACCTGCAACTGACAAATAAAGGCTATCTCATCTCAAACTCGGAGCCACTGACCTGAGGGTTATCAGGTTGGACACTGAATTATTATTCATATTAATTCATGTCCACAGCAGGGGAGTCAAAAATAAAGCCCGGGGGCCAGAATCAGCCCCTCCACAGAGAAAAAACAACCATGCTTCACTTTGTCTTAAACCAGCCCGACATCCTGATGGTGTTGGACAGATGTAGACCACCCTCCATCAGACCGTACACATCAGCCTTTAAGAACCATGTGTTCATACACCACTGCTGTAATTAAGCAGTTAAAGTAATACCAATAATTAAACTATGGCCACCCCTCCCTCAGCCTGCTTCTGCAGGAGGTTTCTTCCTGTGAAGAACAAGTTCTTCCTTCCCACTGCTGCCACTTGCTGCTCATAGGAATGATGGGTTTTTCTATTTTATCCTATTGGTTCATTCTCCTTCAGTGTTCTTCAAAGCTCCTCCCTTTGGAACAGCAAGCGAGGAACAGGGAGCTCTGCAGGTGTCATTGTTAGAAACAGGTGAGTGTGTTTATCCAGTGAGCGGGTCAGATCATCATAAATACTGATAAATGACAGAAAGAGTCACATGATGTGTTTGATTTCCCTATAAAGCAGCGGTCCCCAACCCCCGGGCCGCGGACCGGTACCGGTCCGTGAGTTGTTTGGTACCGGGCCGCGAGAGTTGAGGCTCAGTTGTGAAATGTATGGTTTTCAGGGTTTTTATTGGTTTTCAGCGTTATTTTGTTATCATTTTTATTGTTGATATTGTCAATTTTCCTGGGTCTTGTCACGTGTGTTATGAATAAATCTTCTTTTTTTCAGTACCGGAACTAGTTTTATTTTGTTGTATTTATCCGCGACACCTTAAAGGCCAGTCCATGAAAATAATGTCGGGCATAAACCGGTCCGTGGCGCAAAAAAGGTTGGAGACTGCTGCTCTAAAGGGTCTGCATATGGTCTGCATAAAACTAATAAAGACTGTGCATCTAATGATTAGATGCAGAGAGGTGTATAAACACATAGTGACTGAAGAAGAAACACTACACCTATTGCAGCATAACTAAGGCAGGATTTAGGGTCACCTGATCCAGAGCCTATCCCAGCTACCCCAGGCCGAGAGCTGGGGTACACCCTGGACAGGTCAGCAGTCTGTTGCAGGGTTGACACAGAGAGGTGGACAACAATTTGCACTCAAATTTACACCCATGGGCAATTTACACTCACCTATTAACCTAACTCCACTGACATAATTTATCAAACCTGACAATACATAGATCCAATATGTCATTAAATATACAATAAAAATTATGTCATTACATGTGAGCTTTAAATCTGCAGTTTATCAAGCGTCACTGAGCAGTCCTTCCTTTTATATCTAAGCTATCTTCTTCCTCCTCTGTCCTTCTTTCTTATCTTTCTCCATCTCTGAGTGAAGTTAGCTCTTTCTTTTCTCTCCCTGTGAAACCTGCAGCTGGACCTTTAGCTGCAACACACTGTGAGACAAACTGTTTGTGTGTTGTAGTCCCTGTCAGGACTCTTGCTGCAGCATTTTGGATTAACTGAAGGATTTTCAGGGAGTTTTTAGGACTTCCTGATAATAATGAATTACAGTCATCCAGCCTGGAAGTAATAAATGCATGAACTAGTTTTTCAGCATCACTCTGAGACAGGATATTTTTAACTTTAGAGATGTTGCACAAATGGAAGAAAGCAGTCTTACATATTTGTTTAATATGTGCATTGAAGGAGATGTCCTGGTCAAAAATGACTCCAAGGTTCCTCACAGTGTTACTGGAGGCCAAGGTAATGCCATCCAGAGTAAGAATCTGGTTAGATACCATATTTCTAAGATTTTCAGGGCCGAGTACAATAACCTCAGTTTGATCTGAATTAAGAAGCAGAAAGTTAGCGGCCATCCAGGTCTTTATGTCTTTAAGACATTCCTGCAGTTTAACTAATTGGTGTGTGTTATCTGGCTTTATGGACAGATAGAGTTGGGTGTCATCTGCATAGCAGTGAAAATGTATGCTATGTCTTCTAATGATACTGCCTAAGGGAAGCATGTATAATGTAAACAGAATTGGTCCTAGTGAAAAAACAAATCATTAAACACGTGACATCAGCTGACGTGATCAGAGCCAATAAGAGATCAATATACTGTAGTTCCCCATTTAAAGGAGCAGTCCAACAATTTGAAGACATTTGCGTGACAGTCTGCAGTCAGGTGTCCGTTACTCTGTTCTCCTGGGAGCTGCATGGCATCTCAGGTGGCCTCTGTCGACTGGACATGGACAGCAGGGTGACCTTTGACCTTGGGCCTGATGATAAAGATGACATATTCTTGACCAGAGAGTATGTTTTATCCTCAGAATCGCAGTGGCAGCACAAAGTGCTCTTGGCCTTTTGCCTGAACTCCGTGGACACGTAGTAGAAGATGAACGGGTCGATGCAGCTGTTGAAGGTGCTCACCGCCAAGCTCACCATGTATGGCATGTAGAGGTCCTCTCCATCTCCGTCCAGTGAGCTGTCAGCATAGGTGAGGAGGAGGAGGATGTTGCTCGGCAGCAGAAACACGATGAAGACCAGCAGCACCAGTACCGTCACCCGGATGGCGTGACCGTAGAATTTTTCCCCGGCCAGCAATGTGCGCAACACAGTGCTGTGGCAGTACAGGACGATGGCTAAGGGTAGCAGGAAGCAGGTGGCGAACAGGGTGGCGAAATACGGCAAGAAGTAGTTCTCATGCTCATCCTCTGGAAGCGCATCGTGGCAAGTGGTGATCTGCAGCGTGCTGACTTCGTAGGTCTGCCGTGACAACAGCAGTGGCAGCATGGCAACCAGAACCACTGTCCACACCACCACTGACATACACAGAGACACCTGCTGGCTGCGCATAGTCCTGGCGCGAAATGGGTGGACCAAAGCGATGTATCGGTCCAGGGCCACAAAGGCCAGACACCACATGGAGCCGTACATGTTGCCGTAAAAGATCGCCATGACAAAGCGACAGAAGGGCTCGCCAAGCTCCCAGTTGTTCCCCCGGAAGTGGTAGACGATCCGAAATGGCAACGCCATGAGTAGCAGGCAGTCGGCCACCGTCAGATTGATGAGCAGCGTGGTGGACGGCAGCTGTTTGGTCCGGAACACCAGAACCCAGAGAGCCAGCAAGTTGGAGGGCAGACCGACCACAAAGGCGAGCAGGTAGAGGATGGGCAGGTACAGGTTGGTGGTTGGAGCCTGGATCTCCTTCAGCTGCTTTTCCTTCAGAGTTGTCCCATTACAGGTAGGCCTGAGCCGGAAGGTCCGCAGACCTGCAGGGACACGACACACATCAGAGCGTAACAGGTCTTCCCTTAACCCGCTAAAACTGATGGGAGCGCGGGCACTCCCATTGGTTTTAGGTCAAACTTTAACCATTTAACCACTGGCTCAATTGCAAAATTCCAACTGTTCCTGAAAGCAGCAACTCTGCACTTGCGTTGCAAGTCGCAACATCCAAATCTCGGCAAATAACACAGAAAACAACAAAAACAAAACAATTTTAAAAAGATGGTAAAAAGAACTCAAGAACCCATATGACTGATAAAATGTCTACAGCTCCATCACACTCACTCACTCTCTCTTCTCTCAGCCAACCTCTGTCTTTGCAGGGCTGCCTGATGTTATCGTAATGACTCCAACTTTACTGAAGAAGTGAAGAGTCGCTGCTTTCAGGAACAGCTGGAATTCTTTCAATTGAGTTACAGATATTTTTTTAAAAAAAACACCTGTCCGATGGCAGCGACAGGTTAGGCTTTGGAGCAGGAGTGGGGAACTCCAACCTCGAGGGCCGGTGTCCTGCAGATTTCAGATCTCACCCTGGGTCAACAGACCAGAATCATATGATTAGTTCATTACCAGGCCTCTGGAGAACTTCAAGACATGTTGAGGAGGTCATTTAGCCATTTAAATCAGCTGTGTTGGATCAAGGACACATCTGAAACCTGCAGGACACCGGCCTCTCCCCCCGTATAGGTATTTCTGCTGTAAAGTTTTAACATGGGTGTCTCTGGGGACTGACTCACTACTGTAGCCACAGCTGGAGGACAGGGGAACTGCAGGTGCATTTTTAATTCCTGGAAAGTGAGTTTTGGTTTTCATTTTTATCAAGTCAAGAAGAAAATACAACTGTTAAAGCAGATATTTACTAAAGACTAACACAGATTTCCTCCACTGGACAGAAATGCAGTTTGATGCTGAACTCTTCTTCCAGACTGTTAAAATAAAAGCTGACAAAGCTCACAGTGGAACAAATCAGTGAAATTCAATCACATGTGAAGACATTTAGACCGCTGTGGTATCCTGGCCTGTCCTCAGAATATCTGTGGTGTGGACACTGATCACCTCCAACACGCAGCCTTGTGTTCTTCCTACAGTTTGATAAATGCCAGTAAAATTGTCAGACTTACAAATGTCTCCAACAGAGGAGGGACATTTCCTTTGTACTGCTCAGCAAACAAGCAGGACTGACTGATATTTATCTTTAAGATATATCAAAGGTTGGTATGAGTCAGTTGTGGCTAAAAGCTAAACTTCCTGTGTTGGGTCCCTGAGTGTGTCCGACTTGCTGAGTTGTTTTTCATACTTTGGGAAACTTCCTGATCAGCCTGAATCATCTACGGCAACTTCGCCCAGCGTGGCTGGGCACCAGTATCAGATTTTCTGTTTGTGCTCAAAGATTTAACGATGTTACACAGAAAGGTCATGTCGCTCCTGCGAGAACCATCATCACTGAACGGTGGCATACTGCCCAAGTTCATTCCAAGACGGCTGCCGAGTGCCAAGACCTCTTTTAAAAAGACTTATTGGAGCTTGTCGTGTCCTGTTAGCTGCACTTCCTGCTTCCTTTGAGATAAAACTGGACAGCTAACAGAGTGCTCTGTGCTTCTGTTCAGCAGGAACTTCCTTCTCTCTGCAGACCTCTGTACCTCACCTGTCTGTTAAAGACCCACTTTACTTTGGATGAACTCTAACCTTTTACATCCCAAATGGTGAGCTGTGGGATTTTGTTAGTACAGTGTACAAAGACACACAAAGTTATGAGTGAACTGTGTTGGTACTTTACATGCACATTCATTTTCCATAAAGGTTTCCACAAAGCTTCAGTCAAGGGGAACTGGATGTGTTTGTACAGAGGGGGCTAGTGAGGGGGGGTCGCTGATGCCTTGTGATCAGCAGTGCAGACGACCCACCGTCACAGAGAAACCAGAGGGGTGTGACCACAAACAAAATTCAGGACAGCTTCCAGCTACTCAAACCAATCAGAGATGTTGTCAGATGAAATCTATAAAAAACATAAAAGTCTAACAGTAATTAATGTTAAACCACGATTTGAATGAATGATTTTGTGTCTGAGTGCTGCTGTTTATTTCTAATGTTTATTTCCACATTAGAGCTGTAAGACTTTAAACTGGATCCATGGGAACGTTAAAGCTTCCTGTCCCACAGCCTGATGAAGGAGACCTGGAGATCAGGTCAGAGTGAAGTGAATGTGATTGGTTGAACAGGTGTTCAGGTGTGTTCTGTGTTTCCAGCAGAGACTCCTCACCAGAATAGAACCGTGTTCTGCATCAGCACATGATCACATGCAGGTTCAGACAGACTATAATTGATCTTGGACAAGCCTGTAACTTCAGAGACATTTACAATATGATTATTGATTAATGATTGTTGGATGTATCCTTCGTGGCCCAATGTATCCCAGAATTAATTGCGCGGCCCAGCCAATTCCAGTTTTCCTGTTTTTCAGCTTAGTTTTAATATTACTCTTATTACTCTTTCTGGGTCACAAAATAAACTTTTAACATATTTAACAGGCAAGAATGTAGCTGTGTAAACTTCAAATATCTGCTCGGTTTATCAAGATATCACATATTTGTAAAAGTGCTCCAATGTTTTCTGAGACGTCTGTTACCCACCCGCTCGATACGGCACATCGTTTTCAGACCCCCACAGTCTTTGGCTACTCAGGTTAAACATGATATGATATACAAGTCACTCAGATAACTTAAAAATGTTATTGTTTGACTTTTTTCAGTGTTTTATTTGTTCCTGAGTAAATTGGTTTGGCTGAGATTAAAGTTATAGTTTTCACACAGCTGAATAAACATCAAACAGAAAACTGATATTACAGAAGACCTTACTCCAGTGTCCTGTTATATCTTAGCTAGCAAGGAGCAGACGGCTGAGTTTATTAAACTCCTCCGAGGCAGCGGTGCCGCAAACCTAGACTGTCCCATTTCACAGCCGCTCACTTTCGGCGCTCTCGATCTTCGGAGGACCCGGCCCACGTAGACCGTGAAGGCCGGGTCCTCAGGAGGATGTGGCCTCGGAATTGGGGCACAGCTTGTGTCTGTAAAAAGTAATTATTTAAATAAAGTTTACATTGATTGAACAGAGGCGGTGGTTTACGACACCAACTGTCTGCCATCTATAATCCAGTTTTGAGTTCCCTCCCCAGACGCCTTATATGATATTACACACATATACAGCCGGTCCTAACTGAAGGTCATTTAATAAACACAGCAGGTGTCTCTCCTTGTCTGATGACCTCCCCTGGGGATCAATAAAGTATTCTGATTCTGATTCAGTTTAATTTGAGAGGTTTGATTAAACATGTAAATTTTATAAAAGTGTCTTCAAATGCACACAAAGTATTTTCAGACTTTTAAGTTTGTACATGTTTTTTCTCTGCTGTCTAAAGTGTCAGTAAATGATCGACCCTGAGGAGGAGGCACTGCTTCCCTCTGTAAACACTGTGCATCCTCACTCTGTTTAAATGCCCTCAGGTTCAGAAAGCTGCCAGTAAAAACTGTTAGCCTGCCTACGCGCTCACAGGAAGAAGAGAAGAAGACTCACGGATGGCCATAAAAGGACATTCATCTGTGGGGTGAGGAAGAGGAGGAGAGACGCTACAGACGAACGCCAGCAGGCAGACGAAGAGCAGAAGAGTCCCAGTGAGCCCCCTCATTGTTCTTCTTCTTCTTCTTCACTTAGTCACAGCTGCAGCAGATGTTTTTCAGCTCACCTCAGACTAGTACTGACAGTACTCTCTCCCAGTATCAGCGGTACTGGTAGTATTGGTAGTAATGCTGTCAGCAGTAGTCCCGTCTGTGGTCTGAGGCGTTCTGTCTGATCTCAGAGCTGCTGTGCTGTCCCCTCCCCTGGTGATGCAATCCAAGTGTGTGTCTGTGTCTGGTATGTGTGCCTCTGTGAAGACCCGTGCGTGTCTTCCTCTTCTCATTTCAGGCTAGCTGGTTTTGTTTGTAGACTTTTAAAAACTGTTATGTCCTCAGAAATATAGAAGTCCTGACGTACCTGCTTCCTACTACCTCCCCGCCATCCTCTCCACAACCCACACCCAATCAGAGCTCAGCGGGGCAAGCTGCGTTTCTACTCTGAAGCATTTTCCACTTTTACTGCGAAAAGAAAAAAAACATTAAAAAACTGAAACAAGAAACTCTGAAAACTGAAAATCAAAAACAAAACTGAATAAACAACAAAACCTGTAAAACATGATGAGGCTTACCTGCACTGCTCTCACCTGGCCTCACACGGACGTCACACTCAGACGTGCAGCTCTGCTTCAGTCCTCAGAAACTAACTAGTGAGAAACTATCTCCATCTTCCCGAGCGGTTAGCAGCTGATAAGCAGACTTCCCGTCTGTGGCTGATGCAGAAGTTTAGGGCGTTGTTCATGTCCGACGCTCCACACGAGCTCAGGCTCAGATGGCCTCTGTGTGCCCTGCAGAGCACAGCAGGAACATCTGGAAGGAATCATAAAGCAGCAGCTTGAAGAAAATTAAAAATTCAGAGCAAGAAGAAAAGACGACAACACTGCACAAAATAAAACCTGAGAAGGGTCAAAGGTCACCTGCAAAAGAGCAAACTGGACTTTAGCTGCTCTGAAAGGAATCAGTGGCTCTCAGGTCACTAAAACAACCTCATGTACTGCATTTACCTGCACAGGTAAGAGTTTATACAGGAGTGAGATATTTCAGGACGACTGACCTCATCACAAACACTCATGAAGCTTCAGCAGGTCTGCTCCAAAGCAGGGCACCAGCAGCGCCACCTGTGTGATTTACCTGAAGCCACACACACACCTGTGAGCTGCTGTCGGTCAGTGTTGCCTGATAGACTGAGCCCACCTGCATGTACTGACGGTGTCCAGCAGGGGGCGGTGCTGACCGCCTGCTGCTGCTCATTCACGTTGCACTGTTACAGCTGACATCCACAACCTGTCGGTGATCAATAAGCGATCGATGGGCTGTATCCCAATTCTGCAGCCTTAAAGTACGCAGCCTCAACGGTCCTCAAGGGCCGCGTGCTTAAAGACCGCTAAGGCCGGACGTGCGAGGCTTGTTTTTTTGTGGGTTTTTTTTACATGAACTTTATTTAGAACAATAACAATGACAATCTCAAAGAGACAAGCGACATATTGAATCATTCAGAACAGAATCACACCTCCTTTTTCTTTTCTTCCAATCAGAGGAATACACATCACTGCCACAGTGCAGTTGGTATACCACAATGAAATCGACGATAACTGAAAGTAACCATACATACATACACATAGATATATATATACATACATATACATATATGTATATATCTATATATATGCATATACACATGCATACGCACACATCTATACACACACATCTACATAATAATAATAATATAAAAAGATGAATAACCAATACAAAAATAAATAAATAACAATAAAAAAGAAAGAAAAACAAGGAACAGAAATAAAGGAGACAAGGGGTATCATAAAATCTCTAAAAGTGAGGTTCCATAAACAAGACACATAACTTAAATAAGGGGCTAAGAAAAATCAAACTCTTCTAAAAATCTATGCAATTTGATTGCTTGGGGCTTATTTATGAGCTTAAGAGATTTACGGAACAGGGAGAGTTCGTTTTTAAGAGCAGGCCATGAAGGGGGGGATTTAGCATATTTATGAATGTAATACTTTGTTATAATAATGAGATTGTTAACTAAAAACTCACTACTTTTATCCTTAAGGATTACTCCAATTTGAGTATTTTGAAAAGAAAAATCAATATTTCCATACTGGGACAATATTAGGACATGGAGAGATTTCCATAAATCCTGGATTGTCACACACCCATAGAACATGTGCTCTGTTGTTTCCGAAGTTGTTTTAATTCAATTCAATTCAATTCAATTTTATTTATATAGCGCCAAATCACAACAAATGTCGCCTCAAGGCGCTTCATAGATACAGAGAAAAGCCCAACAATCATATGACCCCCTATGAGCAAGCACTTTGGCGACAGTGGGAAGGAAAAACTCCCTTTTAACAGGAAGAAAGCTCCGGCAGAACCAGGCTCAGGGAGGGGCGGCCATCTGCTGCGACCGGTTGGGGTGAGAGAAGGAAGACAGGATAAAGACATGCTGTGGAAGAGAGACAGAGATTAATAACAGATACGATTCAATACAGAGAGGTCTGTTAATACATAGTGAGTGAGAAAGGTGACTGGAAAGGAAAAACTCAATGCATCATGGGAATCCCCCGGCAGCCTACGTCTATTGCAGCATAACTAAGGGAGGATTCAGGGTCACCTGGTCCAGCCCTAACTATATGCTTTAGCAAAAAGGAAGGTTTTAAGCCTAATCTTAAAAGTAGAGATAGTGTCTGTCTCCTGAATCCAAACTGGAAGCTGGTTCCACAGAAGAGGGGCCTGAAAACTGAAGGCTCTCCCTCCCATTCTACTTTTAAATACTCTAGGAACAACAAGTAGGCCTGCAGAGCGAGAGCGAAGTGCTCTAATAGGGTGATATGGTACTACAAGGTCATTAAGATAAGATGGGGCCTGATTATTTAAGACCTTGTATGTGAGGAGCAGGATTTTGAATTCAATTCTGGATTTAACAGGAAGCCAATGAAGGGAAGCCAAAACAGGAGAAATATGCTCTCTCTTTCTAGTCCCTGTCAGGACTCTTGCTGCAGCATTTTGGATTAACTGAAGGCTTTTCAGTGAGTTTTTTGGACATCCTGATAATAATGAATTGCAGTAGTCTAGCCTGGAAGTAATAAATGCATGAACTAATTTTTCAGCGTCACTCTGAGACAGGATATTTCTAATTTTAGAGATGTTGCGCAAATGGAAGAAAGCAGTCTTACATATTTGTTTAATATGTGCGTTGAAGGACATATCCTGGTCAAAAATGACTCCAAGGTTCCTCACAGTGTTACTGGAGGCCAAGGTAATGCCATCCAGAGTAAGAATCTGGTTAGATACCATATTTCTAAGCTTTTCAGCGCCAAGTACAATGACCTCAGTTTTATCTGAGTTAAGAAGCAGAAAGTTAGTGGCCATCCAGGTCTTTATGTCTTTAAGACATTCCTGCAGTTTAACTAATTGGTGTGTGTTTTTTTACAAATATAACAGTTGTCTAACACAAATTTAAATCTGTCTCTCATAAATTCATTGGAGGGGTAAATATTTTTTGTAGTTCTAAAATAGACTTCTTTAAATTTGGGGGGAATTGGAAATTTTAAATATTTGGTTCTGATCAACGAGATCTCAGATTTGTTATAATCTTTAAAGATGAGTGAATGTTTTGTCCTACCTGGTTATAAGGTGTTAACCAAATACCTCCTCAAAAACTGATTATTGCATTTTTCATTAACCAAGTCAAGACCGTCTAGTTTAATTTTATGTAAATTTGGAGTCGGTATATTTGAAAAATTGTTCTTTATCGTATTTACAAGGACTATTGGGATATTCTGTGAAACCTTTTTATAACTCATGTCATATTTCTCATTAAGCCTGTTTAATTCAAGTATATCTCCATTTTCATCCATTATATGTGCCACAGACCAAATTTGTTTTGTCATCCATTCTTCCACAAACATAGATTTCCCCCGATTCAATATCACCCTATTGTTCCATAATGGAACGTTGTGGGGACTAAAGTTATGTTTAAACATTAATTTCCAATTTAACAAAACTTGTTGATGAAATTTGGAAAGTTTTATGGGTAAGTGCGAGGCTTGTGAAATGGGACGGTCTAGCCTCCGTTGCGCTGCCCAGGTTGCCTAGCAACCATGATACTAACAGAAAACGTTTCATAAAGCTTTGTTTGACAGAAATGAAGGAGAAAATCTTTTGTTCAAGTGTTTGTTTGTTTCTACATGAGCTTTGATCATTCTCTGTAAGATTAAGGTCAGCTATTGAACGGCGTATATTTTAAAGTAAAGGCTTTAAAACCAAGTTAGTACAAACGTCACTAATGTCACATAACTTTGCCGACATGTGGCCAACAGGAATGTTTTAATGTTCTTCATTATTAAACATTTGCACATAAATAAGTGACATAATATTCAGTACTTAGTTTACTAAGTTACTCTTCGTGCGCCCCTCATCTGCCGTTTTTTTTTCGGCAAAATTATCCACACCCACCACCGCGCTAGGCATTCTGGGATATGTTGGGCCACGAAGTCTACACCGCCACGTCCTTAAAATTCAGGGAAATGAAGGACGCATTTGAGGGCCACATTTCGAGCAGCCTTTGGTCGTGTCCAAATTCATGGGCTGCATCCTCCTGAGGACCCGGCCTTCGCGGTCTACGTGGGCCGGGTCCTCAGGAGGTCGGGTAGGCCGGAAGTAAACGGCTGTGGAATTGGACGGTCTAGCCTTCTCGATCTACTCCCGCCCTTAATTCAGAGTATTTCCGGTTGTCAGCGCCACAGCACGAAAATCGAAAATGGACCCCGAAATCTTTCTCCGTTTTTTGTGTTCATTTTTAATTATCAACGAGCTGAAAAAACTGTGTCGCGGTCGTCATCGCCGGCATGTTTTGTACTCCAGGCTCATCAGAGAAAATCATATCCAGGTAAAACTATTAATCTTGATGCATTTAGGAATTACTTAGCTAGTTTTATGGATAATTTCAGTGACTGAATGACGGCGGTCATTCAAAATATATGAACAAAATCTCTTAGAAAATGTTCTTCTATAAGTTTACATTTATTTTCAATTATTTATATGATCTGTTACTTATTTTAGTACATAAAATAGCAGTAAAATTGTCAGAAAGCTGAAAATAGGGTTATTTTTGAGTTCACAAAAAAGCTTAGCTAAACAGATGAAATGTATAAAATGTTATTCCTCAGTGTTAGTATATTTTACTCAAGCTTAGTAATCAGAATAATGCTTTGATGTAATAAAATAAATGAAGTCATACCTTTCTATTAAAACTGTTTATGCTGTTCTCCACCTTTTTGTTGTACTGCAGGATTAACCAAAGTGTACCAGTCCTGGACCGTTTTTTTAGCCAGGAGGATCCAAGGCCTGATTTTCGGCTAAGCAGGGAGTCTCTGGCAGTGTTGTTAAATCTCCTGAACCAGGATCGGCGGCATGGATGGGGTGCCACAATTGAGATCCTAGTGTTTCTTTTCTGGTTGGCAAGTGGAGCATCCTACAGGGTGGTCTCAAGAGTGTTTGGGATGCCGCGTTCTACTGTCCACTACATCGTCCACAGAGTCACGAAAGAGGTGTTGGCCATTCGCTACCAGGTCATCCACCTCCCAACAACCCCAGAGGACCTGGAGGTAGTGTCCCGTGGGTTTGCAGGGCTGGCACGCCACAGAGCCTTTATGAAAGCGGTGGGTGCAATCGACGGCTGCCACATACGCATCAAGTGTCCAAGTGGCCCTGATGGTCAGTGCTATAGGAACAGAAAGCTGTTTCCATCAATCATCTTGCAGGCGGTTTGTGACCATCGGGGCCGCTTCATCGACACGTACGTGGGCTGGCCTGGGTCGGTGCATGATTCCAGGGTGCTCCGCCACAGCCCACTCTACAGACAGTCAGTCTACCCTCCTCCAGGGCATTTCATCCTCGCAGATGGAGGGTACCCATGCCTCCAGCGTCCACTCCCCCTCATCACACCCTACAAGAGGCCAGGCCAAGGTGTGGGAGCCCAGCGCTTTAACAGCCATCATTCCAGGGCACGCTCCATAATAGAGCGTGCTTTTGGGATGATGAAGAACAGGTTCAGGGCCATCTTCCTGCAAGCGCTGGAGGTGCACCACACCTTTGTACCTCATGTAAGTGACCACCCAATGTCAAATTAATTGTGTATATATATATATGTGTGTATGAAAGAATAATGTGTATATGTATATCACTACAGGTAGTAACAGCATGTGTCATCCTCCACAACATTTGCCTCAGTGCTGGCGACATTGTGGCTCCTGAGGATGAACCTGAGGAAGATGGAGCAGAGGATGATGAGGGGGAGGCTGGATTGGAGGCAGTCAGTGGTGCTCTGTGGCGGGACCAGCTGTCTGCCGAGGTGGCTGCCCTGGAGGATGTACCACCAGACCATGACTACTGTTAACAGGCAAGTAAACATTTATCTAAGCATCTTTTTTAATACCACTTTTTCAAACTGTTGTCTGCTACAGAGTCACACGTATTATACTAGTAGTGAATCCACTTTCTCTGGTTTGCATATTTCTGAAAAACCTCTTAGTGGTGTGGCAGCCGTCGATTGAGTCAGCCCTGCAAACCTGTGGATGGACGATGCAGTGGACAGAGGGAGGAAGCATCCTACAACTCTTTGCACAGCACCCTGTGCGATTCTCCACTTTCTGACCAGAAAAGACAAACCGCGGGTCACAGTTGCAGCACCCCATCCATGTCTGATCTTCTTTCGGCAAATCCAGCAACACTGCCAGAGATTTTCTGTTTGTGTGATCTTTCAAAGTATATATTCTTTTAAAAACGGTCCAGGAACAGGTCACTTTGGTTAATCCTGTGTGAAAATTTGTAAATATTTGTATATATTTTTCCTTCTCTGACTAAAATTCATGTTTTAGAAATATTCTTGTTTTCTTGTTATTTACCTTTAAATGTCCATTTAAAACTCTTCAAAGTTTATGTTCATACATGTTAAAAAACTGTAAATAAAATGAGTTCAGTGAAATCTGTTTTCATCAATATATTCATAATGAAAAACTTAAAATAACACAGAAAAAGGTAAGAAATGTATTTTAAAAAAAAAGAATATCTGAAGGCACAACCAATTTGGGGACTAATTTTCATTAATCAAAAACTTTTAGTATGACATAACAAATAGAACAAAGTAAGAACATTATCTGAATATATTTTTAAGTTATTTAGGAACTAATTTTTCTAGTATGGAAAAAAGTCTGTCCATCCTGTCCCTGCTCTCCTGTTCTCTCCTCTCCTCAGCCTCCCTTTGGTACTGCATGTCCTCTTTGATGAGCTCAAGGAGCTCATCCCCTCTTTCCCTTCTCCTCTTCCTTCCCGTTGTTGCTGGCTGACCTCGTTCCTCATCTGTCTCCTCTTCCATCTCGCTTTGGTCACCCACTGCTGTACTTGGCCCTGGAGTGTCCTCAGGGAGAGAGGAAATAAGGACAGGGGGCCTAATGGAAGGCCTCTGTCCCATCACCTCATCCATGAGGCCAAACCAGGGCCAAGTAGCAGCAGTGGGCTTCCCACTGACTCCCTCACCTGACCCTGGACACTTGCAATCCTAAAGGCAGAGGAAATCAGAAATGACAGACAAATATAAACAATACAACTTTTAGTAAATGTACATTTATTAAATTTCATTCTTAAAAATTATCTTCTTGACAGCACACATACTTTGTATCTTTTCTTTAAGTTATCCCACTTCTTTTTGGCCTGCAAGGGGGTGACTTTCCCTTGCAGGCCCATCTTCTCGAGAATAGTCCTGATCGCACACAAAAAAATAAGAGAAGAGAGAAAACCATAACAACTATAATAATCCCTAAATCCAAAAGTTTTCACAGCAGAACACAAGAGGAATATCGTCTGGACATCACAGGTTCTGTACAGAATGAGGGTTATTGAAACCGTACTCAGATGAATATGATGTGTAAATTGATTTATTCGTGTACCTCCATCCCACAGTTGCTGAATTTTTTACCCCGGTGAAGAGGTGATCATTTTCTCCTCTAGTTTTGATGAAGTTTGCCGTTTGCTCTTTGGTCCCTTTAAACATATCACAAAAAAGTTGATTGGGAAAAATGTAAGCGCCAATGAAAAACCGCGGGACCCACCATACAAGCTAGTTTACGGACACTTTTTATGAAGATTGTTTAAATAAATATTACAAGTGTATGCAAATTCACAACCCTAACAACATAACCGCTATAAAATTTAACTTTTGTACCACCAGATTTTCATATACTTACATTTAAAAGTGTATTCGTCTCCCGATGTATCTTTTTGTGCCGCCATCGTTATGTGAATGTGCAATGAAGTTATGTCCAATGAATTCTGGGCCGGCAAGCTATCGAGCTGGTGGGGTGACAGACGTCACCGACAACGTCGAAGCACTTTTGCAAATATGTCATATCTTGACAAACCGAGCAGATATTTGATGTTTACACACCCACATTCTCGCCTGAAAATATGTTTAAAGTTTATTTTGTGGCCCAGAAAGATTAATAAGAGTAATTTTAAAACTTAGTAGCGGCCGCCATTGCCGGAAACTGGAGCTTAGGAGGATGCAGCCCATGAATTTGGACACGACATTTGAATTGGGACAGCCTTCGTCGCGTCGCTGTGACGTAATCGGCCGTAAAATGCGGCCTTTAAGGCTGCAGACCGGGAGGGGGGGGCGTTCCAAGATGGCCGAGTAAGTACACGCTTACTGCCAAGCTTAGCAAATGTAACCCTATAATCAGTGTTGGGGAGTAACAGAATACATGTACCGCCGTTACGTATTTAAAATACAAAATATGAGTAACTGTATTCCGTTACAGTTACCGTTTAAAAAGGTGGTATTTAGAATACAGTTACTTTGTTGAAATAAATGGATTACATGGCGGTACTTCCCTGTTTCATATTGTGGCGGGTCAGGACTGTTTGGGTTTTGTTTGACAGCTATGTCCTGTTGTTCCAGGTGGCAGCCTTAGGGTTGCCATGGTTACAGGGTGACACTCTCTCTCTGCATGTTTCCTGGGTGAGAGAGGCCTTTTTGTTGTTGTTGTGCTAAGCTAATAGGCAGAATGCTACCGGTATAACTCTAAAAAATGTAGCATCATAGGCAGTGTAGTCCGTGCTGCAGGGAGAATGGACTGCCATACCTGTTATGTGTCTGTGAGCGAGGGAGGGAGAAAAAGGAAAAGTACGAGCTGTCATCGAGCAAAAACGGGAGCTGGAAGCATGTAAATATAATAATAACCACTGCAGCCAAGAAGAGTGCCTGACGAGCCCAGTTGTAAGTAAGCTATTAAGACTCGACTGTACACCGTGTTCGTGTTTTCCTCTGAAACAATAAGTTCTGTTGGAGCAGCCTTTCAACCCTCTCTCTGTCTCTGCTAGCAAAGTTGACCCAGACAACAAAGTAAAGCTAGTTTTCAGCTACGAGTCCGACACGGAACCCACCGTATTAGCCAGAGGTCCCTTTACTACGGTTCGGAGCCGCGGACCTTCAGTAACAGTAATAAATCACAGCAATAGTACATTCATGTAGTTGTAAACAGCATGATAATATATTAAGTAATCCAAAGTATTCAGAATACGTTACTTTCATTGAGTAACGTAACAGAATACGTTACAGAATACATTTTGGGGCGTGTAATCTGTATTCTGTAATGGAATACATTTTAAAAGTAACCTTCCCAACACTGCCTATAATACGGTAGCAACACTGTGTCAACTCAGACCTTAGAAGCTTTTTCGGTATTTAAGCCAGAAAAGGACTGATTTTGATCAATTAAGAGACAAAATGTCACAGCGTGACAATAAAAGACCCTCGTCTAGCTCCAAGACGAAGCTGCTGCTAAAGGCTAATGCTAGCCAAACAACCGGGTCGGTAAACCCACTGCTTGACAACTGCCATGACTATACGGCTCTTTCACTACCTCTCCCAATAACTGAGGACGTAATGGACGAGTTTCCACCTCTACCCATCTCACCCAGCCAGTCTCCAGCGCCAAAGAAAGCGATGCACTCAAAGGTAGATAACGTGGATATTGTTGAAACTCTATCGAAGCTAATAAACGAAAGAATGGATAACCTTGCACTACAGATTGCCGGGATCAGAAAAACTGTGGACTTTGCATGTGAAGAGATAAAAGATGTCAAATGCAGAGTGGGCACATTGGAGCAGAAAATCTCCAAAGAGGAAGAGCGTATGGATAAAAACCAGCAAAGAATCACAGATCTCGAGCGATATTCCAGACGGTGGAACCTCAGGCTGTTTGGTGTCAAAGAAGAGCAACAGGAGGATACATGGAAAGTTGCTGTTGAGATTTGTCAGGCTGTGTTGCCTGAATGTAAAAACCAACTTTATGACACCATTGACACCGTACATCGGGTCGGCTCCAAACGCCCAAACAACACCAGTCCCAGATCTATTATCATCCAGTTCATCTCCCGCAGAACCAGAGATAGCCTGTGGAAAGCAGCCAAGACATCTCCATTCTTAAAGGAGAACCGGGACTTGAAGTTTGCTGAGGACCTTTCCAGAGAAGAGAGGGAGCGCCGGAGCAAGTTGTGGCCCATTATCGAGAAGGCTCGCAGAGAAAATAAAAAGGCCTATTACGTCGGATGCCGGGGTTTTGTTAATGGGACAGAAGTTTTCCCGTCTTCAGAATGAGAGGTGAATATGGGGGGAGCTAAGGAATAGAAAAGACCCTACAATGTTGCACAGTTGCTTGGACTTGGTTGACTGTTTTTCATTGATCCTTCTGGTGTTTTGGATCATTAAGTCTATGCCTCATTTATAGTGTGAGGACACTTTAAGTTTCAGCACCTGAGTTGTATCCTAAAAAATATTTTGTGTATTTCTGCCGAGTTATTTTCATCCTTGCAATCCTCGGTCCCTTAGTGAGGTTTATTTTTTGTTAAGCACACAATATTGGTTCCTTAAATTTCTAGCTGTTTATTTTTTGTTTTCTTAATTGTCATAAGGCGATGACTTTCTGGAACAGTATTTCTTATAACTCACAGTATAATGCATCATAAAACAATATCATTCATTCACAATAAATCAGCAGTCTAATATAATGCAAATCAGTTTACCAAATGTAATAGTTATCACCTTCTTCTAATTCAGGAGCATAATGCAAACTAAAACTACATAATAATTCACAATCTTTAATTAGGGGTCTAACATGGCATAAAATAATATTATAATCCGACAATTGCTAGAAGAATTAAATATATTTTGGATGATATTGTAGACGAGACACAGTCTGGTTTTATGACAAACAGGCACATCTCCAATAATATTAGACTCGTCTTGGATATTCTGGACTACTCAGCATTAATATCTGATGATTCATTCATCCTTCTCCTGGACTTCTATAAAGCCTTTGACTCAATTGAGCATGAATTTAGATTTCTTACACTTCAGAAATTTGGTTTTGGTTATGCAAAGCTATCAAAACTCTGTATTCCAATGCTAATAGTTCTATTAGAATGAAAAATGGCACCACTTCTCGTTTTAGTCTTAATCGAGGGGTACGCCAGGGTTGCCCGATTAGCCCTCATCTTTTTTTACTTTGCACCCAAATTCTTGCCTCTCATATTTCGAATAGCCCTGTGAAGGGTATAAACATAGCAGACAGAGAGATTGTCATCAGTCAATTGGCACATGATACCACAATTTTTCTTAAAAATGCCAGCCAAGTGCCAATTGCTTTACGTGTAATAGAGGATTTCTCAAAAGGGTCTGGATTGGTCCTAAACTTAAATAAATGTCAATTATTACCTGTCAAAGAGTGTAATGTTCAGAGTATTTGTAACAGTTAAAAATGAAGCAACATATTTAGGTCTGATTATCTGCAAAGATCCAAAAGACAGAATTTTACTAAATTTTCCCCCAATTATTAAAAAACCTCAAACCAAATTAAATCAATGGTTGCAGAGAGATTTAAGTTTAAGAGGAAGGGTATTGCTCTCAAAAGCAGAAGGTCTGTCTCGACTGACTTATTTAGTAATTTCTCTGCATGTGGACGGCAAAACTTGTAAGGATATTGACCGAATGCTCTTCAACTTCCTCTGGAAAAACAGGACACATTACATCAGAAAAAGTGTATTGATGAATGACTATGAACACGGTGGTCTCAATGTTTTGGATTTTACTACTCTAAACTATACATTTAAGATTAATTGGGCTAAACATTTTCTTAAAAATCCGGTATCCATTTGGAATTTTATTCCTCACTACATTTTCTCTAAGTTTGGTGGTCTAAGTTTTATCTTAGGTTGTGATTATAATATAGATAAGCTTCCAGAAAACCTTTCGATGTTTCACAAACAAGTTCTATTAGCTTGGTCCCCTATATATAAACACAACTTCACACCCCATACGTATTCAATTTGGAATAATAGGAACATAGTGTATAAAAATAAATCATTATTTTTTTCTAGGTGGGTTGAGAAACAGATTGTTTTAGTGAATCAGCTGTTTAATCCTAATGGGCAGCTTATGTCCTATTCAGAATTCTTAAACACCTATAAATTTCCTGCCACACCCAAAGAATATGCCATATTATTTGATGCAATACCTACGGGTATTATAATGCTTTTTAAAGGTATTCAACCTTGCATATCATCGGTTTCTCTCCCCAACCCTTTAGATTCACACATAGGAAGAATCTGTCTAACAAACCATAGTAAAAGTAATAAGAATATTCATGCTTTGTTCCAGACAGAATCTCTAACTATTCCACATGTGGTCTCTTATTGGAATTCCTTTGTCAGTGACATTAACTGGAAAAGAGTATGGACAATTCCTAACAAGTATCTGGTAACGAATAAAGTGAAGGAAGTCTCATTTAAAATACTGCATAAATTTTATCCTGCTAATCATTACATGACAAAGTTCAAAAGGGACATAAATGTGAACTGTGAATTTTGTGGAAGCCATCCTGAGACTGTGCAACACCTCTTCTGGATCTGTTCATACGCTAGAACATTTTGGAAAGACTTCAGTAGATTCATTGCTGGACATCTCTATAAAGACTTTACTGTGAAATGGGAAAATGTTGTATTTTGTTTCTTTCGAAGGCAAAAAAAAGAAGATGTTTACTTTATAATAAACTTGTTAGTTATCTTAGCTAAATTTTATTTTCATAAATGCAAATACAGTAACAAAAACCCTAATTTTAAACATTACTATAATGATGTTTTATGTTACATAAAATTGATTAGTGGATCACTTAACAAAAAGGCTATGAAAACTATTACTATTTGTAGTAATTACAAATTATTTGAATGTTTGTAATTCTTTGTATTACACCCCCTGGCATATGTTAATTTTGTTCTGATTGTATTCTTAATAAAGTTTTATATTTAAAAAAAAAAAAAAAAGGCTGCAGACCATTGACTGTAGAAAACATGGACAACGCGACCCCGCCTCCTACCATTGTGCAAAAATGAAGCCAAAATATCCCGCTTGTGGATTCTGGGAAGATGGCGGAGTGAGCAGTTCAACTTGAGTGGGCTCTGAGACGTTTCCTGAAAAGAACCTCCTTTATGTCTTGACCGCAATCAAGTGAACCGGAATTAGAAGCAGACTAGTTATACTTCATCTCTAAAACTCAAAAACTTCCTCGTTGTATTTCTCTCCGTCATTCTCGGCCACCTTCTCCGAAGCGGCGAAATTGGCTAACATTAACAACGATCATGGCTACCACCTAGCGGCACTTCGACAGGCGTGCAACGAAGAAGATATTGAATGGATGGAACAGCAACACGACTTATCACAAGACAGACCGCAAGATGATCGTCACCACACACCGGTTAAAAGGAGGAGGAGGCAAGAAGCAGAGGGCTCAAAGCTTTCCTGAAGGATGGATATGCTGTCATCGATGGTCGTCAAATCAAAGAATGAAAGAACTTTATAACGACCTAGATAAGAAGGTATAACTGTTCAACTAAATTTAAGCCGGTAACTTGTTCAATGGTCCTTAACTTTGACTGGGTTTATTAGTTAATAGGAGGTAAAACGTTCCATTGCCCTACTCTAGTTATTAAAGCACTCTTAAGCTATATTCAATGGTTCTTTCAATATTTTCTTTAAATGTTCGAGGTTTAAGAAATAACATAAAGCGTAAAGCGATTTTTCTTTTTTGTAAGGAACAGCCTAACACTAATTGTTTTTTATTTCAAGAGACACACGGTAGTAAAGATGATCATATATTTTGGAGAAAGCAGTGGGGAAGCGGTGATATTTATTTATCTCACGGTACCTCTCATTCAGCAGGAGTGGCTATTTTTCTACATCGTTTTAATGGAAGAGTTATTGATCATAAAGGTGATGAGGAAGGTCATTGGTTAATGGTTAACATAGAGTTGGATGATACTAAGTACATTTTAGTAAATGTTTATGGGTTCAACAATAGAGCTAAAAACCGGAAATTAATTTCTGATTTGAAAAAAATGATAGAAGAATGGAAGATCATTTATTCAATTGAAAAAGTCGTTGTTGCAGGTGATTTTAATATGGTACCAGATGAAAAACTGGATAGATTTCCAACTAAATATAACTCTTCTCATTTTAACCAAATAATAATGGATTTCTCCTGCACCCTCAACCTAATTGATATCTGGCGTAACTTAAACCCAGAAAAACTGCATTACACCTGGAGTAATTCTGAGCGCTCTCAATGCTCAAGACTAGATTATTGCTTAATAACTGGTAGTCTCTTCCCCCTATCATCCAACTGTAAGATTCTTCACTCCCCTGTTACTGATCATTGTGCCATAACACTTTCAATCTCCCCGGATAATGGATTATCAGAACCGAAGAACTCTCACTGGAACTTTAACAGTAACCTCTTAAGAAGCTCATCTTTTTGTATAAAAATTAAATCCTTAATAGGAGAGGTAAAAGCAATGGAGGAGTTTTCCTCTATTAGTAAATGGGAATGGTTGAAGTTTAATGTCAGAAAAATTGCCAGTGAAGAAGGAAAATTAATGGCGAATAAAAGGAGACAGAAACAGGCGGAAATCACTGCAAAAATAAGTTCATTGTGCAATTTATCACATCTGACAGAGGAAAACTCTAAAGAACTAAACCAGTTGCAGTACAAACTAGATGAACTTTATATAGACAAAGCAAAAGGTGCCTTCATTTGTTCAAGGGCTAAATGGATTGAGGAGGGGGAAAAGAATTCTTCTTATTTCTTTAACCTGGAGAAAAGTAGACAAACAAAAAAAACTATAATGAAGTTACAAATTAACAATACCCTGACTGAAGACTAGTCAGCCCTCTACACTACAAATTACTCCAGTTCGGAGACTAATTCTTTTTTTAGCTCTATCCATGAAAAAATTCCTCAAATTGACACACACTTTAAAAATCTCAATGAGTCTGAAATCACTTTAGCTGAATTGGATACTGCTGTTTCCCAGATGGCGAGTGGTAAATCACCAGGTCCCGATGGAATCACGATTGAATTTTACAGATATTTCTGGAGTGACATTAAAGATTTATTACTAGAGGTATTTCATGAATGCATAAATGATCAGATGCTATCTCCAACTATGAAACGAGGAATCATTTCTTTACTTCCTAAACCAAACAAGGACTCTATCCTTTTGGATAACTGGAGACCTATCACACTTCTTTGCTGTGATTATAAATTGTTAGCTCACGTCTATGCCAACAGATTAAAAACAGGAATAACTCAAATAATAGATGAGACACAGTCAGCCTTTATAAAAGGACGTCATATCCATCATCATACCCGTTTAGTATTAGATATGTTGGATTACAATCATTTAATTTCTCATGATAGCCTTATTTTATTTCTTGATTTCTTTAAAGCTTTTGATTCTTTGGAGCATAATTTTTTATTTAAAGCTCTGGAGGCTGTGGGTTTTGGTCCCAGATTTGTTAGTGTAGTGAAAATGTTGTACAGAGATATAACAAGTAGTATTGCTCTCAATCAAGGGTTTTCTAATAGTTTTAAAATTAATCGTGGCATTCGGCAGGGATGCCCTATTAGCTCGTTATTGTTTATTGTTGCAGCAGAAATGCTTGCCATTTATATCAAACTCTCTTCAGATCTGGAAGGCATAAACATTCTTGATAAAGAATTTAAAATTAGTCAATTTGCTGATGACACTGCCTTATTTCTAAGGAATGTAAATGGTCTCTACTGCAATTAATAAAATCCTTTCATTCTCAAAAGCATCCGGCTTAACACTAAACCTTAAAAAATGTGAAATCCTAGCTGTGCACAGCTGTAATCAAAGTATTATTAACAATATTCCAGTAAAAGAGGAGGTAAAATACCTTGGTTTAATAATCAGTAAAAATACTCATGATCAAGAGAATAATAACATAACTCCTAGATTAAATGTAGTTAAAAAAAATATTTAATCATTGGTTAACACGTGATTTATCCATATTAGGCCGTATCTTACTGTCTAAAGCAGAAGGACTTTCAAGACTCATATACCCCTGTTATTCAATTTTTACATCTCCTAAAATGATTAAACTGTCAAATTCTATTATATTCAGCTTTATCTGGAAGAATACAACACATTATATACGCAAATCACAATTAGTTAAAGACTATGAAAATGGGGGCTTGAAAGCTTTAGACTTTGAATCCATTATTGCTGCATTCAGGCTCAGATGGATAAAAGACTGCATTTCCTATCCTCAATCTATGTGGTACCATATTCCAAACAAACTCTTTAATAAGGTCGGGGGTTTAGATTTTTTGCTCAGATGTGATTATGAAATATCTAAGATTCCTCTTAAGTTGTCTAGTTTCTATAAGCAAGCTTTGAATTTTGGGAAACTAATTTTCACCCACAATTTTTCACCTCACAATTCTGTGTTGTGGAATAATAGGGTTATAGTCATCAATAAGAAGTCCTTATTTAAATCAGACTGGTATGATAGCGGTGTATGTTTTGTTGTTGATCTGCTTGATACAAACGGAAACTTGCTATCTTATGAAGAATTTATTGATAAGTATAAAATAGACGTTTCATTTAATAATTATAATAAGGTTTGTAAAGCACTACCCACACCGTTGTTAAATCTTATCGTAAATACTTTAAAGTATTCACTAATAAGAACATGCTTACCTTCACTGACGATAGGTAATACCTCAATAAAGGACAAACAATTTAATAATAAGTTAATCTCTAATACCTTTAAGCAAATAGTATTCTGCAACTACAATGTCAATGTCAGACATGATCTTGATAGCATGTTGAAAGAAAAGTCATTTTCTTTTTACCTAAAATACCCACTTGCGCCTAAAATGAAAGAAACACACTTCAGAATCATATCTGGCATTTATCCAGTTGGAGAATTCCTGTATAAAAGGTTTAATTTTGAGGCCGACTCTTGTGCTTTCTGTTCTTCCAATCCAGAAACACTAGAGCATCTATTTTTCACTTGTCAGTATGTTAATGCTTTTTGGTTTGAAATACACTGTTGGGTTTCACTCAGAATTTCCAATATACCTTCCTTCACATCTAAGGATGTTCTTTACTTTATGGACAATCTGGATTCTGAAATCTCAGATGTTGTCAATTTTGTAATAGTGCTATGTAAATTATTTATTCATTTATGTAAGTGGAAGAATGCCTCTCCTATGTTTACCGTCTTCTTGAATTACTTTTGTCAGTATTTTAAGTCACTTAAGCTTATTTTGAATATGAATAAAAAAAACTGCTGTACTATACTGTAAAATCACAAAATACTTGCTATTCTAATTTTCCTGCCTGTGTCAAATGGTCTATGTTCCTTACTACTTTATTTACCTTATTTAATTTTTATTTTCTTTTTATAAGTTTTCCTGTAAAGTTATAATGACTTGCTTCACCATCTTTATAATGTAAATTGTTACAATCCTGGTCTGTTTCCTTAACTTGTTTTGTATATGAAAATTTATTTCAATAAAAAAAATAAAAATAAAAAAATAAAAAAATATCCCGCTTGTGGAGGCTGCCATCTTGCAAATTTGGAGCCAGAGTCTGCGCAGTAGTGACTTAAGGTGGAGCGACTGTGTAACGCTCCCGCCCACATACCCGCTGGACGTGACCGCAAACACCCACCCCTACAATTTTTACGTAGACTGGCTGCTCAAGTTTTTTGCTGGTTTACGGCGACTGACGACTCGTTTAATTAAGGTAAATACAACCATGTCACTGTTATAAAAAAGACACACAGCTTATCATCTTATAGTTCTAAAATCACTCTGTTGTTAATTCGTTAGTTAGATTAGCCGCTAGCATACGCACTGTGTTGGAGGCTTGTTGCTAGCTAGTTAGCGATGCTACACACCTGCTACTCTTAACAGTCTTCAACACGTTTTTTTTTATTATCCATTTTTAGACAGCGATGAGATCAGCTGCACACTCTACAGAGGCCCAGAGTTACTGTTAATATCAAAAATGTAATGCTGTCCTTTGAGATTTTAACATAAGGCTGTGAGTGTAATGGATCTAAAACTGTTTAAATCTTCAGAGCCCTCTACAGCCTGGTAATATGGAGACTTTAAAAACATCAGCTGAACGTCTCAGTAGTGTAGTCTAATTTGTTCTTTACATTTAATAATAGAGTCCTTATTATATCAACAGCTACATTCACCCTGGAGAGAAACTAGTGAGGGAGACCATCAGGACCAAGCTGGGTTTCTGGGTCCAGAGGTTTGGAGAAACTTCTTCCCTTTCTTTCATCACAGCTGTCCTGTGCCATAAGTTCTGTTGACCCGCTGTAAGACGCATCATTTAAGAAACAGCAGGAAGACTGAAGCTCATCGCATTGATCAAGCAGGACTCATGATCTTCACCAGCAGCTCCCTCACAGGGAAATCTTCAGCACTCCTCCGTAGGCGCGCCCCAGGACATGGATACACCCAGCATTTCATCAACACTGTGATGAGACCTTTGGTTTGTGTAATGTTATAAATACTCAGATACTCCCCAGAGGCTCCAGACTTTTACATAAAGATATTATATTCTGTCCTGTAGAAAGTTATATATTTAAAAATATGTGATCCTCTCTGGTTACTCTGGTATGAATAACTCTGAATCACTTCATGGTAAATAACACACTATCTGCAAAAAACTGTGAAAGAATTCCAGATGACAAGTTTGTAGTTCAACATACAAGTGATGACCTTTGACCTTCATCAGGTTTTATTTAATTGTGTTAGAGAAAATCTCATATGCTCTTCATGCAGCTGAGTACATCAAATGTTTAAAACAGAAGCTGTGCAGGTCTGAGATCAGCAGCTTTGTGAAACACCAAACTGAGGTCCTGTTAATGCTGATATATAGTGACACAGTTACATGAGTGATTAAAACTTTTGTTTTTTTGTCTTTAACTTTATCAATAAAATAGCTGCAGCTTTCACTACAGCACGTGTGGTACTTTAACCTTTGTACTGTTTTCATCAGTTCATTTTGCAGTTAACATGTGAACATGTTGGATGATCTGTCTGCTGTCACTCGATGGGGTTGAGGTCTGAATCTGAGGGCAGCTCCTGTAATCACTAGTGATGGGCAGATGAAGCTTCATGAAGCACTGAAGCTTTTCATCCAATTGGTTCACCCGAGCGCAAAGCTTCTTGAAGCTTCATTTGCTCTAGTAGGACACCTACTGGACGTAAAAATATTAGTTGGCATGAATTTGAAGAGTGTGGCCTTTTGCACACAGCCTGTAAATGTCAACAACAAAAGGAGTGTGTAAAACATGTATATTGTAGTGATGGCAGCATACTGTGTATATTTATACTGGCAGTATGGAAAATGATTATTTGGAAATGCTTAAAATGGAAATGATCATTTACTGTGAGGTGAGGTGTGGTTGGGGTGTGGACAGTGGTTGTGCTTTTGTAACGTTAAGGTATGGACAGCTACAGACTGAGCCCTCAGTCCTGCTTGTTCACATTTTATTCTGTAAAAACTACATTTTCACTGCTTTTATGACCTTTTTAATGGGGAGAACATAGCTAGGATTTAACGATTTAACAAATCTTTTAAATCCTTTGTCCTCCACAATGCTAAATGGCTGGGAGTCCTCGATCACCATGCTAACCAGGTCTTCATCTATTTGAGATTGTTCTCCTGAGGAAAGACAACAAAAACAAAGCACAAATATAAATATCACACACGTCACTTATTGCATTGTATAATATTGTTATATCATTTAGTAACATTACTGCATGCTATATTATCATGACATTTGATGGCTCACCTGGTCTTGCTCCACAATCGGTGTTCCCCTTATTCTCATGCAAAGCTCTGTAGTGCCTAAGCATGGATGAGGTGTTGTTGTTATATCCCAGCTCCCTGGCACATAGCAAACACTTCTCCTTGTACAAAAGTAAAGCCGCTTAACATATGTTTTATTGCACCATCAGTATTATGAAAATACATCTTCTGTAGAAATTTATATACCTTGTTGGGAGGAATAAAATCAAAATGTTCCCACACAGGGGAGGACATCCTCCTCTTCTTAGCTGGCTCCATACTCTCCTGACTTTCTCTCCTCACTCTCATAAACCTCCAAACTGTCTCCAAACTGTCTCTAACTCTCACTAACCGCAACTCTCCATCAAACACCTACATTTTTGAATGAAGTCTGAGGGGTTTATATCGCTGTCATATCTCGCGGCAAAGTTCGAACCGCTTCATGAACCAGTCACGTGGTACAGCCGGGCAGCGAGGCTTCGGACGTCATCATTTTCAGCTCCTCCCATAAATGAAGCAAGCCTCGATACGCGCTTCGCGGAAACGTCCCCTCCATTACTCGACACACGCTTCGAAGCCTCGATACAGAACGTCACATCACTAGTAATCACAAAGACAACAGAACCATCAAACTCAAATATAAATTTTATCCCTCAATATTGAAATAAGGCTGATTCTTCTGTCCTCACACACTCAGGATCTGAAGTTCTTCTCTTACATTTTTTTTCAGTACTACAGTACACTACAGTACTTTAATCCATAGTTCCTGATTAATGAGGAGTTACTGAAGTACAAGCTTTTAAAAAAAATTGTTACTGTCTTTACAAGATGTGGCAAGAGACTGAAAACATGCTGTTGTTTGCACATATTTAATATTCAGCTCTGCACAGGAGCTGAAGCAGGGTGCAGCCTGTTGCTTTTACAGTATAATACTTGTTACGGATACAGCCGATATCGTCGTCGTTGTTACTATTAGCTCCGCCTCTCTGCAGGTATCGCGACAGCTGATCCAAATCTCAGCTACAAAACATGAAGCCCGGGCCCCTCAGTGTGCGCCTGCGCAGTTCTCGCTGATCGGAGAGACGGAGACGGGGCTCGATCCTCCGCAGCGCGCAGCTTTCACCGGCGGCAAACCGGAAAAAACACCGAGCACGAGCCAAATCCTCTCACGAGCATTTCACCGAACCTCCGGGGGAGCGCGGTGAGCGGGAGCCCGCCGGTGTGTCTGCCTGCACCTGGCGGCAGACGGCGGAGGCTCAGTCACTGTTAACGGAACCGCAGGCGGCTGCAGTCCGCTGAAAACGAGCTATTCTGCCCCGACCTCCGAGCTACCATCCGGGCTCCAACCAGCGCGAGGCTCCGGGATGCAAACAACAGATGTTGGCCTGCTGCTGATGCTCCGACCTTCCAGATGTCCGAGCTGCACCTTCCAGCCTGAACCCAGAGATTAACGAACACGAGCTCACATCTGGAGACAAAGGATCATCTGGAGGACAAAAGAGGAATAACACATCATCTTCTGGAGAGCCAACCGGGAAACAGCATCCGGAGGATTAATGTAAACAAAGAGACCAACATCTGGAGGACAGACTCTCAGTGACAGGTGAGAGCCCGCGTCTCGTTCACGGTGATAAATGATAAATCCACAGTGCTGAGGACTTCCTGTTTCCTAAAGCAGAGGAAGCTCCCGAGCCGTTGTTGCTGCCCTGCTCATAAACTTTGTTTCTCTTTCTCACAGTTTGGATGTGACCAGGAGACGCTGTGAGGATGCGGACCCGTCTACCCCTCCCGCCGGTCCTGGTCCTGGTCCCGGTCCTGGTCCTGGTCCCGGTGCAGGCTCGCTCTGTGTCAGCAGGGCGCTCTGACACAAACATGGTGGTGGAGGAGTCGGTGAGCGCTACAGTGAATGCGACGGTGCTGGACGGGCGAGGAAACGCCATCCATGTGATTAGCAGCGATGACGGGAAGTATGGACAGAACTCCCCCAAGGTCGACACCAGGGGTGTGATCGTCGCACCTGCACCGCATCACGGAGGTATCTGAGCACACACACCTGTCACCTGCAGTGTCAGTAAAATGAATGCTGAGTGGACGTTTCCACATGTTTCTGGTCAGAGTCAGCCCTCATTTGGTTATGTTTTGTAGGAAAATACATGGAAACACAGTAAACGAGGCAAAAACTGAATGTACTTTTGTAACGAGTGAATAAAGTGAATATTTGGTGTGAGCAGCTTCATCCTTCAGCTCTCTGAGCAGGATCTTCAGGAGAGGTTCTTCAAGGACATTCAAAGCTATCTGGATGTTTCTGCCTTGTTGTGTCCTCTGTCAGGATGACCCCACAATGCTTCAGTGATGCTGAGCTCCAGGCTCTGGGGAGGCCCATCCATGACCGATACTGTTCATGGCACTTTTCATAATTCATGAGTTTATCAAAAATCTCCAACACCACTGACTGACCTGCAGCTGAAACCATGACCTCCACCGTGCCTCACAGATGGCTGCAGACAGTCGGACCACCTCCTGACCTCCTCGTACACACTGACCATGATGTGGATCCATCTGTCCTGCAGACCTGTTCCTCTGGTCTTCAGTCCAGTTCTCGTCATTTTCCCATTTCCCTTCATTAAGAACGTCTTCCTAACAGCCGTCCATCACGGAGACATTTCTGATGAGGCTTCAGTGAACAGTAGACGATTGGCTGAAGGTCCAGATCATCTCTGAGCTCTCTGTTATTTTTTTTATAGACTAAAGATATAATTTAAATCAGGTTCTTTGATCAAATGGGAGGACCAGCTGATCAAACACAAGCCGTGTTTTGTAGCTGGCTGTTATCAGAAGTTCATCCATTCATTGTGGACATGAGTCTGTGGGTGTTCTGCCTCCATGGTGGAATAATTGTACAGCACACATTTTGGATTTTGGAGGCTTTCAAGCATAAGGACTCTGTACGACTGAGGCATGGTGGTGGTAGCTTCATGGTCTGGGCTGTCAGTGGTTCAGGTACAGGAGGAACACCTCAATATTCTCATCAACAGCTACTCGGTCGAAGCTTGGACACAGTTGGGTGTTCCAATAGGACGATGATCCCAGGCACACGTTTGGATAAAGAAGGCTAACATTCAGCTTCTTAAGGGGGAGTGTAAGTGCACTTGGTTCTCAGCCACAAAGGTGGAAGGCAGACTCTGAGTTTGGCAAGGGTTCCTGGCTCAAGGAGTTCGGTCACTACAGGGGAACAGGAGATTGACAGGAGTAATGTGGTGTGATGTGGATGCTGTACTGGTCTAAGGTGGTGCAGACTGAGCTGGGTGTGAAAGTGTAGCTGTTTAGTTACCTGCCAGTGTATTAGGGCAGGGCAATATGGCTAAAAATGTTTATCCCAATATATATGTGAAAATTTGCGATAACGATATAACTGACGGTATAATCTACGCGAGACAGAATACTTTACAACTCTGCAACTTTATTAGTGCAAAAAACCCCATCCATGTATTTTACTTAAACAAGCAGCTGTTTTTATGTGCATTAATGTTATATAGAAATGTAACAATGCAAATACAAATTCCTTGCTGACAGTTTAACCAAAAGGCACTTCCAGTGGAAACGGGCCGACATATCCTCAGCATAACCATGTATAATATCCACAAAACGTAAGAAGAGGTTATACACACACAATACGGTAATATTATGTTGAAGCACAGTACGTATCACTCCGCGAGGCTCCTGCCTACGATAGCCGTAATGCTCCGACAAGCCGAGCAATGCGGCTACGTAGCTTAGCAAAGTCGTACTAAAACATTTTTGAGCGCCGTGTACATAAAATCAGTTCGGTAATAACGACGGCCCGCTAGCATGCTCTACCAAAAATAGTGCTTTGCTGTGTATCTGACGGACGAAAGCTAAACCTGTTCCAAACCAAGGAGGTTGCAGCATTTTTACAAACAAATTATGGTTCATCTGTTTCATTCAACGATCCACTTTCGCTCTTCTCATTCTCCGCCATGCTTTATCCGCCATGTGCGTATGAAAACAAAGGCACTGTGCATGCGCGTTTTACCCATGAAAATGAAATATCGCAATATTTCATTTTCTTATCATTGCCTAACATTACACCGGTATTACCGTGAATGGTATGATATGGCCCAGCCCAACAGTGTTTGTCCCTACCCCCACCTGTCACCACCAGGCATGAGTAGCGACCAAAATGCAGATATCAGAGGTACAACAGCTTCCTCTGAAGGCTGTGTGCGCTGAAGACAGGTGAGGAGTTTTCAGGTGCTGCTTGTCCACACTGACAGGAAGCAATTAAAAACACCCTCATTCAGCTGAACACAGGAAAAGAGGCCAAATGTAAAGCTAGCTCAGAGCCTCGGTATGAGCAACGCATCAAAGCTGTTCAGGAGAAAAAGAGAAAAGGTGGATGTGGCCTAACCCACTGATGGAGGATCCTGGAAGTTACTCTGATTATCTCTTTGTTTCAGAAAAAGGTGTGAGTTTAAGAGAAGCTGATTTGTGGTTTTCTTTGCCGTCAGAGTAATCAGCCAAATTCAGTGACACACACCAACATTCACTGTCAACAAAAACACACACACACACCATCCACTCCATCAGCTGCTCCCATGAACACTAGGAAGCAGCTGATGAAGTTGATTGTGCGTGTGTGTGCGTGCGTGCGTGTGCATGCATGTGTGTGTATGTGCACGTGTGTGCGAGACACTGCAGAGGTTTTCTGGCTGCTGAAGGTCGGAGAGTCTCTGCTCCGAAGTGTCAGATTACAGTCAGATGGTCCAAGGACACTGCAGCTGCTGGATGGAGCGCCAACACACACACAGACTCACACACACAGACCTTCATGTCACTATAACTGTGATGAATCAGACGTGTAACAAAGTAAAATAACTGAGTTCAGTGTTTTTCCAGCTCAAACCACAGCAGCAGCTGAATGCAGCCGTTCCACAATAAAGACAATAACACAGTAGGGCTGGGCTATATCATACCGTTCACGGTAACACCGGTGTAATGTTGGGCAACGATAAGAAAATGAAATATCGCGATAGAATATGGGTAAAACGCGCGTGCGCAGTCCCTTTGTTTACATACGCACATGACAGTGACGCAGAATGAGAAGAGCGAAAGTTGATCGTTGAATGAAACGGATGAAGCAGAACTGGTTTGTAAAAATGCTGCAACTTCAGTGGTGTGGAACTGGTTTAGCTTTCATCCCTCAGATACACAACAAAGCACTATTTTTGGTTGCGCATGCTAGCAGGCCTTCGGCACACTTAAAATCAATCCTTTGATTTTTCTGAAAATCTAGTGTCCCTTATAATCCCGTGTGCCTCATGTATGAATTCTGGTTGTGTTTACTGACCTCGAAACGATTTTATGTACACGGCGCTCAAAAATCTGTCACACCGCTTGATGGATTGTCGGAGCATTACGGCTATCATAGGCAGGAGCCTGGCGGAGTGATACGTACTGTGCTTCAACATAATATTACCGTATTGTGTGTGTATAACCTCTTTTTAAGTTTTGTGGATATTCTACATGGTTATGCTGAGGATATGTCGGCCGGTTTCCACTGGAAATGCCTTTTGGTTAAACTGTCAGCAAGGAATTTGCATTTGCACTGTTAAATTTTTATATAACTTTAATGCACTTAAAAAAGCTGCTTGTGTAAGTGAAAATATATTGATTTTTTTGGGGGGGGGGGTTGCACTAATAAAGTTGAGGAGTTGTAAAGTATTTTGTCTCGTGTCAATTATATTGTCAGTTATATGCAAATTTTTGAATGTATATCATGATAAATATTTTTGGTCATATCGTACTGCTCTATACCACAAAGAAAAGCATGTTGGAGCACCTGCTAGTGAAACCTGAGCTGAGTTCAAAGTTCACGGTACAGCTGCTGCACATCTCCTTGGTTCTGTTAAAATCAATGAGGTACTATAAGTGTTACAAAATGTCATCTTCTTGTCTGTCCATGTGTGTAAAGTCTGGTCAGCTGATTTAAACCATCCTATAGCGTGCTCTGTCCCACGAGGACTGGACTCACACCGGTGGGCTGTCAGCTAACTCCCATGATCCTCTGCAGCAGGCCGACTTTCAGATTCACTCCTTTGAGGAGTTTCATGACATTCGATTCACGTAATCAACTCCCAGAAAATAAAATTAACTGAAAACCTGGGAAAACCTCAAAAAGTCTGAAGTTGACCCAGCGGGGGGGGGACCACACGTGGGTCTGAGCCCACAGATCAGCTGATTTTTGTTGTTTTCATTATAGAGGACGATCAGCTTCACATGAACATCTGAAGTGATTGACCCGTAATGTGTCGACATGCCTGTTTGGGGGTTTAATGTGTTTTAACTGATGACACGCGGATCAGCAGCCAGCTTTGTTCTTGTTATTATTGTTTATGTATTGATTAATCTGAAGTCTCAGTGTTTTTATTGATCATCGTTGTTTGATCTGGGAAAATTCACTCGATTAAAGACGAGTTATTTATCGAATGTAGAGCAGCTCGCCTTTGAGTCGTTTTAGTTACACTTCATTAAACTGACTTTGGTTTCCTCTCCTCAGTGGTCGACCGGCAGGGATGCGACCCAAACACTCACTTCCTGATCCCGCCCCGCAGCGTCCACTGGGTGGCGTTGATGCAGAGAGGTAACTGCACCTTTAAGGAGAAGATCTTGAAGGCAGCTGCGTACAACGCTACGGCCGTCCTCATCTACAACAACTCCCCAGTGGACACCGTCAAGATGGGACACGAAGGTCAGAGCGCTCGCCGCACGAGCCAATCAGAGACGAGCGGTTCACACACACAAGTATATTACTCATCTGAACAGGTGAAACGTTTACCTGAGAGTTAGCTACACACTGCAAAGATGGACGTATTCTCCACCCTCTGGTATGTGAAGCACCTCCACATTTAGACGAGTGTGTGCAGAGCTATGAGCTAAAGCTAGCTAGCTTTGCTAAACTGGAGTAGCTGCAGACAGAGCAGGGAAGTATCAAAGTATTCGTACTTCCTCACTGTACTTCTGCATATCTGTATTTATTTTTCAGATAACTTTTGACTTCAAACTAAATGTTTCTATCACATCAACAAACATCAGGACACAAACTGTTTGTTTGCAGTTTGACTCATAATGTGTTGCAGCTGCAGATTTCACAGGGAGAGCTAACTTCAGTCAGGGAAGAAAGACAGAAGAGGAAGAAGAGAGCTTAGAGTTAAAGGGAAGGATGCTCACTTACAGCTCTGTGTGATGGGATGTTATATTTCTGTCTTATGTCCTGCAAAACAAACTGAGCTGACGTGTGAGTCAGAGGCTGCATGAAACTTTTCTGCAGTTTGGTGAATGATAAACGGCTTAGTTGGTGAATTTACAGTAAAGCTCCGTGTTGGACGGCACACAGTGGCTGTGGTGATCAGAGTTAGCTTACATGAGTTTTAGCAGAGATTAAGCTAAGCTGATGATGCTTAGATTCAGTCATTAAATCCCACCTTCATGCTAACTTTGTATAAACTGTGTACTGTTGGTGTGGGGACTGGAAGCATTGGGTTACATCCTGTTCAGTTGTGTACATCCACAAAGAGCTGCAGCAGCAGGTCAGCTCAGCTGGTCACAGCCTGGACATGATTATTGAGCCAGGTAGTTGAGTACAGAGCTCTTACACTTTCACTTTGACTTCAACTTTTATCAGAGTATTTTGTAACGCCAGTATCAGTACTTGTACTTCAGTACAGAATCGCCGTACTTTTGGCTACAGAGACCAAAGAGCGGCAAAGCTTTAACGACTCACTGTGGTCCCTCTGGTGGACATTAGAGGAACTGCAGGCTTTGGTGCTGCAGTGATGGCTTCACTTATCTGGAGCTGGTTGGTGTTGGCGTAGCCCTCCGCCCCCTCATCAGAGCACGGCCATGTCTGCGTGTAAAAAAGACGCCATGGCGGCAACAAGGACGCTGGTGTCCAGGTGTCAGGACGCCTACAGTGATATCAGCGAAACAAAATTTCTGCTGTTTGAGTTCATAGCTCAAGCTCGTGTGCCACAATGTGATGGCATGCTGGGGTCCCTGATCCTAGCGTATTGATTTATTGATCGCAGGATGGACTCACATCCGAGTGTTTTTGTTCATTAAAGTCTGACGCTGGTTTGTGCTGCAGCATCGTCCCTCAGAGATGTTCAGGTAAGTGACGACTGCCGGGCGGGGGGTGGAGTCGATGTTCAGTCTAAATATAGATCAACGTGTCATTCGAGGCTGAGGTCACTGTGACCTCACACTCTGTGTGTGGGACAGAGCGAGGTGATGATGGGGAACAACATCAGCATGAAGAGATCAACAGACAAAGAAACTAATTACAAAGCTGACGTCCAATTAGAGTTTTAGAAACACAAACAGGAAGTACTCCATGTTAAGATCAGATTATTTATCTCGATTGTTGGGTGGTGTAAAAATAAATTAGAGCCAACCGTACTGGTGCACCGAGTTGATCGGCGTGACGCGTGCTGCCTTCTGAACATCCTGGTCTTTTGTATGAGCTCAGTGATAGGTTTGTAGCATAAACCTATTTGCTGGAATGTTAAGGACAATTTAATTACACAGCAAAGCAAGACACGAGTAGGCGAAGTTCTTCATGTTTCTCGTGCACGGGAGAGAACTGGACAAACGCCGTTCCTTCGCTTGACCCCAGTTGCTCTCATCTGCTCCCCCGTAACACTGCTCTTTTATTGAGGTTACATGAATATACATAGGTTCATTAACATATGACGTCTACATACAAACAAAGAGTACCTTGCCTATGCGTTGTGTAAGTGTGTGTGTGTGTGTGTGTGTGTGTGTGTGTGGTCAGAGTGTGACCCCATAAAGACTTCCCTAACCCTGCTGGTCTGGAAGTCCAGCAGTTCATCTAAACAAAAGGCACTTAGACTAAAACAGATATAGTTACGTTTATCCTACCATAAAACAATAAGAGAAGGTATGCCTTCACCCATGCTCCCAGAATGTGGGTGTGAAAGCCAGAACACTCTGGAATGCACACAACGTCTCTGCAGACTGTTAAGGATCAAACCTCTACCAATCTAAAACTAATTATAAAACTCTAAGCATATATAAGTAGATATTTCTAAGCATAAATGATAAACAATACAAATCCAACACTCAGATTTCAGCTGGTCTGAGATCAGGGTTCACAGTGTTATGTTGGGCTGATTCGATAATCTGACCTGGAGTCTGGGTTTAACGAACATCGAGCAGTTTTTAACAGAAGAACTGCGACGCAGTGTTTAAATGATCTGAAGCGTCTGAGCAGAGACCGTCACCAGAGTAACTGCTGTGTTTAAGCGCTCATGATACACACGCTTTTGTTTTTGCAAACACTTTTAAACTTGTAACGTGTGGTCAACCCATTAAAGCCAGTACACCCAGTACACTTTACTGTATGACTGTTAACACGGCGTCCCCGTCCCTGCTGCCACCCTGTTTCTGATTCTGTTTGCAGGCACGGGTGACATCGTGGCGGTGATGATCACAGAGGCGTACGGTAAAGAGATCCTGGCCCACCTTGAGCGGAACATGACGGTTCTGGTCTCCGTGGTCGTTGGTCAGCGCGGGCCCACCAAGAACATCAACCGAGGCTCGCTGGTCTTCGTCTCCATCTCCTTCATCATCCTCATGATCATTTCGTCAGCTTGGCTCATCTTTCACTTCATCCAGAAGATCCGCTACACGAGCACTCGCGACCGCAGCCAGGTAACACGTTAGCCGCGGGCTGATGCTGCATTCAGGTACCCGAGTCTGTGATATCCGCTGATGTGAGTGTTGTCCTCCTCCTCCTGTGAAGACTCTGAGCTTCCAGGATTTCTGCTCCTGAGCGGAGAGAGAAACACGGTCTGATAAACAGTCTGTCGGGCTCTTCAGCGATCGATCGCCCTGATCTCACTCAGTCCAGCTGGAGAAACCTCCTTCAGACACTTCCTGTTGTCACTTTGAGATCCTTCCTTCACCTCATCAGTATTTCCTGCGAGGACTGATCAATCAGCTCTCTGAAGGGTTAACTTTCTTCTTTACTGTATTTCTGTACCAGCTGACCGCCCCTCTTCTCATGTTCTGCTCCCCCGATGTTCTTCTGGGACTTTTGTTCATATAGTTTGATTCGTTTTCCACCTCCAACATGGCCCTGCCTGCCGTGTTGGTGTTTCCAAACCCGAGCCGTGTTTGTTTGGAAACCAGCAGTTTCCTTCACGGTGCGCTTCATGAAAGCATTCTTCATTTGACACACATTTACAGCTGTTACTCAGATGTTCCTCTTTTTTTGGTGTTTCCTGCCTCATCTTTAAGCAGCTTCTTCAAAGGGCCAATGAAAGTCAGTCTTTCTGTAGAAGAGCAGACTCTGAGTCCAGGTAGCTTCAGAAGAACACATTAGCTCAGAGGTTCACTGACTGACTTGGTAAAGATGAAGTTTGTTTAGTCGTGTGACTCGGATCAGAACACATTTCACAAAGAATCAAAACTGAAATCCTGGAAATGTTTGTGACTCTAACACTCTGTCCTCTCACTCTGTCAGCATCGTCTTGGAGATGCAGCAAAGAAAGCCATCGGAAAGCTGAAGACGAGGACGGTGAAAAAAGGAGACAAGGTGAGCACATGTGTTGGCTGTTTCTCCTTCACATGTGATGTAGGACCCGTGAATGAGGCTCCGAAACCCAGAAGGTTAAATTTACGTGAGCTTTCAGGCAGCGAGTGACGGCCTCTGCAGAGCTGTAACACGTGGAAAGAGAGCTGCTGGAGCAGAACTGTCTGAGAAAGGTTTTTGCTCGATGAAGTTTCCACCTCACTCGTTCATAGACAATGAGCTCAGCGTCCGGATCCTTCACATCCTCGTTCTTTGAATGCAGCATGTGAACATCTGGTTTCCTCACAGCCGTTTGGTTAACGTGTCGCTGACGTTCAGATGAAACAGCAATGATGTTGTTCAGAGGAGAAACATAAATCAGAAAGACTGCGAGCCACTATCACAGGGGTAGGGAACGTTAGTCCTCGAGAGTGGGTGTCCTGCAGGTTTTAGATCTCACCCTGGGTCAGCACACCTGAATCACATGATTAGTTCATTACCAGGCCTCTGGAGAACTTCAACACATTTTGAGGAGGTCATTTAGCCATTTAAGCCAGCTGTGTTGGATCAATGACACATCTAAAACCTGCAGGATACAGCCCTCGAGGCCTGGAGTTCCCCACCCCTGCACTATCAGAACCAGCAGAAACAACATCACAGCAAAGCTCTGACCTGTTTCCTCTGTGTGTGTGTGTGTGTAGGACACAGAGTCAAACCACTGTGCGGTGTGCATCGAAGTGTACCAGCTGAACGATGTGGTTCGAATTCTGCCCTGCAAGTGAGTCTGACCTTGTTACTGCAGGCTCTCCAGTCTCAGACCAGTCTGGCTCTGTAATTAAGTGTTTTATGAACTCTTCCTCGTTCTGTCTACTATGTCTAATGTTGTGCTGATAACACGTAGCGTGATGTTTTTTGATAACACGCCTGTGTCTTTGCAGACACGTCTTTCATAAAGCATGCGTGGACCCCTGGTTGAAGGAGCACTGCACCTGCCCCATGTGCAAACTGAACATCCTCAAAGCTCTCGGCATCACGGTGAGTCCTCGCTGACACATGGGCATGTTTGACACACAAAGACAGAGACACCCAGATGTGTTGTAATCCAAACCAGCGTTCACACCAGGCTGACGTGCCCTCACCGTACACCAAGCTTGGCTAACGTGAGAAACTGGGTCTGTTGCGGATGGTTGCAGCTGAACTCGGTATTATTTCGATGTCTTTCTGCTGATAGGGTAGATTTTACAGTGAGGTAACAGAAATGTGAGGTAGGTAAAGAGACCAACATTTCCTCACTGTTTGCATTTATGTGCATTTTTCTACTAAATGTTAAAGACTTTTAACTTTATCCACGTTTTGCTTGTAGTTGAATGACTTTGTCTGCATTTCTGAGCTCTTTGTCTTGTTCAGGGAGAAAAATCTCATCAGTTCTGGGCTTGAACATTTCTGAGGTGGAAATGTGAAGGATAGCAGATGTGTGATCGTCACTGTTTCATCACTGAGAAAGTTTTTCTCCAAAGAGTGTTAATGTCTCCTGACGTGTGGACAGTTCTCCTCTCTGGGACAAAAAAATAAAAACAGCACCAGTCTTCAGCATTGCTGATTTTTAGATTTGACATTTTGAACACCTGCCAGTTTGTCCCGTTCCAGCCCCCGACTCTACAAACACACCTGCATGATCACGTTCCTCCCTGCAGTCCTTTCACTGAGTGCATTGCTGCCAGCTCCTCACAGTCTTGAGCTCTTTGGTTATCCTTCACCTGGGCGGCGTCACAGACATCGCAGCTCTCGTCCAGAGCTAGCGTCCGCTTTATTTTTCAGCTGGAGCTCCAGATCTCCTGCAGTGTCATCAGTCCACCTGAAGAGGCACTATCTAAAATGTTTCTTTTTAGCATGACAGAGTCCACCAAACGCTCTTTGATAAACTCTGAGAACAACCTGTTGTTCTTTTAAGAAAAGATAAAGCTGGTCCAGACTGCTCCATGTGAAGCTGCAGCTTTGCTAGCAAAGGTTCAGTTTTCCATTCCTGCTTTGCATCGATTAAGTTCTTGTGATTCACTGCGTTGAACCAATATTCAGACTGTAGCAATCTGCTGTCTGCACACAGCGTTACTTCACTGAATACCTACTGTCTAATCAAAAACTCAAAATTCATCTTTGTAGGCTGACAAATATCATTCGCATTTACAGTAAAGCTGTATTCATGAGCAAACGTAAATATTTTTATTGTAAAAAGCACATTGCTTTTAAAAGCATCAAAGTTGTGATGCTTTGTCCAATAAAACTGCAAAAAAACAGTAAGCCTTTCTCTAACTGAAATGGGACAAACTGCAGATGTGCACGTTTATTTATCCCACTCATCAGCTACAACAGGAAGTCAGGAGAGTCGAAATGACATTTGGATTGAAGAAGAGCAACGTGTTTTTTTTTGTTTTTTTTTATCCTTTTAGGGATATTTGAGAGTGTACAATAGCTTTTCCATGTGTGCTTTGTGGGCTTTGAGAATGTGTTTGACAGCATCTCTTGCGACGCTCTGTGATGTTGTTTCAGGAATTTGGGGTATCTGGCTTGTTATTACAGACCACTCAGTCCCAAGACTTTGGTTTGCACTGTCAATTATAACTCAGACTTGTTAAGTATCTGAAGTGTAAAGAAGGAGACGATGGATGGATGGATGCATGGATGATGGATGGATGGTAGAACACTGGAATTCGTGCATTTGTCTGTTTTAGTTTGATCAATTATAGGAAATATTCTTGCTTAAATATGTATTTAGACACAGAACTTTTCCCTTTGTTAAGCCCTGGAAATAAAAGTGCAGGCTGCATCAATGATGCAACGCAGTGTTTCTGAAGAAGAAAATTTCCATCTATAAGACATCAGGTGTGTCTGAATTATACCTGGGAGTGACTGCCTCTGTCTGTCCTCAGACCAGTGTTCCCTGTGTGGACAGCGTTGTGTTGGATGTGGATCGTCTCGGTGCCAGTCAGGCACCTGGCAGCCAGAGTGCGCCCCTTAGTGACAACAACCAGCCATCCATCAGCCTGGAGCCACTCAGCCCCACCCACTCTGAGGCCACGCCCAGAACACCTGCCGATATCACTATCGCCGTGACCAGTAAGTGACACGACAACAGAGTAAAGACAACATCTGTAATTCACTGTCACTGCAAATAAATGTTCTAGGCAAGTAAAAGACAACTTCATGTGGATGTAGAGCAACAAGTTTACAGTGCAACTGAGCAACGTTATCCAGCAACCAAAGTAAAACTGAAAAGTAAAGAGTTATGCGTCTGCATCTGCTGCTGAGTGAATTAACTCTGATAGACGTTCTTCTGTCCTTCCAGGCGGCGGTCGCTTCTTCAGCAGGAACTCCATGTCTCCTCGCAGCGTCGTCTGTGAGATGGAGCTTCCGGATATACGGGCTTCGCTCGACCTCTACGATGACAACAAGTCCTGAGGCTGGTTGTCACGGTTACTGCCCTCCAGCAACAGCACCATTCCAGTTGCTGAGAGATGTAGGACCTTTTATGGACACAGGAAGTCTTCATATAGTGTTTCCTGTTTCGGGGGGGAGTGAATCTGATCTTTAACCATCATTTATTCTACCAGATTTTCTACAAACTGAACACATCCGGGTCTGAATCTGGGTCTCGATCCTGGTCTGGATCCCACTCTTGAATTAGAGATTCTCGTGTTTGTTTGTTTTTTCCTAGTAGAGGGAAACTAGAAGACGTGGAAGCAAACAAATCAGCCTGAACTGAACCAGAGCACCTGAATCCAGACTTCCTGTCCACGTCTCTGTGTTCAGGCATAGCTCTGGCTGACTGATGGTGACATCATTAACAGGCTCCTGAACCCAGTAAAGACCTGGACCACAACTTTTTCTTGTTTGTAAGTGCTGAATGAGATCTGTAGTCCTCTGTGTCCCTGGACAGGACAAGAGCCAGATGAAATTCTGGACCCGGATCTGGACCTGAACACTAGACCTGGACCCTAAACAATCATGTGGACTTTAATAGTGTTAACTATTAACTCCCTGTAGCAAAAAATATTAAAGGACCGATCCACCACTTCAGGAAACCTCCCAGTGGGTGTGGCGTTCCTCAGGAAACCGTTCTGGGTCTTCTGTCCTCAGATTTAAAGAACAACGCAGCATTTTCAGAAACCTCACATTCCCGTCTCAGAGATGGGTAAAGACGAGGAATTTAATTCAATCCAACCTATGATGTTAGCATAGTTTAGCACAGAGGCTGAAGCCGAGGGGAAACTGTTAGCCTGCTGTAGACCGCGACAGACTAAATCTAACGTGGACACCTCTAAGAAGTTAGATTAGGAGGTTTTCATTATTTTCAACTATAATGTGATGCACATACTGTTTAGTCACTATTAATACGGGTACATCAGTCATCCTGATAAACAGTAAGCAGGCTGCTGAGCTGCTAACTAATACTAACAGATGCCGATCGTTGCTAACATGTCTGTGCAGTAAAGACTGGGGGTCCTGAAGTGAGGGACTGCTCCGTTAATGTGTATTAAACAGCTTCTGAATTACTCATTCTGTTATTCTAACAATAATAATAATCAGTATATAAACAGCATAATACAATCTGTAACCTGACTGATCGATCAGTATTATCTCTGAAGTGACCTGAAGTCCTGCAGGACGCTCAGCTGCTAACTGTCTCTCTGTCTTTGTCTCTTTGTTTCATGGTGGTGGTGCTGAAGAAGGACGTGGCGCTTTTAGTTCACTGTGTCTGTACTGCCTCAGCATTAAATGTCATCAAAGTGTCTTCAACATGCAAAGTTTCTGTTTCTTTGTGGCCAACTGAGCCAACCTGAAGAACCTGCCAAAGAGAATAATCTATATCAGAGACGGGGTGTATATAAAAAGAGCCGTGCTACTGGTCAGATAATGTCATTAAAAATGCTCCAACAGCACAAACACGGTCCAGATGTCCGGTTTGGGGCCTAAAATTAGCAGAGTTTAACCATCCACCTGTCACTCAATGAGGCCACGCCCCTAATATTGCCTTATTACAATTTAAACAGGTGAGTTCTAAAAACATACGAAAATGTACGCAGACAGCTAAATAATGAAAGGACGTGATCGCATGTTAATCAGAATCAATACTTTATTGATCCCTGGGGGAAATTATTTTTTGTTACAGTGCTCCATTATAAACAAACATTAACAAAGACAGACAATACACTAACTAAGAATAGCACCATATATACAGGCATATATATATACATAAAAGTCACTTATTAATAAATAGCTGAAAAAGAACAAGTGCAAGAAGGGTGTAGCTGTTGCACTAAACAGTGTGTTAGGTGGAGGAGTTGTACAGGGAGCCACAGGCAGGAATGATTTCCTGTGTCGTTCAGTGGTGCATTATGGGTAATCTCAGTCTCTCACTGAGCGTGCTCCTGTGACTGACCAGCATGTCATGGAGTGGGTGGGAGGTGTTATCCAACATTGTCTTTATCTTGGACAACATCCGCCTCTCCGACACCACCTTGAGGGAGTCCAGCTCCATCCCCACAACATTACTGGCCTTACGGATCAGTTTATCGAGTCTGTTGGCATCTGCGACCCTCAGCCTGCTCCCCCAGCATGCAACAGCACAGAGGATCGCACTGAACACAACAGACTCGTCGAAAATCCTCAGCATTTTCTGGCAGATGTTGAAGGACCTCAGTCGCCTCAAAAAATAGAGACGACTCTGGCCCTTCTTGTAAAGTGCTGTGGTGTTTGTAGCCCAGTCCAGTTTATTGTCAATGTGTACTCCAAGGTATTTATAGTCCTCCACAATGTCCACACTGACCCCCTGGATTGAGCTGCAGATGATTCTGCTCACGTGACAAAGGAGTCGACCACAGCCCGGTACTCTGTCTCATCATCCCTGCTGATGCATCCAACCACCGTGAGTGGTGTCATCAGAAAACTTCTGAAGATGGAGGTCTCTGTGCAGTGGCTGAAGTCTGTGGTGTAGAGGGTGAAGACGAAGGGGGAGAGGACAGTCCCCTGTGGTACTCCTATGCTGCTGATTACCTTGTCAGACACACACTGTGGGAGACGTACATATTGTGGTCTTCCTGTTAGGTAATCAACAATCCAGGACACCAGGGAAGCATCCACCTGCATCGCTGTTAACTTATCACCCAGGAGGGTCGGCCTGATGGTGTTGAAAGCACTAGAAAAGTCAAAAAACATGACCCTCACAGTGCTCGCAGGTCAATGCAACGGGCCTGTAATCCTGGGGGCCACTGGGACGTGGCATCTTTGGAATAGGGACGAGGCATGATGTCTTCCACATCACTGGTACCCTCTGCAGACTCAAAGAAAGACATGCAAGAGTAGTTGCAGACAAATATAACCCTTTAAGATGTTCCAGTGAAACATGGAAAACAGCTTAATGTTGTTTTGTAGCTCCTTCAATTTATAGGCAGGAAAGCTTTTCCCAGTTCAGTGTGCAAAACAAGCTAATGTTCTAGTGTCCTGTAACCTGATTGTAAGTATTCTGCTTTCAAAACAGTCAAAGCAGGCAGTCTGTGCAGCTGAGCCTGGAAATAGAGTCAGCTGTCAGGAATCATAATGCACTGTGATACACAGAATCAAAAGGCTTCAATGTGTATTTAGAAGCATATGAACAATCAACCCTGAAAGATTTATCTATGGACTATAGGCCTGATAGTTTCAGTCACCTAAAATATCATGCACTTTTTTATATCACCATTCACAATAAGTTAACGGGTGATGAGAGAAATGATCTTTTCTGCTGCCTTAACTACACTCTGAAGCCTCGCTCTGTCCTCCTTAGTGCCGCTGCCGTACCATACTGTGCTGCAGTAGGTTAGCAGGCTCTCAATGGACGAGGGGTAGAAGGTCAGCAGCAGGTTGGAATTCAGCTTGTACTTCCTGAGGACCATCAGGAAGTGCAGCTGCTGTTGGGCCTTCTTGACGACCGCTGAGATGTTGTCTGTCCAGGAGATGTCAGCAGAGATGAGGACACCAAGGAACCGGAAGGTGTGGACCCTCTCCACACACTCCCCGTTGATGTAAAGGGGGGCTAAGTCAGTGCTGTACCTCCTGAAGTCGGCAATGGTTTTCTTACTGTTCAGTGTCAGGTTGTTCTCCGAACACCAGGATGCCAACTTCAGGACTTCCTCTCTGTAGGCTGCCTCGTCTCCCTTTCAGATGAGTCCGACTACCGTGGTGTCATCAGCAAACTTGATGATGAGAATGTTGTTGTGGGTCGAACTGCAGTCATGGGTGTAGAGACAATACAGGAGGGGGCTCAGCACACAGCCCTGTGGGGACCCGGTGCTCAGTGTGCGAGTGGAGGAGAGATGAGGGCCGAGGCTTACAGTCTGGAGCCGGTTTGTGAGAAAGTCCTTTATCCAGGCACATGTGAGAGGAAGGAGGCCAAGAGTGACCAGTTTGGTGATGAGGATGTCCAGGATGATTGTATTGAAGGCTGAGCTGTAGTCCACAAAAAGCATTCGGACGTAGCTCTGCCACCTCTCTAGGTGACTCAGCACAGAGTGGAGGGCTGTGGCGATGGCGTCTTCTGTGGATCTGTTTGCGCGGTATGCTTGGGTGACCAACCGTCCTCTTTTTCCCAGACATGTCCACTTTTCATGTTCTGTCCGGGGCGTTCGGGGGGATTTTCGAGACTGATGAAAATGTCCGGGTTTTCCTATAGGCCTACATATGCAAGACGTCATCTCCAAGCTGCTGCTTTCCGAGACACTTTCTGCACTCGCAGACGGGACAGACAGTGCGCAGCAAAGCGCCTGGTGATGTTTAAAAGATGCCAAAGTGCAACTGCAGCTTTTCAGACGAACTGCAAAAGAAATTTCCCTCGTACCGTCCCGGTACTGGTAATTTTTCTCATACAGATGAGGCCTTATTTCGGTACCCTTATTTAATTCCAGAGGTTTTTAAGTTGGGTTTTTTTTTGCCCTTGTTGACTTGTAAAAGCCTATATGACATTTTTTATATCACCACTCATTAACCGCACAGAGAAGGCCTTGTTTAAATATGTTCAAATTTTCTTTAAGTAAACATTATTAAAGTTCTTCAGTACTGGGCCAGGTGTCCTCTTCTTTGGAAATCAAAATATGGTCACCTATGGTATGCAAACTGGTGGGGGTCAAATTCTGGGGGGAGGAAATCCTTGATGTGCTGAAGGACTAGTCCAGGGGTCGGCAACTTTTGGCTCCGGAGCCACATGCGGCTCTTTAGTCTTTATACTGCGGCTCCGTGGTTTAGAAAAATAAATTGTAAAAGTATTTAGCTGCATGAGGGCCACAGGGTGCTAATCGTTCAGGCTGGTGATGGGAGACTTTTTTGGCACTGGGATGATTGTGGCTGATTTTAGACAGGATGGGATCAAATCAAATCTAAATTTATTTATAGAGCACATATTAAAAACAACAAAGTTGACCATAGTGCTTCCCAGTCAGTAAAAGCATGAGACAATTAAAACAAAACAATAAGAAAACATAGCAGGAAACAATAGGTGACAACACAACAAGCCAGATAACAGCCAACTAGTTAGAATCAAAAGCCAAAGTAAAAAGAGGTTTTATAATGGGATTTAAAAGACTAGATAGACTCGACGGTACGAATATGAACAGGGAGGTTATTCCAGAGTCTAGGTGCCACAGTTGCAAAGGCCCGGTCACCTCTCGACTTCAGTCAAGACCTTGGATGTACTAGGAGCATCTGATTGGACGATCTTAGTGCTCTATTGGGATTGTACAACTGGAGAAGTGAAACTTTCTAGATCCTGGTGTTCAAATATGTCCCAGTCTGTCTTGGGTGGTGGGCCTGGCACTGCGTCTGAGGGGGTGTAGGCTGGGGAGAGCAGGAGGGAGAGGTAGTTGGACTGACCGAGGTGGGGGAGGGGTATGGCTCTATATGCATGCTTGATGTTGGAGTAAACATGGTCTAGACTCTAGAGTGTTCTCTCCTCTGGTGGGACATTCGACATGCTGATAGAACTTTGGAAGCACAGTCTTTACTTATAAAAGTCACCTGCAATTATGTGAACACCGTTCGGGTAGGCCCGCCGCTGTTAACATGCTGGGATCTGATCTGATCTGATCTTTAGGCAGAAGTGCATGTATTTATCTGACACAACGCCTCTGACACGGTCCCTAAATACTGGAGCTCCTAAGTTCACGTGTGGGATCATGTAACCTATCACATGACTGTGGGGAAAGCTTGAACGTGGCTTTGTTCGGGTTTTTCTAAATTACATTTTTTTATTCTGCTGAAATGTAAACTTTAAGCGGTGTTTTTGTAAAATACATTTCACAGCCCCTAACGCTGACAACAGCGCCCCCTGCTGTTTTTTTGTTTTTGCTTTAACGTTTTATAAACTGCAGATATGTAAACGTCATGACGCAGCGTGCGCAGGGGGAGTGGCCTAACACCCGGTAGTAAAGTGCAGTCATCAGACTGAGTGAAAACAACAACATCAGCTCGATGTTTGCGTGACTCTCGCGGAGGCTTCAGCACCTTTTTCCTGCCGTTTCCCCGGGGGAGAGACAGCCCTCGCACGCCGACACTCCGGCCTCTGTCCCGCTGACTCCCCGGCCTGTGTTCCCCTGAGTCCCCGGAGGAGGGCCTTCCGCAGCGGGCAGAAATGTGGATCCACCCGGAGGAGGTGCTGCTGGCCGGGGCTCTGTGGGTGTCCGAGCGGGCGAACCCGTTCTTCGTCCTGCAGAGGAGGAGGGGGCACGGCCGCGGAGGGGGGCTCTCCGGTGAGCTGGTATTTCAAACATTAGCTCTGCGGCAGATGGAATAATCGATTAGTGCTCGATAAGCTGAAACTTGAAGATCCGGGGGTGTTTGCTGTTTTGTGAGTGGGTGATCTGCGGGTTAATCAGGCACGAGCAAAGATGGAGGCAAAGTTTGTCTACAGGGTAAAAATGCGGTTTGAACTTTAGCACACATCAGCAAATTTCCACGTGATTGAACGTGATGCTGTGCAGCTAACCTTAACCCGGAGATCACCGTTAGCTCACACAGTGCTGTAAAATAACTGCCCGTCTGCCGTACCAACATGGCTGCTGAGTGACCTGCACACTCAGCCCACATGCTGCTGTCTGTTAGATTTAACTGCGTGGATGTGTCTGAGGTGGAGCTCCTGCAGATTGTGTTCATTCGTGGTGTGCAGAAAGTGACTTGCAGTTCGAAAACCAGCTGACAGGAAGTATGATTCATGGTCTGACCGCAGGATGCAAGAAAGGTCCTCAGGGGTCAGCTGACAGGAGTGTTTACTGTCCCGGTAATCGAGTTTGTTGGGTTGAAAGGTCACAATGTTTTTAAAGGAGCGGGGGTGGACAGGTGGGAGGCCTGTAAATTTGTAAATGAAAAGAAATCTGTGTGGGGGTGGGGGGGGGGGGGGGGGGGGCGGGTGGGGGGAGGGGAGGGGGGGGGGGGGGGGGGGGGGGGGGGGGCGCTGGTTTGACAAGGCTGCAGTAAGGCCCAAGACGACCGGGGGCAGGTGATCAGGGAGAACAGGTGTGTCGCCCTCCACTGTATGTGTAGCTGGCTCAATGGGAGACAATGCTCTCATAGAACGATGAATTCATCGTTGGGGTGGGGTGGCTGTAGCTCAGGTGGCAGAGCAGGTCAGCCACTAACCAGAAGGTCGGTGGTTCGATCCCAGGCTGCTCCAGTCTGCATGCCAAATATCCTTGGGCAAGATACTAACCCCGCGTTGCTCTCCGATGCATCCATCGGAGTGTGAATGTGTATGAATGGTATATTACTTAGCACTTAGGTCAGAAAAAAGTGCTTGTGTGAATGGGTGTGATTGGGTGAATGAATTAGTTGTATAAAGCGCTTTGAGTGCTCAGACAGAGTAGAAAAGCGCTATATAAGAACAAGTCCATTTACCATATTCTAATTAAAAATTTTGAGAGTTTTTTAAAATTGCGTTCAGCTGGTGGACGTGGTCACCACTGAAATGATGAAACGATGTGTCAGAGTAATGACCTGGATGCTGCTGGGAATTGGTTTAAGTTATTAAATGAATTATTTAATAGGTTTTCAGGTGCGAGTCCACCTGGGGAACCAGAGCAATCAGGGCCAGCGATTGCAGCACCATAACAGTTTGACAGAGGACCAATCAGGTGTGACTTGCACTTGTAGTTAAATCGCAGAGGGAACCATGACGTTAGACTAGAGATGTCTTTCAGTCTCTGAAACTCGGACCGACTCGGCTCTGACGTGTCCGAGCTCTGCCTTCAACAGCTGTTCAGTCAGAACAGAACAAATAACTGTCTCCCAAAACCAGAACCATGAAAGTCTGGAACAAGAAATGCTCTCTGATATGGTCCAAGTCCAGAACACCTTCAATCCAAACACTGATCAGATCCAGATAACTGCCCAAGTTGCTTCACCTGTCTGTCTCTGTGCAGGTCTCCTGGTTGGGACTCTGGATGTGGTTCTGGACTCCAGTGCCCGGGTAGCACCATACAGGATCCTGCTGCAGACTGCGGACTCTCAGATCTACTGGAACATCGCTTGTGGTGAGTGGGCCTCGCCGAGCTACAACCGTGAATGCAGAAAATGTCATTTCTGGTCATGTTTACAGGTAAACGTGTAGAAACACAAAGGCGGGAGTCATAACGCAGAGCGGCGCTCTGATGCGATGCGCTCGGGTTATTGCTTCCAGCATTTTAACTCGCGGCCTTCGACCGCTGCTGTTAAAGATCTCTAACATAAGAAGTTGCTCGTTGTTTTGGTGTGACAGTCTCCATCCCCGAGGTGAGGAGACTCGCTGAGCCAGCTCACCTGCTGCAGAGCTTTTTCAGTCCAGTTTTATTTAAGAAGTGTGAAATCTCAGTAACAGCTGCCTGGAAAAAGCTTCATATTGTGAGGTAAGAACTCTACAATAGCTCGACGATTAACAGGTGTATTTTCCCCAAAGCTCCTGTTGGCTGGTCTGTTCCCATGTTGGCTTCAAAAGCATGTTTGTTTGTGGTGTCAGTGCTGCCATCACACTGTCACATGAACGCTGAGCTCAGTGATCACTGCCTCTGAGAGCCTCCAAAGAGTTCTGATGCATGAACCTCTTGTAATGACCTCCACTGTGACCTCAAACAGATGGAGAACATTTTGTCCTCAGTCTGCACAAAATATCTGCTGCCGTCGCTCGAAAGACCTCTGACCTGGTGAGGGGGGAGGATGTGACGTCTGACAGAAACTCACAAGTTCATCGTCACTGAGGTCGACACCATGGGCTGAGGATGTCTCCTGTCCAAAGATTGCCCAGATTATCCTTAACTTGATGATATCATAGTGGCTGTAAGCATGTTGGTTAATTTCAGTTAACGTAACCGTGACTCTGTGGTCCAGCTCCACTTTAACAGCTTGGGCTAAGATCTAAATCATTTCACAGATTTGTAGTTACCTGGTTAGCTCACCTGCAGCTTTCCTGGTGGACGGCGCTAATCTAAGAAGCTAATATGAATTTCACTGAAGAAAAGGTCGTCGGCTTTCATTTGTAGTTTGCGTTCTTTGTTTTTGCGTAATGACATCACAGGCACTGATTGGCTGATTGTGTCAGGTGTGTAACATCTGATTGTGTCGTGTGAGAGGAGCCACCTGGTTAAACCCTCAGCCGTGTCTTGCAGGTTCATCTAGGAAAGAGATCACTGAGCACTGGGATTGGCTGGAAGCCAATCTCCTCCAGACCATCTCCATCTTTGACAACGACGAAGACATCACCACCTTCGTCAAAGGAAAGATCTCTGTATGTCACCTCCTATTTGTTCAGGCTGTCTGTTTTTTGCTGTGTGCTGCTGCTGAGTGATGTCACTTCCTGCAGGGTATCATCGCGGAGGAGAACCGGTTAAAGCCCGGAGAGGAGCACGAGGAGGACAGCGGGAAGTTTCGGGAGGCAGAGTTGAAGATGAGGAAGCTGTTTGGCATGCCTGAGGAGGAGAAGCTGGTGAATTATTACTCCTGCAGCTACTGGAAGGGCCGAGTGCCACGACAGGGCTGGCTCTACCTGTCTGTCAACCACCTGTGCTTCTACTCCTTCCTGCTTGGAAAGGAAGGTACGAGCAGCCAATAACAGGCCAGCATTTAGTCTTGTTTTTACACTGAATGCTTTGTTGCTTAAAGCTCAAAGAGAGAGCTCAGACATAAAACAGCTGGATCATATACACCTGACTGAACAGCAGAGACCAAAGTTAGAGGATAAAGTACTATTTTTTCTTCTCTTGTATATGATTATGACGTGAAGGAATCGATTCTGTGGGCGTGTTTTACCAAGATTTGATATAAAACAACCAGGGCAGAATGTTTGAGTTGGTTCAGATAGATCATAAAAACGACTGCACCCACAGGAAGTGCTGAGGTTTGTGTCTTGTGTGGCTTCAGGTCTTACTCAGAATCAAGGTTCTTGCACATTCTTTCTTTGTGTGAGGTTGGTTTGAGCTCATTCTTGCCTCCATCTCGCCCACACTTTGATACCTGGACCCCGGTTTCTTTTTTTGCTGAAGTGTGTGTGTTGTGTGTGTGGACCAAGACAGCCTCCAACCTGAGATTGAGGGCACTTGTCTGCTGAAAATTGGGGCCAGCAAATGGCATTGTCCCCCAGAGGTCTTCCAGGTTCTCTTGGGTTTGGATCAGGACTCTGGGTCAGCTGTGAGGATTGTGTTGTAAAGTGACTGTGTGAAGGAACGGACCCTGCTTCAGAGTAAGACCTGAAGCCACATAAGACACAAACCTCAGCACTTCCTGTGGGTGCAGTCCAGGGTTTTAATAGTTTTGCAATTTTCATTAGTTTTTATTTTTATTTAGTTTTGACTTCAGATTTTCAATTTTATATCAGTTTTAATTAGTTTTTACCAATTGTTTGCTAGTTTAGTTTAGTTTTTATTTTTTTGAAAATCCTTAGTTTCAGTTTAGTTTTGATTAGTTTCAGTTATAGTTTTAGTCGTGTTTGCAATAATTAAGTGTAACAAAAATCCCAGTTTCATCATATCAGTCATTCTGCTCATCCTTGGGTATGTTGCTATTCCAGCTACCATACCCTGCACCCTGGACAGGTCGCCTGTCTGTCGCAGGGCTAACACGCAGAGACAGACAACTCACATTCCCACCTATGGGTTCTTTAAATAAATAAATAAAGGCAGATGAACAACCATTGATACCAGGCAACTATAAAACGTATATCTTGGCCCCAATGAGACTATTAACTCTCGCAGCACCGGGTGTTCGTAATTTTGGTTCAAGTTAATTGATAAACTTTTTGAAGGTAATTGACTCACACAGTTGTGTAGATATCCCCGTCCTGTTGTCTCGGGATGCATCACGCTGCCTTGCCTGGGGTTAGCTTCTGTTTTAGGTAAGCTAGGTTAGCCTTCTTGTGTGAGCTTTTCAAGTGCACTTTAAGGTTTGTGGGATTTTTTTCCCTTTAGAAATGTCCCTCATAATTTGTCTGTTTTCCACTACAAGACACTTGCTTTATCCAAAACACAGTCATATTCAAAGTAATCCCAATATGTGACTCTTGCGCTTTCTACCGACTTTTCCTGACATGATTCTGCGCGTGGACGGAGCAGCGACACAGACGACTCGACTAACGTGCTGCCACCTGCTGGCATAATGAGACACAGCAAGGAAAAAAAATCTGGAAACTAAACTTCATTTTCACCCTTGACTCTTGTATGACACGCACACATCAATGAAAAACTAAACACATTTTTGCTATAAATTCAGTTAATTTTAGTTAGTTTTGTGAAACACTCATTCCAGTTTTAGTTAGTTTTCCTTTTTTTGTTTTATTTTTATTTCCGTTAACGAAAATGTTTTTCACTTCTAGTTTTCGTTATTTCGTTAGTTTTCGTTAACGATAATAACCTTGGTGCAGTCGTTTTTATGATCTATCTGAACCAACTCAAACATTCTGCCCTCACTGAAGGTTCTCCTCACATCATATGTTCCCCAGCCTTTCCGGTCGTTCTCTTGATCATAGAACGGGTCAGTGCAGAACATACACGCATCCATTCATTTCCTATTTTTTTTTTTATGCTTGTGTGCGTTTGAGTCACGGTGGCAGCAGCCTGAGCAAAGTTTTCCAGTCCTGCCTCTCCCTGGCCACTTCCTTTCTCTTATCCAGGGGGACACCGAGATGTTCCCAGGCAGGGGTGGTCCCGGCCTGTTTGGTGCCCTGGGCGAACACTTCCTCTATGCCACGAGTCCCACTCACAGAGAGTTGGGGAATGGCTGCAATCACAGCATTGTAACATGGTGTCAGATGTACCCTTAGGCCCCCTCCTCGATTCAGATGGTCTTTGCTGGCCCTACTTATGAATGTTGTTTCAGGATGCATAATACCTGCCATTATCCAAAGACACATCTGCTTACCTGTGTCTGACCTTCTCTTGTCCACCTTCCATCAGTAATTTTGCACTCCAGTATTAACACAATCTCCACAACATAAACTAATAGACCTACACCTTGGATAGGGTCCTTCTTTCTGGGATTGCACACAACCCAGGAAAAGTAATTCATGCTTAATGGGCTTGCATTGACAACATTATTAATGAAATGTGCACTATTCGAAAGCCCCCCCCCCCCCCCCCCCCCCCGACTTCAGTGCAGCAGCAGCAGGCGCGCCAAGGGCCCTCGCGCTCTTTTTTCGCGTAATGTGTGTGAAAGAATTTAGAAAACGCAGTCGAATGCCTTCTCCAAGTGCACAAAACACATGGACTAGATCGCCAAACTCCCAGGCACCCTAAAATATCCTCCAGAAGATAAAGAGCTGGTCCAGTGTTCCACAACCTGGACAGGTACTACATTTGATGGTCGGGCTGTCCTCTCAAGCATCCTGGCACAAAACGTCCAGTGGAGGCTGAGGAGTGTGAGGCCCCTGAACCTGATGTCCCCCTTCTTGTAAAAAACTCCCAACCCTGTGCCTAGCAGGGGAACTTTTGATTTCTCCTTTCCAGAGCTCCTTCAGTGACAGACTGCTGCGTCCTCGATGCATGAAGCTGCAGATCCTTCCTCCCTGCAGCTGTCAGACTGTAAAATCAGAACTGCTCCCAACAAACATAGATGTTTACATCAGTGCTGTAACTGCACTATTTTATCAAGCAATTCACACTAAACCTGGTTTGCCTCTTATCAGTATTTAATTTAATTTAATTTAATAACGGTACAGTACTCTGTTTTTGGTAACCATTGTCCTTGATGTAATGTAAATATATTTCTGTTCTTGTGTTTGTTTGTATATGTGTCTTTCTGGCTTCTGTTACATCCAAATTTCCCCTTGTGGGACAATTAAAGGATTATTCTATTCTATTCTATTCTATTTTATTCTATTCTATTCTGACCAGGTAACAAAAACTCAGTGTCCTTCAGGGTCTTTTGTTTTCAGATTTAGGAGAACCTTGAATCAGAACTAGTAGTATGTTGAAAATGTCAGAAAACCTAGATTTTTCTCTACTTTTGGTCTCTACTGTAGAAACCCGTGCATTGTCTTAACCAGCTCTGTGTGCTGGAGCTTCTCCCAGCTGTCTTTATGTGTGAGAGGTGGGGTTTAGAAGCATTCAGAAGTTCTTTGTTGATGTCATCCTGTGACCTCTGACCTCAGTGACTCTGGTGGTGCCATGGACCGAGGTGACGCGGCTGGAGAAGAACGCCACCCTGCTGTTTCCAGAGAGTGTCCGCGTGAGCACTCGCGACACCGAACATTTCTTCTCAATGTTTCTCAACATCAACGACACCTTCAAGTTGATGGAGCAACTCGCTAACATTGCCATGCGCCAGCTGCTCGACAACGAGGCATTTGCTGCCGACCTGTCGCTGCCCAAACCCAGCAAAACGTTGAAGAACGTCTCTGCGCTGAAGAGGTGTCCCTCTGTTTGCACCAGACGGGTTTCTTTTCCTTAAGTCTGTTTTCAGCGCACTCTTGGTTACCATCAACATCTGTTTCTTGTCTGCAGGGATCTGGACGCCCGGGCGAAGAATGAGCGATACCGGGCAATGTTTCGGCTGACGCAGGAAGAGCGGCTTGACGGACACACGGACTGCACCCTGTGGACGCCGTTCGCAAAGATGCACGTTGTCGGACAGCTCTTCATCTCCAACAACTACATCTGCTTCAGCAGCAAAGAGGAAGACCTGTGTCAGCTCATCATACCCCTCCGAGAGGTGAGCTGGGTCAGCTGGTGCTGCAGGAAGTAGATGAGCTGTGGTCAGAGGTCACATGATAGCTACAACATCACATATTGCAGTGACGCAGATGAACACAAATACTTTCATACCGTGGTCACTTTACCCATCGTCCTCTGCAGGTCTCCATTGTGGAGAAGGCGGACAGCAGCAGTGTCCTGCCCTGCCCTGTCTCCATCAGCACCAAGAACAAGATGAACTTCCTGTTTGCCAACCTCAAAGACAGGGACTTCCTGGTCCAACGTATTTCTGACTTCCTGCAGCGAACCCCGGACAGCTCGTGGGGTGACACCAACCTGCTGTCTCAGATTAGTCACTCGGTATGTCCATCACAGCTCGTACCATGGTTCAGCTGCTTTCACAGAGTCCTCATGGTTTTTGTTCTTGTCCTCAGGCGTCCTCCTCCGTACCCCCATCTTCTTCTCCAGGTTCTGAGTCCATTCAGAAGGCACGCCATTACCACCCTGGCCTACCCACAGCCATCCAGGGTCTCCTGCAGCTCTACCACCGAGACGACCCAGAGGACCTGGGACCCAAAGCCGTGAGTACAGATCCGCTCAGTACTCAGCAGTACTGTCCAGGCAGTCCTGGTACTGATCTCCTTTCCTCCCTCCTGCAGATGAGGGAGAAGATGAAGGAGGAGTCATGGAACATCCATTTCTTAGAGTTTGGTCGAGGCGTCTGCATGTACCGGACTTCCAGAACCAGAGAACTGGTCCTCAATGGGATCCCAGAGCGCCTGAGAGGGGAGCTGTGGCTGCTGTTCTCTGGTTCGTGTTCACTCGTCATCCATCCATGAATTTCTGTTTATGCTCATTTTCGCATACTCATCTGTCCTCCCGTCCATTCAGGAGCGCAAAACGAGATGGCGACCCACCCTGGTTACTATGGTGAACTGGTGGAACAGGCCATGGGGCTATGCTCATTAGCTACTGAGGAGATTGAGCGCGACCTTCACCGCTCGATGCCTGAACACCGAGCCTTCCAGAATGAGATGGGCATTGCTGCCCTGCGCCGCGTCCTCACCGCATACGCCCACCGCAACCCGGGCATCGGATATTGCCAGGTACTCCCATAAAGCAAAATGAAACAGAAGCGTTTCCCCATCAAGCTCAGCCGGGTGCCTGAAACGACCCCCTGACACAGCTGATGACGTCTGCACTAACATGATGCTTAAGAATGTGTAAGGCGTCCTGAGGTGGTGTCGGTTTGCTGTTTCTGACCTTATGTCTCCTCCACCAGGCAATGAACATCGTCACCTCTGTCTTGCTGCTCTACTGCACCGAGGAAGAGGCCTTCTGGCTGCTGGTGGCGCTGTGTGAGCGTATGCTGCCCGACTACTACAACACCCGAGTCGTAGGTCAGTAGGAGGCAGGGTCACAGCACCAGAGTAGATCCATCCTCTGGTGGAGGATGGGTCTGAGGAGTCCTCCTTAGGCTTGGGGTTAGTGACGTGGTTGCTGTATGTCCTGCAGGAGCGCTGGTGGATCAGGGGGTGTTTGAGGAGCTGACCCGGTCCTTCCTCCCCCTGCTCTATGAACACATGCAGGAGCTGGGGGTCATCTCCACCATCAGCCTGTCCTGGTTCCTCACCCTCTTCCTGTCTGTGATGCCCTTCGACAGCGCCGTCCTGTTGGTCGACTGCTTCTTCTATGAGGGCATCAAGGTCATCTTTCAGGTAGGTGTGCTGCTGGACCCAGGGACACCCACAGATCCATTATTTTGGATTTGAATGAGATTGGAAGTCATTCAGCTATAGCACAGTCTCTAAATGTACCCGCAGGTGGCGCTGGCTGTCCTCCATGACAACATGGATGCCCTGCTCTCCTGTAGCGACGAGGGAGAGGCCATGACCATCCTGGGCAGGTACGAGTCCAGAGCCAGAATCGGCTCACTCCGAACTGTTCTGTGTACACCTGAGGAATAAATCCAACTTGTGTTGCAGGTACCTGGATAATGTGGTCAATAAACTGACGGTGGCTCCGCCCATCCCTCACCCGCACGCCCAGCTGACAAGTGGAGACGAGCCGTCGCCTGAAATCGATGTCTTTGACCTCATAAAGTCATCGTACGAGGTGATGCCAGAGTGGTGGTGGTGGGGGGGTCACTAAGCTTTCTCACTGGGATAAATCCAGACGGATGACGTGAAGGTCAGAACCTAGAAAAACAGACTACTTTATGTAGACAGCCAATAAAACGATCAGAGCTCTACGTTGTGACTGATGTTGGAAACGTAAATGTTTTCTAACATTTAATAGCTTACTTACAGCTGGGCTCGTCAGGCTCTCTTCTTGGCTGCAGTGGTTATTATTATATTTACATGCTTCCAGCTCCCGTTTTTGCTCGATGACAGCTCGTACTTTTCCTTTTTCTCCCTCCCTCGCTCACAGACACATAACGTGTATGGCAGTCCATTCTCCCTGCAGCACGGACTACACTGCCTATGATGCTACATTCTTTAGGGCTATACCTGTAGCATTCTGCCTGTTAGCTTAGCACAACAACAACAAAAAGGCCTCTCTCACCCAGGAAACACGCAGAGAGAGAGAGCGTCGCCTTGTAACCCTGGCAACCGTAACAGAACGTAGCTGTCAAACAAAAACCCAAACAGTCCTGACCCCCACCATATAAAACAGGGAAGTACCGCCGTGTAATCCATTTATTTCAACAAAGTAACTGTATTCTAAATACCACCTTTTTAAACGGTAACTGTAACGGAATACAGTTACTCATATTTTGTATTTTAAATACGTAACGGCGGTACATGTATTCCGTTACTCCCCAACACTGCATATTAAATATAAGAGAACTTTAAAGAAAGAGAGAGCTTTAAGAAATTAATATAGCCACTACAGTGACATCAAAATAATGAACAAATATTGCCGTAAACAGTTTATTTTGCGACACCACGAAACAAACGATAGCGTAAAATGAAACGATAGACGTTTTTATATCGTCATCCGATGCATATCGTTATATCGAACAGCTCTAGCGGCCAACACATTAGGACGGTTAGCCCTGTGGGGTCCACCTCCACACTCAAGCTTTAGTGCTGCTCGAGCGAAGCGATTCTCCAGGACTTTTTCATTTCAAGAGCACAAATAAAATATTCACCGTTAACTTAACTGGCTGAAAGTCAACTGTCACATTAAGGGCTGTGGTTGTGACCTTTCAATATGAAGCATCTTAAGGCCACTGTTATTGTGATTTGGCACTGTGTGAAAAAACCTGAATCAAAAATAGAGTTGAATAGATGACGGTCTGCACCTAGGCAGAGACCCTCAAACACCACTGTTGGGTTTTTGTACTGAACATGAACTATTGTTGGGGTTAATGCACCCAGAGTGGACTGTAAAGCTTTGTGGGTGGTCTAACAGTCCACACTACCTGCTGAGAGCGGCGCCAAACTGACTGAGTCTTTCTCGTTCCCCACACGAGCTGATGGATCTTCCTCGGCAGGTTGATGAGCAGGTTTGGTGGTGCAGGAAGGATGTTTGTGATGAAAGGCGTCCCCTTCTCTCTGAGGTAACTGCAGCTTCTTCTTCTCTGTGCAGAAGTTTGGCAGTCTGCGCTCTGATGTCATTGAGCAGATGAGGTTCAAGCAGAGGTTAAAGGTCATCCAGTCCCTGGAGGACACTGCCAAGAGAAGTGTGGTGGGTGTTTTCACGAGCTTATACAGCGCGTTAATGAAGACATTGAGCTCATGTGTGTGTGTGTGTGTGTGTGTGCGTGCAGGTGAGAGCGATGATGACGGAGTCAGCCTTCAGTATTGAAGAGCTGGAGGAGCTCTACTGTCTGTTCAAGGTGAGTTCATGTTTGTTACACAGTTCCTGTGCTGACCTGATGTTCAGGTGTGAAATAAACCAAAAACATTTTTTCACCAATTCTGTTAGAAAGTGTTTCAGCAAACAGGACGAAACCTCCTCATCGTCTTGCAGGCTGATCCAGAGCTGCTCAGCCTTTTACACTCTAGTCCAGGGGTGTCGAACTCCAGGCCTCGAGGGCCGGTGTCCTGCAGGTTTTAGATCTTACCCTGGGTCATCACACCTGAATCAAATGAGTTCATTACCAGGCCTCTGGAGAACTGCAAGACATGTTGAGGAGGTCATTTAGCCATTTGAATCAGCTGTGTTGGATCAAGGACGCATCTAAAACCTGCAGGACACCGGCCCTCGAGGCCTGGAGTTCGACACCTGTGCTTTAGTCTTTCTGCTCCTGGGTGCTCTGAGTTTGCTCTGTGAGACAGCAAGCCTTCTCGGAGGGTCTTCCTCACTTGGCTGTATGCTGTGATGAAGGAAAGCACCCCTTCCCACGGCCTTTTGATGTTCTTGTTTCTGCTTCTGGACCAAAGTGTTGATGTGTCCTTTCCCGGTGTTCTCGTTGTTCCTGTCTAACAGTAGCTTCCATCACGTCTGATTACTTATGAAGAGATGTAGGTGTAACCCGCGCCTGTTTATCAGACAGGAAGTGACCTTGTTTTTGTGTGACCCTGCAAGAGTCAGAACTTCATTTTTTCCTTTTTCAAATCTGTTCTGTGACGTAAACATTGCTCTACCTGTATGTTCAAGCATGTTACTGCCTCTAACCCCGCCTCCTTTTTTGTCCACCCTGCCGATCCAGTCCAAACACATGACCAGTTGTTACTGGGGTTCCAGCAGCTCTGCCGCTGAGCGTCACGATCCCAGCCTGCCGTACTTGGAGCAGTACCGCATCGACCCGCTTCAGTTCCGTCAGCTCTTCGTCTCGCTCGCTCCCTGGGTCTGCGGAGGTCACAACCCAACCCTGTCGGCCCGCCTCTTCAGGCTGCTGGACCAGAACCAGGATGGGCTAGTCAACTTTAAAGAGTTCATCACCGGACTGAGTGAGCCCAGATCACAGCCTCAGATTACATATTACATATCCAGATCATAGATTAGTGATCCAAATGACAGATTACAGATCTAGATTAGCACTTCAGAAAATAGATTACAGATCGACAATCCAAAGTACATATTATATATTACAGGTCAAGATTAGAGCTTCAGGTTGCAGAGCTCCACAGGTCTTAGTGTGTGTTTGTTTTGCAGGTGGGATGTATCACGGGGACATGACGGAAAAACTGAAGCTACTGTACAAGCTCCACCTACCTCCAGGTAACACAGCTCACCTGTACAGGTGAGTGTAACCCTGAATCATGAGATTCAGTTCTTCCTTATTCTGCACTGATCCGGTTTTGGTCCTGATGAATTCTGTAACCCGCTGGCCGTGACGTCAGAGGTTCCAGCCTTTACACTGCCAGATTTTTGGAGCCAAACCCAGCGTGGTGGACCAGGTGTGAATGGGGTCGAAGTTGGGTTTTGGGTGTCAGGATCGGGTTTTGGGTTTCTGTGGGGTCTCCTGGTTTTGAAGGCTGGTAAATTGAGAGCTGGTGAGAACTGAATGGATCAAAGACTGAACCACAGGTGGAGAACCTGCGACTCACCTGCTGCTTGTTTGTTGTAGCTCTGTGTCCGGAGGAGGCAGAGTCTGCTCTAGAGGCCACGCAGTTCTTCACCGAGGAGGAACCTCGAGGTGAACACACACACACACACACACACACACACACACACACACACACACACACACTCCTTGATCCTGGATCTGTTGTCACTTCCTGTTAAAATTGAGTTCTTCCTCCCTGCTGTTCAGAGAGGATCCTGTGGTTGTCGGTAATCGCTGAGTCTGCGTGAAGCTTAACTCAAACTGATCAATCTGCATGAACAAACCTTGGATTAACACACCTGAACATTTCACTCTGCTTCTCCTTTCTCTTTTCCTTCTTCCTCTTCGTGTGATGTTTCCTTCCAGAAGCTTCCTTCTTCTCTGATCAGAATGCATTGCGGCAGCAGGAAGTGACACCAGGTTTGTGTCTGCTTGGTTTGAGGGTTAGGGATGTTACTCTGCTGCCAAGTTATTCTAATGTTTTTCTCGTGTTTATGTGATGATAATCATAACATTAGCAGATAATTTGAAATTTTCTGGCTAAGCTATCAGGTGAATTCCCCAGCATTAGCTAAACTTAGAAGACCGTCACCTCAGGATTGAATTTAACCTGGAAAATGAGGTCGTGGTGACCTCATCCATCTTTAGACCGTCTGTTCCATTCTCACATTTAACCCCAAAGTTTGATAATGAGGATGATGATGATCTCTATCTGAACAGGTGAGGAGCCAAAAGATGGAGACAGTGAGGAGAAAAAAGGTAACTTGACCTCCCTGACATGGAAGAGGAATCACTCTGAGGCTTGGCACAATTGTTTGACCCCTGACCTTTGGTCTGTTTTAGAGGTGAAGGACTACAGGTACTACCTGAGGATGTGGGCCAAGGAGAAGGAGACCAAGAGAGAGACCATCAAAGACCTGCCGAGGATGAACCAGGTGAGAATGTGAGGTGTCACACCGTTTTTTACAGACACAAGTGTAGGGATGGGTACCGGTATCCGGTGCCATCATGGCACCGGTTCTGACATAAACGGTAGTAACCAGACCGAAAAGCAGCGCGCATTTCGGTGCTTTATTTCGGTGCTTTTTTTTCCTGAGCTGTGGTACACTTTCTTCTTCCTTACATTTCTATTGGCGGTTGGCAAACAACTGAAAGGTGCATTACCGCCACCAACTGGTATGGAATGATACACTTTAGATTCTAGCCAATCATTTTACGTTTCGAGGATAGTAGGCGGGTCCAGGTACGTACGTTCTTTTAGAGCAGAGCTACAGATTAAAAATGCCCAAGGCAAAGCGGTCAAAAGTCTGGCTGTACTTCACAGCAAAAGATGCAAACTCAGCAGCCTGCAACAAGTGCTTTAAGCTGATACTGTCAAAGGAGGTCACACTTTAAATCCGATGAACCTAGCCCTGCCAGTGTAGCAGAAATGATGATGGCAGCAGCAGCCGTTCTTCTCTGCGTGAGTAGCTTAATGTTGTTCGTGTGTAATTTACGTTGAGTAAGCTAACCGCGTTATTAAATTAATGCATGTAACGTGAACTAGCAAACACCATCATAGCTACATGCGGCTGTCTTCTTGTTTGATGGCAGATACTCCCTTCACCCTGGACAAAAAGGCTAAAATGACCGAAGAAAAAGTGGAAAACAGCTAAACATGAGAGGTTTTTGGACAAAGTTTTTGTTTTTTCCATTGTTTAAGCTGCTTCCAGCCCAGAGTGATACCATATATGCCCTATACCTGCAGAAAAGACTAACATTGTTATCTTTTTACAAAAAAACAGCTGAACATGAGAGGTTTTTGGACCAATTTTGTGTTCTCCATTCTTTAAGCACCGGTTTGAGCACCGTTTAAGAACCGGCACCGTTTCAAAAGTACCGGTTTGGCACCGGTATCGGATAAAACCTAAACGATACCCATCCCTACACAAGTGTGACACGCAGGTAGCAAGGAGGGTTCAAACCAGGTATCTAAGGGGGTGTTAAAGGGAGCGTGCACCTGGACAGGTCGCCACAGAGAGACTGATTAATTTTAATAAAATTAAGTAATTAGTGTTTTATTTCTTAGTCCTGGTGGGGAGAGGAAGCCACAAACAAGCATACAAGTAAAATATCCTGTACAGCTGTGTGTCTGTTATTGTATATATTTATATGTGTGTGTGTGTGTGTGTGTGTGCGCAGGAGCAGTTCATTGAGTTGTGTAAAACTCTGTACAACATGTTCAGCGAGGAGGCTCTTGAGCAGCAGCTCTATCACGCCATCGCCACGGTTGCCAGTTTGCTGCTGCGCATCGGCGAAGTGGGCAAGAAGTTCAACAACGGCACCAAAAAGCGTGAGACCACGCCACAGACGTCGCCCCACAGCCCTCAGGGGGAGGAGGAGGGGCCCGGTCACGGGGCGTCTGGTGAGTCCGAGGTGTGCCGAGCTCTGGCCGACGCCCAGCTGGAGGTGGTGGCGCCTCAGATGTCTGACGAGGAAACAAAAGATGATGCGTCGGTGTCTTCGTATTCGGTGGTGAGTGCCGGCTCGCTGCAGTGCGAGGATATCGCTGAGGACACGGTGCTGATTAGGGGTGGCGAGCAAAGGCAGGGTAGCATTCTGGATACGGATTGGTCAATCACCTTTGAGCAGGTGTTGGCTTCGATGCTGACAGAGCCGCCGCTTGTCGACTACTTTGAAAGGAAGAGGGACATCCAGGCCAAAATGGCCACCTGCAAGGCTCAGCGGGCAGTGGAGCGCCAGATAAGCTCCGCCTCCGACCATGAACTCACGCGGCATTCTACCTGAGCACCTCCCTCACCTGTCCATGTGCACCATACAGGTAACCAATGTAATCAGCTAAGTGGATCATGGGACTGGAGCCTCTCTGATGATGTTACAGTGACTCTGATTGGCTGGTGGGTCCTGCAGACTAAACTTCCTGTTTCAGTGTCCATGTGTTTCAGATCTTATCGATTAGAGACAATCTGATCAATCAATAAGCGCATTGATCTGTTAAAGGTCTACATTTCCTTTAGATGTTTCACAATAAAAGCCTTTATATTGTGACTGAGGTGTTTTACTGTGAAGGAGCTGGAGGAAGTGTTCCACACCGCTGTATAGATTCATCTTTATTCATCTTTTGAATTATTCATTGATCAGCTCCTGAGTCTCTGCAGGACCAATCAGTGAACAGGAAACAGAAACAGATAAATGATTGGCGAGCCCACCTGTAGAAGACTCAAACACATGTGAGTCGCATCAGACTTTTATTGTGAAATAAAGATTTATGTACTAATGGTTTATAATCAATAACGATAAAGACACCATATTTCACCAGGTGTGTTTACACCTGGACTCTTACTTTGAAGCCTTGTTTGTTCTCCCCACTGCCTGTGTGATGACATCACTCTGTTGGTGATGATGTCATCGTGTTTTTATGTGTTTGACCTGATTTTAAACTCACTGTGTTGATCTGTTATTCATCTGTTGTTCTAATAAATACTGGAGGAAGTTCTTACGCTGCTGTGTCATCTTTGAGAAATATGTCATCATTTAAAGGGTTGGTGCAACATATGACAGGCTCAAAGGTCAGAGGTCATCTCGTGCTTCATCGTCTTACTTCAGGTTTATAAGATTTTTATTAATGACACAGTTACACTTTCAGAAAAGACGTTTAAAGTAGATTAGTTTTGATAAACTGGTGAGCAGGTGTTTGTAGGTTCATGTGACCTCTGACCTCAGCACTGATGCAGGAAGTGACACACTTTTTCAGAGCATGGGAAAATCGTTACCTGCAGTTTTGGTGATAATCCACTGAGCCAAACTTCACCTGATAAAGTAAAACGAGATGTCAGACTCACCTGTGCACCAGGTAAGGTCACATGCTGATATTTTGTTCTACTAGACTCATCCTGGAGCATGATTGGATGGATTTGACTCTCAGTCGAAGGCATGCGATATTGCTGCTAGTGTCACTCTAGGATCCTTGGCTTGGAAAAACCCTGTTTTAAACTTTTTTGTCATTTATTTTTGTTTTCTTAATCCTGATTCTGATTTCTGGTTTGGTGTTCTTGTTCCAATTCCCTTAATTAGTCATTTCGTGTTCTGTAGGCCTCTACAGAGGCTGAGCCTGTCGGTGGTTTCTTCCTCTTAAAAATACTTTTTTTTCGCATGATCAGTATTAATGTAGGGTCTTACAGTATAAAGGACTTTGAGGTGACTGCTGTTGTGATTTGATGCTGTATAAATTAAACTGAGCTGAATTTAAAGGGTCCACTATAAAAACTGTGTATATTATTGAGATTTTTCCTAGACACCTCAAACTAAGGCTACGTTCACACTGCAGGCGAAAGCGCATCAAATCCGATTTTTTTTTACCCTATGCGACCCATATCCGATCATGCTATGACAGTGTGAACGGCACAAATCCGATATTTTCAGGGCCACTTTCGTATGTGGTACTGAATCCGATACATATTCGATGTTTTAGAAAGTGACTGCTGTGTGAACGGTCAAGTCGCATTTAATCCGTCTTTTACTGACACAAGACAGACGCCGATTATCAGCGCAGGAGAAGACATCGTGAACGCTTCCTGGCCATCCGGTGAAACTGCTGGGAAGACAACGTTGGAGAAACGTGAACATTTTATTTGTACTGTATAATGTGCAGATTCTGACAGAAATCTGCAACTATCATTTGAAGCGCCGCTCCTCTAAAACAGCAATAAGGATCATTATTAGGTTATCTACATTATTATGTAAATAACAAAATAACTTAAAGCAAAAATTGGGAAACGTGAAGTCCGAAGTCTTTATATTAAGGGCCATCAGTCAAACAATACTGTTTGGTCTGGGTCTAAACAGAGCGCGTTGTGTGTGACGTCTTCTTTTGCGCATGCGGGCGCTTTGAGCGTTCACACTAGAGCGCGTTTGCTGTCGCATTTTATTTGTAGTGTGAACAAGCAGACAAAAAAAATCGGATTTGACCAAAAAATCGGAATTGAGCATTAAGACCTGCAGTGTGAACGTAGCCTGAGAAGGCTGCTTTTGGGGACGGCATCGTCATGTGTCCCAGTTGAATGAATGTTTTCAAATGTGAGGCGCAGACGACATTAGCAAGCAGCATATTCTGCTAATACTAGAAGAAATAATAGAAATAATAGAAGACTACGTACGCCTGACATGTGACTGGGAGCTGAGCCCCTCGAGTCGCCCCCGAAAACGTCATCCTCTGGCCTGCAGGGGGCGCGCTTACTGTGGCCGCTACTGCTGTCACGCAAGCTGTGACGTGGAACCCGGGTTGAAACAGACCCGCGAAAACTGAACAGTCCGGACGGACACCGGAAGCAACGGGACCGTGGGGCCATGGGTCAGGAGTTTCACGTCGTCAGGTGTTTCCGCTGTCAGAGCTTCCAGGTGCAACAGGTGAGAGCGGACAGCGTGAGGCTAACAAGCTAACAGGGTTAGCATGCAGGTGCTTTTCTCAGGCTGGAGAACCCTGGGTAATCAGCGTATTTATTAGTAACGGAGCCGTTCTCAGACGGCTTACACTGACGTCACAGTGAACGCGCGCTGTTTATAACATAAAGTCATCATCAGTGATTGTGGACAAAACATTAGGCACCCGTATCCACGCTCACCTGTGTGATGCCAGAAAATCAAAGTCACCTGAGGTGCTCCTGTGGCGCTGACACATGACGATATCCCAGCAGTTTTTTCAATTTATTTTTTTATTTTCAAACAAAATAACAATTAAAGCTCTTAATTTACATGTCAACAAAAAGTTACATACAGGTATAAGTGGTTAAGGACAAAGCAGTCGTCGAACAAAGAACATTTAAAGAACATTATAGGCCAGAAATACCATAAAGCAGCCAATAAAAATAATAATAAAAAAAGGATCCATAACTCGAAATTTCGAAGTCGAAATTTCAAGAAAATAAGTCGAAATTTCGAGAAAGATAACTCGAAATTTCGAGTTAAGTATCCTTTTTCTTTCTTTCGTTCTTTTTTAGTGGCGGAAACGGGCTTCCATAGGTAAGGTGACCTGTCATATAAAAGTAAAAAACAAAAGTACGCACATACAATCTAGCTACATCAATTAAAAAGCTGCATCAAAAATCCAAGTAAGGTGTGAGCTTTATTTAGGTTACACTTGTCTAATGAAGCCTTCCACAGCAGGATTTCATATTTAAAGCCAGCAAAAATCGGAGTAATTTCCAAGAAGCGACATTTGTGAATGAAAAAATTTGCGACTGTAAATAAGTTGTTAATCCCAAATTCTATTTTTTTTTTTTAATTTTTTGTTTGTCGGCCAAATAATAATAATTACTTGAAAGGTTAGAGAAGGGCAGTCAATATTTTTAGAGGTTAACCAGTACTGAAAACCATCCCAAAAAGATGGAACTTTCACATGAATAAAAAAAGATGCTCTGTAGTCTCAATATCAGTATTGCAGAAAGTGCGTGTTTGTATCTATATTGAATTTCTTCTGAAGATAGTCATTGGACGGATATATGGCATTTAAAATTTAAAAATGATTTTCTTTTGCTTTAGGTGGAATTGGAAAGATAGTCAAAAACTTATGAATTATAATCTCTAAATATTTTTTTTAGTTGAGAAGGGAAAAGTTGTTTGGTGAGAATTGTCCTTAAAAATCTATTATTGCGTGCCTTTCCTTTAAATTGGCAATCAACGATTATTAAGGACACAAATTATAGAGGAAGAATAGGTTAAACTGTACGGTGGCCCCTAGAGACAAAGCACGTACAAACTCCAAAACACTTGCAAACTCCAAAACACATGCAAACTCCAAAACACTTGCAAACTCCAAAACACTTGCAAACTCCAAAACACATGCAAATGCCAAAACACTTGCAAACTCCAAAACACATGCAAACTCCAAAACACATGCAAACTCCAAAACACTTGCAAACTCCAAAACACATGCAAACCCCAAAGCACATGCAAATTCCAAAACACAACGGAAGTGCTCCAGGACGCTAGGGGCAGTGTTGAGCTCGATTTGCAAAATAAACGGCAAGTTTGTCTGTATGGGACGGTCTAGTCTCTGTCGCGCTTCCCAGGTTGCCTAGCAACCATGATACTAACCGCTGGTAACGTGTCATACAATTTTGTTTGACAGAAATGAAGGAAAACATATTTTGTTCATTTGTTTGTTTGTTTCTACAAGAGCTTTGTGTGATTTGATAAGTATCTGAGGTTGAGACCACAGGACAGTAAAACATGATTTTTGGGCTTCATTTCTGTACTGAACAGTCATTTAAGATTAGTTAGTAAATAACAATTAGCTAATGTTGTTCATGAGACTAAAGTCATATCACTTTGGTAATGTAAATATAATATGGCCAATATTATAGTTATTATATTAATCATTATTAGCTATTACAGCAGTGAACATGAACTCTGTGTCAAATACTGAGCCACAGTAGATTCAAGTTGCAGTTATTTATAGGTCTTATCACCTTAAATCTTCACTCAAAGACAAGTATCTTTGACAGTGCATATATAGGTGTATCATATATAAGAGAGAAATGTTGTTCCTTCAGTATGTTGGCATTACTAAATTTGGCTCATTGCTTACATACGTGTGTAAAAAGAAATTATATGAGCTGTGATAACTGTTTCTGATAAAATGAAGAGTAGACTGATATATTGAATATTCCTTTATTGGGTGAGAAAATCAGACCATGTCATAACTGCTTTAAGTCATACAGAATAGATATCAGAGCCTTAAACAGGCTGACTTCTGCTAAATGGGTCAAACTGGGCAGAAAGTATACAAACACATAGCATCATTATAGAATATGATGTAACACTATAGATCAACTTACCTCAGAATATATAAAGCATATAAACAATTACAGCAATATGATGCAACAAACACAGCACTGCTACTAATCCAAAATACTCAAAGCTTCATAGAACTGAAACAAACATTTATTTTTAGCTCCATTCAGCTGCTGATACATACTTTAGGTTTCTGAATATTAAACTTGTTTCTTCCTTTCATAGTGTGTAACTTGAAGGCCCTGAGTACTTTCTCCCACACTGCAAACACTGGAATGATAAAATTATTTGAACATTACCTAATAAGACTGATTCAGGACAGACAATTAGTTATGTTAAACTTTCCTAGCAGTCCTTCACAAACAGGGAACAGTCTGTCTATTCTCTCCATCTGTCAGCTGCTGCTGGCTCTTCCTCCTCCTCTTCCTCACACACTGCTGAGTCCTGGTGGATCATCAGGGGTGCAAAGCCTCACAGATGATGTGCAGCAGTGAGTCCCTCAGTCTGTCCTCACTCTGGACACTTGCAGTTGTCACACATGGAAATCAAATGCGTGATAAGCTGCAGGATTCAAACACAAATGTAACTTATAAATACATGTTCATACTTTTATTACACAATCAGAGAGAAAGAAAAAGAGAGAGAGTGCAGGACAGACAGACAGGTGACAGCCTCAGGTGTATACACTGCTACAAAACAGCACAAAAGAAGGAGGACTGTGTTATTACGAAACAAGAAGAGTTCCCAGATGGTACAGTGGACACGTGTGTGACTCCTGTGATTAAAGCACCTTTCTTTCAGCTTAACGAGTGAACCGTCAGCTCGTTCAAACACACGTTAAAGTCCGTTTGGCTCTACACCACCGAACAGTGGCAGCAATATAACATAGCTAACATTAACAGTGCAGTGAATCCTGCTTGTGCCGTGATATTCAGGACTGCAAACCGAGCAGCATCACTGACTTTCAGCCTGTTGTGTTTGTGGATATATGACTGACTTTAATTATCCATAAAATCATCACATTCTCTGTAAGATTAAAGTCAACTATTGAACGGCGTATATTTTGGAGTAAAGGCTTTAAAACCAAGTTAGTACAAACATCGCTAATGTCACATAACTTTCCCGACATGTGGCCAACAGTAATGTTTTAATGTTCTTCATTATAAAAAACATTTGCGCATAAATAAGTGACATAATATTCAGTACTTACTTCTGAAAGTTTACTCTTGGCGGCTCCGCTTCAGCCGTTTTTTTCGGCAAAATTATCCACACCACAGGCGAGCTATGAAATCTGGGATATGTTGGGCCATGAAGGCTACAGCGACCCATTCTTAAAATTCAGGGAAATTAAGGACGCATTTGAGGGCCGCATTTCGAGCAGCCTTTGAATTGGGACAGCCTTCGTCGTGTCGCTGTGACGTAATCGGCCTTAAAATGCGGACTTTAAGGCTGCAGACCCCAAATCCGGTCATTGGTACATCCTGGCTTGTGTAGTTACTAGGTAACAAAAGCTCAACACTGCCCCTAGCGTCCTGGAGCACTTCCGTTGTGTTTTGGAATTTGCATGTGCTTTGGGGTTTACAAGTGTTTTGGAGTTTGCATGTGTTTTGGAGTTTGCATGTGTTTTGGAGTTTGCAAGTGTTTTGGAGTTTGCATGTGTTTTGGAGTTTGCAAGTGTTTTGGAGTTTGCAAGTGTTTTGGAGTTTGCATGTGTTTTGGAGTTTGCATGTGTTTTGGAGTTTGCAAGTGTTTTGGAGTTTGCATGTGTTTTGGAGTTTGCAAGTGTTTTGGAGTTTGCAAGTGTTTTGGAGTTTGTACGTGCTTTGTCTCTAGGGGCCACCGTAAAACTGGCCAGCCATCTAAATCATTGCAGGGGGAATGGCTTTCACAACTTTAATTAATTTACTTTGAGTACATGATATGGCACATTTATCTATGAATTTGTTATATGTTAACATCCATTGAACCATCAATTGCTTCAAAATCAATCGCATTCAAACCTCCTTCTTCAAATGACTTCACTATATCATTCTTCCTAATATAATGTTGCTTGTTTCTCCAAATGTAATTGAAATTAATTTGATTTATATTATTGATTAGGACCCGGCCCAAGTAGACCGCGAAGGCCGGGTCCTCCGAAGGATGCAGTCTACGTTTTGGGACATAGCTAGTGAGTGAATACTGTGAAAACCATTAGCGGGTGAATCAACACATAGTGTTGTCACTTGCACAAAGCACATGAAGATTACACTATGAAATAAGTTATCTAGAAGTTTGAATTAAATTGGGGACGCAGATAAGCTACACAAAAACACCACTGTGTGTTAGAACAGGAACAGGAAGTGATACTCTATCCCAGAGAGAGCGAACACCAAGTGACAGCGCCACCCTTACAGTGTAAACACTCCAACACTTTACATAGGCACATAGGCTAGGGCACTGATATTAACAGCTGATCGTTTATCAATAATTCTACAAATCACAATAACAATCACGGATAACAATCAGAAGATCAATATGAGGTCCATTTATTTCTTTGCCCTATGTTTTGTCTGACAGGTGAAGAAGGCGAGGAAGTGGAGCTGTAAACTGTGTGGAGAGAAACAGTCATTGCTGAAGGTCAGAATCTATCTGTCGCTTTATCAATAACAATATCATCAATTCATGCTTTTATTTTTAAGTTCTAAACCTTATATTGATCTGTAATCATTAACAAACAGAAAGAAAACACCTGTTGACTGTGTTCACTCGTACCCTACTGCTTTGAATAACCTTTATTGCTGTACTTTCTGTTCTCTGGCTAGTCTTCGTGGGTGTCACGCAGGATGGTTCATGGGTATCATTAATGTATAAACTGTGTTTCTTATCAATCAGAGGTCACATAAACAGCTCAGTGTGAGGATGTCATTGCATTCACCAGCCTGCTCTTAGTTTATCCTGTGACTGATCGATCTCATCTGATTGAACGGTAGGAGTTTGGGCGGGGCAATGCGGCAGACTGCAGACGTCACGTTCAGAAACTAAACGCCATGAGAGGAGCCATGATGGAGGAGCAAGAGCACCATTCTTGGTCACTATGGTAACCAGGTTTCAGTTCCACTGTGTGTTGTAGCCCCGCCCTCTTTTAACATCACCAGGTGTTCACAGGTCTTTCCCGTTTACAGGAAGCAGGAGCAGCAGGAGAAGCAGCAGGAGGACGAGGAGCAGACAGACGAACCGGTGAGCCGCTGGAGCAAATACTTGGACACACCTGAGGAGGTGGAGCAAGACGATGAGGCAGAGCCTGAGGAGAAGGATTTAGGAAATCGAAGGCAGCTCCATGGCATCAAGATGACTGACAGGTGAATGTTGACAGGTGTTGTTGGAGGCATCATCATCATCACAGGCATGAATGTTAGGGTAAGGAACTGTTGAATTAATTTAGGATCGTCTCTGATCCTCCGGCTCAACTTAGTTACTGAAAGATTTAAGTCAAGTCAGCTTTGTTTGTACAGCATGTTTAAAAGTTTTGGCCAGAACAGAGTGACGATAAAAGAAGAACTACAGGAACACCTGTACAAGCATCAGCTGGATAGTCATCTGGTAGATCTTCGGAGGATCCAGGCTTCAAGCCTCGCCATGATCCTGTCATTCAGGTCCTCTCACAGCTATCCTTCTTCCATCCCACTTGGGGATCTCAGCTTGTTGTCCTGGCTCAACCTTACCGTAGCATGTGTGTTGTACCCTAACATGTGAATGTTGGAACACTGAGCTTCTAGTTGTTTCAGTTCAATAAGATTCAAGGAAACCGTCTCCGCTGGGGTTACCGCCTTCATCTTTATCTGTGGGGTGGCTGTAGCTCAGGAGGTAGAGCAGGTCGTCTGCTGATCGGAAGGTTGGTGGTTTGATCCTTGGCTCCTCCAGTCTGCATGCCAAGTATCCTTGGGCAAGATACTAACCCCAAGTTGCTCTCCGATGCATCCATCAGAGCGTGAATGTTGTTAGAAAAGAGGCTTGTTGAAGCATGGGGTCGATGTGGAACTTGCTAAGGAGCATTAAACCAAATATCAGTGGAGGTTTGTGTACATATTTGAGCCTGTGTGGATCTGAGAAAATCCCACATAAATTCAGACTCGTTTTTAAAGACATTTGGAGGAACAGCAGTTCATTACTCATTCATGATGAGTGGCTCACAAAGAGTACTTAGAGTTCAGCATCACTAATCACACTGAAATCATCGCTTTGACCTGTGACAGGAAGAGGAAGCGAGCTGAGGAAGCAGGACCAGAGGATGTCCACAGATCTGAACAGGTAAACAGAGCTGCTCACCTTCAGCGCTCAGACCCATGACCTTCAGACTGTGAGAAGAGCAGAATGCCTCCTCGTCATGTACTTGACCTTTAACCTTTGCTCTTCTCTGCAGCTAAACTGTATGAAACTCCAAACACCTTCAACCATAAACACCTGTAGCCCCACCCTCTTCACCACCAGGTGGGCTAATTTCCTCAGCCCTGACTCAAAGGTGCAGGAGGGGGAGAAGCCTGCAGTTGGAGAGTGGAGTCAGTCTGTAAGTGGTGTCGCTGCTCCCTCCTGCTCTGGAATAATCAGCAGGCCCCGCCCTCTTCTTCCTGTTACCTCCATGTTCGACAGCGGCGAGAACTTTAACTTTGACGACGACTTCCTTGTTAAACGTCTCCCAGAGTGATTGTGCATTTGTTTGTTTCTAAAGAGGAGACTCTGACAGACTGTGCTTTTCTTCATGCTTTTATTGCTCACACAGAAACGTTTACATGATGATCAATAAAGAGAACAGAAACACTGATTAATGGACAGTATTGATTAACATTCAGACAACAGAGCAGAAATAATCAGATGGATGTTGTGACATCGTGATGATATCATCAGTGCTAGTGTGGGCGGGGTTGCTTGGCATACTGGATGGCGTCCAGCGCAGCGCCGATGTCAAAGTTCTTGGCCTGAAGGAGGCGGGTGAGCCAGCCGCCTTCGTCAGTGAAACCCATCGAGAGCATCGAGGCAAGCGACTCAACCAGGCGGGGGTCAGCCTCTGAGGGCAAAAGGTCAGAGGTCAGCAGGGTTTAGAGGTCAGTACTAACAGGACTAAAGTCACAGAGTGTGGACGCCAGCTTACCTTGAGGCAGGTGTGGGTACAGTGCCGCCTCCCTCAGCCCGCTGGGGCCCGCCTGCCCCTCAGACAGGGGCCCCTGCTCCTGGTTGTCGGGCCGCAGGGACTGCAGTTCCCCTGTGGAGGGGTCGACCTCTTTGGAGCTCAGGTGGGTCCACTCCTCATCAGAGTCCTTGCTCACCTGAGGGTCACCACGCTAAAAGGTCACAGGAGATGTTAAAAGGGAGTTCTTCCTCCCTGCTGTCCCGTCAGGATCAGCTGATTGTTCTTTCTTCTGATATTTACATCATGAAGCACTTTGAGGTTTTATAAAAATAAAAGTTACCTTTGCTCCTAGACTGGCCCCGCCCTCACTGCTCGTATGCTCCATTTCCTCATCGCCCTCACCCCCCCCACTCTGAGTAGGTGGGGTCACCTTGGTCCGTTGGCCCTCATGCTCCACGTCGATGTCCACATCGATACCTGTGTAAAACACACACACCACTTCCTGTTTTAGAGCCAGCTAGAGATGTTCACTCATCTCACATGCACAAACACAGTGACGTCATAGTCTTTACCTTACAGCATCAAACAACTGTTTAAATAAGACTGACACTCACCTAGTGGGCTCAACATGGCTGCCACGCCCTCGCCAATGTTCTTCAGGAAGTCCACGTTGGTCTGAGAGCCTGCAAGGAGAAATGAAAGATGTTTTAAAATCACACAGATGTCACACAACATTATTTTAGTGCTGTGACAGGATGTTTAAAGGGCCACACAAACGCGGCTCTGATGTCATGACCATTCAGTCCGCACACGGTCTTTTTATTTTGAAATGTTGCTGCATTTTCCCTCTTGTACATCGCTTCCTGACCTTATCTGCTCTGATCTGACTTATTGATCAAGTATCACTTTAACCAAGATGGCAGAACTCACCAGAGGGGGTGTTGGCATCAGCAGCAGGTTTGGAAGGGCTAGACTCGTTCTGGTCCGGGTCGTTGTCCTGGTTCTGAGCCTGGTTCTGGTTCAGGTTCCACATGCAGTGTCTCATCCTCTTCATCCACTTCCCCCGAGGAAACCACTGAAAAACACAGCCTCGCAGTCATGTTTTGAAGGGCCTGAACAGGACACCTGCAGACCTGCACCTGCTTAGACTCACCTGCAGTGGGTGCCAAATGGGCAGAAGAGCGTGCTCAGTGTGCTTCCCCTTAGCCTGGCAGGAGGAGCAGAGGTCGTAGTTCGGACACACTGAACACTTGAAGCGGGTCCCGATCACAGGGCCATCACAGCCATCACAGGTAACGTTGGGGTGCATGGTGTAGGGTGGGGCCACGTGAGGAGGAGGTGGACCCATGTGTGGCCCATGGGGCGGGGATTGAGGACCTCCAGCATGGGGAGGTGGAGGACCTCCAGCAGGGGAAGGGGGAGGCCCAAAGGCAAAGGGAGGGAAGGCATGGAGAGGGAAGTCCCGTCTGTGCTCCTTCTTCTCTGTAAGAATGAAGCTTTATTAGCACAGCTGGAGGACGGATACAGCGAGCAATAACATTTATACAAACCGCAAACATACCTCGGATGAAGAGGCGGAAGGTGGAGTCCTTCATGCACCCCAGACCCATCATGAGCTCATCATCAGAGGAGAAGGCCACCAGGTCCCCATCTTCATCTGCAACACCATCATCATCATCAATAGTCACACACTGGTGAACTACAAAGGCTGCAGGTGACTTTCTAATTACAGACCAACTTTGAGGGTGTTTGTCCGTTTACATGACTATAAATAAAGATTAATTCGACAGCTGATTACGGTTTCATGTGTTTACAGGGAAACGGGTGAGTCTGGTCAGGTGAGTGTGCGCCTGCGCACTAACTCAGTTACGTCCCCACTCTCACAGTCACAACTTAAAACAATCAATAAGAATCCAGGAAGCGATCAGAGTGTAATTCCCTAATCTGAACCCCCGCGCGCTCACCTCGGTAAAACAGGTTGAAGTTGTTCAGGTTTCCAAACACGTCCGCAGTTTTCCTGCTCAGGTACTCGAAGCTGCAGGACACGTCCTGATCCACCGCGAACCTGCGGATCTCCTTCACCGCCTCGTCCTTCCCCAGCAGGTAGGCCTTAACAGTCACCGACATCCTGCCGCTGACACCGGGTACACCTGTGTCTCTGTACGCTGATCGTCAACCGGAGGCTGTGTGTATGTCTGCGTGTTGTTCGCTGATAGTCAACCGGAGGCCGGGTTTATGTCTATGTCCGCTGAGAGGTGTCCAGGTCCGGGAGTTGGTGAGTTTGTGACGCACTTTGAAATCTCTCGCTCTGCTTTATGTTTACTTCCGCGACAAACGTGGGAAACGACGTCTGTGACGTCAGGGAAGTAAACACAGATTTGGCCTTCTATTGGCTTTTTCTCAGAGTCCCGCCCACAGGACCAATGGCAATCGAGGAATGACTCAGCGGCTTTCCAATGAGGTACTTTCCCTGAGTCATGTGACCTGTTTAGAGTTCATAATAAAATATCGCAAAGTCATCGTTACAAGACGGTTTCAACACCTGATCACAGAGCAGGCTTTCGATATGAAACTAATTATCAATAAGCAGGCGGACTGATCAGAGCTCACAGCTGACGGGGTTTGGATTAATAAATCAACATTCTGGCTCTGCTGCTTACTCTCCAATCAAAACCGAAGATATGCTCATGGTCACGTGACTGAAGCCTTTTAAACCTGATCCTGAAATCTGGACAAAACCTTTCAACTGATAACTCAACCTTTATCTCTAAAAACACCAAGTAAACAATCAGGGACATTTTAAATAAAGTTTAAAACTTCAGAACGAGTGTCCAAGTTCTCAAGTCTGACTGATTTATTGATCTTTGACACGTTTCATGTTTATTAAACTTAACTGTTTTTCTGTCAGCCTAGGCCAATCAGCAGCAACTCTTCAGTCAGCTGACTCTGAGTCACTGCAGACAGGAGACGTGACGCAGAGTCACAAGTTAGTCTTGTGACTCTGCGATCCACTACCCATAATTCACCAGTGCAAGCATCCCCCCCCCCCCCCAACACACACACCACACACACACACCACACACACAGAGTCAGACTAAAACAGTGCAGTGTGTGTGAGTATGAGTACTTCCCGTACTCTGATTACAGAAAGTACATTGTGCAGTATTATTCTCCACATTACTGCCGTAACTTTGTAGATCCATCAGCTGATCAATGAGTGAAACAAATCAAAATTTATTTCAGCTTTAACAAACAAATCAATACACATGAATCATTAATCCATAATGTTTACCAGCTATGACTGAACACTTTAATGTCCAAAGAGGCGAACACACAAAAAAGAAAAAAAAAAATACAATTCAGCAGCAAATAACACCAACATCATGGCCTGTGGTCCAATGGCAGCAGGACTCAGCTGTGGTCTCAGAGTGATGTCAGATGTACAGGGGGTGGTACTGGCGGTGAGTAAGTCTCTTCCTGCAGGTGGGACAGGTGTGTGATGATGTCAGAGAGTCTCTCAAACACTGACTGCAGAACACGTGACCACAACGGGTGGACACGACCAATCGGCTGCTCCCAACGATCTGCGAAAAAAAGAAAAAAGAAGCAAACAAAGAAATTAAAAAACAACACAAAACAAAAACAGCCAATTAGAGCAATGCACTCAAACGTCACTGTAATACTTTCAAAGTAAAACACAAAACCAGACTGAAACCTTCAAAATAAGAGTCAGCATATGTATGTTTATTGATTAGGTTCATTGATCAGTGGCCATGTGAATGTAGTAAAGCCTGTATTTCATTACTCACAATGCCTCAGGAAGCACACATCTCATCAAGCATTGTGTTGGACTATTTTTAGGCACACTTGAGTCACCAACACCAATTTGTTCTGAGCACGCTCACACTGAAGGAAATGTCCCCTGCATTAAATCAGCAGCGAGCTGAGGGATGTAAAGTCGATCTTGAAGGTTACTCAGAGCTCACACTAGCTGTGTCCCAATTCTTAGGCCGCATCCTTTGGGGGACCCAGGCTTCGTGGTCTACGTGAGCTGGGTCCTCCGAAGATAGAGAAGGCCAGAAACAAGAAGACAGCCGCATGTAGCAATGATGGTGTTTGCTAGTTCACCTTACTGCATTAATTTAATAATGTGGTTAGCCTACTCAACGTAAATTACAGACGAACAACATTAAGCTACTCACGCAGAGAAGAACGGCTGCTGCTGCCATCATCACTTCTGCTACACTGGCAGGGCTAGGGGCCAGGACTCTACTCTTCGGGTTTTTGGGGGATGTTGCTAACTCCGGGTCCGATAACAGGCACCACACCCGCAGTAGATGTGCACGGTGTGAGGTCTCGCAGCAAGCTATCAAATACGGCGCATTTCTCGGCTTTTTTTTAAAAAAAAAAAAAAACGCTATGCGTCGCCAGGTGTTTCATCGGATTTGAGGTGTTACCTCCTTTGACAGTATCACAGTATCAGCTTAAAGCACTTGTTGCAGCTGCTGAGTTTGCATAATTTGCTGTGAAGTACAACCAGACTTTTGACCGCTTCGCCTGGGGCATTTTTAATCTGTAGCTCTGCTGTGAAAGAACGTACGAACCTGGGCCCGCCTACTATCCACGGAAACGTAAAATGATTGGCTAGGATCTAAAGTGTATCACAGCTCAGGAAGAAAAAAGCACCGAAATGTGCACTGCTTTTCGATGTGGTTACTACCGTCAGAACCAGTGCCATCATGGCACCGGATACCGGTAGCCATCCCTCATATTATATACATATTATATTACATACACACACACGTGTGTGTATGTCTGTATGTCTATATATATATATATTAGGGGTGCAACGATACTCGTATCGATATCGAACCGTTCGATACAGTGCTTTCGGTTCGGTACGCATATGTATCGAACGATACAACATTTTTAATTTATTTTATCAACTTTCCTTCTGATGATGCTGTCTGTGTTGAGCGCTCAGTGGATCTGCGCTCGACAGTGCAGCCTAGGCGGAGTAGTCGAACACAGATTCACTGAGCGCAGGGCAAGCTAGCGAGACAGAAGCTAGGCTAGTTGCAACATGGCAAATTGAACCTCCCCCACCCTCATTCAGATCTGGCGTTTGGAACTATTTTGGTTTTCATGTGATGTATGACCCTGAAGGTAAGCCTGTCATGGACAAAAGTAAAACAGTATGTTGGATGTGCCAGCAATGCTCAATTGGTGGGAACTAGTGTGTTAGCGCAGTTAGCTCGTTAATGTGTTGACGTCTTCCAGCCCCACTCATGAGGTGATCCGCGGTAGCTCGTTAACGGAGATTTGCCGTGTTGTGACGTTAGTGTCATTTCAGATTTACGCTGACAGCACTAGTGGGAACACAACCAATATGACTGCACATTTACTCCGACATCATCCTAGTGCAAAGACAAGTGGAAGCAGAGAAAAACAACAAGCAGCATGCTACAAACTTTACCCGAGTCATTTAGACAGCCGTTAGCACACGATTCTCCTTATGGGGACCTGATATGTTTAATATGCTGCTGAGAATATAGCCCAGAAGAAGCGTATAGTATAGCTTTTATTTTGGAAAGAGACATTTCTCCATAATAAACTCTCTTTTCCAAAGATGAGTGATTCCTCAATCAGATACAGGGCTCGCAAAATCGCTAGCCCGACGTCCTGGGGCTTTTTTCCAGTCGGGCTACCAAAATCTATCTCTGCCCTGCCCGTCGGCCTATCCTAGGAAGGAAAAATATATGTCAATGCTTTTGCATTCTTTTGGAAATGTAGCTGGGTAATTATGTCATTGGCATCGGCCACTGTCAATATGTGACATACTGAAATCGCGTTTGAATTTGCGCTTGTTTTTTGCTTTCACTTTGCAATCGCGTGAACTGTGTATAGAGAGCGACAGTACTGATTGGTGAGTGATGATAATTTGCGCACCAATTCCTCTGACATCGTCTTATCAATCGTTAGCTTACTATGCAAACATGACAAGTGAAATCTCCCGCAGCTTAAACATGTGAGAGGTTGATCGCGCAGAGAATCGCTGAGCGTTATGTTAGTGCGTGTGTAAAAGCAGCAGGATATATATTTTAGTTCTGCTGAGCCAAATAAGACAGGTCAGCGTGAAGAAGTGACAGCCAAAGAAAAGCTTACCACAAAACGGAAAGGTTATGACAAATCAGACTATAAGGAAAAAAGAAAGTGCAGCTTTATGGTTTCATGGACAAAAGAATTTCTGTGGCTGCAATATGACGAGCTAAATAACCAGGGCTGCACATAAGTGGTCCGCAGGTGCGCATTCGCTGTCAAAATAAAATTTAATAAATGACAAATTAATAAAAAGGCATGAACATTTTTTTTGTATCGAAAAAATATCGAACCGTGACACCAAAGTATCGAACCGAACCGAACCGTGAATTTTGTGTATCGTTGCACCCCTAATATATATATATATATATATATATATATATATATATATATATATATATATATAGACATACACATACATACATGTTTAACCTGAGTAGCCAAAGACGGCGGCAGGTCTGATAACGATGTGCCGGGTGTCCGCTGTTCTCTAGTGAGCCTCAACCTCCCGGCTAGCGGGTAACAGACATCTCCAAAAACGTTGCACTTTTGCAAATATGCGATATCTTGATAAAGCAGATATTTGAACTTTACACAGCTACTTTCTCGCCTGGAAATATTTTAAAAGTTTATTTTGTGACCCAGAAAGATTAATAAGAGTAATATTAAAACTAAGTAGCGGCCGCCATTGTTGGCAACTGGAATTGACTGGGCCGCGATATGAATTCTGGGATATAGTGGGCCACGAAGGACACACCCGACCCATCCTTCAAAATCTGGGAAAATGAAGGACGCATTTGGAGGAGCCTTCAATTTGGGACAGCCTACCTCACGTCGTTCAAATTCCACCTCAGGAGGATACGGCCTAGGTTTTGGGACACAGCTAGTGAATGCTGCTCGGTTTGCAGTCCTGAATATCATGGCACAAGCAGGATTCACTGCACTGTTAATGTTAACTATGTTATATTGCTGCCTCTGTTCGGTGGTGTCGAGCCAAACGGACTTTAACGCGTGTTTGAACGAGCCGACGGTTCACTCGTTAAGCTGAAAGAAAGATGCTTTAATCACAGAGTCACACATGTGTCCACTGTACCAGCTGGGAACTCTTCTTGTTTAGCACTCGTAATAACACAAACACTAAATCCTCCTTCTCTTGTGCTGTTGTGTAGCAGTGTGAGACTGTCACCTGTCTGTCTGTCCTGCACTCTCTCTCTGTTTCTTTCTCTCTGATTGTGGAATAAAAGTATGAACATGTGTTTATAAGTTTGAATCCTGCAGCTTATCACACATTTGATTTCCATGTGTGACAACTGCAAGTGTCCAGAGTGAGGACAGACTGAGGGACCCACTGCTGCACATCATCTGTGAGGCTTTGCACCCCTGATGATCCACCAGGACAAACTCAGCAGTGTGTGAGGAAGAGGAGGAGGAAGAGCCAGCAGCAGCTGACAGATGGAGAGAATAGACAGACTGTTCCCTGTTTGTGAAGGACTGCTAGAAAAGTTTAACATCACTAACTGTCTGTCCTGAATCAGTCTTATTAGATAATGTTCAAATAATTGTATCATTCCAGTGTTTTCAGTGTGGGAGAAAGTACTCAGGGCCTTCAAGTTACACACTATGAAAGGCAGCAACAAGTTTAATGTTCAGAAACCTAAAGTATGTATCAGCAGCTGAATGGAGCTAAAAATAAATGTTGGTTTCAGTTCTATGAAGCTTTGAGTATTTTGGATCAGTAGCACTGCTGTGTTTGTTGCATCATATTGCTGTAATTGTTTATATGCTTTATATATTCTGAGGTAAGTTGATCTATAGTGTTACATCATATTCTATAAGGATGTTATGTTTGTAGACTTTCTGAGCACGCTCACCCTGAAGGAAGCGTCCTCGGAGCTCACACTGAGCATGTGCAGCAGGATAAAGAAAGAACCTCGCTGCTGGCACTCTGTGTCAATAAAGTTAATTTTTCTGCTTTATTCATGCTGAACAGTCTGAACACACACACACACACACACACACACACACACACACACACACACACACACACACACACACACGTGTGACTGACCTCTGAGTATCCGTCCAGACACACAGGACAGCTGATTGTCCCTGGAGTTGACCTGAAACACAAAAACATTTTGAGTGAGGTCACTGACTGTATCACCTGCATAAGTGTGTAGGGGTTGGTGTATCACCTGGAGGTGTTTGTCGGTGGCAGGAGGGTGGCACTGAGGACGGGGGGTGTGTCTTCATCTTCATCGCTGCTAACAAGATAACTCTGTACAGGTGGTCTCCAGTTCTGAGAACCTGAGTGAAAACAGTCACACAGTCACCGCTTCCTTAGTGAGAGCTCAGGCCTCAATCTAGTCTTTGGAACACAAAGTCTGACTTACCCTCATCCACCAGCTGAAGTTGTGGATACAGCAGGAAAAACAAAAAAACAAACACAGAAGAAGAATTAGACATTAGCACACTTCCTCTGTGTGTGTGTGTGTGTGTGTGTGTGTGTGTGTGAGAGAGAGAGAGAGTTACCAGCACAGAGTCATTGTTGGTAGTCAGGTCGACCACAGCAGCTTCTGCTCCACTCTCACAGGTGAGATCCACGACCACCTCCTCCTCACCTGAACACACACAACCACAAACTCAGATTCGTGTAGATGCTCTGCCCACACTTACAAAGAGGGGAGGAGCCTGTGTTAGCCTGACATGCGGCACCGTTTCCATCCAACGGTGTCACAGCGTGGCGATGAAATGGATTCACTGTACGCCTGCATCAGTCAGATAATTAAAAGAAAAAGAAAAAGAAAAAAGGAGGCGAGCAGTCCAAGCGAAGCAGATGAGAAGATTCAACCATTCATCATTCTCAACGTTACCCGACATCAGTGATGTAACGCGGCTCCATCTTTACGATCAAAGTGTTTCATCTCCAAGTCTGGTGATTTTATCGATAACCAATAATCAGGTAAACAAATCGAGATAAACGGGCATGAACACTGTCAAACATCTGGATTCTTGTGGTCAGCTTGTGGTTCTTAATACCCAAAGTGGCTCCATTTGGCGGTGCCCAGCACGAACGACTTTAAGGAGCAGAGAGGTCCCCCACACAGCTGTGACTGTCCCGTTTTTGGTCACCTGTGTGTCAGACGTGTGGTCGCGAGTTTCAGGTGTTAAAGTCAAGTGTTAATCACACCTCTGATGAATTTCTAACTGTCAGGTGGATTTTGTTTCCTCTGGGCTGCAGGTGTGTCAGTGATCAGGAGACACCAGGAAACCCACTGACTGCATTTTCAGGTGTGGGAGGTCACCTTCAGCAGACAGCTCAGGTATGTTTATTTCTCTTAGCAGTGAGGACCTGCTACTTACATCGGTTCCGGTGAGGTCTGAACATGTTTTTCCCTTCAGTTTTACCTCGAAAAGAAGCAGCTCTCTGATTGGCCGAGAGGTTGAGTGTGTCTAGATGAGTCAGGTCTGGTCTGAAAACACCTGTAGATGCAGGCCTATCAATGACTGTTCGATCAGTCGGAAAGTGAGTGTACTGATCGGGACTGACCGTCCATCACATCAATGGTCTCTGTTGGGGTGGTGGGATCACTGTCGGCGTTCGCCGTCCTCCTGGTACTCGCAGCTCTCCCGCTCTTGGCATTGTGTCTAGAAACCGGAGGACTTTGTGGGCTCCGCCTCTTCCTCTGAACCTGAAAATAGAACAGCAGGAGGTGGAGCTTAACACACTTGACCAAGTAAACACCAGCTGACAGTGTGACAGCTGAACAGGTTATACCACAGAAGAAGAAGATGACTTACAGAGCTGCTCATCTCTGACTTAATGATTCACCTTCACGGCACAGGTGAGGATGGAGACCAGAGAAACAGCTCAGGTACCTGCACCTGTAACAGCTGGAGTGTTATTGATTGTCGGTTTTAGACATGAATCAGTCTGCTTTGATCCACCTGTGACGATACCCTGCAGCCAATCAGTAACAACCCTCGGTAATTCTTTTAATGAATCCATGCTGTGAGATTTAAGAAAATAAAACTACATAAACATGGAAGAACAGAGTCCCACACGTTTCATACACACCTCAGCCAGGTGTGTATGAATCCATCTGATCCTTGTTCATAGGGGAACAGGTATCTTGCTTCCTTTAGCATAAGAGATGCTGGAGCATCCTTTATGAAAGGGGAGGGGAAAAAACATCTGACTACGCATGAAAACAAACATGACCAAAGTGGATCATGTAAATGTTCCTTCTGACTCCATTTTCCATTCCATCCATACCCCGCTGATAGATTTATAGTTTTGAACAGCAGCGGTTAAACTCACAGCTGAGCATCACACTGCTGGAATAAAAACTACTTCCTGTTGAGGTACTGTTGCACAAAGAACGCTGTACGAGCTAAAATTATGATCTATATCAGGGGTAGGAAACTCCAGGCCTCAAGTGCCGGTGTCCTGCAGGTTTTAGATGTGTCCTTGATCAAACACAGCTGATTCAAATGGCTAAATTACCTCCGCAACATGTCTTGAAGTTCTCCAGGGGTCTGGTAATGAACTAATCATTTGATTCAGGTGTGTTGACCCAGGGTGAGATCTAAAACCTGCAGGACTCGAGGCCTGGCATTGCCTACCCCCGATCTATATGAACAAAGTATGCTCAAGGTTCTGTATGATCAGTGTTCATTAATGATGTCCTTTGTTGTGGTACTGTAGGGTTTGTGTTTACTTCAGGTCAGCTGGAATCAGTGGTGATGGAGGAAATTTAATGCAGTCGCAGAATTCCTCCTCAAAAGGTGCTGCGACAGCAGTATCTGGATATTATATGCAATGGGACAAATTTACTCTGTGAGGTAGCAGAAGCAGCTGAATTAGTGACTCCCAAGGAGGGAGCGTGAAGGCTGCTAACCAAAATAACCCAGCGCAAACTCAGGTTTTACGCATTTTTTTTCTCTAAAAACAGCGATGGAATTTAGATAAGAGATCTGGATGAAAGAAAATAAATCTGTAGTCCATGTTCTGCAGTGTCACGCTGTTAAAAGAAACGAGTGTGAGGCCGTTCCTTTCCTCAGCGTACGTCTCCTACCCACCTTTCCTTTACCTCAATGATCCTTCCACCGAGGGCAAGTAAAAGAGGTTAGGAAAAGGAAACAGGAGGGACCTTTGAAACTCGCACCTTTTCTCCGTACCAGAAGCTGCTTCGTCTCTGTTCAGAAAGTCAAGAGTTCCTAATCTGAGCCTGATACATAAAACCAGGACCAGCTAAACCCGTGGAGCTACAGGGATCACACTAAGGTCACCAGGAGCCGAAAGAAACGCTTTTGGTGACCCAGTGACCCTGCTGTCACCGATGATGATGATGATGGAGTTTTATCTTTACAAGAATTAGAAACACGGCCTGGCTCTTCAAGATTTAAACAGTAGATTCAGACACACCGATACTTTAAATGTGACATGTGTGCAGTTGAGCTTAAACTTTACTTACTGTTAGCAATAAACTGTTAGCTTCCGCTGTCACCGTCACTGCTCCTCTTAGCAGTTCACTTTTAGCCGTTAGCACCTCTCTCTTCGTCACTGTGGTTTCTACCGTTAGCGTGAAGCTCGCGTGTGTGTCAGCGACAGATTTCCGGCCTCAAACATTTTAGTAGAGTAAAAAAATAATTAAGTCGAATAAACGTACTGCAGAGGCTACCGTTAGCTACTGTCCGTCTCACAGCCGCTTCTTTTGTACCGGAAGTGTTCATAAACGCCGGCTCAATGGCGCCCCCTGCTGCCTCACGCGTGCATCGCAGCGTCCACTGATTGAAGGGAAGACCTTTTTGTATATCTTTATGGTTTTGTTTACAGTTTATTTTATGTACTCAGACTGAACTACCTGACATGTACTTCAAAGTACTCCAGTAAAAGTACGTTACTGTGTGGTTACTGCAGGGAAAAAGGCTATAAAAACACAGGACATTCAAATGAAACTGTTTAAATAACTCAGTCAGTCGCTGAAATCAAACTATATTCACCTCAAAGTTACATTGGATTGGATTAGTAACACCTGAAAGGAGAACCTGACCTGGGACATTTAACTTGTTTTATTTTAAACATGACTGTATTTATTTTGTTTGTAGTTACTGATGAGGATACTAAAACTCAGAGACACAAGGAACCTTTCCACTGTGTCAAGCCCGACCCGCTCAGTCTACCTGAACCATTGAAACTCAGATGTAGGAAAATCCAGACCCGTCACAAAGAGCCTGGAGATGAACCTTCACATTTCAGATGATTCATGTCTCCAAACAGGAAGTGATGATCAGCTCACATCATCACCACATGCCTGCTCCACCTTTGTGGCCTCTTTGGATTCAGTGCAGAAATGACCTCATTTCACCACTTTTAATGTCATCTGATAAAACAGGTGACAAAAAAAGGAGCATTTGTGGAGTTTGTTGCTCTGTGGACTCAGTAACACTGTGATGGAAACAGCGTCCATGAGACAGATCATATTCCCATCCACAAACTAAACTCACTTCACCTCACTGATGTTGGCATGTTCCAGCAGGTCACATAAATGAGAACAGGTGAAACTGTCCTCATTAGACATAAAAACTGTAAAATGAAAAAACCTCAAAATCATTCTGCTACGTTCCTGCTGCATACGCAATCTAGAGCAGGGGTGGAGAACTCCAGGCCTCAACGTCCTGCAGGTTTTAGACGTGTCTGCTGATTTAAATGGCTAAATGACCTCAACATGTCTTGAAGTTCTCCAGAGGCCTGTTAATGAAGTAATCATTTGATTCGGGTGTACCAAGATCTAAAACCTGCAGCCCCTCGAGGCCTGGAGTTCCTACCCCCTCCCAGACTTTCTGTGACTGAAGTAAAAATGAAGCCATGTGAATCCTGCCTGATCACAGCAAGCCTCTGACGAGCTCCTGACAGGAATCAGTTGTGTCAGCCATACCTATCTATCACCTGAGTTTGTCAGCCATCCTCAAGGTTTCTTTTCCTGGAGTGAAAGTGCGTTGCTATGAATTCTGGGATGTCATGGCTGCTTCTATGGTCATAAATGAGCCACACTGAAAACATGCTGTGAATAAAAGGCTCGATCTGCATGCACATGTGCATTTACCTGCAAAACCACAAACAGGCAGGAAACAGAACTGAACATTTTATTTTCACAATAAAAGCTTCACACAAACAGCCATCTACTTCCTGTCTACATGCTAATTAGCACAAGGCTGCCAGCAGTGCTTTCTGGTATTGTAGTGCTGAAGGTGAGCCGGTGCAGAGGGAGTGCTCAGTTCATGGCGAGGAACATCCAGCCGGGCCCTTCAGAATATGTTTTAAGGCCCGCCCTTCATGAACGCCATCAGGAGAACGCCTAGCAAGCCGGAGCAACTGGACACAGAACAGGTAATGAGAGAGAGACACACCTGAATACAGCACAGCTGAGACCATCTCACAAAACATACTCCCTGAAGCACTTAAAGAAATGTTTCTTTCTGTAAATCAAACTCTGGCCCCGCCTCTGCCTCACCTGTCTCGGTGTCACACCCATCTCTGGACTGACTGGACCGAATTTTTGTTCCTCTTAAATTGACTAAATTCAGTCTTTGGAGTCACAGGTGAGTCTGTACTTGTCAGGTGTTTCTCCGTGCATCAGTACAAGGAAAATCTAACAGATAGGTTAAGCTGACAATCTGATCGCACCTGCCGAGTTCACACAAACTTCCTGTGGGTCTCGTCACTGTGTGCCGTTAACTTGATGTGCATTCACCTGCAGCTCTAAGTGGAGGTGAAGGTCATGTGATCCACCTGGTTCATCTTCATGTGGTTGTCGAGGATCTGAAACATTTCCTGGATGTTCGGGACATAACCAGACTGAAGCTTCGACCACAGGGGCACATCTGAGGGGACGACAGAAAGCGTTACACCAGGAAATGAGGTCAGAGGAATGTCCCTACCTCATCTCCACAAGGAAACCTGGGTGTGTTTGTACAGTTCAAAAATGACCTCTCACCTCCTGTTTAGGAGAAGGTAACTCAGACTCGTATGGTGAAACTACAACATCCAGAGGCAGGCCGCACCTCTTACTTCCCCTTGTGTTCTGAGCTCGTCATCATCCACAGTTTTAAAGAGGCAGGCAGCACGATTCATTGAGTAACTCCAATTATAACTTTATTATTTAAAAAAAAAATCCTTGATTCTTCATTTAACGGACGGCACTTTAATAACAACAACAACGTACTTCTGATCTGGTTTCTCTCATATCACGTCATTGTACACACAATTAATAACAAAATAAATACATTAATCTGCATGTTAGGGTGAATTGTTAAATGTTTGTCATTTTTATGTTTACCATTTGTACATTGTTTTAATTCTGTGAAAGGAATTCTTTCTGTCCTCCCCTCCCCAGATTCTCGAGGTTCTAGGTGGGGGGGCTGCAGTGTTTTATTACAGACACATCCTTGTGCTTTTGATGTAAGCTTCCTGCGTTTAAGACCCTTTGGTCAGCAGGAGGTCTAACACACACACACATAACACACATACACACACACATAACACACACATAACACACACACACACATAACACACACACACACTCTCATAACACACACACACACTCTCAACACATACACACATTCTCAACACATACACACACACACACTCTCACATAACACACACACACACACACTCACATAACACACACACACACACACTCACATAACACACACACACACACACTCTCACATACACACACACACACACACTCTCACATAACACACACACTCTCACATAACACACACACACACACACACACACTCACATAACACACACACACACACACTCACATAACACACACACACACACTCTCACATAACACACACACACACACACACACTCACATAACACACTCACACACACACACACACACACACACTCTCACATAACACACTCACATAACACACACACACACACTCTCACACACACACACACACACACACACACACACACACACTCTCTCACACACACACACACACACACACACACACTCTCACACACACACACACACACACTCTCACATACACACACACACACACTCTCACATAACACACACACACACTCTCACATAACACACACACACACACACACACACTCACATAACACACACACACACACACTCTCACACACACACACACACACACACACACACACTCTCACACACACACACACACACACACACACACACACACTCTCACACACACACACACACACACACACTCTCACACACACACACACACACACACTCTCACATACACACACACACTCACATAACACACACTCTCACATAACACACACACACACTCTCACATAACACACACACACACACACACACTCACATAACACACACTCACATAACACACACACACACACACACACACACACACACACACACACACTCTCACATACACACACACACACACACTCTCACATAACACACACACACACACTCTCACATAACACACACTCACATAACACACACACACACACACACACACAGCTTTGTCTTAGAACCATGTGGGCGTGGCTTTGTTCTGACATGTTTTGTGTGAACTGTCTCTCAATAAAGGCTGCTGGAGGAGGTCAGATCTGGGGGTCATTTTCGTGGTGGACACAGACGAGGCCTCGATCGATCGACTGTCTTGTTTTCTTCATGATGAATAAGTCTCTAGAATTAGCGGGGCTTGTGGAAACACAGACCCAACACTGCACACCTTCATCGTTTTGATTCTTGAGTTTATTCAAATACTTTTAATGGGCGGGAATTGCACAGCGATAAGCATTTTGCCGTATGTCACACAGTGCATGATATGTGACCAATGAACTTTGACTACAGACTACAACAGAAGTGTGTGAATAATAAACTGTGTTAAACCTAAAACACTGATAACAGCAGCAGCGATGATGACGCTGGCACAGTTTAACGTGGAGGCGGAGTCTGTTTATACAACGTGAAGAGCAAAGAGGCAGAGGCGTTACCGACACAGTGAGCTTAGGTGGGAAGAAAGAAAGCACAGCCTCCGAAACAGCAGCGCTGTTCTTGAAGTCACTATTAAAACCTGGAAACAGCTGACCAACGGCGAAAAGCAAACTTCGTAGCTGCTCCACCCATCGCTGTTTATTTTACAGACAAATCTGCAGTAAAGCTGCAGAAGTAAGGCTACATCAAAATATGCAGATGAACTGTTAACTGAGTCTGATATAATGTTTAATTTATAGAGCTCGCTGAAGGCTGACGGCAGCCAGCCCACTCTCCGTCCCAGTGATCCCTACAGGACTGAGTCTAAAGGGGGGCATAGAGTGTCCTACACCATATTTACCCCCAGGCTTTGTAACATTGTTTTTCAGATTTAAAGTGGAATAAAACTACATTGGACAACACGCAATGTGCCTCCTCGTATCGGTCTGAGCTGCCTCACCGCTTTCGGACAGACACCGTAAAACCTGATCGCACACTCGATTATTCTGGTTTACAGGCCTTCATCACTCTCTGAGCTGATACTTCCAGCTCAATCATGAACCTTCTTAAGCAGATTAAGATCCCACACAGGAACAGATCTCTCCTTTCACAATAAAAGTCCTTTACATAAATATAAAAGTTGTTTGCTGTTTTATTATATTTACTGTACAAACTACAACTTGATGTTTAATTACTGCTTACAGTGTGAAAATATCTTGGTTTACTATATTATTATTTATACACACACCCCAGTTCTTCCAGTTATTTATCACAATTCATGTGTTTCAAGTCCAGCGAATAGGTTGAAATGGTACAAAGGTAAGTGGTAAACTGCCAAAGGTAAAAAAAAAAAAAGGTAAGGTTACCCAAGATGAAAAGTAATGTACACGTCAGAATTACACAAAAAGGCCTTTTTCAGGGAACACAACATGAGTTAACAATTCAAAGATGTTCTGCAGTGCTGGAGGTTGATCAGCCTTGAAAGTTGGTGCTACTAATTCCTACAGGTGTTCCAACTTGTCTGGATTACGTCCCCCTCTGTCTGCATGAAGCAGTGTTGGAGCACACTGTGGTACCATACCCTCATGGGCATCAGCTGAACAGTACTGTAGTGTGTTGATACAAACATGGTGATAATAACAGTGGAAGAGACACAGACCATCATAACACTTATAAATGTCGGTCTGTCCGACAGAGAAACTGCAAAGAAAGTCAAAGTGTCAGTGAGTCCAGTTTCCTTCAGCATCCAAAGGCTCAGAAACAAACTGTGACAGGAAGAGGTCTGCAGACCCAAAGACATGACTGAATCAGAGGACACGTTCCTGAGAGTTAACAGCTGTGATATAGGCGACTTACAGGACAACAGCTTCAAGCAGCTTAATAGTGGTCGTAGTGAGCAAGTCTCAGTTTCAGGTGTGAAGACAAGGCTTTGAGCTGCAGGTTAGACAGGACGAGCTGCAGCAAGAAAGCCAGACATCAGAATAAGACAAAGAGGCTTGTCTGGGCCATGAAACGCCGACATTGCACTACTGAAGACTGGAAGAAGGTATCATTGACTGATGGATCAACATTTGGACTCTTCGTTTCATCACTCAGGATCTTTGTACGCTGTGGAGTAGGTGAAAAGATGGTTCCACAGTGTGTGGCATCAACATGGAGGAGGAAGTGTGATGGTCTGGGGCTGTTTGCTGGATCCAGGGTCGGTGACTTGTACAGAGTGAGAGGCTCCCTGAACCAGAACAGCTACCACAGCACTCTGCAGCCTCATGCAGGACCCTCTGGTATGAAGCTAGTTGTGGTGTTCAAAAACATTTGACAGGTAGTGCATTTAATAGATATTATAAGGAGTTTTGGTCAAGTTACTTGAAAAAAGTAATCAGTAACTAATTACTGATTACTTCCCCAAAAAAGTAATCCCGTTACTTTACTGATTACTTATTTTCAAAAGTAATTACTTAGTTACTTTTTAAAAACACGATTTACAACCTGAATAGGTGATAAAGCGATAGATCTTTCAGCCCAATTCTACTTTTTCTGCAATTTTCTGTTACAAGTAACGCATAACGCGTTACTGCCCATCTCTGATTATAAGAGTTTTTTTGTTTTTTTACAAAAACCATGAAACTGCATGATTTCAGAAAAATCACACCATGGAGCCCTGCTCTAAGAAACGGTCACAGATTTAACTCCATTTGTAAAGCTGATTTAACAAATAAGTGTTCACAGTTTTTAGTGTGTGTGTAGCATCACCTAGTGCATGTGTGTTTTGGAAAAATACACTGCTCAAAATAAATAAATAAATAAATAAATAAATAAAGGGAACACAAAAATAAACATCCCATATCTGAATGAATAAAATACTCTTAATACTTTGTTCTTTACATAGTTGAATATGCTGACAACAAAAATCACACAAAAATTATCAATGGAAATCACATATAGCAACCCATGGAGGTCTGGATTTGGAGTCACACTCAAAATTAAAAGTGTAAAAACACACTACAGGCTGAAGCAACTTTGATGTAATGTCCTTAAAACACGTCAAAATGAGGCTCAGTAGTGTGTGTGGCCTCCACGTGCCTGTATGACATTCCAACAATGCCTGGGCATACTCCTGATGAGGTGGCCGATTGTCTCCTGAGCCATCTCCTCCCACACCTGGACTGAAGCATCTGCCAACTCCTGGATGGAGCAAGACATGATGGCCCAGATGTGCTCAGTTGGATTCAGGTCTGTGGAACAGGGGGGCCAGTCCACAGCATCAATGCCTTCGTCTTGCAGGAACTGCTGACACACTCCAGCCACATGAGGTCTAGCACTGTCTTGCATTAGGAGGAACCCGGGGCCACCCGCACCAGCCTATCGTCTCACAAGGGCTCTACGGATCTCATCTCATTCCTAATGGCAAGCTACCTCTGGCGAGCACATGGAGGGATGTGCAGCCCCCCAAAGAAATGCATCCCCACACCATTACTGACCCACTGCCAAACTGGTTATGCTTGAGGATGTTGCAGGCAGCAGAACGTTCTCCACGGCATCTCGAGACTGTCATGTCTGCCACATGTGCTCAGTGTGAACCTGCCTTCAGGGCACCTTGGTGATCGCTGGCAAAAGCCAAGCGTCCTGCACGGTGTTGGGCTGTAAGCACAACCCCCGCCTGTGGATGTCAGGCCCTCATGGAGTCTGTTTCTGACCGTTTGAGCAGACACATGCATATTTGTGGCCTGCTGGAGGTCATTTTGCACGGCTCTGGCAGTGCTCCTCCTGTTCCTCCTTGCACAAAGGCGGAGGTAGCGGTCCTGCTGCTGTGTTGTTGCCCTCCTACGGCCTCCTCCATGTCTCCTGATGTACTGGCCTGACTCCTGGTAGCGCCTCCTTGCCCTGGACACTACGCTGACAGACACAAGCCTTCTTGCCACAGCTCGCATTGATGTGCCATCCTGGATGAGCTGCACTACCTGAGCCACTTGTGTGGGTTGTAGACTCCGTCTCATACTACCACTAGAGTGAAATCACCGCCAGCATTCAAAAGTGACCAAAATGTCAGCCAGAAAGCATAGGTGGTCTGTGGTCACTCCCTGCAGAACTTCTCCTTTATTGGGGATGTCTTGCTAATTGCCTATAACTTGTTGTCCACTTCATTTGCACAACAGCATGTGACACTGATTGTCAATCAGTGTTGCTTCCTAAGTGGACAGTTTGATTTCACAGAAGTTGTGAATTGACTTGGAGTTATATTGTGTTGTTTAGTTGTGTTCCCTTTATTTTTTTGAGCAGTGTAGATTGATCTGTATGACGGACCAAAACAGAAGCTTCCAAGGAAGAAATTATATACTTTCAGAAACCTTATTTCCTTGGTGTTGGTTTATAACTACTGTTGGCAAACTGCTGTGTAATTAGGTGTGTGGGGTCCTCTACAATTCTTGTGGCTTTGTGGATGCAAAAAGTGTCCGCGATGGAGGAAAGAGAGGCTCTAATGATCTTCTCAGCTGTTCTCACTATCCGCTGTAGGGTGTTGCGATCCGATACGGTGCAGTTACCACACCAGACAGTGATGCAGCTGCTTAGGATGCTTTGGAGAGTACCTCAGTAGAAGGTGGTGCAGCATCTGGAACACTTAGCCTCATTTTTGCTTTTAGCCCTAATGGTTTCCACTCAGTTATCACTTCTGTCACTCGTTAGCTAACCTAAACTAATTTAGGTCTGTTAGCAGCAGCAACCAATGAAACAAGTGACATCACTCTGTAGGGCTGTGCGATATGACCAAAATCTCATATTCCGATATAAGACATTTATCGTCCCGACCACGATATAAAAAATTTAACATTTTCTGTAAATTTTGTGAATCTCAGGCAGCTCAACTTGCGTGAAGTGTTTCGAGCTGGGTGTCCTTTACCTGGAATCCAGTGTTTTAACCGATGCATGAAACTATACATTTTTAGACATAGATTGTAAAGGCCGCCCTTTTCTTTGTGAGTGTTTATTACACGGCGTGCTGTGGGGAAAAGCCTGTTCTAACGTTTGAGTCTAAGGTTTATTTTTTAGCACCTGACGGCTCTATTTGCTTCTCATCCGTAAACACTCTGCATACAGCGGAGCCACGCGATGGTTTTACCGTCATTGTTGCTAACGACAGCACGTAAAAAAACAGGCGCTTGTCCGTCCATAGTGTGGTTATTTTAAATATAAGAGAAAGCTTTAAGAAATTAATATAGTCACTACAGTGACCATCAAAATGATGAAAAAAATATTGCCGTAAACAGTTTATTTTGCGACACCATGAAACAAATGATAGCGTGATAGGAAACGATAGATGTTTTTATATCGTCATCCGATATATATCGTTATATTGAACAGCCCTATCTGTGAATGTTTTTTGTTTTTAAATCAAGCTTCACATACAGTTTGTTTGAGCAGAGCTCCATGATAGAAATTAGACTGAATACATACATGTTCTCTTTAATAACTCACACAAAGAAAAGAGTGAGAGATCATGTCTAAGACATGTACGCAGAGCTTGCTGTCAGAGTTACAAGAAGTATGAGCACTTTCATATAAGTAAATAACAAACTGGGTTTCTGGTACAGATCAGGCAGCATTACAGCAGGATGTGAGGTCAGCAGTGATGTAATTGGTTACAGTAAGAAGTGCTGTTCTGTTTCTGATGACTGACAGTTTATTACTCTGAATACTTTGACTTTAGTGCAGACAAGCGTGAAGTACTACAGTAATTTGAGTTGTAGTACTGAAACTGTGTCACAAGCATGATGTTAACACAAAAGTCTGGTCCAATCAGAACTCACCATTTAGTGTGACCTCAAAGGCTCCAGTGGACAGGAAGTGAGTCTCCATCATGTTACAGAGGAAGAAGGCCATGAGGCAGGAGAAGATCTGCAACAGAAGCACAGTGTCCGTTACCATGGTAATCAGTAAACAGCACCGGTTACCATGGTAACAGCAGCAGGATAGGCAGACGATTCTACAAGCTAGTGCTCTGATCACACCATAACCTCAGTCATCAGTCTATTCATGAGTGTTTTTCTAAGGTCATTTAAATCATTCCTCAGTTTAAATGAGCTGCACTGACAGCCTGGAGAAACAGGAATTGGTGAGATTTGGCCTGTCAAGCTCCTTTTCCATTACTACCTACTGGGATCAACTCGCCACGACTCGGAGCGACTGGTTTTCCATTGCCAGACCACCAACCTCTGACTCTCTCCCCCACCGATGTAGGAGCGGTGCTGCGCAGGATTAATGTCCACAAGGCTGCAGGTCCTGATGGCATCCCCGGGTGTGTTCTCAGAGCGTGTTCTGGGGAGCTTGCAGGAGTGCTGACAGACATATTCAATCTGTCCTTGGCCCACGCTGTGATACCAGCTTCAACTCCACCTCCATCGTCCTGATACCCAAAAACTCCAACCCATCTAGCCTCAATGACTACCGCCCAGTAGCACTCATCCCCATCATCACTAAGTGCTTAGAGCAGCTGGTCCTAGCACACTTCAAATCCTGTCTCCCCCCCACCCTGGACCCCCACCAATTCGCATACCGCCAGAACAGGAGCACAGAGGATGCAGTCTCCATCGCACTGCACTCTGTCCTCTCACACCTGGACAACAACAACACATACGCCAGAATGCTGTTTATAGACTTCAGTTCAGCATTCAATACAATCCACCCCTCACAACTCATTAGGAAACTGACAGACCTGGGCATCAGTTCCCTCATCTGCAAATGGTTACTGGACTTCCTGACCAACCGCCCCCAACATGTCCGGCTGGATAACCACTGCTCATCTACAATTACAATGATCACCGGTGTACCACAAGGCTGTGTGATGAGCCCTTTCCTCTACTCTCTCTTCACCCACGACTGCAGACCTGCTGATGGTTCCAACACCATCATTAAGTTTGCAGATGACACCATGGTGATTGGCCTCATCAGTGACAAGGATGAGGCCGCCTACAGGGAGGAGGTGGATCGTCTGGCTGAGTGGTGCAACAGAAACAACCTGCTGCTTAACACAGAGAAGACCAAGGAGCTCATCGTGGACTACAGGAGGAATGCTGACCCACATCCACCCATCCACATTAAGGGGACGGCTGTGGAGCGTGTGAGCAGCTTCAAGTTCCTGGGAGTCCACATCTCCGAGGATCTCATCTGGACGACCAACTGCTCCAAGCTGGTCAAGAAGGCTCACCAGCGCCTCTTCTTCTTGAGGACTCTGAGGAAAAACCACCTGTCCTCAGACATCCTGGTGAACTTCTATCGCTGCACCATCGAGAGCATCCTGACCAACTGTATAACAGTCTGGTATGGGAACTGCTCTGCCTCAGACCGGAAGGAGGTGCAGAGGGTCGTGAAAACTGCCCAGTGCATCGCCGGAACACCACTTCCTGCCATAAAAGACATATACAGGAAGCAATGTCTGAAAAGGGCTGGGAAAATCATCAAAGACCCCAGTCACCCAGCACATGGACTCTTCACCCTCCTGCCCTCTGGGAGGCGCTACAGGACCTCCCAGGTACTGGAACAGCTTCTTCCCCACAGCTGTTAGACTCCTGAACTCTGCCTCCTGACATCTGACCCACGTTAAACTCATGGACTGAACATACACACACCCACCAACCACCTACACACACACACACACACACACACACACACACACACACACACACACACAAAATGGACAACTGTACCCTCAAACACACAATAATAACATGGACTGAACCACCACTCACAACCACTAGCACTTTATATACCTCTGCAGAAATTATCCACATATCTCACTGATCTTAACTGCACTACTGTATAGTTCTGTGTAAATAATCATTCTGTACATACGATAATTTTTAATCCTACAACTGTTTATAACTTGCATAGTTCACATTTCTGTATAACTGTATATCTCAGATTTCTGTATAGTTTTTTATTTCATATTTATATCCTGTTCATAGCTTGTACTCACTACAGCCTGTACATACTTATAGTTATAGAATATTCATAACATACTTCATACCGTGTACATTATAACATACGATAATAGACCCATTTCTGTAATATACTTACATATCTATATTTCTAATATATATTGTAATATATCATGGCTAAAGCACTTCTGGATGGATGCAAACTGCATTTCGTTGCCCTGTACCTGTGCAATGACAATAAAGTTGAATTCTAATTCTAATTTAAAAAAATATATGGTGGTTTAGATTTTCGTGAGTGACACGCTCTCAGACTCATCGAGCGATACTACTGACCAGCCAATCAGTGGCTTGCAGTCAGACGATGTCACATTTTAGTACCTGCCCGGATCGATTGGAATCCTGGGAAAGCAGTTACAAAAAAAAAAAAAAAAAAAAAAAAAGGTACCAGGTACTGTGACCTGATGCAAAACCCTGCAAACAGTGATGAACCGTGCAGAGTTGATTTGAGCAGGCACTAATGGAAAAAGGGCTTCAGAGTTAAGAGACTTAAGCTCACCTGTTGGATCCATAACCAGCACTGATTAGTGCATCAGATAGCACAGCGACTATCTGGCTCTTTGGATAAGTTATACTTGCAGATGTTTGAAGGATGACTGGAGAGCAAAGGACTCCAGTAATGTTTTTTTCACAGCAGGTGGGCATGTTCCAGTAGCTCTGATGTCACGGCAAAATGTGTAATAGGCACGCTGGTCCACTGTGTCCATTTACACACCCATGTAAAAATTGGATTACCAGCAGGGGGAGCTAATGTATTTAAAGTCAAGTCAGTAGTGAGCAAAACATATTAAGTTAATTCCAGGGTCCTTAATCAGCAAAATCCATTATACTATGTTAATATGTATTTCCATGTAAATGTCTGTTTAAACACGTTGCTGTGATTATATTCATGTTGGCTTGAAATAAAACGTCTCCTTCTGCTGGTACTACAGATTACTACAACTTCTGCAAGCGTGTACATTTCACATTTTGGAGAGGCAAAGCGTTACATGGAAACAGTGGACCAGCATGTTGATGGAATGGTAGAGTTACTGTCATTAGTAAGTCCCACCTGAAACAACAGTGTGGGTGGAGTTTGCCTGTATGTGTCATCAGTTGGTGATTAAACATTATCAGTATAGGGCTTTGGAGCGTGATGTCACGGGGGTGGGCGTGGAAAGGATTTTGGCCTGATCCGCCATGTTCGGGGTCTAAGCGCAAGCGACGAAGGAGCGAAGGCACACACAACAGCCACGGTTCGTATTTGCTGTGTGGTCGGCTGCAATGTTCGATCGCACGACCGGCAAGAGAATAAGCTTGAAAATGGTTTATCTTTTCATTCTTTCCCAACCTGGAAGCAACATGAGGCAGCTCGTGTATCGATGTTAGCAAACGAAGGCGTGTAGCCTGGATAGCAGCTGTGAGACCAGCTGATATCCAGTTCTCTTCCATCTCCAAATATCTGTGGTGCTCCAGACATTTCATTCCGGTAAGTTCTAAATATGTTCATTTCACTCTTTATAGCCTATTAGTTTTATTTTCGATGCACTCTGAGCTCATAGCAAATTAGAACAAACATCCTACTGAGTGATTTTGCAGAACTACCTTCTATTTATAGAGATGCTAATTATTTGGCATCATTGCAGCAAACCAGCCTATGAACTGGATGAAACATCATGACTGAGTTCCAGCGCTACACAAGGGACCTGCTTCAAACATACCACCATGCCAATCAGATTACTTCTTCCATGTGAGGGTGAAGAGGTGACCCTTCAGGATAAGATGGTGAAGGTTTGCTGCGTTTGGTGAACAGTGTGATAATAAAACCAGGGAAAAATGAAACCTGCTCCTGTTAAACATTCCTAAGTCTTTTGCTGTATAAATAGCAGTATTTTTTCAAAAGATACAGTAATTAAGGTAATATTAGTAATGGGTGATACCATGTAAACACTGTCATGATTTTATGTAAACATTTTGTCACTTGTAAACTATAAATGATATGGATTCTACACTGTAACGGATGTGATGTTGTATAAAGTGGTTTTAATAATAAAAAAAAAAGGCAAACATTAGTTTGTTTCTTTATTCAATTTTTGAACAGTGGGACTCAGTCAGTACATATTCAGTAAATGCAAATTATTTACACGGCAGTGCACTACAAGCATAAATCTAGACCCCTGGATAAAAACATTATGGCATTATAGCAGTGACAACTCCTCCACAGTAGCAGGTGTGATTTTTCTTTTTTGAGGACGGCTCCTTTTACCTGTCACTACAGATGGTCTGTTTATGTTTTGATCAAGAGCCTTTTTTAGGTAGCTGAAGAGGAGAAGTCTATCTTATGGCCAACCACTGACTGTATCTTGGTCACATTACCCAGCAAAACCCAGCATGCAGGTTCATCTGTAACAGTCCTTGTGCCATGATCCGCACTGTTGCTTCTACTTTAAACAGAAGAGCAGTGACATGGCTGCAGGTCTCCACGACTCCGGCCTTACAGGTGCAGCGGGCGGCTTCAACCTTCCCTGTGATGCTCACAGTGACCCATGGCTGCAATGCTGGTTCATTCAGTCTTTGAGAGTGCAGGACCTGAAACACACAAAGTTCATTTAAAGACAAGAACTATGAGCCCAGGCCGACATAAATGTGTTTAATCTACTTTATCATAAATGTAACAAAGTTTTTAGAAAGTTAGCACATGTTTCATTTCTTTATGTGTCCATCTATAGAACGCTGCATGTTAAAGTGTAAATCTGCCTGTTCTCTGTCAGAAACCTGACTGCAGAAAATGAACCTAAAGTATGTAATGCAAGGATGTTATCACTTTAGAGATGGAGAAAGCATAAAGTGACAATTATGAATCACTTAATATGATAAGGAGATTCTGCAGGTCATTAATTAATGTATAAAGTTAAAATAAAATGTATTTTTAGTGACACAGGATACAAATATGGAAGCAAGATGTATAATTAGAATTATTTATAATAAATATGAATAAATCATTGCAATTTCTTTAACCATAGAGAATAACTAAATCCTTCAGGACAATGTCACATCAATGCACTGAACTCACTATGTTTTCCCTCTAACAGAGCCTCCACATGTTCTCACTGTAATTTCCCCTCATGAAGGAATTTATGCTGCACTAATCTGAATGTTTGCAGGGAAATCAAACGCATTTCATACTCAGTACTCGAGCTGACTTACCTTTGATTGAATGACGACTTGTACGCGCTGACTCCACAGACAAGGTACGAAAATATGTCAGGCTACATCAGTAGCGGTTGGTCTTCAGGGTTTCTACTCCACGGCCGTATTTCATACGGGTCCACATTTCCAATGCACGCTATTTTCTGCAAGTACCGCCGCTTCGCCTCTGGACGCAATCGGTCTCTATACCGTCCGTTTCTTTGGAGCTGCTTTTAAGCATCTTGTAATCGTCGTTCCAACACAGTGTGTTTGTTTTGATTCATAGACCCCGAACATGGCGCCGCGCTCCCACAATGCATTGCGGCGTGACGTCAACTCCAAAGCCCTATTGAACAGTGGCTCAGGCTGCACCAATCAAGAACCACTAACAAACAGCCAATCACGGAGCCATGCACATGTGCTATCTGCTAAGTGCTGGTACCTTGTTGTTCTGACTCCAGGTCCAGGCAGGTGGCGTCTGGAGGTGGAGAAGCAAGAAGGGGTTCTGACCACTAACGATAACCAAAATGGAGAGCAGCTTCAGATACGAGATCAGCTGAGCCACACACCTGACGGGAGGAGGCAGGTTAGACACAGCTGTAGAGGCTGGGGACAGAGTTTACAGACGGAGCACCTCACCTGCTGAAGGCAGTGGGAGGGTAGTTCTCGCCCTGGATGCGGATGTCCGGGTACACCTCGCTGATGGCCAGAGAGTAATCCTGGAAGACTTTACTGTAACCTCAGGAGATACTGAAAGAAGCACATCTGTTAGGATATTATAATCTGTCACACTTACACACACTGTCACACACAATAACATTAGCCGATCAATTATCAGGTGTTTTTTTTTTATTTTCCCGAAAGACGGACTTTGAAGACAAAACACCTGCCTTAAGGTGTCCAATTAGATGGTCAGAAGCGAAGCAACTCGAACTTGATCAGCCAACAAAATCCGGGTGGTCTCCAAATTCCAACCGACCAAATGAGCAAAGTTGGGTTACCCGAAGCTCGTTAACGACAAGTATTCACCGCTAGTTAGCGCTGGCGCCGTAGATCACACTAACTTAACTGGTATTGTCGATGGTTTGTGTTTAGATTTTCACCCACCCTGTCTTTATTTTCTCTTCACCTCGGTCATTCTCACGGTTGCTCACTGCTAGCCTCTGTTAGTTTCTGTGTTAACTCACCAGTACTGGAACCGCAGTACGGGGCCGCTGTAGATCGCCGCCTTAGCGGGCTTTCCCGGTTCCGTGTCCGGGAAGACGGCCGGGTTGTCGGGTGGTTGGTGCCCACTCTGCGAGCTCGACCTTCCGACATAAATGTCCCGGAGGGTGAGCGCCGTGAAGAGGAGCAGGGCCACCAGAAGGCCAGTCTGGCTGTACTCCGCCATGACTGCAGTAGTCAAACACAGGAATCGGAAGCGGTGTCACTACCCGATCCGTACCGGAAACCCGATCGGTACCCCGCATGCGCAAATCTTACGTCACTTCCTCTCTTTGCCAACATTGCGACACTCAATATATTTGAATGATACGGTTAGCGCCCAGTTAGCTCCTAGCATTTCTCAACAGCTCTGCCTCCTTTTCGACTGCCCGGGACATTTAAACAATGGATAATCCGTATACAAACAAATCATGCTTTTCTCCTCAACAGAGAGCGTTCCCCGATTGAACAACAGCGCCATAAAATAAGAAGAATGGCGCCTAATTACAGACTTAATAATACTGACTTAGCAATGTGTCACGTGAAGATTCAGCAGCCAGATTAAGTGTTTACTGACAATTGACAATGAAAGCGGACATCATCATCACTATTCCAGTCAATCCTCTCCACACAGACAAGCATAAACACACTTGATTATCACTAAATCAAATTTAACACACGTTTGTAATGACGCCAATTCAGTTTACAATAGGGTTCATTCGCTCGGTCAGCAGGTGGCAGTATCCTCGTACACTGGGGAGTAAACTGCCATTAAACGAACAGAAGAAGAAGAAAACCCCTGCACATGCGCGGTACGGATCGGGTAGACCCGATTTGTACGGTCCTAGTTTGCACATGCCCAGTAAGGATCGGGGAGTTCCGATCCGTAACTGTCTTTTTATTTTTTGTTTTTGTCTACATTGTACTGAAATGCTTCATTATTGCAAACATTTTAAGATATACTTAATATTCTTAACATTTTAACAGATACTCTGACCAATAACTATCGTAAAACGCTACGACCGGAAGTAGATACCATTCGCGCATGCGGGGTACCGATCGGGTTTCCGGTACGGATCGGGTAGTGACAGACAGTGACAAGCAGAACTATATTCGCTGATGCCACGCTTCCGCTCTGCTCTTTCACATTAAAAGAAACGTCCGGCGGGAAAAATGACGGTTTTTGATACATATTCAGCGGGCTTTAAATATTTTGTTTGGAGCGATAAAGCTGGTTCGTGTTTAGATAATCTGAGATGTTTTTATCTGAAACACCAGCGGTGCGGTGAAGGGGGGTTGTTTTTTTTTACTCATGTATAATCCTATAGTGACGTCACATTCAACCGACACAAAGTGGTAAACAGTGCAACGTCATAAACGTGGGACACAGCGTAGCGTGTGGTTGGAGGCGCCAAGGTGATAGAATAGATATAAGCAAATAAAATCAGGGATTTAATGATTTATTCAGCCTCTGACCCCGAGCACAGAGCACCTAACGGCTGACGTCACACAGGTACGTTTCCGCTGTACGGTCATGTTAAAGATTGCAATATCGAAGAAAAGAAAAAGGAGGTGTGATTCTGTTCTGAATGATTCAATATGTCGCTTGTCTCTCTGAGATTGTCATTGTTATTGTTCTAAATAAAGTTCATTTTAAAAAAAAAGATGCAATATCGAGCTGTTAACACGAGAACGCATTAGATGTATTCACGCAGTAAACATGTTTACCTGGACAGGTAAAGACTTTAATTAATGTAGGGTGAGTTGTGCCAGTTTTTACTTAAAGTGACTTTAGAGCGACCGTAATGTCCAACTAAAACATGTACACATATTTCAGGATGTTGAGCAGTAAAAAAGTTCTGACATGTTCAGAACAAAGTGAAATTCAAATGAAGACGAATTTAACTGCAGTTGTCTTCACAAATCTGGCCTACTCCATAACATCCCAGCTGTTGATGGTACTCACTGCTCCCTTCTGGCTCTACCACCAAGTTTTTGTGATGTGGTTAATGTTTTTATGCACATTTTCTCTATGGGAAATAATTATGAATATTCTCTATTACTTTTTCTTAATAAATGCACACTTAACCAAACCTGCTTTTGCATGTGATATTCCTGCCAGCTGGATCAAAATCTAATTTCTTTGTGCATGAACTGGCTTTTGAGTATTCACAAAGAAATGAACATATAAAGGCTGCTAGTCCCTTAGATGTTTTGTCAAAGACTTGATGGCATTTCCATCTGTAGCATCCAGCCGAACTGAGAAGGCCAGAACTGATGGTTGTTGAATGAATTTTATTATTCCTTGCCGTGTATCAGACAACGAACCAACGTAAGAGCTTGTTCCCCTGTCGACTGTAGCTAGAGCCATTCATTTTTATACTATTGTTTTTCTCTCCCTTTTTTCCATTATCAGTAGTTTGCAGTTTTCTTGCGTCTTTTGTTACATCAAGCTAGTTTCCGTTTGCAACATTCACGTCTGGTCACACAGGAAGTTACCAAAACAAAAGCACAAACATTATATTACGTTATATTATATATTAGCTAGCTTTACATATCCACTTTTACACCATCCATCTTTTTCTTTTCCATGTATCATTTTAATGTCATCCTGGATGTTCATCTTCCTTGCCACCTGACGAATGGACTTCCCTTCTCCACCTCGTTCACTCAGTAAACTCTCTCTATTATAACTCTGTGGCATGAGGGTCTGTTTCTGTTTTTGGTCTGAAATTAAGAATGTCACAGTGGAAAACTATAAAAATACAATCTACAGTTACAATAAAATAATATGTTTAAAATATTCGTAAGTGTGGCCCCTTGGCACAAATTACCCCAACAACACCATTTTGGAAAAAAAGCATCATCCAACAGTTTTGAGTATCGACTCACAGTGTAGCTTACCAAATCTCTAACACATCTGTGAAATGTTTTCAGACTTTTCTATAACGGTTCATACGCAACAATCAAAAACCAAATCACCCCACTTTCCCCTGTGCCAAATAATAGCAGCTGATCTTCACAGCTACCTGAGGAACAGCTGAGCTGAACTTTCTCCTGACATGAAGCTTAATAAACACAAACAGGCAGTTTTCTCTTCTTCTCCACACAGACTCTGACAGTAAAACACAGGTTTTTGTTTAACTGGTGTGATCCGTTTACATATTCCACTCTCCGTGATCAGCAGGTGTTAAACAGCTGACAGGTGAACAGGATGTTGAGGCTTTGTCTGTAGCGTCATCAGGAAAACATTGGCTTGTTATTTAAGTTACAGAAGGACAGAGGTGTGAGACTAGGTGGAAAACTTTTTGTTTTTTAAAAAAAAATAAATTCAAATAATTGAATTGTGGTCTGATGAGAATATTGATACGGGTATGCATTTGAACGAGCTGGAGATGGAGCCCATTTTTGTCTTGTCAAACCTCATGACCCAGAGACAGAGACGACATCCAGTGAAAACGATGCAACATCTGCAACACGGAGAGAGCTGACCTAGAACATCGATCACACTCACGTTTGTTTGTTGGCAAACAGGTGAAGTCCTGAAATGTTTCTCTGAGGAAGGTTCCTCATTGATAAATCGATCACTGAAAAACCTTGAGCTCACAGTTGCTTCACCAATTGTAATAACCTGTAAATAATCTGTTCATGATGGAAGATGAAGAGGAGTCTCATCCTTCCCTTCAGCGTGGTCTCCTACACATGGACTTCATATTTCACTCCATCCTGGTTCCTGTTGCAGTCATATGATATTTTACGGCCGTCCTTTCTGTGTCATCCTTTCAGGCCTATGAGGGTCACCATGTTAAGTGTGGGGGGCTTGTCGAGGATCTTCAGCCTTCCCATACGAGGATTCTGCTCAGCTGTGATCTACAGGAAGTCACTTCCACCTGTCATCACCTCCTCTCCTGGCAACTACCTCCATAGATCAGGAGGGGGGGCACACGTGTCAGGTGTGCGGTTCCTGTCAGGTGGCAGCAGCGATGCTGCAGGTGGGTGGTACAGCAGCCTGGCGGACTCGACCCCAGTTCACCTGTGTGAACAACTCCTGGTGAGCGTACAGGAGGCGAGCGGGTTGCCGTGGTGGTTTAGCATCTGTGTAGCAACGCTGTCAGTGAGGACACTCATCACTCTGCCGCTCGCTGCCTACCAGCTGGTCGTCATCTCTAAGGTCAGTGACGCAGGGCTTCACATATAAGATAAGATAACCTTTATTAGTCCCACACGTGGGAAACTTGTTTTGTCACAGCAGAAAGTGGACAGTGCAAAGTTACACAGCAAAAACTGGAGAACACTGGAACACAATAAGAATAAGGTACTGTACACAACTGTACAGAATAGAATAAAATAAAATACTATATACAATAGGATAAAAATAGAATACAAATGCTTTATACAACTGAGTAAAAATACAACTTTGTTGGGAAAAAAAAGTATTGCACTTAGTCTTATTGCACATGTGTGCATCTGAATTATGAGTCCAGTCCAGTTTATTGTTCAGATGAACACCAAGGTACCTGTAGCTGTCTACAGCCTCATTGTCCATACCTTGGATGTTCAGTGGTTGCAGTGGAGGATGTTTGTGCCTGTGGAAGTCTACCATCAGCTCCTTGGTTTTACTGGTGTTGATGTGGAGGTAGTTCAGCTGGCACCAGTCCACAAAGCCTTGGGTCAGTTCTCTGTACTCCCTGTCGTCCCCATCAGTGATGAGGCCGACTATTGCAGAGTCATCAGAGAACTTCTGCAGGACGCACTGGGTGGAGCTGTGGGAGAAGTCTGCAGTGTAGATGGTGAAGAGGAACGGAGCTAGAACTGTTCTCTGTGGGCCCCCGTACTGCAGACAACCCGTAGTCCAGAATCATGTGGTGAGGTGATGATCCACTCCAGAGTTCTCCAGCTTGTCCTTCAGGACTGTGGGCAGAATGGTGTTAAAGGCACTGGAGAAATCAAAGAACATGATTCTCACAGTGCTCCCAGCGGTCTCCAAGTGAGAGAGGGAGCGATGTAGGAAGTGGATGACGGCATCATCCGCTCCAATGCCAGGCTGGTAGGCAAACTGAAGTGGGTCCAGTGATGAGCTCACCAGGCGCCGAAACTGAGCCAGGACCAGTCGCTCCAGGGTCTTCATCAGGTGGGATGTCAGAGCCACCGTCTTGTAGCTGTTGAAGGTCATCTGTGCAGTGTCATTGCAGTAGTTACCAGAGTCACCTCACATTGACAAGGTTGCTGCTTCAGCTCATTCTTCCTGTGTGATCCTGTTTCTGGCTGTAGGTGAGGCGGATGAGTGCAGACCCTTTCTGCTTCACTGCATGAAAGCAAACTTAAACATGTTGATGGTTTAAAATACTTTGAGTGGTCAGTAAGAGGGGAAAGGTCTGTCTGTGTCCACAGACTCATCCAACATACTTAATGCTGGTCACATGATCTCAGGTCAGAGTTTGAGGGTCTCATGATGTTTTTGCCACCTCTGATCCATCTTTGTGCTTCTAAAAGAAAATCCAGCGCTCCCACATCTCTACATCTGACCTTAGATCAGACTGTAGTTTGTCCTCAGAGAGAAGAAATATTTCAGGAATCCAGACATTTTCCCTCCCCCTTCTCTCCCACGAATTCTGTCCTCCTCGTCCTCCTCCTCGTGTCCTTTTAAACTGAAATGAAAAAGGAAGCCTCTGAGACTCTCAGCTGACACGTCAGCTTTTAACCGCCTTTAAGTTACTTTACTTTACCTCATCATGTTTTGGAGGAATACTCTGCAGCTGCCTCTGAGTTTATCCAGTCAGAAGCATCCGTTTAATTAAGGTGCTTTTTTTTCCCCGTGAGATGTCCCAAAAAAGGTTTCAGTTGGTCAGAGCAAAGATGTAAGCTTTATCTAATGCAGCCCCTTAGTTCCTGCAATGAAAAACCCACAAAACTAACTATTATTAACCAATCCCCCAGAATCTAACCATAGTAATCTTCATGTGATATGCAGGTGGAGGCACTACAGGCTGAAATCTCTGAGCTGGCCAAGAGACTACGCTATGAAGTGTCAGTCAGAGCAGGAGAGAGAAGCTGGACGGAGAGAGAAAGCCGGTGAGACACAACTAACAGACTTAAAACAACAACAAACAAATACATTCAAAGAAACAAAAAAACATCCAATAGACAGCATACAACCAGTCAGTCTGTCCTCCTACCAGGTTCCAGTTCAAGAAGAACCTGCGGCGGATCGTCTCTCAGCTCTACGTCAGAGATAACTGTCACCCCTTCAAAGCCAGTCTGCTGGTCTGGGTTCAGCTGCCACTCTGGATCAGTCTGTCTCTGGCCCTCCGAAATCTGAGCCTGGATCAGTCTGGTAAGAACCTGGACCAAATGAAACTAACCCAGCCCAAAATTATGAGGTAGGATACAGTACTGTGCAAAAGTCTTGAGCCACCCCTCATGTCTTTAAAGTTTTGACTTTCCTGTATTTTTGTTAAGTGCTCTTGAGCGATAGTTCTCTCACGCGCTCATTCTTTTCCCTCCCTGCAACGTACAGCAGCTGGAGCTTCAGCTACCTCTGTTTTTCCTGCAGACCTGCAGGGGGCGCTGGCAGCAGGAGGTGCTCTGTGGTTCCCTGACCTCACCATACCGGACTCCACCTGGATCCTACCTGTCTGTCTGGGACTCACCAACCTGCTCATCGTAGAGGTCAGTTTGTCAGCAGTATGTAATTAGCTGATCAGTGGTGTAATCAGTCTAAGCTTCCTGTGCGCTTCTTCTTCAGGTTTTTTCTCTGCAGAGAGTCGCAGCGTCTCGAACCCAGCAGCTGGTCTTGAACACCGTTAGAGGATTTTCTCTGCTGATGATCCCAATCGCCGCCACGGTGCCCTCTGTGAGTTTAAGGCTGGCTTCAGGCTGAGAAAAGTGATGGACTACACAGTCCATCACTTTTCTCAGCCTGAGGTCTTAGACCAGGTCAGAACAGCCATTTGACATTCAGGAAACGAGTTACAAGCTGAAATTTACAAAAAAGAAAAACATTTTAGTCATAAAACGTGCGTACTACACCTGCAGGGAAAATAACCTTTACACATTACAGCCCGCTTAGACATGTATACACCTGGACCACCCTCATTTCCTGACCACTACACGTCCCATTCAACCTGAACAAGAACTTGAATTTGATCTGTGATCAAATGGGACACCATGGGACACATGGAGACTGAGTCTTATTCATTCACACAGCACAAATATGCAGGTGATGAAGGTGTAGTAAGCTGGTTAACATGAGACAAAAATGGCATTAAATAAATAAATAAATAAATAAATATTTTATTTATATAGCACCTTTCTAGACAGAGTCACAAAGTGCTGCACATAGGATAATAAATAATAAAAGGGTAAAACAGACAATATAAAACAGTCAGAAATTTAACCAAAAACAGTTTTAAAAAGGTGAGTTTTGAGTTGTTTTTTAAAAACAACTACTGAGTCCACAGATCTGAATGTATGAGGGAGAGCGTTCCACAGTCTCGGGGCCACAGTGGCAAAAGCTATATAGGCCTGTAGCAGATCGGAGATGTAGGCTGGTGCCAGTCCATGCAAGGCTCTAAATATCAAGACCAGGACCTTAAAATGTACTCTAAATTCAACAGGAAGCCAGTGTAGCTGAAATAGCTATGCTGTCACATGTGAATACTTGGAGGATCTTGTCAAAAGTCTAGCTGCAGCATTTTGCACAACCTGCAGATGATCCAGAGAACCTTTGCTTAGACACATAAACAAAGAGTTACAATAGTCCAAGCGTGAGGAAATAAATGCATGTATAGCTATCTCCAGTTCAGGGCAAAATAAAATAGGGCTTAACTTAGCCACATTTCTTAAATAATAAAAACAAGACCGGACCAGAGAATTCACATGCCCATCCAATGTGAGAGTCGAGTCAAAAGTGACAACTAAATTCCTGATAGAGGATTTAACATACACAGGAAGAGGACCAAGGGCTTTCACTATCTGGGATACAAATCTGTCTGGAGCACATACGAGGACTTCAGTTTTCCCCTCGTTGAGTTGGAGGAAATTTACAGCCATCCAACGTTTGACGGAATCTAAGCATTCTAAGGCATTCTTCATCCTTCACATCATCTGATCATGAGTGTCATAGCCCTGCCCTCTCTGAGCCTGATCTGAGCTCTAATTAGTTTATATCTCTTACAGGTAAAAGATTATTATGGCCACTGAATGGTGTAGGTGATTAAGTTGATCTGTATATAAGTGAAAGTTTTTAATCTCTCCACAGTCTGTGAAATGTCGGTACTGCCACCCACGAGCTTTACACTGGTGAGCTCGTTCTCCCGACATTTGTGAGTGAAGCAGCATTTGCCTCGTTTCCTGTTCATAAACACAGCTCTGACTGAGGAATGTTTCATGTTCAGATCTGCCAAGTCAACGAATGTTTGAACGTGTTAAGTCGCTCCCGCATTCCTGTCAGGTCATCAGATTAAAGTGTCTGTTCAGGGTTTTATTTTGAAAGAATGTTCCTGTGTATTAATCAGATTAAGGTGTTTTATTCTGAAAGTGTCTCACTGTGTCTCTCCTCACAGTCCATGGCTCTGTACTGGTTTGCTTCCAGTCTGGTGGGATTCAGTCACAACCTCCTCCTTCGCTCTCCTTCAATCCGCCGACTCTTGCAACTGTCGACTCCTCACTCGACATCTCCATACAGAGACTTGCTGACCGCCTTCTTCGCCAAATACCGCAAATGACCGTGCTGTCAGATAATACAGCTGCAAACATCTACAAAACAAGTTGAGGACAGCAGACTGACTCAGTTTAATAATTACTAGCTGCCTGGGTCCACCTGATGGAAAACCCCCCCAGCTGACTGTAACTTCCTGTCAGAGTTTAAAGTCATATAAAGTCAGGTAAACGTCTGTGACAATGTGATCACCTCAGACATTTAAAGTGTTTGATGTTAATCTGAGATGTGTCTGTCTGGTCATAAATAAAGTCACTTCAGACTGTGAATGCTCTGTGTTGAAGTTCATCTCTGAACAATAACAGGAAGTGAATGCATGATCTTTGACCGCCTGTTTATTTTCCCACAGACACTCTCTAAACTTAGAAACAGTTCAAGAGGAAGGATTACAGATCAGCCACTTATCGATCAGATGTTTCCCGTATTTATACCTGTGTGGATCAATAGTCTCTTCCCTGATTCTTCTGTCACACAGTGTGACACAAAGTAGATAAGCTGTTGTGATACTCTGCACTTGTCCCAGAAGTACTGACTTTGTGTACATTATTCTTTCTATATATTTATTTGCTATGCACTGACTCTCCTGGCTTTGTTTGTGTGAGCATTCAGTCGCCTGCAAAACAAACAGTCAGTAAATTAAAGCAAATACTCAGTTACATGTTGTTTTATATTTTATTATGTCACAGGATTAAGTCATTTGTTTTCTTGTTTTCAATCTTCACGTAGGTCATGTGCGGGAAAGGCCCGCCCAGCATCTCCTGACTACTACTGATGATCTGACATCAGCAGGTTAAACCAAGAGGAGGGGTTTCTTGCTTGCTTGCTTTTGTTTGTTTCATGATACAAAGGGATTTGTTGCATATTTTTTCTTATATAGAGCCATTTAGTCATAAATGTGTTAATCAAAAGATTGGGGAGCTTTTTGTAATTCTCAGTCATTTCTGTTGAGTTTTAGATTCCTCAACTCAAGCCAATGGTACTGGCTAGAATAACTGAAGGTAAACTGATTTGAGCTGCGTCCCAATTCAGGGGCCTCATCCTTCGGATTTGAAGGCCGATTAGTTACAGCAACGTGATGAAGGCTGCTCCAAATGGGGCCAACAAATGTGTCCTTCATTTTCCCAGATTTGATGGATGGGTCGGGTGTATCCTTTGTGGCCCACCATATCCCAGAATTCATAGCGTGGCCCAGCCAAGTTTCCAACAATGGTGGCAGCTACTTAGTTTTAACGCCGACAGTCTCGGTTGTTGTGTCCTTTGGCAATACACTTCAGCTGTTGCCTACTGGTTGTGGTCAGATTCCAAACATTTTTTACAAATAAATAACTGCAAAGTGGGGTGTGTGTAATTATTCAGCCCCCTTTGGTCTGAGTGCAGTCAGTTGCCTATAGACATTGCCTAATGAGTGCTAATGACTAAATAGAGTGCACAACTGTAAACCTACCAAGACAAGGCCGTCCACCTAAACTCACAGGCCGAACAAGGAGAGCGCTGATCAGAAATGCAGCCAAGAGGCCCATGGTGACTCTGGACGAGCTGCAGAGATCTACAGCTCAGCTGGGGTGCACTGCACAAAGTTGGCCTTTATGGAAGAGTGGCAAGAAGAAAGCCATTGTTAACAGAAAACCACAAGAAGTCCCGTTTGCAGTTTGCCACAAGCCATGTGGGGGACACAGCAAACATGTGGAAGAAGGTGCTCTGGTCAGATGAGACCAAAATGGATCTTTTAGGCCAAAATGCAAAACGCTATGTGTGGCAGAAAACTAACACTGCACATCACTCTAAACACACCATCCCCACTGTCAAATATGGTGGTGGCAGCATCATGCTCTGGGGGTGCTTCTCTTCAGCAGGGACGGGGAAGCTGGTCAGAGTTGATGGGAAGATGGATGGAGCCAAATACAGGACAATCTTGGAAGAAAACCTCTTGGAGTCTGCAAAAGACTTGAGACTGGGGCGGAGGCTCACCTTCCAGCAGGACAACAACCCTGAACATAAAGCCAGGGCAACAATGGAATGGTTTAAAACAAAACATATCCATGTGTTAGAACGGCCCAGTCAAGTCCAGATCTAAATCCAATCGAGAATCTGTGGTAAGATCTGAAAACTGCTGTTCACAAACGCTGTCCATCTAATCTGACTGAGCTGGAGCTGTTTCAAAGAAGAATGGGCAAAGATTTCAGTCTGTAGATGTGCAAAGCTGGTAGAGACAGACCCTAAAAGACTGGCAGCTGTAATTGCAGCAAAAGGTGGTTCTACAAAGTATTGACTCAGGGGGCTGAATAATTACGCACACCCCACTTTGCAGTTATTTATTTGTAAAAAATGTTTGGAATCATGTATGATCTTCGTTCCACTTCTCACATGTACACTACTTTGTGTTGGTCTTTCACGTGGAATTCCAATAAAATTGATTCATGTTTGTGGCTGTAATGTGACAAAATGTGGGAAAGTTCAAGGGGGCCGAATACTTTTGCAAGCCACTGTACTTGCAAATCAATAGGCAACGACACTCTACGAAACAACAATCAAAAACGCATGCGCTTTGTTGGATGGTGGAGGCTGTCATCTGGTGGTTAAATACCGGAGGTGATCAATCAATTATCTAATCCCAGGACAGGCAGAGACTCCACCCAACAACTCAGCAGACACGCCCAGGTGTCCACCCCCTAAGAAAGAAAAGGGGAAAAAAAAACCCACAGCCTTCCTCTGGTGGGAGGAGTCACACATAAAACAAACACTGACAACACTGGATCATAACACAGTTAAAAGTTGAAATGTAAATAGTTGTTTTTTTTATTATATAATTGATTTGTTTACATTTTATGTGGAGTGAATAAATAAAAGCATATTTATATATAAACATATATAAATAAAAACATGTTGTTTTACATTAGTAATTCATTTTGTGCATAATTTTATATTATTGTTGATAATAAATTAATTAAACCAACGAAACAACTTGAAGAGCTGGTTGGGAGCCGGAATTCCCATCACTAGAGAAAGTGAACTCCCGGCACACCGTTTTCAGACCCCCCGCGGTCTTTGGCTACTCAGGTTAAACATGATATATAAGTCACTCAGATAACTTAAAAATGTTATTGTTTGGTTTTTTCACTGTTTTATTTGTTCCTGAGTAAATTGGTTTGGCTGAAATTAAAGTTCTAGTTTTCGCACAGCTGAATAAACGTCAAACAGAAAACTGATTAAACAGAAGTGTGAGATGATCGAGAGTTTGCTCCACTGTCCTGTTATATTTTAGATAGCGAGGAGCAGATGGCTGAGTTTATTAAACTCCACCGAGACAGCGGTGACGCAAATCTGACGGCCAATTTCACAGCCGCTCACTTCAGGCCTACCCGGTCTTCGGAGGACACGGCCCAGATCTGAGTGACTTATATATCAAGGACGGGTCCTCCAAAGGATGCAGCCTAGGAATTGGGACACAGCTATAGTCAGTCTCTGCTTGATTCAGGTGAAGGAGGAGAGGTGAGCTGTGTTACCATGTGCTTTTGAGTTTTGTTAAGTTTCACAAATAATGGAGGTCACTGTAAGTAAATTGCTCGTCTCTGGGAACCCAAAATGTCTGCTTACCCTCTCCCCTTCCTTGATGCTCGAATCAGACTGCTTCCCACAGTAATACTATAACACAGAGTACAGCACAGTTGTAATAATCAGAATACCTTAATGATCCCTGAGGAAAGTATGTGGTGTCAGTTGTACAAAGTCAATAAGAACAGTAACAGACCAAACTAAATAATAATACACTATAATGCAAAGTTTACAAAATAAGAACTAGCTCTAATATATAAAATATCTCAATTATAAATATCTAGAATAATACGTGATATATACGATTCACATTTTACTTTAAAATGTAAAACTTTGTTATTTACTGCAGAGCGTGTGCAAAGAGTATAACTACTGCACTGTGTGCTGATGGAGCTGTACAGAGATGGCCTCCATTCCCACAACATTACTGGCCTTGTGACCAGTTTATTTAGTCGCATCTGCGACCCTCAACCTGCTGTCCCAGCATGCAACAGCACAGAGGATAGCACTGACCACAGCAGGCTGATAGAAAATCCTGAACATTGTCTGACAGATGTTGAAGGACCTCAGAAACTCTGGCCGTTCCTGTAGAGTGCAGTGGCGTTTTTAACCCAGTCCAGCCTATTATCAGTGTGTCCTCTGAGGTATTTATGCTCCTCCACAATGTCCACATCGACCACCTGGATTGAAACGGGGGTCACGAGTTTCCTGGTCTTCCTAAAGTCCACAATCAGTTCTTTGATCTTTGTCACGTTGAGCTGCAGATGATTCTGCTCGCATCACGTGACAAAGGAGTCATCAGAAATTTTCTGAAGGTGGCAGGTCTCTGTGCATGTAATACTGTATGGAAATAGTGTAAAGTACAGTAGCAGGGCTCGCAATATTTCAAAATCCCTGGTAGCCCTTCGGGCAGGGACTCTTCAGTTTTTGGTAGCCCAAAATAAACTTAAGTAGCCCGAATAAAAAAAGAGAACAATTTTTTGATTGATGTTTTGTTTCCTGTTTTGTTTCCTTTACAATAGTATACATTAAAGTATAATATTGTAAAGGAAACAAAATATTAATCAAAAAAATTGTTGAAAAACAAATTACAACATTGTATAAAAATTACAATCATCAACTCAAATACTTGGTTCTAATTGAACAGAAATTTCTATGAACTTGTAAGAACTGTGTAGGACATGAATCAGTCTGTGTCAGATCCTGAATCTGACATTTCCACTGAAGTCACGGGTAAGAGGCAAGTGGAACCAAGATCTAGGCCATTTGCTTTTTGAAGTTTGCAAAGACTGCTAAATTGTGCCAGTGGTAGTTCACTCTTTGCAACATAGTACGCTGTTCTAAACTGATTTTCAGGTTTATTTTTAGTATGTTATTTGCAATTGGTGTTTGTTCTGGGAAAGATATTGCAGACTGAGCAATAATGCATTTCTTGCATTTCACATGGGTTCTAATGGGGGCCTTTCTTAAAATTACTGGTCCCAGTAACAAAGGCGCTTGTCAACTCAGAAATCAAGGGAAAGCCAACAACACAACCGGCAGAACATTATGTTATTTACACGGGTGCACATAAGTGGTCCGCAGGTGCGCATTCGCTGTCAAAATAAAAGAGGCGCACAAGATAAGAAGTTGCAACGCGCGTTTGCGTCCATATAAAAGGCTGTTTTTGTCCGCTAGAGTTTCACGGCACATTCTGCACCACATCTCTGTGCGTTCATCATTTGTTTGAAGCCAGCTCACCTCCTGCAACCACTTTTCCGAGAATACGCGCTTCTTTTGTGGTTCGGACTCCTTCTGACATTTCTTTGGAGGTGGAGGAACATCACAGTAATTGCTTAAAGGAGCTTCTTCGACATCTTTAAGAGTTCTAAACAAATGTCTGTCCTCCTCCAGAAAATCTTATGTACGCAAACACGCGTTGCAACTTCTTATCTTGTGCGCGTTTTTTATTTTGACAGCGAATGCACACCTGCGGACCACTTATGTGCAGCCCTGGTTATTTAGCTCGTCATATTGCAGCCACAGAAATTCTTTTGTCCATGAAACCATAAAGCTGCACTTTCTTTTTGCCTTATAGTCTGATTTGTCATAACTTTTACGTTTTGTGGTCACTTCTTCACCCTGACCTGTCTTATTTGGCTCAGCAGAACTAAAATATATATCCTGCTGCTTTTACACAGACACTCGCATAACGCTTAGTGATTCTCTGCGCGATCAACCTCTCACATGTTTAAGCTGCGGGAGATTTCACTTGTCATGTTTGCATAGTAAGCTAACGATTGATACGACGATGTCAGAGGAATTGGTGCGCAAATTATCGTCACTCACCAATCAGTGCTGTCGCTCTCTATACACAGTTCGCGCGATTGCAAAGTGAAAGCAAAAAACAAGCGCAAATTCAAACGCGATTTCAATATGTCACATATTGACAGTGGCTCACCGATGCCAATGACATAATTACCCAGCTACATTTCCGAAAGAATGCAAAAGCATTGACATATATTTTTCCTTCCTACGATAGCCCGACGGGCAGGGCAGAGATAGGTTTTGGTAGCCCGACTGGAAAAATCGCTAGCCCCGGGACGTCGGGCTAGCGATTTTGCGAGCCCTGAGTAGTACTAGTAGTAGTAGTAATACAGTATTACTTTACAGGGTCGTATTATCTTCCTGTGCTTCTAGGCTGAGGGTGGGATCAGCTGTGGGTGGAGGCGGAGTCCCACCCTTGGAGCAGCTGTGTTTCAGCCCCTCAGTTTCAGACTGACTCAGAGCTGCTCGCAAACATGAAGTCTTTCTGCCTCCTCTCTCTGATCCTCCTGGTCCTCTCAGTCTGGGACTCTGCCCCTTTGGGATGTGGATCTTGTGACCTGGCTCAGTGTGCTCCTCTCCCAGCAGAGGGCTGTGCTGCCAGCTCTCTGGTGGACTCCTGTGGCTGCTGCTCTGTCTGCGCTGCCGCAGAGGGTGAGCTGTGCGGAGGTCGCCGGTCGGCAGCTCGCCGCTGTGGCTCCGGTCTGGAGTGCGTGAGAAGCGGCGAGAACAAGAAGAACGAGATGGGAGTCTGTGTCTGTAAGAGCAAATATGAGGTCTGCGGGACAAACGGAGTGACCTACACGAACTCCTGTGCACTGAAAACTGCAGGCCTGCGAGCCCAGAGTGAGGGAAAAGAACCTGTCAACATGCAGAACAAAGGTCGCTGTGGTTCAGGTGAGGTCGCAGGTCATCAGTGAAGCATTTCTTCATCTATGTAGCCTACAGCCTGCAGAAGGGGGTCACTTATTCTGATATGTGGCTTGATACAGTTGGAGAAATAACCTGCAGCTGAAGTACATATATATGTACGTATGTATGTATACGTTGCTGTGATGTAAATGTAGAGCAGTTAAAAAAATCTAAACGTCTCTTTCCCCGTCTGTGGTCCAGCGGACTATGAGGCAGTCTGTCAGTTACAGACTGATGTCGCCTCTGATAATCCTCCTCCATCCCAAACATCACATTCCTTTCTACATGAAAAGATCCACTGAGTGTGCTCAGAGCAAACTGAATTCAATTCCTGTGAGGTCACTGAGGACTTCCTGTCTGGACCTGTTTCACCCACATTCATCTTTTCTTTCTGTCTGCAGCTCCACTCATTGTTACTCCTCCAGGTGAGGTGTACAACGTGAGCGGCTCTCAGGTGTACCTGAGTTGTGAGGTGGTGGGCGTGCCCACACCAGTGCTAACCTGGAAGAAGGTGAGTTTGTGTGCCATCATTCAGCAGCTTGTCACACATTTAAGATGTATTTAGTTTTTCTCCATAAAAAGAAACACTCAAAGGTTCAGGCGTGACTCCACAGAAGTGTTTGCCTTCCTCTTTGCTGCTGACTTCCTGTTTCCTGCTGCTGCCAATAGAAACAATCAAAGTTCTCCACCTGGAAACATAAAACAGGAAATTATCCTGATTTAAACATTTCCCTGAACAGCAGCTTACATCACTACTTAACAACAATAGTCACCTTGAGGTACTTTAAAATGTAAGGAACAGACCCCGCAGTATTAGAGGGACGCCAAGCAAAAATTACAGTTTTTTCTGATTGCTTAAGCACATTTTTTGTAACTATTGGCTATTTTTGCAAAACTCTACACACAAATAAGAAAACCTGTCACCCAATTATCAAAACATTGTAGTTCTCTTGCAAAAGCGAACACAGCTAGATTAACTCTTCACACCTTCGTAAAAATGGTGTTTTCGTATCAAACAGTACACACAAGCCATCATCTACTAAGCACACAATGCGCCAACTGCACACTGATGGTATGAATACAAAACACATCTGGCTTTTGCTTTCTCTGTGTACAGATGTCAATTGAACATTCTGCCTCTGCCCCCAACATCTGGACGTCTAGCAATTCTGTAAAGTAACAATTTCAGTATTTTTGCATGTATGGTACTGTTGTGTTTCTCATTAGAGTATGGCAGTGCTACAAAGTACTTACCGATTCTCATTTCGAAATGTCCTAATGATGCTTGCCACAGTGTAGCGGCTCAGTTTAGGCTGAACCCGTTGGCCAGCTTCCCTCAGGGTCATCCCATGGTTGATGACATGGTCCACTATTGTAGCCCTGATGTCATCAGTTATTCTGTTTCTTACTCTTCTTACCCTTCCTCTTTCCCCTCCTCGTCCTCTTCTTGCTCCTCCTTGTCCTCTTCCTCTAACTTCCTCTAACCCTCTTGCTTCTTCACCTCCACGTCCTCTTCCTCCAACTTCTTCACCTCCACGTCCTCTTCCTCCAACTTCTTCACCTCCACGTCCTCTCCCTCGGCCTCCTCTGATTCTCACTCTTCTCACTCTTACTGCTCCTTCCATTGTACTCCACATAGACAGCTTACCTGTGGCCTGTTTATAGTGCTTAGGCTGATTGCAAAGTGGACTAATTATCTAAAACAGTTTTCACATGTGAAAGTGTGCCAGACAGTTGGCAAAATAGTGTTAATGATAGCCATACATGTGTATAATTTTGCTAGGAGTGTGTTGGAAATTTGGTAATTGAGTGTAAGCAGTGAGTTGTGCCTACAGTTTTGCAAAGTGTGTGTTACAAAATTGCAAACTGAGTGCAAAGCAGTGTTTGTGCTTTTAGTTTTGCAAACTCAGTGAGTGGTTTTGCTATAAGTGTTAATAGTTTTAGGAATTGTGCTATAAGAATCACAGTTAGGGTTTAAGCATTCAGAAAAAACTGTAAATTATATCAACAGTCTTTGACTTGAACAGTGGCGTGTCTAGAAAATTTTTGTTGGGGGGGCCAGGTAGGGGCACAGATTTGGAGAAGGGTGGCAGATGTAATTGGCAGATAATGTTTAAAAAAAAAATTCTACCAACCGTTAACCATAATTCAATAACCCTATAAACCTAATAACCGAATGCGCTTTTAACTCTTATTAGAATGAGATTTTAACCACTACGGTGCAAAGTTTTTAGATACTGCGTTGATAAAGTACAAGAGATACAATCAGTGCTTTGTCAGTGTTTACTCAGCATTCAAGGACAGCAATATTTCCATAGTATTTTTACTGACATATAGTGCACATATGTTTTGGGCAAAAACATTTTTGAATATTAAAATACGAACATTTGTAACAAACAATTGACAAATTAGCCAATGCCAATGTAAAACTTTATCTGCCTATTAAAAAAAGAAGAATCTTCTCACAAACTGGTGTTTGATTTTGAAACAGGAAAAACGTGGGGAAACAAATGAAAAGACTAACATTTGAATAAAACCTGAAAGCAAGTAAATACTTTCTATGCTGCCTTATGGTAAACTTTGGTAATATTGATAAAGAACAACACTGGCTGATGATGAAATACAGTCAGCTGGCATGGTAACACTGCCCGTATTAACCTGCAGGGCTGGACTGGGACAGAAAATTGGGCATTTTGACTAGAGACCGGCCCACCAGGTATTAAAGCCATAAAGCCTTTGAATGAAAACAAACGCTGTTGTGACAGTGATGTACACTGTCTTGTTGGTATATGATTTCTATACATTTTACGTCAGATAAAAACTTTGGTTATAAGATTTAGATAGTTATTTAATAAAAGCTAGATATTTTAAATGAGAATAAGAAAGAAAAGTATTTCTTTCTGCCCCCCCTTTCCCTGTTAATGCCCTACCTGGCCCCCTGGCAAAACTTTCCTAGACCCGCCCCTGCACAGTTACCAGCTGTCAGCTACTTAGAAAAGGATCCTGGTGTTATTTGTCTCCCAGAAACAGTTCATAACTTCCCTTCAACTCATTCATGTGACCTAAAAGGTAAACCTGTTTCTCCATCACCTGTTCAGCTCTGATGATCCAGTAAGGACATCTCCTGGTTTCATCTTCATGTTTCCCTCTCACCACATATCCATTACCAGCAGCTTTTACAGCTGTGGCTCCAGCAAACATCAGCTGATACTAGAAATTAATATTAAATAAATTCTAACAACAGCTGATCAAGCTTAAACGTGCTACTGTTGTTTAGCGCGACATCTGGCGGTTTCTTCTTTCTGGCGCAAAGTGGGCGGTAAACAAACAAGAGAGAAAAGATGATCAGCTGATCATTGATCAGTTTCACGATTGAAGTAGCAACAGGAGAGGCAGGGGGAGAGAATGAGAGAAGAAGAGGCAGCTGTGCAGCCTAACAACAGAATAACTCCAGCTTTGTGTCTTTTTTTCATTATAGCGAAAGTACGGGACAAACTGCGTCTCTTCTCAGCTCAATACGAAACGCATAATATTTTCTCTGAATGAGGGACCATTCCATTTTTTTAAGGAGCCGTTGGCAACTCTACTAACTAACCTTATGAATAAAATAAAGTACTCTATCAGTAACATCATAGTAACCGAACAGCTGTATAGAAACTCCGTCATGGTATGCCCGACGGCCAGTCCAGCTATGTTAACCTGCAACCAAATCTGCAGCTCCATACAGCAATGTTACGACTTAGATTATATCTTATAACTCATAACTCTTATGTTAGCTCCCCTCAGTAGCATACTGTCTGAAATATTCGACGGCTGCAATAATCCTTTAAATGTTATTTTTTCCTTGGTATTCTAATTTCACCGAAGTTTACTAAACTCAACAAACTTAATATTACTTACCGGGATATTTATTCTGTCCTCATTTTCTTTAATAAAAATTGTTTCCTGCGGTGCCGTCTTTCGTGCTTGGCTCTCTTACCTTTGCTAACGTGATGCACACAGTGCAGAAGCCGATGCTGCATTCACTTACACTCGGATATCTGAGCTTCACCGTGAAAACATAATCGTACATTTGATATTTGATTGAATTTTATTGTTTTACCTTTGGGGTCGCACCTGGGGTGGCCAGTCTGCTTGGGGGGGTGGCCTGTGCTCCCCCAGGCCACCCCGCTGGACACGCCATTGGACTTGAAGAAATTGCTTAACACTTAAACCTATGTTCTGCATATTCCAGCATATAAAATAAAATCATATTTTGTGTTTACACTCTTTGAAATAGATGCAAGTAAAATGGCAGAAAATAAATAGAATCAAAGACTCAGCAGCTCTTAAATCTATTGTCAGCTGTTTATCAGGAGTGGGGCGGGTGGAGGTTTGCCCACAGCAGTCATGTCAGTGGGGGGATCCAGGGGTTTCTCTGTGAATGTCACATTCCCGTGGCAGCGTGCTCGCTCAAAAGTTTAGGGTTTTTTTCAACTGTAGAAATCAGTTTTCTTCCCACGCAGAGTGAACAGCAGACGCTAATGTTTTTGTCACTTTTTATGAAAAAATGTTTATGCTTTAAACGCTGCATGGTCGTACTCTCTCCCGCACTCCATATAATCCCTTAAGATGTAACTACAGCCCAGCCCATGCAGCAGTATATTAATGACTAACCTCGTATTGTGGATGGATTATCTCAGTTGTTCTCCTGACTGAAGTTTCGTCCGTTCACATCATCCTGCCATGGAATTGTATTTGTTTCTAACCACTGGGAACCCTCACGTTAACTTTTATGGAGTGGAAAAATTAGTGTTCATCCTCCAGCTTCACTGTGTTTATGCTATGCTAACATAGCTGTGTCGCTAGCGATCACGTAGCACAACATTATATACCAGCTAGCCCAACTTCAGTAACCCTGCAAACGTCACTGCTGTTTAGTTTTCTGTCTTCATTCATGTTGGAAGTGACAGCAGAGCTGTACGTTTGAATTTTTCAGAAATCTCTCAGAACATGCTATATCATGTTTAGGTGGAAACTAGTGAGCTATAACCCTGCTAACTTCTATCTCTGTTAAATATCATAAATCCTGTTTTCATGGATGCCTGGATGTTAAACTTCATAGTTACACCTGGTAAAGCAGCAACGCTGATGATTTAATTACAGATGAAAGAATTTAGACAGTTTAAACTCTCAGTGATGCTGCAGTGTTTGTTTGACTTTGGGATTTGCAGCGGAGTTTGGGCCCAGACATGGCTAATAACGTCAGACTTAAAGACCGGATTGGCCATGTGAGGAGTTCAATTCAACTTCACAACAGCTCCTGCCTCAAGGCAGTAATATAATAAATAGGTTAATTTGCAGCATTCAGAGATATCAGCATGTTTCATGAACTTTCTTTATTTTTTCTGACATCAGGGCTTAAAAACTGATTCTGACGGCTTGTACACTAAGGGCTCAGGTATGTTCAGGTGTGTCTATCAGGGTGGCAAGTAACGGCCTGTTTGAAGAGAATTTACAGACCAAAGACCTGCACAGAGCTGTGGTGAAGTAGGATGTCCAATCATCAGTCTCAGCTTCAGGTGGGGATGTCAGGTGGTTCCTCCACCACAGTCAGAGTATGAGTGAGAAACCCGTTAGAAGACCACAGGGGTTAGACAACTCTGTGATGACATCACAGAGTCAATAAGGTATTTGAAGTTGGATCTCTAAGATTAGAGTGATGATGATAATGATGGGTTTCTTCTTTCAGATCCTCAGTGGGAAGAAGATGGAGCTTCTTCCTGGAGACCGTGACAATCTGGCGATCCAGACTCGAGGAGGACCGGAGAAGCATGAAGTGACCGGCTGGGTGCTGGTCAGTACAAACACTATGTTATGTCACTGCTGCAGTGGGACCAATCAAAATAGACCATGGTGTTTGTGTTTCAGATCTTGCCTCTGACCAAAGAAGAAGAAGGATCGTACGAGTGTCACGCCACAAACGCCAAAGGAGAAGCTTCAGCAGTTGGAGCAATTCACGTGGTTGAGTCCATCGATGAGCTCACTGCCAGGAAAGGTAACACCTATAATTACCTTATGAAACATTCCCCATGGTCATCACTGATCTTGGTCTCTGGAGGATTTACCTCAGCCTTTGTCAGCCTTTCAAAAACACCATCAGACTCTTCAGCCATATATTCTTCCACTTCTTCCATAACTATAAACTGTTAAATGACAAAAATGTTTCTAGTCCAAGAAGCAGACTTATCCATGTCAGTGAAACACGATTTAGGGCGGCAGTGGAATCAGAGCTCCTGTTACTGAAACTTTTAAAATGATAAATAAAACATTTGCAGAGACATTATCCAGCTTTTATTACCTGAGGCCTGTTCTCTTCTTATCCCATTACAAAGTAAGCAGAAAAATGATCCAGAGATGATTCTAAGCATGCCCAGATCATCCAGTTACGGACTGCTGGGCTCCTGCCAACTTATTCTGATAATCAGTCTTTTTTTCTTCACTAATCACAGATATATCATACAGGAATGTGGGCTCTAGATGGAGAGCACTGCAACCTTACTGACAAAATAAAGCATAGCCATCAGAATCCAGCATTGCCAAAAGTCTCTAACATAAACGAATAATGAAGCAGCCCAGGCTTTTTTGTTTTGTAAGGCTAGTACTATCTTTAATGTGCCCACACAAAGCTGACGATCTCCTCCTCTTCCTCCATCTGTACTGCTCTTTCACAATGTGCTGTCCTGTGCTTTTTCTCAGGAAAAGCACATTTTTGGGATTTGTCTGCTTAGAAAATGAACAACAGAAAATGAACAGTGCCTTTGATTGTGAGGTTAGCTTGTCTCCTTCATGTAGTTGAATCTAGATAACCAAATTCCAACTTTTGAACTTGGATCTGGTAACTGTTCTTAATACTAGCAAAATAAAAATGACCTGTGAAACTGTTTTAAATTCTTCATTCCAGATTTAGAAGTGACTGGTGATGGTTAAGTTACATATAAGCAACATGTGTTGTACATGACACGTCAAACAAATGCAAACAGAGAACGTAACATCACATTCACAAGGAGATGATGAAATGAACTGAATATACAGGAAAATCAAAAGATTGGGACCCTTTTAAAAAACATAGAAATGTTAATAATCACTGTATGTGGGATGACGTGTATATGTCTATGTATGAATGTATTACATTTATACATACATACATGTATATATGCCACCCAAGTGTTTGTGATAATTGCTAATGAGTCTTTTACACACTGTGGAGGAATTTTGGCCCACTCATCATATGAGAATTGTTCTTATCAGCATCACCCGCATTTTTGAGGTCATGCCACAGCATCTCAATCAGATTCAGGTCAGGACTTTGGCTACGTTCACACTGCAGGTCTTAATGCTCAATTCCGATTTTTTGGTCAAATCCGATTTTTTTTGTCTGCTTGTTCACACTACAAATAAAATGCGACAGCAAACGCGCTCTAGTGTGAACGCTCAAAGCGCCCGCATGCGCAAAAGAAGATGTCACACACAACGCGCTCTGTTCAGACCCAGAGCAAACAGTATTGTTTGACTGATGGCCCTTAATATAAAGACTTCGGACTTCACGTTTCCCAATTTTTGCTTTAAGTTATTTTGTTATTCACATAATAATGTAGATAACCTAATAATGATCCTTATTGCTGTTTTAGAGGAGCGCTGCTTCAAAGGATAGTTGCAGATTTGTCAGAATCTGCAGATTATACAGTACAAATAAAATGTTCACGTTTCTCCAATGTTGTCTTCCCAGCAGTTTTACTGACATCTACACGGGATGGCCAGGAAGCGTTCGCGATGTCTTCTCGGGCGCTGATAATTGGCGTCTGTCTTGTGTCAGTGACGTAAAAGACGGATTTAATGCGACATGACCATCAAACAGCAGTCGCTTTCTAAAACATCGGATATGTATTGGATTCAGTACCACATACGAAAGTGACCCAGATCGGATTTGAAAATATCGGATTTGTGCCGTTCACACTGTCACACCATGATCGGATATGGGTCGCATAGGGTCAAAAAAATCGGATTTGATGCCCTTTCGCCTGCAGTGTGAACGTAGCCTTTGACTAGGCCACTCCAAATTAAAGATGGACTTGCTGGTGTGCTTTGGATCATCATCCTGCTGCAGAACACAAGTGCACTTCAAGATGTTTTGGTAGAATTCATGGCTCCATTAACAACAGCAAGACATACAGCTGCCAAAAAGTTTTGTCTTGCCAGAGCACAGAGTATGTTGGGGATCAAGATGTTTTCTTAGAAAACCGAGACGAGCCTTTCTGTTCCTTTTGCTAAGCAGTGGTTTTTGTCTTGGAACTCTGCCATGCAGGCCATTGTTGCCCAGTCTCTTTCTTATGGTGGAGTCATGAGCACTGACCTTAACTAAGGCAAGTGAGGCATGCAGTGTTTTGGATCTTGCTCTGGGGTCTTTTGTGACCTTTTGGATGTGCCGTTGCTCCACTCTTAGGGTAATTTATGTTATAAATTGGGGTGGGGCGATCACCTTTTTCACACGTGGGTTTGGATTTTTTCCCCAAAGATGAACAAAAACCTTTATTTAGAATATGCATGATGTTTTTACTTTTTTACTTGTGTTATCTTTCATGATCTGACATGAGCAGACCCACGAGCAAACATGTTTTCACACCACTGTATATAAAATCAAAAGATTGGGACACCGCCTTTACATTATTGACATTTTAAAATGATAATTTGTTGAACAAGAAAAGAAACATATATGAAAGTAAATATGTCGTGTTTCTTTCAGTGACAAAGAAAGTCAACCTGTGATCAGCTGATCGTCTCAGGAATCCCAGACTTTTAACTTTCAGTAAAACCTGAATTTGTTTCCTTTCAGTCGTTTTTAGTTTTAATCCAGACTTTTTCAAACTTCAGTCTTTTGTTCTACATGTTATATCTTTTGTTATATTTGTAACTTTTAAAGTATTTTTCCTCCTCTGGGCACCAGCGGAAGTTTGAAATGGTGAAACAGGTGTATTTGTTTGTTGCAGTCTACACATTAAATATGAACCTTAAACTGCATGTTTTTCTTCTCAATTTAATAAACCATAATAATGTTGGTGTGTTGTTTGAATCTAATCAATATTTCAACTCTTTCAGTTAAATAATCAATGTTTTTACTGTGAAGGTCCCAGAAAAACATTATATTTTCAAGAATAAAAAGAGAAAAATGGAAAGATCAACTAATTCCTTGTGATCAATGTGAACTTTCATTAAATACAAACATGCATTCATCCATTTTCTTTTGCTTATCTGAGGCTGGGTCGTGGTGGCCGCAGGCTAAGCAGAGAAGCCCAGACCTCCCTCTCCCCAGCTGATCCAGTGGAACATCAAGCTGTTCCTAGGTCAGTTGAGAGGAGGCCCTGGGGCAGATCCTTTCACCTAGTCAACGACGTACAAAGATCCTGCGCGATGAACCGTAGATTTCAAAGTTTGATTCCTCAGTCCATAAAACCTTCCAGTCTTCAGTAGTGCAATGGTGGCGTTTCATGGCCCAGACAAGCCTCTTTGTCTTATTCTGACGTCTGGCTTTTTTGCTGCAGCTCGTCCTGTCAAACCTGCAGCTCAAAGCCTTCTCTTCAATCACACCTGAAACTGAGACTTGCTCACTACGACCACTATTAAGCTGTGTGGACGTAGCCTGATTCAGTCATGTCTTTGGGTCTGCAGACCTCTTCCTGTCACAGTTTGTTTCTGAGCCTTTGGATGCTGAAGGAAACTGGACTCACTGACACCTTGACTTTCTTTGCAGTTTCTCTGTCGGACAGACCGACATTTATAAGTGTTATGATGGTCTGTGTCTCTTCCACTGTTATTCTCGCCATGTTTGTATCAACACACTACAGTACAGTACTGTTCAGCTGATGCCCATGAGGGTATGGTACCACAGTGTGCTCCAACACTGCTTTATGCAAACAGAGGGGGAAGTAATCCAGAACAGTTAGAACACTTGTAGGAATTAGTAGCACCAACTTTCAAGGCTGATCAATCTCCAATACTGCAGAACAGCTTTAACCTCCTAGGACCTGGCGACATCACATTTTGGGTATTTAGACCAAAACACTCAATTTTGCTCTACAATGGCCAAATATCCACTTAGGAGGATATTATACTTGTAACAAGTGTCACCTGGCAGTTTGTTGCTCTCTGCATGGTGATTGGCTGAAGAGCTGTGAAAAGGTAGTGGATATGTGGGGTGAAGTCAGCGCTCTTCTGTGGAAAAAACCAGAGGCAATTAATTCACTCGGGTGCGAGTGGGTATACTGTCGGTAAGAGACTTTTGCCATTTTTGTTTGGATCATTTGCTATTGTATGTGCCTATTTTTAATGTGTCGTTGGACTTTTTTAGTGTGACCACGAATTTTAATAGAAGAATTGATCAAGCCCTAGATCGATGACGCGCAGGGAAACTGATCAATATTGTAGGTATATTGAGTGTTTGTTTTAGCTTCATGATTTTGAATGGTTTCATAAAATTGATATTTTATTGGGTAATATTTTAATCGATAATCTCGATAGTCTCTGCTGTCCTTTTTTTGTTCTTTTGATTGATTTGTAATTTTGTTTTGGTTAGTCCGTCCAGCCGTAAAGGCGGGTATTGATTGAGAGTGAGTTGTGTAAGGGCGGACTAACCTCCCTTTTTGTTTTTTGTTTAATTGTTTGTGCCACTTCCCTTTATCTCCCAGATTGCAGGTCATGCATAGCGCTGATTCCCAGCTGCGCTGAGACCCGAATTGTTTGCAGTGCGTGCCACAATTGCAGTGTCACTAAGCGGGGTGTGACAGGTTACAGTGTTATTTTCGCACCGTTGGTGTGGTATCCCAGCATGTGCAGCTGGGATATCAGCAGGATGTGTTGTAAGTCCTGTCTAATTGATGTAATAAATAAATGATCAATTTATTTCTTTGCCCCATTTACTCATACCTTGTCCTCTGTTACATACTACTACTGTTCTATCGAAATTTTAAACTAATATCCTCATATGTGGATCTCACTTTTCTTAGAAACAAAAATCAGGTTAAAAAAAGGTTTTTACATTCAGCAGGTCACAATATGCCCAAATATCAAAGAGAAATTAAAAATGCATGCCATGGAAGAGTTTGGGTCTTAGGAGGCTAAATTGTTAACTCATGTTGTGTTCCCTGAAAAAGGTATTTTTGTATAATTCTGACATTTTTCCAGTTTTGGGTAACCTTACCGTTTTTAACCTTTGGCAGTTCACCACTTACCTTTGTACCATTTCAAGCTGTTCACTGGACTAACACAATTTGAATTGCAACAAATAACTGGAAAAACTGGGTGTTCTAAAACTTAACTGGTAGTGTATATATTAATATTCTTATATGCAGGTAACATGACGACTAAACATCACCAGTTGTACCTTAAAGTCATACCCGTCAGGATGGTCACATGAAGAACAAAATAGAGATCATCACATGATCAGGAACTGATTTATTGACTTTTACAAAAAGCAAGACAAAACCTAAAAACAACTAAACTTTGACTTTCACTTCCTTGTGACGTCACAATGTTCTCTCCATCCGGTTGATTACTTTATGATGTCATCATACGAGGAGCGATGCTCATTGACATCAACTCCTGGAACAGAAGCTTACAGGCATACGGCATCCGCACCAGAGAGATCTGACAACAACAAACAAAGTGAGGTAAACAACGCATAAGAACAAAGACAACCAAAGCATCTCTTCAACTGGTTTTCTGAAACATGTTTGGACCCTGAGATAAAACTCTGGCTTTTCTGTTCTTGAAAAACAGTAAGCCTAGGGACTTCTGCTTCAGCCAATGGAGTAACCGGTCACGTCGAGGAGTTGCTCTCCCACCTTATCTTTTAGTTATTCCTTCTCATCTCGTTATCTTGGATTGTTTTCTACTCACTCAACATTGAAAGGGTTATAACCCCTAAAAGGCCTTAAGGAAGTGGGAGAATATGCCGAAACAACAAGATAGAAGCGCTTCGACCGCTAAAGCTAACTCTCAGCCGGGCCAAGCTAATGCTAGCAACAACGCAGCCGCTAGCAAAGACTTGGACATACTCCAAGCTATAGTAAAGCTAAAAGCGGAGATTCAAGAGGACAGCAGACAAAATATGGGCAAACTGAGCCATGAAATTAATGCAAGCTGGATAACATTGCCTGGGACATACAGTGCCTATCAGAGCGGGTGGATGAGGCGGAGCCCAGGATCACCCAGCTGGAGAGCTGGGCTGAAGAAGTGACTATGGCCATGTGCACGAGTCTGGAGGAGCGGAAAAGTCTTCAGCAAAAGATTACTGATCTAGAATCAAGGTCACAGAGAAACAATATTCGTCTATTCGGTTTGTTGGAGGGGGAAGAACCCGGTTCCATAATTCATGGACCCACCTGCAAATACCGGAGGATTTTGACATGAAAATTTAACGCGCACATCGCTCGCTGGCAAGTAAACCCCTACCGGGGGCACCTGCGAGACCTGTCATCATCAACTTTCAGGAATATTCAACAACATGGTCCTGAGAGCACGGAAAGCATGGAAAAAGAAAATCAAATCAAGGTTTTGACCATGATTATCCATATGAAATTGTCCAAAAAAAAGCCGAATGCAGTGTCGCAACTTCGAGAGCTTCTGGGCTGGCAATCAGCAAAAGGCAACAGTCTAGCCACGGCAATGAGAGCAAAGGATAAGCTACAGGGTTTCCAGAGAGATCCAGTGGTTTTGTTTTAATGCGGAAGCTCCTTTCCGCTCCCTTTTGGCCTCACTTCAATCACCAGCCAGGTGGGAGAGTTGGTTCTCCGTTTATGTTCTTATACGTTGGGACTTTTAGGATGGTGGTGTTTATGTCTATTGACAGTTACTTTCCTTTCCAGGCCCTCTCACTTTGAGAAGCTTCCCCCCGACCCACCAACGGGGTCCTAGTTGGGGAGCAAAAGTCTCCTCTAGAAGTCAGTTCTTCATTGTTTCCCCTATATCTGTTTTGCTATGGTTTTGGGGGCCACTGTTCCAGTTTCACTTATTTTTACTGTCTTGTTCAATGTTGGATAATTTTAAAATAGCCTCCCTGAATGTTAATGGTTTGGGCAATCCACTTAAAAGAAAAAAAAAAGAGTTCTGGAGAAATTGAAAAAAGGATGGCTCACATGTGGCTTTTCTACAAGAGACACATTTGTCAAAAAAAGGAACAAGCTAAATTTTAATTTCCCAGATATTCCACTTTTTTATAGCACCTGTAGCAATAGCAGACAAAGAAGAGTAACAACTCTTATTTCTAATCTATTAAACTTTGATTTCCTTGATGAGGTTGGTGACAAGGTGGGCAGATATCTATCAAAGGGAGAGTTAATAATATTGTTATCACACTAGCTAATGTGTATATTCCTCTCGAATGTGATAGAAAATTATTTATGTTATTTTTTGATGCTTTAATTAGAGTGGGCGAAGGGATTTTATTCTGTGATGCAGACTGGAATACAATTCTTAACGTCTCCCTGGATATGACAAGTTGTAAGAGACAAAAAACATATAGTTCAAAGGATCTTAATATCTTGATGAAAGAAACTGGTCTGTTCGATGTTTGGAGAACCCTCCATCCTAAAAACAGGGATTACACCCACTGCTCATTCTCGCACCAAGTTCATTCCAGACTTGATTTCTTCCTGATGAACGTTGTTGACTGACATAGAGGAAAGGAGTGGTCGATTGGTACTTCAGATTTATCAGATCATAATATGATTTATTTATCTGTTCAATTATCAAGTTTTGCGAAATCTACAATATGAAACTTAGGTATCCTCAATACGATTATGGTGTGGGACACGGTTAAGGCAGTGAGGGGTAGACTGATTTCAAGGGTGGTTCATCTAAAAAAAAAAAAAAGCTAATAGGGCAGCATATGATGATCTCAAAAAAGATCTGAGAAACATAGAAATCAAACTACAACAAAACAGCAAAGATCAAAGCTTGGTCAACCAAATTAGAATAACTAAATCAAGATAAAAGTGTTAGTGCAAGACAAAATGGAAAAGAGATTAAGATTCTGCAAGCAATCCCTTTACGAATCATCCCCGAAAGCAACAAAAATTCTAGCTAGGCGGCTCCGGAAGCAGGAATTAAAGCATGCTGTCCTTGGGATCAGGGACCCCTCTAACAGTAACTTGATTTATGATCCGGTAGAAATTCACACAATTTTTAATGACTGCTACCAATCGTTGTATTCGTGTCCAGCTCCAATAGCAGAAATATTTATCCTCTTTAGATCTTCCTTCTCTTGGATTACTACAGAATGAAGCTTTATGCACACATATAACTAGAGAACAATTAGATACTGTAATCAGTAACTTAAAAGCAAATAAGTGCCCTGGTAGTGATGGATTTCCAAATGAGTGGTACAAAATATTTAAAGAGGAACTTGCCCCTACTTTACTCAAATCCTTTAACTTGACCCTCAATAATGCTGAAATATCTCCATCCTGGCGTGAGGCGGTAATATCTGTCCTACCCAAAGAGGGTAAAAATAAAAAATACTGTGAATCTTACCGCCCCATTTCTATTTTAAATGTACACTATAAATTATTTACCTCACTTTCTAAAAGACTAGAAGTCCATTTGCTGGATTTAATACACGAAGATCAGATAGGCTTCATAAAAGAAGCCTATCTGATACTAGAGCGTCTAGGATTCAACAAGTTCATTAAATGTATTCAATTCAATTCAATTCAATTTTATTTATATAGCGCCAAATCACAACAAATGTCGCCTCAAGGCGCTTCATAGATACAGAGAAAAGCCCAACAATCATATGACCCCCTATGAGCAAGCACTTTGGCGACAGTGGGAAGGAAAAACTCCCTTTTAACAGGAAGAAACCTCCGGCAGAACCAGGCTCAGGGAGGGGCGGCCATCTGCTGCGACCGGTTGGGGTGAGAGAAGGAAGACAGGATAAAGACATGCTGTGGAAGAGAGACAGAGATTAATAACAGATACGATTCAATACAGAGAGGTCTGTTAATACATAGTGAGTGAGAAAGGTGACTGGAAAGGAAAAACTCAATGCATCATGGGAATCCCCCGGCAGCCTACATCTATTGCAGCATAACTAAGGGAGGATTCAGGGTCACCTGGTCCAGCCCTAACTATATGCTTTAGCAAAAAGGAAGGTTTTAAGCCTAATCTTAAAAGTAGAGATAGTGTCTGTCTCCTGAATCCAAACTGGAAGCTGGTTCCACAGAAGAGGGGCCTGAAAACTGAAGGCTCTCCCTCCCATTCTACTTTTAAATACTCTAGGAACAACAAGTAGGCCTGCAGAGCGGGAGCGAAGTGCTCTAATAGGGTGATATGGTACTACAAGGTCATTAAGATAAGATGGGGCCTGATTATTTAAGACCTTGTATGTGAGGAGCAGGATTTTGAATTCAATTCTGGATTTAACAGGAAGCCAAAACAGGAGAAATATGCTCTCTCCTTCTAGTCCCTGTCAGTACTCTTGCTGCAGCATTTTGGATTAGCTGAAGGCTTTTCAGTGAGTTTTTTGGACATCCTGATAATAATGAATTGCAGTAGTCTAGCCTGGAAGTAATAAATGCATGAACTAGTTTTTCAGCGTCACTCTGAGACAGGATATTTCTAATTTTAGAGATGTTGCGCAAATGGAAGAACGCAGTCTTACATATTTGTTTAATATGTGCGTTGAAGGACATATCCTGGTCAAAAATGACTCCAAGGTTCCTCACAGTGTTACTGGAGGCCAAGGTAATGCCATCCAGAGTAAGAATCTGGTTAGATACCATATTTCTAAGCTTTTCAGCGCCGAGTACAATGACCTCAGTTTTATCTGAGTTAAGAAGCAGAAAGTTAGTGGCCATCCAAGTCTTTATGTCTTTAAGACATTCCTGCAGTTTAACTAATTGGTGTGTGTTATCTGGCTTCATGGACAGATAGAGCTGGGTGTCATCTGCATAGCAGTGAAAATGTATGCTATGTCTTCTAATGATGCTGCCTAGGGGAAGCATGTATAATGTAAACAGAATTGGTCCTAGCACCGAACCCTGTGGAACTCCATAATTAACCTCAGTGTGTGAAGAGGACTCTCCATTTACATGCACAAATTGGAGTCTATTAGATAGATATGATACAAACCACTGCAGTGCAATACCTGTAATACCTACAGCATGTTCTAATCGCTCTAATAGAATATTATGGTCAACAGTATCGAATGCTGCACTAAGGTCAAGAAGGACAAGCACAGAGATGAGTCCACTGTCAGAGGCCATAAGAAGATCATTTGTAACCTTCAATAAAGCTGTTTCTGTGCTGTGATGAACTCTGAAACATGACTGAAACTCTTCAAATAAACCATTCCTCTGCAGATGATCTGTTAGCTGTTTGACAACTACTCTTTCAAGGATTTTTGATATGAAAGGAAGGTTGGAGATTGGCCTATAATTAGCTAAGACTGCTGGGTCTAGAGATGGCTTTTTGAGTAAAGGTTTAACTGCAGCCACCTTGAAGGCCTGTGGTACATAGCCGATTATTAGAGATAGGTTGATCATATATAAGATCGAAGAATTAATCAATGGCAGGACTTCTTTGAGCAGTTTTGTAGGAATGGGGTCTAAAAGACACGTTGATGGTTTGGAGGAAGTAATTATTGAAGTTAACTCAGAAAGATCGATTGGAAAAAAAGAGTCTAACTTAACATCAATGGAACTAAGAGTAGCTGTAGATAATATTACATCTGTGGGATGATTATTGGTAATTTTTTCTCTAATGATAAAAATTTTATTTGTGAAGAAGTTCATGAAGTCATCACTAGTTAACGTTAAAGGGATGGTTGGCTCAACAGAGCTCTGACTTTTTGTCAGCCTGGCTACAGTGCTGAAGAGAAACCTGGGGTTGTTCTTATTTTCTTCAATCAGTGATGAGTAGTAAGCTGTTCTGGCTTTGCGGAGGGCTTTCTTATAAAGCAACAAACTATTTCTCCAGGCTAAATGATGATCCTCTAAATTTGTGACACGCCATTTCCTCTCCAGATTACGAGTCATCTGCTTTAGGGTACGTGTTTGAGAATTATACCACGGGGTCAGGTACTTCTGATTAGAGACCTTAGTTTTCACTGGAGCTACAGTATCCAGAGTCGTACGTAGTGAGGAGGTGAAATTATTAACAAGATAATCGACCTCTGTTGGGGTAGCGTTCAGATAGCTGCTCTGCTCTGTGTTGGTACAGGGCATTGACGATGATAACAGTGGCTGGATTATATTCTTAAACTTAGTTACAGCGCTTTCAGAAAGACATCTACTTTGATAAAGTCCACTCTCCACTGCTGCGTAATCAATTATTGTAAATGTAAATGTTATCAAGAAATGATCAGACAGGAGAGGGTTTTCAGGAAACACTGTTAAATGTTCAGTTTCTATGCCATATGTTAAAACAAGATCTAGAGTGTGATTAAAGTGGTGGGTGGGTTCTTTTACATTTTGAGAGAAACCAATTGAGTCTAACAACAGATTAAATGCCATGTTGAGGCTGTCATTTTTAGCATCTACATGGATGTTAAAATCACCCACAATAATTATTTTATCTGAGCTCAGAACTAAATTAGATATAAAGTCTGAGAAATCAGACAGAAACTCTGTGTAAGGCCCATGTGGACGATAGATGATAACAAGTAAGACTGGTTTCTGAGTTTCACAGCTGGGGTGGACAATGCTAAGCATCAGGCTTTCAAATGAATTAAAAGTCTGTCTTGGTCTTTCATTAATTAATAGACTGGTGTGAAAAATTGCTGCCACACCACCCCCTCGACCTGTGCTTCGAGATTTCTGGTAGTTAGAATGACTCGGGGGTGTTGATTCATTTAAACTAACATAATCATCCTGCTGCAACCAGGTTTCTGTAAGGCAGAGTAAATCAATTTGTTGATCAATTATTAAGTCATGTACTAACAGAGACTTGGAGGAGAGAGACCTAATATTTAATAATCCACATTTCACTGTTTTACTCTTTGGTTCAGATGTGGATACTGTATTGTTCTTTCTTTGTAAATGTTTAAGTTGTTTGTTGCTGGTTTTTAGTTTGTTTTTTGTCTTTTTGGAAGCAGACACAGTCTCTATGGAGATGGGTTTTTGGGGGGGTAGCAGGAGGAGAGAAGCTGCAGAGAGGCGTGTAAGACTGCAACTCTGCTTCCTGGTCCCAACTCTGGATAGTCATGTTTTGAGGGGTTTAATAAATTTGTCGATATTTCTAGAAATGAGAGCTGCTCCATCCAAAGTGGGATGGATGCCATCTCTCCTAACAAGACCAGGTTTCCTCCAGAAGGTTTGCCAATTATCTATGAAGCCCACATCGTTTCTGGGACACCACTCAGACAGCCAGCAATTTAAGGAGAACATGCGGCTAAACATGTCACTCCTGGTCTGATTGGGGAGGGGACCAGAGAAAACTACAGAGTCCGACATTGTTTTGGCAAAGTTACACACCGATTCAATATTGATTTTAGTGACCTCCGATTGGCGTAACCGGGTGTCATTACTGCCGACGTGAATTATGATTTTATTGAATTTACGTTTACCCTTAGCCAGCAGTTTTAAATTTCCTTCAATGTCGCCTGCTCTGGCCCCTGGAAGACAATTGACTATGGTTGCCGGTGTCTCTAGCTTCACATGTCTGAGAACAGAGTCACCAATTACCAGAGTTTGACCCCCGGCGGGTGTGTCACCGAGTGGGGAAAAACGGTTAGACACATGAACGGGTTGGTGGTGTACCTGGGGCTTCTGTTTAGGACTACGCTTCCTTCTCACCGTTACCCAGCCTTTCCCCAGCTGCTTGGGGTCTGCCGGGGAACAGCTAGCGGGGCCTACGCTATCTTCGGCTGCACCAGCTACAGGGGCCTGGCTAGCTAAGGGTGAGAGCAGGGTGCAAAGCCGAGTCTCCAATTCAGTAATCCTGGCCTCCAGAGCTGCAAATATGCTACATTTGTTACAGATATCATTACTGCTAAAGGAGGCCGAGGAGTAACTAAACATCTGACACAATGAGCAAGAAAGTGCAGAAGGGACAGGTGAAGTAGCCATGGTGCTAACGGGTTGGCTACGAGCTAAGCTAGCGAAACAGTACAGAGACAGTGAGTGAATACTATAAATTAGGTAGTGAGTACACAGAAAGTGTGCTTCGGATGAAGCACGTGAAGATTATACTGTGAAAAAAGAATGTATTTAAAAGTTGTTAATTAAACTGCTAAGCAAATAAGCTACTCAGAAACACCACTGTGTTTGAGCAGGATACTATACCACAGAGCGAGCGAGCGAACACCCAATCATACAATCATTATACAGCAACCCAGTGGCCAGGTTAAAGATCAATGGACATCTATCCTCTAGTTTTCAATAGAGGCACCCGGCAAGGATGCGGGCTCAGCCCCTCGCTCTTCGCTTTGTTTATTGAGCCTGAATCCTGATATGTCACTCCCTGAGCTCATGTCAACTCTGAAAGAGTTTGGGGCCCTGTCTGGTTATAAATTAAATATTACTAAAACACAAGTCCTGAACTTTGATAATCTGCTGAACTCAATTCAGGAGGACACAACTCGCTGGTCTTCACTGACTCTGGACTTTAGTACAAGAATAGAGATTGTGAAGATGGATCTGTTGTCGAGATTCTTATATCTCTTTATGGCTCTTCCCATTAAAATCCCAGATGTTCAATTCAACACCTGAGACAAGTTAATATCACACTTTATATGGGCAGGAGCTGGACCAAGGATAAAATTTAAAACCCTTCAAATTGATAGAGATCATGGCGGACTGGCCCTCCCCAACTTAAAGGGATATTACTTGGCAGCAACATTGTTTGTTGGTGTTCCCCGGCAGTAGAAAAATCAAGGATAAGTAATTTAGATAACCATATAGTGGAAAACACTCTTTTAATTTGGCATGAAGTTATTAACAAATATAATCTGGGGAGCAATATTAACATTTTGTCATGGCCTTCCTACTTACAGAAGTTCCCACCTGGAAGGTTAGATCCAACATTCTTGGGTTGTATTGGAAAATGTTTAACTGCTCTGTGTCTGTTTGTGGAAGCGGGCACCTTTAAATCATTTAAAAATATTGAAAACAGAATTGAATCTGGAAAATACGGATCTGTTGCGATATCTGCAGGTTCGTCATTTTTTTCAATACAGAAATAAAATGCCCCTCCTCCCCAGAAATTGATCTTGTCAAAGTCTTTACAAATGCCTACAAATATCTGCCCACCAAAACCGTGTCTAAACACTAGAAAGGGCTACAAAAACAATATGGCAACAACACACTATATGTGAAGTCAAAATGGGAAGCAGAGTTGAAAATTGGATTGTCAGAGGGTGATTGGCTCTAAATGTGTACCACACAACAAACATCAACTAGCTCCTAAAGGTGGAGGGAATTCAGGTGGAAAACTTTTCGATTCTTTATTTCTCCACATATTACTAAAAACTTTCAAGGGCACCGGCAACAATGTTGGAGACAGTGTGGCCACCCGAACGCCAATCACTCTCATATTTTTTGGACATGTACACAATTGACTTCCTTTTGGGACAGTATATCCAAGTTAACAGATAACATAATGTCCTAAGCCATCCCTAAGGATCCCAGAATCTTATTACTGGGCTTGCTACCCAGAGATTCGATTCTAAAAAAGGACAGATATATTTTTAAAATCCAGTTGATTGCATCTAAAAAGGCCATAACAAGGAATTGGCTTAAGACAGATCCTCCCCGAGTTAGTGCTAGAGATTATAGATCGCGGCTCAAGAGTTGGCAGTTCGTCTTGTAATTGGAAGGTTTCCGGTTCGAGCCCCAGCTCCGACAGTAGGACTGGGCAATATATGGAATTTTTAAATATATCGATATATTTTTATATGAGATGTGACAATATTGTTTATATCGATATAGTCTATGTTACGTTTGAACTATACTTGTGCAGCCGCAAGTTTGCCTCTCTTTTGCCCACTTTTGTCTCTATGCAACGTTACTCGGCCTCGCCTCTCCTTCACTGAACACAACTCCCCCTCCCCCATCGCTTCACCTGCAGGCAATGACAAGATGGACACGGCAGCTATCAAAAGAGAAGCTGGTCGGTAAACGACATAACTGCATTAACGGGGCAAATCTCTGTTAACGAGTTACCGCGGATCGCCCCGTGCATGGGGCTGGACGGCGTCAACGCATTAACGAGCTAACCGGGCTAAAATCCTTTCATTTTCTCAAAAATTGACAGTGCGCCTTATGTATGAATTCTGGTTGTGCTTACTGACCATGAACCGATTTTATGTGGCACACGGCGCTCAGAAACCTTTCAAATATGGGTTGGTACGACTTTGGTAAGCTACAAAACTGCTTGATGGACTGTTGGAGCATTACAGAGGAGCCTCGCGGAGTGATACGTACTCTGCTTCAACGTAATATTACCGTAATGTGTGTGTATAAGGACCAGTGTTGGTCAAGTTACTTGAAAAAAATAATCAGTAACTAATTACTGATTACTTCCCCAAACAGTAATCCCTTTACTTTACTGATTACTTATTTTCAAAAGTAATTAATTACTTAGTTACTTTTTAAAAACACGATTTACAACCTGAATAGGTGATAAAGTGATAGATCTTTCAGCCCAATTCTACTTTTTCTACATAATCCATCATACAAAATGTAATCAAATGGAAAAGTCTCTTTTTAAAACGTTTTATTAGTTTTAATCTTTGGGGTGGCTGTAGCTCAGGTGGCAGAGCGGATCAGCCACTAACCAGAAGGTCGGTGGTTCAATCCCAGGCTGCTCCAGTCTGCATGCCAAATATCCTTGGGCAAGATACTAACCCCATGTTGCTCTCCGATACATCCATCGGAGTGTGAATGTGTATGAATGTTAGCTACTTAGCACTTAAGCTTAGAAGTGCTTGTGTGAATGGGTGTGATTGGGTGAATGAATTAGCTGTATAAAGCGCTTTGAGTGCTCGGACAGAGTAGAAAAGCGCTATATAAGAACCAGTCCATTTACCATTTACACTTTATGCATCAAGTAAAAATTTTATTATGTACACCATTCTCTGACTGGAAGAAATTTGTTGAACATTTAAACCTATTTTCTGCACATTCCAGCATATAAGTGTGAGTTTAGGGGTATAAGTTTAGGGGTTTTTTCCGCTGTAAAAAGAAGTTTTCTTCCCACACAGTGAACAGCGGATGCTAATGTTTTTGTCACTTTTTATGGAATCAAACTCAAAGTAAGGTCAGTACTTCCACGCTTTAAACGCTGCACGCTCATACTCTCTCCGCACTCAATATATGATCCATTGTTGATCTGCACACAGCTGTTGCCACGAACGTCGCACTCGCTTATGTCACTGTCATGAGACACTCTCGCAAAAAAAAAATCACGGTTTTAGTAACGCAGCGTGCTTACGGGAAAGTAACAGTAATCTAATTACCGTTTTTGCAACAGTAATCCCTTACTTTACTCGTTACTTGAAAAAAGTAATTGTAATCCAGTAAATGCTCATAATTTATTTCTGAGTAATTTTTTCTTGTACATTTACGCTTAATAAAAGTGCCTGTGTGAAAGCTGGGACACAGCTTTGACTAAGAACTCTCTTTTTGTTCTCACTTTATGGCTTTAAAAAAAATATTGACATATATATCTTATATTGACATCCACCTAAAGAATATCGAGATATGAATTTTGGGTCATATCGCCCAGGCCTATCCGACAGTCTCGGTCGTTGTGTCTTTGGGCAAGACACTTCACCCGTTACCTACTGGTGGTGGTCAGAGGGCCCAGTGGCGCCAGTGTCCGACAGCCTCGCCTCTGTCAGTGCGGCCCAGGGCGGCTGTGGCTACAATGTAGCTGCCATCACCAGTGTTTATGTGAATGACTGGATGTAGTGTAAAGCGCTTTGGGGTTCATAGGGACTAAGGCTACGTTCACACTGCAGGCGAACGCGCATCAAATCCGATTTTTTTTTTACCCTATGCGACCCATACCCGATCATGCTATGACATTGTGAACGGCACAAATCCAATATTTTCAAATCTGACCTGGGTCACTTTCGTATGTGGTACTGAATCCGATACATATCCAATGTTTTAGAAAGCGACTGCTGTTTGAACGGCCATGTTGCATTAAATCCGACTTTTACGTCACTGACACAAGACAGACGCCAATTATCAGCGCCGGAGAAGCGCCCGCAAAGACATCGCAAACGCTTCCTGGCCATGCAGTGTAGTTGTCAGTGAAACTGTTGGGAACAACGTTGGAGAAACGTGAACATTTTATTTGTTCTGTATAATCTGCAGATTCTGACAAATCTGCAGCTATCCTTTGAAGCGCCGCTTCTCTAAAACAGCAATAAGGATCATTATTAGGTTATCTACATTATTATGTAAATAACAAAATAACTTAAAGCAAAAATTGGGAAATGTAAAGTCCGAAGTCTTTATATTAAGGGCCATCAGTCAAACAATATTGTTTGCTCTGGGTCTGAACAGAGCGCGTTGTGTGTGACGTCTTCTTTTGCGCATGCGGCCGCTTTGAGCGTTCACACTAGAGCGCGTTTGCTGTCGCATTTTATTTGTAGTGTGAACAAGCAGACAAAAGAATAGGATTTGACCAAAAAATTGGAAATGAGCATTAAGACCTGCAGTGTGAACGTAGCCTTAGTAAAGCGCTATACAAATACAGGCCATTTAAAGTAAAGCAAAGGTTAAAGGTCTGGCAACACTTTCAGTATGAACAACTTAATTAACTGAAGAACGTATTAAACTATAAACTACTCAACCCTGTAGCTATGGTCTCATTAGGGTCATTGCAGATCTATCTAAAAAGCAGCCAATCAATAAATCCAACATATGTATCCAACAACGAGGTACCGGCTGCGCATCTAGACACATGGTAAGAACCGATCATTATGTCTAAATCAAGCACTTAAACAGCATTTCTATAGTACCATGGCTGCTCTGTTGTGTCACACAAAGCACAACTCAGGGCAAACACGCATGCTGATGACCTCTACCCGCAGCAAAGTGTCACATGAATTTACACGACCGGTAGAAATGCAGAAAGACAGTACACGTGGAGACACAAGCAGCCATTTAAAAAAAAAAAAAAAAAAACTATAGGCAGAGCGCCGTGGACAGATCAACACAAGTCTGAGACAGGTTGCTCAACACAGTGTTTGCCGCAGCATTCAGCGCATCACGTGCCACTTCCTCTATAAAAGCTTATTAGTCTGTTCCTGTAGTTTCTTCAAACTTCACGTTCTCCAAAAACCTCAGATCCAGCTGAAGCTGTGCCAGAAACCTTGATGGACTTAATATTGATCATGCTTACCTGGGTTTTGTTGCGGCAACCACGACATTCGTACGTGTGTGTCCGCGTGTTGGCGATGGCCATCAGTCCGCACAGGTTACAAACGTGCACCTGGTAGGGATCAGACGCCTCGAACAGACGCTCCCTTAGGAACTGAGCTGCTCCGTGAGCAATCTGACAGTCACGCTCCATCTCTCCAAACCGCAAACCACCATCACTGAGGATGGACGGACGAGATCAGACATTAATCTCTTTTTACTGAGCACAGGCAGGCTGATGCCGGGCGCAGACATGCGCAGCCACGGACAGGTGCGTTACTCACCGTGAGCGCCCCTCCATGGGTTGTCGGTTGAGGATCTGGACCGGGCCACGGGCTCTCGAGTGGATCTTATCGTCCACCATGTGCTTCAGGCGCTGGTAATAAGTTGGGCCGATGAAGATCTGAGACGTCAGCTTCCTCCCGGTGAAGCCGTTATACAGAACCTGATCACAAACCAGTACTCAATATAAATATTCAAAACCATCAGACTCCGCCAATAGGAAGTGTGACCTTGCGCTGACCTCATTTCCTCTGAGATGGTATCCATATTCAGACAGCAAGTTTGACACCTTCTGCACGTTGACGGCATCGTTAAATGGCGTGGCGTCACCGATCTCACCTTTGTTGGCAGACACCTGAAACAAGACAGAGTCACCCATCAGCCTGCAAGTCAAAAGCTTGGGTACATGTTTATCTTTGTTTACACAACAAAAGCAACAACGATCAGGCTCCATCACACCTACAGTCGTGGCCAAAAGTTTTGAGAATGACACAAATACTGGTTTTCACAAAGTTTGCGGCTTCAGTTTTTATGATAGCAATTTCCATGTACTCTAGAATGTTATGGAGAGTGATCAGATGAATTGCTAAATCCTTCTTTTCCATGAAAATGAACTTAATCTCAAAAATTCAATTTCCATTGCATTTCATCATTGAGCATTTCATGCCATAAAGGGACCTGCTCAGATCATTTCAATAATGTTCTCATCAACTCAGGTGAGAATGTTGACGAGCACAAGGCTGGAGATCATTATGTGCTGACTGAGTTAGAATAGCAGACTGGATGCATTAAAAGGAGGGTGATGCCTAAAATTGTTGTTCTTCCTATTAAACATGGTTACCTGCAAGGAAACACATCATTGTGTTGCATAAAAATGGCTTCACAATCAAGGATGTTGTTGCTACTAAGACTGCACCTAAATCAACCATTTATCTGATCATCAAGAACTTCAAGGAAAGAGGTTCAATTATTGTGAAGACGGCTCCAGGGCGCTCAAGAAAGTCCAGCAAGCACCAGGACCGCCTCCTAAAGAGGATTCAACTGCGGTATCAGAGTGCCACCAGTGCAGAGCTTGCTCAGGAATGGTAGCAGGCAGGTATGAGCGCATCTGTACGCACAGTGAGGCGAAGACTTTTGGCAGATGGCCTGGTGTCAAGAAGGGAAGCAAAGAAGCCACTTCTCTCCAAAAAAAACAAGGGACGAACTGATATTCTGCAAAAAGTACAGAGAGTGGACTGCTGAGGAGTGGGATAAAGTCATTTTCTCTGATGAAGCCCCTCTCCGATTGTTTGGGGCATCTGGAAAAAGGCTTGTCCGGAGAAGAAAAGGTGAGCGCTACCATCAGTCCTGTCTCATGCCAACAGTAAAGCATCCTGAGACCATTTATGTGTGGGGCTCTTCTCATCCAAGGGAGTAGGCTCACTCACAATTTTGCCAAAAACAGCCATGAATAAAGAATGGAACCAAAACATCCTCTGAAAGCAACTTCTTCCAACCATCCAAGAACAGTCTGATGAAGAACAATGCATTTTCCAGCACGATGGATCACCATGCCATAAGGCCAAAGTGATACCTAAGTAGCTTGGGGAACAAATAATTTTGGGTCCATGGCCAGGGAACTCCCCAGACCTTAGTCCAATTGAGAACTTGCGGTCAATCCTCAAGAGGCAGGTGGACAAACAAAACCCCACTAATTCTGACAAACTCCAAGCATTGATTATGACAGAATGAGTTGCCATCAGTTAGGATTTGGCCCAGAAGTTGATTGGCAACATGCAGAGGTCTTGAAAAAGAAGGACCAACACTGCAAATATTGACTCTTTGCATAAACGTGATGTAATTCTCAATAAAAGCATTTGATACTTATGAAGTGCTTGTAATTATACTTCAATACATCATAGAAACAACTGACACAAAGATCCAAAAACACTGAAGCAGCAAACTTCGTGAAAACTAATATTCGTGTCATTCTCAAAACCTTTGGCCACGACTGTATGTGTGCACTTCACTTCATTTTCTGCCCAACATCAAGAGATTTTACTTAAACACAGAGCTGCCAACATCAGTAGCAAACACTTTATTCACGCTTTCATCGCATCGTTTCATACGTTCTTTTCAATCGTTCTTGCAGAGATTTCTAATTATGAGGCCCACGAGTACACAGGTGTTTATTTTAACTGCACACCATCTTCAGTCCTCCACATCCAAATGAGCAGCGTTAGCTTCAAAACCCCACACCTGGTGCTCAGATGAGTCTTTACGGTGAAGTAAAAGTGTACTTGGGTACCTGAGCCTCTGATAGTGCAGAAGGCTTCAGCAGCTAGCAGCTGATCCCCACAGTGTCGAAATGAAAGGTGTGAAATAACCCAAACTCTTCGCCTTTGTCAGTGCGCCCCAGGGTGGCTGTGGCTACAATGTAGCTTGCCATCACCAGTGTGTGAATGTGTGTATGAATGGGTGGATGACTGGATGTGTAAAGCGCTTTCGGGTCCTTAGGGACTAGTAAAGCGCTATACAAATACAGGCCATTTTTTTTCTCTTCATTTACCTGTCGCCAGGTAAGAGAAGCAAGAGATCTGAAATTGGGCTTTAAAGCTAGCACAGGGTTGCAGAGTAGCCTGAGCTAACAGCTTTCAGGAATCTTTTCAGGAAGACACACGCTACCACAACTGTCAAAATAAAAGCCTTATTATGACAAAAACCTTGTACTTTGTCACAGAGTTAGACTTCTTTACCTTAAAGATCAGTTGTTATAAATTAATAAAAGATCTGCTACAATTTGACTGTTGTTGTGACTGGCACTATGTGAATAAACTGATGTGTAATGATTGTTACCTTCCCCTGCAGACACTCAATCAAATGGCCGACTGTCATTCTGGACGGAATGGCGTGAGGGTTGATGATGATGTCAGGAGTGATCCCCTCACAGGTGAATGGCATGTCCTTCAAAATAAAACAAATCAATGAGATCCGTCAAAATAAAACAAATCAATGAGAGCCTTCAAAAATAAAATCTCAGTTTTGATTGTTTTTGTACTTTGAGTATCTTTGCTGTTTCCTTTCCTGTTTTGTTAAAAAATATAACTTTAATGAATCCTTCGTGTGTATGGGGAGCGGTGCCCTGATGACAGGTACGTGACCTGCTGGGATTACCTCCTGTCTGTACTGGATCCCACAGGTTCCCTTCTGTCCGTGTCGGCTGGCGAATTTGTCGCCGATCTGAGGAATTCGAACAGAGCGTACCTGCCGGAAACACGAAGCTGTTAAAGTGTGGCCGTGTCATCTGACCTCTCAGGTGTCTCAGGTGTGCGCTCACCCTGATTTTGCAGAACTTGTAGCCCTCCTGATTCAGGGTCACCATGACCTGGTCCACGATGCCCGTCTCACTGGTCCTCAGAAACGTGCTGCAGTCTCTCTTCGTGTAGCGGCGGTTCGTGCTATCCAGCTCGTCGTCATTCTCTGGCAGTGTCACCGTCTTCCCAATGATCACGTCCTCGCCAGAAACACGGACGCCAGGTGCGATGAGTCCATCGTCATCCAGCTTCTCATAGATGGCATGTCGCATCCCTGGGCGTGATTAGAACATGATTAGCCCCGCCTCCTAAAACCTGACCGGTTTTCAGACCCGAGGTGATTTTCTGTAAATGGCACACTGGGTGTGGCTCTCTCTGCAGTAGAGTATCACTTCCTGTTCCAGTGCACAGCTTGTATAGGTTATTTATGTAACCAATTTAATTAAAGCTTATAGAGAACTTCTTATTTCATACTGCATCTTCACATGATTTATCCAAAGTGCACTCTGTTGATTACATTCACAATGATACTTGTAGTGTAGTGTTTGCAGCTCTGTACCAAGGTAGCGAAGGCTCTGTTAGTGCTCCTGCAGCAGACAGTACCAAGCAGCTGGGAAAACATGATGGCTGGGTGACCGTGAGGAGGAAGCGTAGTGTTAAACAGAAGCCCCGAGTACACCACCAACCTGTTTATGTGTCTAAATGTTTTTCCCCACACTGTGACACACCCACTGGGGAATAAACACTAGAGTAGGTGTTGATTTTGTTTTGAGACATGTCAAACTAGAAACCTGCAATCATAATCGATTGTCTTCCAGGGCCCATCACAGTAGATTTCTTTCTGAAAGCGCTGTACCAACACAGAGCAGAGCAGCTATCTGAACGCTACTCCAACAGAGGTCGATCATCTTGTTAATAATTTCACCTCCTCACTAATAGTGCTGCAATAAACGATTATTTTGATAGTCGAATAGTCACCAATGGGTTTTTTTTGGGATTAGTCGACTAATCAGATCATGCATTCATTGGACGTGAAACGTACAGCTTATTGCACCAGCAGCATCTGCTCTTATATAACTATCATTAGCTTACAGCTTTAAATGTTTAAGGTATGCGCTAGCTAAAAATAAAGACAAGATGATAATTTATTAAACTTTTAATGAAATTTGCAGATTATCTCGGTGGAGTTTAATAAACTAAGCCGTCTGCTCCTTGCTATCTAAAATATAACAGGACACCGGGGTAAACTCTCGACCATCTCACACTTCTGTTTAATTAGTTTTCTGTCTGACGTTTATTCAGCTGTGTAAAAACTATAACTTTAATCTTAGCCAAACCGATTTACTAAGGAACAAACAAAACACTGAAAAAACCAAACAATAACAGTTTTAAGTTATCTGAGTGACTTATATATCATGTTTAACCTGAGTAGAGAAAGACAGCGGGGGTTTGAAAACGATGTGCCCGGAGTTCGCTGTTCTTGCCGGCTCTATTGAGCCTTGAACTAGCTAGCTATCCCACAGATGTAATATTATCTACAGCTACTTTCAGTACCACTGATATTCATTTAGACTCTTTTTCTCCAATTGATCTTTCTGAGTTAACTTCAATAATTACTTCCTCCAAACCATCAACGTGTCTTTTAGACCCCATTCCTACAAAACTGCTCAAAGAAGTCCTGTCATTAATTAATGTCCCTGACCATCTCTGATTTAGACCACAATATCGGCATAATGTGTGTCTGTTGTTGACACTTTCAGAGTTGCAGAGACTCTTTTTTTTTTATTTGAACAATTGGTCGCACCGGTGCGACCTAAGACCAAATGGGTTGCACTCTAGAGCCCTGTAGGGGGTCATATGATTGTATTATTGTAGGGTCTACCTTACAATATAAAGCACCTTGAGGCAACTGTTGTGATTTGGTGCTGTATAAATAAAACTGAATTGAACCAAGCTGAGTTAATGAGTTCTCACCTTGACAGGTTTCACGCGTCGGCTTCTCAAAGATCTCCTCCTGATCAAAGCCTTTCTTAGACTCCTGCTCTTTGTATGACCGATAGAACACAGACCTGCCAGGTGAAATCACACTTTTAACACCCCTGACACACATGTGGTCACAGGTGCATCAGCCAACAACTTACCTGAAGAAGCCTCGATCCACGGCTGACCTGTTCATGATCACAGAGTCTTCCTGGTTGTAGCCGGTGTATGAGGCGATTGCCACAATCGAGTTGATACCTGAAAGGTGTGAGAACTTTTATACGTGAGCATCTCAGTGGGCAGTTGAGCATCTCAGTGGGCAGTTGAGCATACCTGCGGGGAGCTCCCTGAAGCGCAGGTACTCCATGGAGCGGGTGGTGACGAGTGGTTTTTGAGGGTAGTACAACACGTGAGCGAGCGTGTCCATTCGAACATGGAAGTTGGTGATGTAAACACCCATGGCCTGCTTCCCCATGGCGGACTGATACGTGTTCCTGGGAGACTGAAAACACGCGTGTTCAGGCCCGAGCTTCCTGTTTGCTTGCTTATCTATTTATCTGTTTGCTTGTTTATTAGTTTGTTTTGTCTGAGTACCTGGTTGTGATCAGGGAATGGGATGATGGACGCACACACTCCAAGGATCATAGATGGATGGATCTCACAGTGAGTGTAGGTGGAACAATAGGCCACGCCTTTCTCCTGGAGGTCATCTGGGGTCATAGCGAGCATGACGGTCTCCTCTTCTAGGGTGTCTATGTACTCCACCACACCGCTGGCCACTAAGTCCTGCCAGCTAAGTGCCAAAGAACATTTATGTCAACACCACCTGAAGCATCTGCAGCAATTGTCAACCTTCAGCACCATCTCAACTGTCTGTATTCTGCCTCACCTGTAGTTGTTGTACTCGCGCTCCTTCAGCTGGTCGATGTGGCGTCTCTTCAGCAGCAGTTTCTGTTTCTCAACGATCAGCAGCGGTCGGCAGATTCGTCCAGCGTCCGTGTAAATTCTGATCTCACGCTCTCTAATGTCTCTGATCATCGACACCTGAAACGGTCAGGCGAGTTCTCAGTGATTGATCAACGACCTGGTGGGCCTTACAAGGATTTCAATTAAATACCATCAAATATTTGATCAGGTAAACAGTTTGAATGACCGAGCGCTGCCCCGCCAATCAGTAACTCAAATTCTGAAGGTTTGTGTTAACATCCTGTCTGCCACAGACGATTATTTTGATAGTTGACTAATCAGATCATGCATCCATTGGACGTGAAACGTACAGCTTATTGCACCAGCAGCATCTGCTCTTATATAACTATCATTAGCTTACAGCTTATAGTGTTTAAGGTATGTGCTAACTAAAAATAAAGACAAGAAGATAATTTATTAAACTTTCAATGAAGTTTGCAGATTGTTTCAGTGGAGTTCAATAAACTCAGCCGTCTGCTCCTTGCTATCTAAAATATAACAGGACACTGGAGTAAACTCTCGACCATCTCACACTTCTGATAATCAGTTTTCTGTCTGACGTTTATTCAGCTGTGTAAAAACTAGAACTTTAATTGCAGCCAAACCGATTTACTCAGGAACAAATAAAACTGAAAAAAAAAAAACCCCAAACAATAACATGTTTAAGTTATCTAAGTGACTCATATATCATGTTTAACCTGAGTAAATGCAGCCTCTTAAGGATGCGGTCCCTGAATTTGGACACAGCTACGATACCGGACACAGCTTCTTCTTCTTCAGGGTTTAATGGCAGCTGGCATCCTTGTACATGCAGTGCTGCCATCTTCTGTTTCAGTCCATTATTGCATGCTTAAATCCTACTACTTATTTCTGCGTCTTTCGGGATCTTACAAAGCTTCAAACGACGCGGTGACTATTAAATTAGTCGTCAACGATTTTGATAGTCAACTAATCGTGGCAGCCCTACTGTCTACTTTTGATGTGTGATGGAAATCGGTGAAGTGTACTGTTCGGTATACACAACACACCGCTAAATCAATTGCATCCAAGCTGCATGAACAGGCAGGGCTCGCAAAATCGCTAGCCCGACGTCCCGGGGCTAGCGATTTTTCCAGTCGGGCTACCAAAACCTATCTCTGCCCTGCCCATCGGGCTATCGTAGGAAGGAAAAATATATGTCAATGCTTTTGCATTCTTTCGGAAATGTAGCTGGGTAATTATGTCATTGGCATCGGTGAGCCACTGTCAATATGTGACATATTGAAATCGCGTTTGAATTTGCGCTTGTTTTTTGCTTTCACTTTGCAATCGCATGAACTGTGTATAGAGAGCGACAGCACTGATTGGTGAGTGACGATAATTTGCGCACCAATTCCTCTGACATCGTCGTATCAATCGTTAGCTTACTATGCAAACATGACAAGTGAAATCTCCCGCAGCTTAAACATGTGAGAGGTTGATCGCGCAGAGAATCACTAAGCGTTATGCGAGTGTCTGTGTAAAAGCAGCAGGATATATATTTTAGTTCTGCTGAGCCAAATAAGACAGGTCAGGGTGAAGAAGTGACCACAAAACGTAAAAGTTATGACAAATCAGACTATAAGGCAAAAAGAAAGTGCAGCTTTATGGTTTCATGGACAAAAGAATTTCTGTGGCTGCAATATGACGAGCTAAATAACCAGGGGTGCACATAAGTGGTCCGCATTCGCTGTCAAAATAAAAAACGCGCACAAGATAAGAAGTTGCAACGCGTGTTTGCGTACATAAGATTTTCTGGAGGAGGACAGACATTTGTTTAGAACTCTTAAAGATGTCGAAGAAGCTCCTTTAAGCAATTACTGTGATGTTCCTCCACCTCCAAAGAAATGTCAGAAGGAGTCCGAACCACAAAAGAAGCGCGTATTCTCAGAAAAGTGGTTGCAGGAGGTGAGCTGGCTTCAAACAAATGATGAACGCACAGAGATGTGGTGCAGAATGTGCCGTGAAACTCTAGCGGACAAAAACAGCCTTTTATATGGACGCAAACGCGCGTTGCAACTTCTTATCTGGTGCGCCTCTTCAAGGCTTGCAAAATTTCTAAATCTCTGGTAGCCCTTTGGGCAGGCATTCTTCAGTTTTTGGTAGCCCAAAATAAATTTAAGTAGCCCAAATAAAAAAAGAATTTTTTTTTACGTTTGGTTTCCTTTACAATAGTATACATTAAAGTATAATATTGTAAAGGAAACAAAAATTAATCAAAAAAATTGTTAAAATACAAATCACAACAACTGTATAAAAATTAAAACCATCAACTCAAATACTTGGTTCTAATTGAACAGAAATTTCTATGAACTTGTAAGAACTGTGTAGAACATGAATCAGTCTGTGTCAGATCCTGAATCTGACATTTCCACTGAAGTCACGGGTAAGAGGCAAGTGGAACCAAGATCTAGGCCGTTTGCTTTTTGAAGTTTGCAAAGACTGCTAAATTCTGCCAATGGTAGTTCACTCTTTGCAATATAGCACGCTGTTCTAAACAGATTTTTCAGGAGTTCTTGTTGTGCTTGGTTTATTTGTAGTATGTTTTTTTGCAATTGGTGTTTGTTCTGGGAAAGATGCTGCAGACTGGGCAATAACGCATTTCTTGCATTTCTCATGGGTTCTGATGGGGTCTTTCTTAAAATGACTGGTCCCAGTAACAAAGGCGCTTGTCGACTCAGAAATCAAATGAAACTCACAACACACCTGGCAGAACATCATGTTATTTAGCTCGTCATATTCCAGCCACAGAAATTCTTTTGTCCATGAAACCAAAAAAGCTGCGCTTTCTTTTTGCCTCATAGTCTTTAGGCTAGGTGACAAATCGTCAACATATTACGTTTTCGGCTACCCACCACGTTCCTAAATGACGACCTCGGAAAAATGAGGAAATATGAGAACCGTATGGACTCAATCTACACATGTTCGCTCTTTTCCTTCAAATAGCTTAGAAACACGCTATTTAACATCATTTAAGTCCTGTTTAAGGTGAGGAAAAAGGTTATGGTTAGGGCTAGGGATAAGGTTAGGTTTAGGGCTGGAATACAGGGCTGGAACGTTGGTTACCGCGGGAGCGTCATTGCACTGGATTTCAGCCATAACTCGCCGCGTACCATAAGAACGCCGAAAGTCTCCTTTTGCGTTCCTAAGGAACCCCGCGGGACGTGACAAAACGTTGCCATGTTACGCCTCGGGAGTGAGAACGGGCTCGATTTGTCATATCTTTTCCGTTTTGTGATCGGCTTTTCTTTGGCTGCCCCTTCTTCACCCTGACCTGTCTTATTTGGCTCTGCAGAACTAAAATACCAGCGTAAATCCTGCTGCTTTTACACACGTACTTACATAATGATCAGCGATTCTTTGCGCACTCAACCTCTCACATGTTTAAGCTGCGAGAGATTTCACTTGTCGCGTTTGAATAGTAAGCTAATGAGTGATAAGACGATGTCAGAGGAATTGGTGCGCAATTAATCGTCACTCACCAATCAGTGCTGCTGCTCTCTATACACAGTTCGCGCAATCGCAAAATGAAAGCAAAAAACAAGCGCAAATTCAAACGCGATTTCAATATGTCACATATTGACAGTGGCTCATCGATGCCAATGACATAATTACTCAGCTACATTGGCGAAAGAATGCAAAAGCACTGACATATATTTTCCTATGATAGCCCGACGGGCAGGGCTGAGTTATATTTTGGTAGCCCGACTGGAAAAATCGCTAGCCCCGGGACGTCGGGCTAGCGATTTTGCGAGCCCTGCTCTTTTATTTTGACAGCGAATGCGCACCTGCGGACCACTTATGTGCACCCGTGTAAATAACATAATGTTCTGCCGGTTGTGTTGTTGGCTTTCCCTTGATTTCTGAGTTGACAAGCGCCTTTGTTACTGGGACCAGTCATTTTAAGAAAGGCCCCCATTAGAACCCATGTGAAATGCAAGAAATGCATTATTGCTCAGTCTGCAATATCTTTCCCAGAACAAACACCAATTGCAAATAACATACTAAAAATAAACCTGAAAATCAGTTTAAAACAGCTACTATGTTGCAAAGAGTGAAATACCACTGGCACAATTTAGCAGTCTTTGCAAACTTCAAAAAGCAAATGGCCTAGATGTTGGTTCCACTTGCCTCTTACCCGTGACTTCAGTGGAAATGTCAGATTCAGGATCTGACACAGACTGATTCATGTCCTACACAGTTCTTACAAGTTCATAGAAATTTCTGTTCAATTAGAACCAAGTATTTGAGTTGATGATTGTAATTTTTATACAGTTGTTGTAATTTGTTTTTCAACAATTTTTTGATTAATATTTTGTTTCCTTTACAATATTATACTTTAATGTATACTATTGTAAAGGAAACAAAACAGGAAACAAAACATCAATCAAAAAATTGTTCTCTTTTTTTATTCGGGCTACTTAAGTTTATTTTGGGCTACCAAAAACTGAAGAGTCCCTGCCCGAAGGGCTACCAGGGATTTTGAAATATTGCGAGCCCTGACAGGAAACAGTTATTGATTACTACAAGTCTCAGAGAGAATGACCAATGAGAGCAGAGAGCAGGAGGAGACAACCAGCTTACCTGTTCTATCAGGTAAAGCAGAGCGGCAGCCGTAATCAAAGTGTTTGTGACGTCTCACGAGCAGAAAACAGATTTATGCCTTCTGTCACCATCCACTGTGTAAACATTCCAGTATTGATTACTGGTCGCGTGTGGATGTGTGCAATGGTGGTTACCTCAGAGACGATGATGTCCATCTGTCTGCGGAGTTTCCTCAGTGTATTCATCAGCTGTTCTGGATCTTTGTGGATTCCCACCCAGCAGCCATTCACAAAGATTTTAGTGGCACTAAAATGTTAAAGCAGGACACACATTACACACCTGCAGGGTAATTAATAACCTCGTCTGACTATGAAATGGTCACGGACTCTGCAATGGCCGCAGGTGAGATCTCCTCCAGGTTCTCCATGCTCCACTCCTCCAGAAACTCCAGGATGGGCGATGGCTGCGAGCCCACAGAGATGTAGGCCATCAGGGCCAAGTTCTTCACCAGCCCCACAGCGTGACCCTGCAAACCATCAACTCCACAATCAATACGACGGATCGCTGTGTTAAAGGTGAACCAATCTTACAACTTGCCAGGTGAACGTTACCTCGGGCGTCTCGGCCGGACACACCATCCCCCACAGCGTGTTGTGCAGCTGTCGAGGTTTCGCCAGTTTTCCATCTCGACCGATAGGAGAGTTGACCCGGCGCAGGTGAGACAGTGTGGATGCGAAGGTGAGACGGTTCAACACCTGTGAACACAAAAATGATGAGCATCAGTGGAGGCAGAGCGGCAGGTGTCAGGCTCTCATTTGTATTTCAGAGTGAGCATCAGTTTACAGGTAGGCTTACCTGTGACACGCCGGCTCGGGCCTGGTGAGCCTTCTTCACGTCGCCCCAGTTACCTGTGGCAAGAGAGTACTTGAGCCCGTCAGAGATGATACGAGTCTTAATGGCGAGCTCTAGGTTGAAATCCTTCCCGCGGTCGATGAACTTCTGAGCATAGATCCTGATTTCCTTCAGCAGGTTTTTAAACATGCTGATGAGGAGAAGAAGAAGAATGATGTCATTCCTTCATCCAATCAGATTGCGAGTTCCAAACAGAAAGCTGATTAACAATAACAGCGTCACACTGGAAAGCTTTCTTTGAGTAACAGAACCTGCGTGTACACAAAATCTGCATGGTCAGAGGTGACAACAGAGAGTCCTCACCCTCGAAACAGGAAGGCCAGTAATGGCCCGGCGAGGTCCAGCCTCTTGTTGCCATAGTGATCTCTGTCATCCAGTTCCCGCCTGCCAAGAGCGGCGAGCAGCAACCTGTGCACCATGTACCTGAAAACACAAACACAGAAGGATTCCTGTCAAGTGCGTGACTCAGGTGAGCCTCAGGTGCGACAGTCAGCCTCAGGTGTGACTCACCCTAAGAAGTAGGCCTTCTTGGTCTCGCAGAAATCGCTTACGCCGACATGTGGCAGCATCTCCTTTTGCAGGACTTCCTTTGCGTATTTAATCCGTCGCTCCTTCGTCACACCGGGTTTTGCGCCTCGTGAGCCAATGAAGTTCAACGCCACGTTCTGCTCCTGGATCACAAAAGCTTCGTCCAGAGAGGGCTTCACCTGAAGTAGGCGGGGTTAAAAGTTACTACCTGCAGACTGAGACAATCAAAAAAATCATTAATGCATTGCAGACTGACCATCTCCATCATCTCAGGGTCATCAAAGTCATAAATGATATGTTCCAGGATGTCTCTGTCCGATACGAAGCCCAGTGCCCGGAACACGATGATGATGGGAACTTCCTGTCGGATGTAGGGAAGCGTGGAGACGATCCTCTGACCTATGGCGCTCTTCTTCACTCCCTGAGAGATTAACAGCAATCAATAATCAGTGGTCTGGGTCAATTGGCAGACAACGTTCTGTTTGCAACAACAGAAATAAGAGCATCGCTCATCTCTCTAACTCAATGTTATGAGCTCTTCTCAGTTAATCGCAGCCCGGCTTGGGCGCTCACTTCACTTCCTGCTTCCAGGTAACTCACCTGCCCTCCTCGAGCCATCATGCTGACCCAGATCGTGCTGGTTGGGCGGGATGAATTCTCCAGGCAGGATCGGCACTCTGCGGTGTACGCATACTTCGAGTCCTTCTTGGCAAACACGTACACCGTGTTGGTGGCCATCTTTTCCTGAGCGATCAGCACCTGGAAACAGTGACACATCTGTTTACACGGCTGCCTGATGCCACTGATGCGGTATCAGTGTATGACGCTCCATGTAAAACAATGCAAAGACATGAATGTGCGCCTGTTAGCTTGTAAGCAGGACACGGCGTGCGGGCGTAGCTGAATCATCGTTCTCTCAAGTAAGCAGCTCGCCACGCAATGATGTCAAAGCACACCTTTTCTGACCCATTGATGATGAAGTAACCTCCGGGGTCCAATGGGCACTCGTTGAGTTCGCACAGGTCTCGGTCAGTCAGGCCACTTAGCAGGCAGTACGTGGAGCGAAGCATGATGGGAATTTTCCCAATGAAGGTCTTCTGGTGCTGCGTCTGCAGCTGATCCTCTCCCTCCTTGATGATTGTCTTTGTGATGTCCACATACAGTGGCGCAGAGTACCTGAGGGGCAGGTGAAATGGGACAGGATGTGAGAAGGGGTGAACAGGAAATGACAGCCAAGACAGGCGAGAGGTCAAACTCACGTCAGGTTCCTCAGCCGCGCCTCGTTGGGCATCATGGGAGATGGTGCTCCATCTCTCTCCCAGTGGGTGGGCTTAGACAGGTAGATCTGCTCAAACTTCAGGAGGTAACGAGGCTACACCAAAAACACAGTGATGTCGGTGATGTAAATGGTAAATGGCCTGTATTTGTAAAGCGCTTTACTTAGTCCCTATGGACCCCAAAGTGCTTTACACATCCAGTCGTCCACACATTCACACACTGGTGATGGCAGCTACATTGTAGCAACAGACACCCTGGGGCGCACTGACAGAGGCGAGGCTGCCGGACACTGGCGCCACCGGGCCCTCTGACCACCACCAGTAGGCAGTAGTGTCTTGCCCGAGGACACAACGACCAAGACTGTCCAAGCCGGGGCTCAAACCGGCAACCTTCCGATTACAAGACGAACTGCCAACTCTTGAGCCACGTCAACCCATATGACAGAGCTACCCCCCCCCCATTCCCAGTCACACCTGGTGGTACTCACTGGCTCCTCCACCTCCCCTGAGGTGTGCTGAGCTTCTGCCTGCAGGTCGATGGGCGGAGCGTCCTCCACGATCCTCTGAACAGACATCTGAATGAACTCATCGAAGGAATCTAGTTGCTGCCGCACCAGCCCTTTCTCGTCAAAATAAGAGCTGAGAGAGAGAGAGATCAAAATAAGAGCTGTGCTGGCCCCGTCAGAACCTCACAGGCTCATGCCAGATTCTGCACTCAGTAAAAAAAAAATACCCTGTCAGGCCATCACATGACCCAAGCTTAACATCATCTATCAGAATGAATTAAAGCTGCAGGTCTACCTGTCCAGTCTCTGATCAATACTTCAATGTTGATCAGCGGACTGATCACTAGACCAGCGCTGGTCTGGTGTTGGTACAACTTTGATTCCTTACCTGCAGCTGAGTTCAAAATGGCAGACACATGAACTGTTCTACAGAGCAGATGATCATTTACTTCAGTTTCAGATTTGTGGCAACAGATCTTCTTATAGCCTCTGACTTTTCTCTGTGCTTGTCCTGCTAGACCTCAGTGCAGCGTTCGATACGCCCAACTCTATCTATCCATGAAGCCAGATAACACACGCTTATCCCTTTCAGGGTCCACAATGGCGGCGCCTATCCCAGCTGTCTTAGGGCGAGAGGCAGGGTACACCCTGGACAGGTCGGCAGTCTGTCGCAGGGCTGACAGATAGACACAGACAACCATTCACGCATACGGACAATTTAGAACTTCCAGTTAACCTATCCCCACTAGCTGGAGTACCCGGAGAGAACCCACACAAACACGGGGAGAACATGCAGTCGTAGATATATAGGATCTAACCAGACTCTTACTCTGGATTAGGGCTGCAGCTATGGATTATTTTACTAATCCGGTAATCTGTTGATTCACCAATTAATCAAGTAATCAGATAAGAAATAACTTTGTCTTATAAATGAGCAATAATAAATATTCAAAAGAGGGAAAAACAAGAATTTTCAATTTGAGCTGGTCATTGGTTTCCATTTCAGTAACTGCAGGGTTTTTAAATAGTTTACTGCATATAACAGCTGACAAAAAATTAACTCTTTGATTGTAATTGTGCAATATTAAAATTTAAAAAGGTCACACTCTAATAAAATAAGGTAAACATGCAAGCTCAACAAAGACATAAAATAAAATTGTCTATATTCTGTCTTCTTGGAAGGCTTTCTGACATTATTAAGGGAGGTTCTCACAGTATTTTATCTCCTGGATCAGGTATATTTGGTGTGACAAATAAGTGCTACAGAGTTTACATGAAGCACCAAAGCACAAAATTGTGGTGTAAATAGTTAAGGTGCCAATATATCCCCCCTGCAGTGGTGGCTTCACTCACCCCTGCGTCAGATGCAACCTTTTCTACCTGCTGTTAAGGCGCAGGAAGGTTTCTCCAAAACTATAGGTGTCGCCACTCGGACAATATTAGATCATACACCCTGATGAGGAGGAGAAGAAGTCAAAACTGGAAGCAGAGACTTTGTCAAATCTGTGTTTGCAAAGTTCTTTCCACAAACTCAAATCTTCAAACAGTTGCAACATCTCCATGTGTGTGTGAATCTGTCTCTGAGTTTCTGTGCAGGATTATCATTAAAATAGCGCGTTCACATACTTGTGTCTACAAACCAGCTGCGACTGCTGCAGCGCAATCTGCCAGGTTAGCAAAAGACCAACACGCCACAAAGATCGTCTGTAACGACACAGGAAGTGATGTAAAAATCATCACATGACACCCAGTGTTTGTTCTTCACTCACCATGTGTTTATACACCTCTCTGCATTTAATCATTAGTGATTTTTAATCTCCGACTCTCTATCACAGCATGTCTTTGTCCATGATTTTGGGGGCTTTCTCTGTATTAATGTAGGGTCTTTACTAGGGCCGGGCAATATCATACCGTTCATGGTAATACTGGTATAATGTTAGGCAATGATAAGAAAATGAAATATATGAATATGGGTAAAACGCGCATGCGCAGTGCCTTTATTTTCATACGCAAATGGTGGAAAAAGCATGGCGGTGACGGAGAATGAGAAGGGGGAAAACGGATCGTTAAATGAACCAGATGAACCAGAATTGGTTTGTAAAAATGCTGCAACTTCAGTGGTGTGTTACTGGTTTGGCTTTCGTTCATCAGATATACAACAAAGCACAATTTTTGATAGAACATCCAAGCAGGCCAAAAACCTGAGGTTGCATGGTGTTAAAACGGCTGCTTGCAAAAAAAAACACAAAAAACCTAACACAGCAGCCGCCAGCGCTGTAAAAACCGGTAGACTGGTGAGCAATGTTCCCTCTAATTTTTCATGTGTCTGAGCGAACACACAAACTCCCTGAGCGATCCCTTGGACCACTGTGAGCAACAGCAGACGTGTGCACTGTGGTCACGCCAGCATCGAATCCATCCAAGTCACATGTTTATTAAAATAATCAAATTACATTAATTATATAGTTACTTCTTTAAAAAAGTAACTGAGTTTTGCAAACAACAAAGTTTTTGCAGCTGTTTACCTAAAAATGCAGCCAAGGCGTTTTATAAACAAACTATTTACAGAACAATCAGCTGTTCTGCATCAAATCTGATGCCACACAAATTATTTGTGCCACTCCAAAAATAATTTGTGTCCACTATGAGATAAAGGAGAACAACAGCCTGATACCTGCAGGCCTGACAGCAGCAGATGTATCACTGCTGTAACACCTGTAACATTCAGCAGTTGCCTCATTGTTCTCACACACAACAAAACTATTGACTACACAACACACTAACTACACAAGATTTGAGCTAAACGTAAATCTCTCACATCTCAAACACGCCGTCACTCCTAAAACTTCCCCCTGCCTAAACAACTAAATGCCATGTTGCCATATCATTTTTTGATTGGTCGACATGGTACTTTTTTCCACCAATAGGAAAGGGTGGGGTTTTTTTTGGTGTTGTCTTTGCTCACAGGCGGAGAGTGCTTTCGAGCGTTTTCCTTATAAAATGCTGTTTTTACCGTTTCTTCCCGCAGTAAATATAAACAACGACAGTATTCAGGAAGAAAAGCAAACATTGCAGATATTTTTATCATAATTCTGGTTTTACGTGGCCGATCAACACAATTTAAAAACTGGTATAAAGTCCACACACCGTCAATTGTTCCGTCTGTCCTGCTCACATTTCCAATGGTTGTGCACGTTGTCATTAACGTGGCTTCACTCCACATCAGCCGCTTTGCTAGATAAAACACCCGTGTCGGCCCATAAGGACGCTGTCATAGCCTGTCAATGTTGATTAGCTGCGTATGTGCGAATGTGAATCACATCATTGGCTGGACTATGGGATAAGGTGGCATCGTTCTAATCCCATACGGGAGCAGCCAGTCACTTACTGACTAACACTGCAAAACAGAATTGTTAAAGTTTTAATTTTAATTTCAATTCAGGTTAGATTTTTTTCTGCGTGCAGAGACTGTGCCAGCAGTGCGCAATTGCGCAATTGCGCACGCGTGCAGCTTAAAGGGAACATTGCTGTTGGGTGAATAATGCAAAAAACAGAGATCTGAGATGGAAAACTAGCCAAAGTCAGAGGGAATTAATGATGTTTATCAAACGAGAAACATAGTTTGATCTTCTTTTGCTGCTGGTTCAGAGAGAGACAACACCTGCAGCATCAGAGACCTTTGAGCTGTCAGCTTTGAACACCGATGGCGGGTCCATGTACGTGCCGTCCGGTCCGCGCTTTGTGTGGACTCACCATAATATTTTTCCTGTAAGAACAGATGATCACTACATCTCCACAAGGACACACAGGTGAGTTTACCTGATGACGATCCAGCACGCTTCCTGCCACAGGTCAGGAGTGATCTCATCATCATCTTCATCATACTGATTATCTGACAGAGACAGCAGGGATCGATATACGTGAGCAATACACATACTGAGGCGTAGAAGATTCACCAATCAATCAATGACAGATTGTCAGTTCAGGTTACTTCCTTTTCACAGATAACTGCACAGAGTTTAATGATCAGTTTAAACAATTGGTGAATTGATCAGATACATCAATAAAAACAGATGACAATCTCACAGGAAAGTTATTGATCGTTCTGTTTTTAACTCACTGGTTCTGATCACGCAAACTGATCAATCAGAAGCAACACATCTGATCTGTTAAGTAAACTTCCTGTTTGTGAGTCGAGTGTAATGACATCACTTCCTGTCTGAGTGCAGGCAAATGCAGCACACAGCCTGAAGCTGGTGATATCAGGAGAACTCTGTTGATATGAACTGTGTGAGGTCCTGAAGACTGAGCCTCAGGGTTCATCAGAGAGCTGATTCCAAACTGCTGACCGCACGATGGTGATGATTTACTGTCAGATCACCAGTGATGGAGGTGACACATGGCTAAATCCAACGTTCAGTGTTTTCCAGCCCACACAGAATCTAATTAACAGCTGCAGTCTGACAGACTTTCATTTGTCACACTACAGATGACACTCCCTGTGAGCTCAAACAACTGTTTCATAAAATCCAAGCTTGGCTTTTGAAACACTTAAGTGATGAGTCTTGGCCCTGCTCTCACAGCTTTGAGCTGATTACAATTCTCTCGTCCCCCTCATTCAAATGAATCATAAATGATCAAATCAGCTATTTAACAGCTATATAACACACTATTTACTAAGAGTTAAAAGTTTGTGGAACAAATCCTGTTATTGTGGCTCATTTAAATATTCTGCTCTTGAAAGTAATCTCTTACAAATACTTGTGCTGTTAGTCTACTGCAAAAACACTTTGTCCCTGTCTTTGAGTCCTAAACCTGAGCCTCTTCAGTTATTCCAGGAAATTTATGAAGACAGCTGAGTGTTTTGAGCTGCTGCAGACATCCTGTCCTGTCTTTGAAGGGACATTTTCATTATCACAACCTGTAAAACACCTGTGATGAAGGCGGACATTTTGCAGTCCATCTTCTGCACTTTGTAGTTTTAACACAGCAGCCCTTCAGCCTCACGTAATTAAGGAGACTAGTGTGTCTCAGCACACCACGCGTCTATTTTTCTCATCATCTCTTTCATTTCATGACCTCTACAGGTTAAAAGGAGATAAGGAGGAGAAGACAGGAGGAACTGACCTGCTGCCTGCAGCTTTGCCTCCCTGAGAAACTGGGTAATGACCTCTCACCTTCAACTTAAAGATAGATCGGTCAAGTATCTTGTGGTCAACATTTACTTCCATTGTTGATCAATCTCTGATCACGGTACAGCTTTCTTTATGCAGTGTTTATACTGTGTAAATATGGCGGATTGTACACTGTTTTTGTACTGCAGAATTTACAGATAATAAGTGTTCGCTTTTCTACTGTGGTACTGTTTATATATTGTAGTATTTGTGGGTGTAGTGTCACAGTAACGCTGAGTGTAAACGTCTGCAGCGATAATCAAGTTAAATAAAGGGTCCTCGTGCGTTAGCAGCATTTAGCCTGTTAGCTCACACAAAGCCCCGCTGCTTTTAGCTGCTGTTAGCACGCGAATCAGGTGAGGCTCGTGATCTGCGTGAGGCTGACGCGTACCTGTGTGACAGGTGTTTGTTTGGATGAGTGATACTAGCTTTTGTTCTCTCAGAAATTACTAAACTGGTTAGCTGTAGCACGGGTTAGCTCCTCTGTCACGTCCTGTTAATAAAATTACCAAATAAATGCAAATAAAATTATCCACCATGTGACGTAATGAAGTTTTACAGCTGTGCAGCTCACCTTCATCCTGGTCATACATGTTTATCTCCTGAAAACTTAAAACCACAAAAACAAAAATAAAAACAACCACAAAACGTTGCGATCACCGCGCGCCCCGGAAACGTAGGTCACTTCCGCTTTGTTCTCCTTTGTTAGTAATAGGCAGAGGTGAAGCACTACTGCCCCTCACAGGCTGGATGCTACAACTGCACAAATCCTCAGGCTTGCTCTCAAGTCAATGTCGTGTGTTTTTATTTGTTTGGTTTTCCAAAAAACGTTCTTTATTTATCTTCAAATATTTTATTGTGAAGCACAAGTAACAATTATAAATTGCTCCATAGGCTGACATTGCTTCCTTTTTATATTTGTATCATCAAGAAAGGGGGGAAACAAACAAACAAAAAACAAAACACACAAACAAGACAGTGGAAAGTAACAAAAAGGGTAGCCAAAAAACAAGGGGGAAAAACACCCCTCCCTCTCCACACAATTACCTTATCCCGGAGTGCTATCAGCTTATTGTAACCTATGGTGAAGTCCACACAGTAGCTCTCACTTGTTCATAATTTCCAGATGCTCAATAAGTGGCCCCCAAATCTGATCCAAGTCCTCCAGTTTGTCCTTTATAACGAAGCGGTTCCTTTCCAGGTGAAGAGTATCTGTCAGCACGGAAATCCAGGCTTTCAAGGAGGGCACTCCCTTTCATAGCTTAACCTACCCATTCATTCACTTCCGCTTATCCTTTTCAGGGTCGCTGGAGCCTATCCCAGCTGTCTTAGGGCGAAAAGGAGGGTACACCCAGGACAGGTCTCCAGTCGGTTGCAGGGCTGACACATAGACAGGAGACAACCAATCGCACTCACATTCACTCCCACATGTTGTGGGCCTGATCTCTGAGAACATCGAGAAGGCCTGCCTGGAGGAGATTAAGAACCTGGAGAACTGGTGCCAGGAGAACAACCTCCTCCTAAACATCAGCAAGACTAAGGAGCTGATCATAGACTTCACTACAAAGCAGGCAAGGAATTATGAGCCCCTGATCATCAGAGGCACGCCAGTGGAGATAGTGGACAGTTTCCGGTACCTGTGTGTCTACATCACTCTGTCATGGTCCTGTGACATCAATAGGGATGGGTATCATTTAGGTTTTATCCGATACCAGTACCAAACCGGTACTTTTGAAATGGTGCCGGTGCTTAAACGGTGCTTGAACCGGTGCTTAAAGAATGGAGAACACACACTTTGTCCAAAAACCTCTCATGTTCAGCTGGGTTTTTTTTTTTTTGTAAAAAGATAACAATGTTAGCCTTTTCTCCAGCTATAGGGGATTTATGGTATCACTCTTGGCTGGAAGCAGTGCTTAATCAATGGGGAAAAAAACACCAACTTTGTCCAAAAACCTCTCATGTTTAGCTGTTTCCCACTTTTTCTTTGGTCATTTTAGCCTTTTTGGCCAGGGTGAAGGGAGTATCTGCCATCAAACAAGAAGACAGGCGCATGTAACTACGACGGTGTTTGCTAGTTCCCCTTACATGCATTAATGTAATAACATGGTTAACTTACAAACAAACAACATTAAGCTACTCACGCAGAGAAGAACGGCTGCTGCTGCCATCATCATCCGTCATCATTTCTGCTACACTGGCAGCGCTAAGGGCCAGGACTCTTCTCTTCGGGTTCTTGGGGGATGTTGCTAACTCCGCATCTGATAACAGGCACCACACCCGCAGTAGATGTGCTCGGTGTGAGGTCTCGCAACAAGCTATCAAATACGGTGCATTTCTCGGCTTTTAACAAAATGCTATACGTCACCAGGTGTTTCATCAGATTCGAGGTGTTACCTCCTTTGCACAGTATCACCTTAAAGCACTTGTTGCAGCTGCTGAGTTTGCATCTTTTGCTCTGAAGTACAGACAGACTTGTAACTGCTTCGCCCTGGGCGTTTTTAATCTGTAGCTCTGCTCTAAAAAAACGTACGTACCTGGGCCCGCCTACTATCCTCGGAAAGGTAAGATGATTGGCTAGAATCTAAAGTGGATGACATCGCAGAAAAAAAAAAAACACCAAAATAAAGCACTGAAATGTGTGTGCTTTTGGGTCTGGTTACTACTGTTTATGTCAGAACCGGTGCCATTACCGGTACCCATCCCTAAAGAGCAGCTCGCCTCGCAGCTATTTATTCCCATGACAGTTACAGTTTACACAATAAAACACAAGCAACTCCCACCGTAGAACCCTCTTGGTTGCAAAAGACAAGGTACTGCGTGTGAGACCTCCTGCTCACCAAAAGGATCATAAAAGCAGGAAGCTTACAACACAAGAAACAGATCTTTCAAATAGGATGTATCAATAATAAAACCTCACCCCAGCATCAGAGTGGCTGGAGAGCTGGTCAGAGACAAAGGAATGTCTTTGATCCTACTGCTTGAACCAAGACTTTACAAATTTAAGAAAAACAATGACAACATTCAACAATTTGACTTAACAGGAAGGTTGGAGATTGGCCTATAAATAGCTGAGACAGGGTCTAGAGGTGGCTTTTTAAGTAAAGGTTTAACTACAGCCAGCTTGAAGGCCTGTGGTACATAGCCGATTATTAGAGATTTCATTGAGATCCTGTTTCTCTTTATTCTTTATTTCTCTTTTTCTAGTTGCTTCCGTACGTTTTGTGCTAGTCCCTCAGTTTTTATGCCCATTCAAATTTTATCACAATTCAAATTTTTACATTTTCTGTCGATTCTGCTCTTTCCAGCTATATATTTTCATGGTTATAACTGTTATATTTTTTGCTATGTTAATTTTTTCATGCAGTTTCTGCTCCCATTGAAGTGAATGGCAGACATCCCATAAAATGCTCTAAGTGGCATATTTTTGAAGCTTAACTGCTTCCACATACTGTCTTCTAGAACCACCATTCCACCTTTAAACCGTTCTCCTGTTCTACTTTTACTACTGTCTAATTCAGCTTTTCAATAAGTTCTATTGTTTCTCTTAAATTAATTTTTAACTTTCACATGAATTATGAGGATCTCTAGCATATCAAGACTATCTCCCCACACCGTTACATATTCCATATGTACGGGGTACGACCCCCCTTGGTCGTGGCGTGTGGATATTTCTTTAAGACACTCCGACACGCCCCCACAGCTTACGTATAAAACAGCTGTGCAGACGTGACACCGGTGATCGTTGATCTCCACTTGTTGTGTGTGTGTGCGAAAGAGTGCTTACCTTGAGAGTACTGTGTGTGCGTCTATTGGAGCGTGCTTCGGCATCCTCCGTGGACGATGTATTTCTCCCTTCTAGGTCCCCTGGTAGCCCCGGTATTCCCCTGGTATCCCTTAGCTTGGTTCGCCCTAGCTGGCCCTTGCTTCCCCTTGGTTGGGCCCCCTTCCCCGGCATATCGCCTTGGAAAAAAAAAACAGGCTTATGCGCCGGTCGGACCATGCTGTGCAGCTGCCGGCTAGCCAGTAGCTCGGCTACAGTGAGGAAAAACGGCAGGGACACGGCTTCAGTAGTGATGGGCAGATGAAGCTTCATGAAGCACTGAAGCTTTTCATCCAAGTGGTTCACCCCAGCGCAAAGCTTCTTGAAGCTTCATTTGCTCTAGTAGGACATCTACTGGACGTAAAAATATTAGTTGGCATGAATTTGAAGAGTGTGGCCTTTTGCACACAGCCTGTAAATGTCAACAACAAAAGGAGTGTGTAAAACATCTATATTGTAGTGATGGCAGTATACTGTGTATATTTATACTGGCAGTATGGAAAATGATCATTTGGAAATGCTTAAAATGGAAATGATCATTTACTGTGAGGTGAGGTGTGGTTGGGGTGTGGACAGTGGTTGTACCTTTGTAACGTTGAGGTATGGACAGCTACAGACTGAGGACTCAGTCCTGCCTGTTCACATTTTATTCAGTAAAAACTAAATTTTCACTGCTTTTACGGCCTTTTTAGTGGGGAGAACATAGCTAGGAGTTAATGATTTAACAAATCTTTGTCCTCCACAATGCTAAATGGCTGGGAGTCCTCAATCACCATGCTAACCAGGTCTTCATCTATTTGAGATTGTTCTCCTGAGGAAAGACAAAGACAGGGCACAAATATAAATATCACACACATAACTTATAACAGTTGTATAATATTGTTATATCATTTAGTAACATTACTGCATGCTATATTATCATTGCATTTGATGGCTCACCTGGTCTTGCTCCACAATCGGTGTTCCCCTTATTCTCATGCAAAGCTCTGTAGTGCCTAAGCATGGATGAGGTGTTGTTGTTATATCCCAGCTCCCCGGCACATAGCAAACACTTCACCTTGTACAAAAGTAAAGACAGCTTAACATAAATTGTATTGCACCATCAGTATTATGAAAATACATCTTCTGTAGAAATTTACATACTTTGTTGGGAGGAATAAGATCAAAATGTTCCCACACAGGGGAGGACATCCTCCTCTTCTTAGCTGGCTCCATTCTCTCCTGACTTTCTCTCCTCACTCTCATAAACCTCCAAACTCTCACTAACCGCAACTCTCCATCAAACACCCACATTTTGAATGAAGTCTGAGGGGTTTATATCGCTGTCATAGCTCGCGGCAAAGTTCGAACCACTTCCTGAAACAGTCACGTGGTACAGCCGGGCAGCGAGGCTTCGGACCATTGACTGTAGAAAACAACAGCTAACAACAGCTGATCAAGCTTAAAGGTGCTGCTGTTGTTTAGCGCGACATCTGGCGGTTTCTTCTTTCTGGCGCAAAGTGGGCGGTAAACAAACAAGAGAGAAAAGACGATCAGCTGATCATTGATCAGTTTCACGATTGAAGTAGCAACAGGAGAGGCAGGGGGAGAGAATGAGAGAAGAAGAGGCAGCTGTGCAGCCTAACAACAGAATAACTCCAGCTTTGTGTCTTTTTTTCATTATAGCGAAAGTACGGGACAAACTGCGTCTCTTCTCAGCTCAATACGAAACGCGTAATATTTTCTCTGAATGAGGGACCATTCCATCATTCCAATCTGCAGCTCCATACAGCAATGTTACGACTTAGATTATATCTTATAACTCATAACTCTAGGGTTGCCAACCGTCCCTTAAAAAACGGAATCGTCCCGTATTTAGAAACAAAAGTACACGTCCCGTATTGAGCTAATAAGGGACGCACTTTGTCCCGTAATACAGTGAGAATCAAAAGTAGTCTATAAGTTGTAATGTAATTAACGCTTTGTTTGAAACCATAATTCCCAGCCACGCCCCTGCTTTGTGACCAATGAGCTGACAGCACACTTATGACAATTCGAGTATGACAATTCAGATTACCGCTCATCTCATTGGTTGAGGAAAGGTCGCTTGCGGAGAAAATACCGGAAGACAACAGATGACCACAACAAAAAGCATGGCCAACAGGGAAATAAACGCCGACACTGCGGTGCAAGTCTCAGACGACAGTACACCTGAAGCTGGGCAAACACTGCGATTTTCAAACTGCACGATTGGCTCGCATGGGTTATAAGTTCGTAGGTCACGATGCAGGTCTCACACTATACCGCCCGATGCTCTGATGCGACCTGAGTCACACTGTGCCTCCATAAAATGAAGGTTATAACAGAAAATCTGTCGCTCGCTCTCCCTCTCTGTCTTTCACTCACACAGACACACACCGCCATCAACATTGCTAAATTACTAATGACAAACATGATCAGGCAGCTGTGATTGAGCAGCAATGTAAATCCAACTATTTTCACGGTTGTTGTGGTCGTGATAATTTGGTGATGCCACATCGAAAAGGCTCGGATGAGCTTTCCAAAGTTCTACAAGTTGTGCCTCCATCGCTTGTGTCCAGATCACACGCTGCACAGCCGTGCTGCTCCGTCTTTTTCACCGACGTTTACGTGTTTGCGCGTGAGCAGTGTGAGCGGCTGCGGTGACACCCTCACAAGCGATTGATGATCGGGAGCTGGTCGTGAGGTGTTAATCGCTTCTCGTTACCCCACGTATACTACACTATGCACGATGAAGGCCAAAATCACGACTCAAAAATCGGCTCAAAATGGGCCAAAAATCGCACAGTGTGAGCCAGGCATTAGACCAGCAATGTTTGTGCCTCTCAGAGAAAGAAAAAAAGGCTGCAAAAGTGCAGGGAAGAATGGGAAAAGGAAAACACCTGGCTGGAAAAGTGCACGATAACACCTATAAAGCGCACTGCACTGTGTGCCGGCGCACTTTTTCCATAGGCATGCTTCTAATGGTGGGCACATGAAGAACATGAGGGGCGTGAAAGCTCGGGGAACCCTTAACCAATTTTTGTCTACCAGGCCACGGCAGAACCAGATATGGTATGTAAACACTGGTTTGTTTGTTTTTAAACCCTCTGGTTAAGGTTAAAATGGGCATGTGCAGTGAATATCAGCGCTATGTGGCCAGAAGTGTGATAATATAATTTATTTTGTGTAATAAACAACTGCAAGGATAGATGATTACAACAAATAGATGAGTAATACATAAAAGTAATACATAGATGAATAATGATGATGAGTTATGATGCGTAAACAAGTGGGTTTACAAACGGGAGCAAAAGCTGAAATAATGCCTCTGCTGAAGCCAATTGCACTAAATGCACTAAATGTGCACTGTTACAAGAATATTTTTCTTTCTATTATTTTCTATTAATTTATATAATTTTAAGTTAAGCAGGACAGAGTTCTTTTAAAGAAAGATTTACTTTTATTATCAAAAGTTAAGCATGACAGGCTTCTGTTTAAGAAAGAGACCTGTTTTATTGTGTTAATGTTGTCATTTTGAGCTAAAAATAAATGGCTAAATGATTTTTGTTTCCCATGTGTTGATATCACAAAGAATACGCATCTACTTAAATCAAATTCAAGTCAAATGGTTAAAAAAAATAATTTCACACACAAAAAAAGAGCTAAAAAATTCACCACACTGGGAAGGGTGAAGACAACTGGGTCGCCCGGCCCTGGCCACGAGGTGTCCCTTATTTATTTCTCAGGGAGTTGGCAACCCTACATAACTCTTATGTTAGCTCCCCTCAGTAGCATACTGTCTGAAATATTCGACGGCTGCAATAATCCTTTAAATGTTATTTTTTCCTTGGTATTCTAATTTCACCGAAGTTTACTAAACTCAACAAACTTAATATTACTTACCGGGATATTTATTCTGTCCTCATTTTCTTTAATAAAAATTGTTTCCTGCGGTGGCGTCTTTCGTGCTTGGCTCTCTTACCTTTGCTAACGTGATGCACATAGTGCAGAAGCCGATGCTGCATTCACTTACACTCGGATATCTGAGCTTCACCGTGAAAACATAATCGTACATTTGATATTTGATTGAATTTTATTGTTTTACCTTTGGGGTGGCACCTGGGGTGGCCAGTCTGGTTGGGGGGGGGGGGGGGTGGCCTGGGCGCCCCATCCACGAAGCCCACATGGCAGGCTGAAATGGCTGCTAGATATACTTTAATTGTGGAAAAGGCCTTTCCTTTATCTAACAGTTCTTGGAGAAAGGAGAGAATTGTTGTCACAGAGCACTGAAAGGAGAGAGTTTGAGACTTTCCACACCATTCCTCAAATACCCTCCACTTGTTCTCATACAATGATCTTGTGGAGGGGGCTCTAGCACTCTGAATAGTGGCTATAACACCCTGGGGGAGTCCTGCCGTACTCAGATTCAACCTCTCACGGGCCAAGCCCACAGGGCGAGGCGCTCGGGGTGAGGGTGAAAAATCTCCCCCCTGGCTTGGGAGACTAGGTCTCGTCGGAGAGGGAGAGGCCAAGGTTCGCTCCAAAAGAGGGGCATAATCTCCGCTAACCAATGGGACCTCATCCACCTTGGGGCGATCAATATCATTGTTAGCCCTCTCTCTCTCACTCTGGTTAGAGTGGGAGAAATTAAGGCCAGCGGAGGGAACGCATAAAGCAGAGCATGTGGCCAGTTGTGAGCTAATGCGTCTACCCCTAGCGGAGCCTCCTGGTCCCTCAGGGAGAAATACAGTGGACACTGAGCGTTCTCCCTCAAGGCAAACAGATCGACCTGTGGCTGGCCAAAGCGGGTCCAGATTTGGGTCACCACATGTGGGTGCAGGGTCCACTGCGGGTTTCCCCTGGACATTAAGTCTGCTCCCAAGTTCAGAGCTCCTGGAATGTGAGTAGCTCTCAGTGACAACAGATTGATGCTGCTCTACATGATCAGTCTGCGAGCCAGCATGTGCAAAGGACGGGAACGTAACCCGCCCTGTCTGTTGATGTACGCCACAACAGTGGTGTTGTCCGTTCTGATCAGAACATGGTGGTTTCTCAACAGGGGAAGGAAGTGTCTCAGTGCTAGAAATGCTGCTAGCAATTTTAGCCAATTTATGTGAGCACCCCTCTGTTGTGAGTCCCAGCTGCCGCTCACTGCTCTGCCCTCGTGAGTGGCACCCCAACCCGTGAGACTCGCGTCCGTGGTCACCACTTTTCTGGCTGTTACAGCCCCCAGTGACACCCCCTGAGTGAGAAATGTGGGATTTCTCCAACAGTGGAGTGCTGCAGCGCAGTCTGCTGTCACTCTGATATAGCGTATAGTCTCAGTGATGCAACCCATCGCTGAAATTCCCTCATATGCAGTCTGCCTAGTGGAATGACTGACAGTGAAGACGCCATTAATCCCAGCATCTGCAGGCATTTGATGAATGGGAGATATCTTCCCAACTGAAAAATGCCGGCATGGGATAGCATTTTTTTTACTCTGTCCACAGAGAGACAGAGAGAGCTATTCCTATGAAAGAGATGGCCTGAGCTGGCTGCAGGACACTCTTTTGGTAGTTTATGGTGAAACCCAGAGCCATCAGATGATCCACTGTCAACCTGGTCTGCTCTCTTCCCATTATTTCTGACTCTGATAGCAGCAGCCAATCGTCTATGTATGTTGCTATGCGGATGCCCCGCCTCTTCAGCTATGGCTGCCTCTGTGCATTTCACAAATACCCGAGGGCTCAGTGAGAGACCAAACGGCAGGACCTGGTACTCGTACATTCTGCCCTGAAACGCAAAGCGCAGGAATTTTCTGTGAGGCGGGTAAATAGGGATGTGAAAATATGCGTCCTTCAGGTCTATTGATGTAAACCAATCGCCTGGGCGCACTACATGCAGCAGAGTGGTGGTCGTCAACATCCTGAATTTGTATGACCTGAGATGCTGATTCAGAGTCCGTAGGTCCAGTATCGGACGCAGTCCCCCTCCCTTCTTGGGCACGAGAAAATACTTTGAGTAAAAGCCGCATTGGCTCTGCTCCTGGGGTATTTCTCGTACTGCTCCCTTTGATAGCAAGGTAGTTATTTCTTCTTGCAGGATCCTGGCTTATTCGCCTTTTGCAAGAGAGAAAATCACTTTGTGAAATCTGGGAGGGGTGGTTGCGAATTGCAAACAATAGCCTCGCTCAAATGTCCTCACAACCCATTCTGGCGCAGCGAGAGCTCGCCATCTCTCTATCCTTGCTGACAGCGGCCCCAAAGACAGGCACTCCACAGTAGATGGAGCTCTGGCTCCCTCTTGTGGCGGAAACTGTTCCTTTGGGCCAGACCCGACTGCGCATGCGCGGGCGGCCCGCGCTTGACCAGCGCTTATGGGGCCGGACACCACTGAGGGAATCAACCCCGGTGCTGTCTGGGTGCGTGGGGGCATTATGTTTTTTTCAACATACTTTCTGTGTTTTTCACACATTTTTCCCGTGCCCTTGGCAACATGCCTGGATGCAACGGGTGAGTTTTTAATAAACAGTGTGTTTTGTGAGACTGACATGCTTGATTCAGCTGAACAGTGTCTCGTTGTCTCTTTGTTTAAATGTCTCAGTCCTCACAGAGGATTGGCTGCCTGGGGACCTGGCAGTAATATATAGAAATAGTATGATTAAGCATAAATACTACATTTAGTAGAAATACTATGTTTTAGCACAAATACTATAAAAAAGCAGAAATACTATATTAAGCACAAATCCTATAAAAAGCAGAAATACTATATTAGGGGGCCAGCCTTAAGAAAAGCCTCCGTGCTACCTCCCACCTGAGGGAGAGAAAGAAACCAAGTGATTCACATTAAACAAAATTGATAATCTGATGTTGAGGCATTGCTGTTTGAAATTATGACAATATTAAAATGTTTCACTCCGCGCGCACAATTATTTTGTTTCAATGTGTACATTTAGTTTTAATAGAAACAATGACATGTCAGTCCTGCAACACCAAGCCTGTCTGGGATAGATACATCTGCTGCAGGTTGGATCACCTTGCCATCTTAAAATATCAGCCCTTGATAATTTGCATCTGTTCTCATCAAAAGAGAAATATACAATTCTAAAAACCATACCTTGATGAATTTCATTAGGTGGTGAGCAGCATCTGATGTGCTAATCTTTGAAGACGTCCTTCCCTTAGATGTTGGAGGTAACAAGTGAAGCAGCAAAAGATGGCAGCCGCCTCGCAGTCCCAAACTACAGAATAGAAATTAAGATCATCACAATTACTGTCATTTAAAGGACCACAGCAGCCATTTTTTCCACGTTATGTAATACCATGATGACATTTTAGACACCTGATAATTTTTCAAATAAGGCAGTTTTCCAGTGCCTTGGTATAAAAATTCATTTCTAGAGACTTAAAATCTTCTGGCCACCAAGTGAAGTACATATCGAGTCATAACAATAGTAAGATTATGTAACTTTTTTTGTGTTCAAACTACATTAAATGTCATTTCAGGTTTAACATGTTTGCAAGCTTGTTTTCATACCATACAGAAATGAACAGAAACCCAATGTGATTTAGAAAATGGACAGCTGTATTCCAATTTGTAGTAAAGGTTTACCAGTATGGTCCAGTGATATATTGTGTTGTGGGAATTATGCAAATGCTGTAAAGGCATGCAAAATCTACCATTTCCAACTTACACTTACCAGCCTCGTCAGAGTAACGCTGTGCAGCAATGAGCAGCTCATCCAATTCTGTACTCTGAGACAGATTTTTGCAATCTTTGATGATCCTTGGCTTGAAGAATGTTGGCCACTTTGCAAGGAACTTACCAGACACTTCCTCCCCAACAAACAGCATTGTGAAGTGAAACACAAAGTGTAACAACAGAAACAACACATTAACAAGAAAACAAACAAAGGAACCACAAAGCTGTCATTAAATCATTTTATGCCTTACCAAGCCAGGTGTATCCAGAAATCTTGGGAAAGGGTCCAGGACAGTAGAAGCTGTGGCAGGTTCTTGAACCACTTTTTGCCTATGTTGAAATGTCACCTTCATGTTGTCTTTGACATGTTTCATGTCAGTTGAGTGCCTCTTTCTTGCATTTATCACCTGACAACGGCCTCACATTTGAACACAAGTTGCGAAGAGTCTTGGGGCTGTCTTGAAAAGCTGACTTTGATTACTTCATCTCTTCTCGGGAACCAGCATATCACCACCTTCCAAGAGTAGAATAAGGTCCAGCATATAACACCATTTCTTTGCAAAATATCTAGCATGTCTAGTCCCTTTAGACTGAGTTAAAATTAATTTTGTTAAGAAAAAACATCCTTGATCCATTTTTAAGTAGTACAAGCTGTGTAACATGACTGCAATACAGTATTCTGTCAATTATCGCAGGGATTAGTAGAAACCATATTTCTATTTTATTATTTTTTATATATTTTAAGCCATAACCCCCCCCCCCCCACACACACACACACACACACACTCTCTCTAACAAACCCTAATATAACCCTCTTATTCATTTTTAGACTAGAAAATGCTTAATTTACCACGAAAAAATTTAAATCTAAAAAAAAAAGAAAAAAGAAAAATACCTACTGGCTACAGAAATGCGCACTATAATGAAAGTCCCACAATTTACAAGATGTAGGGGCCATTATAGTGTAAAAATACTTTCAGGTTACCCTTAAGCATCCTAGTTCACCTAAGCCAGGCTCTCAAACTTAAATGAGCTGTCATCTTATTGGAGGGCCACTTCAGTGTTCAAGAAGTAAAAAAGAAAGAAAGAAACCACAAAGAAAACACCCACAAATATTCCTGACAATGTAGCGTTTGGTTTGTTCGTTTTTAAATTTCAAATATTGTATAACTAGACAAAACTGCAAATATGAATGCATTCATTCAAGCGTCATAATGATTATAGGACATCAGATTACTTGTTCTTATCACTTAATAATCCAGAGTTATATATCATATAGAAATAAAAAAACTGAAGTTGTGCGCTATTTGAACACCTTGCCTGTGTAGCACTAAAGGACTCCATGAGAGAGGTCTGTCTCGCCCTAGCAGCACCTGTCCCTCTCCTCCTCTTCAGTTTGTCTCAACATACGCAAATCATATTCTGTGATATGATTTACTCTGAGGTGTTTGACAAGGTTAGTTATGTTGCCACAACCATACATGCCAACCCTCCCGATTTTTCCAGGAGAATACCGGAGCCACCATTCTCCCGAATTTCCACCTGGACAACAAAATTTAAAAATCATATCGCGGCCCAGCCAATTCCAGTTTCCAACAATGGCGGCAGCTACTTAGTTTTAATATTACTCTTATTTCTCTTTCTGGGTCACAAAAAAAACCCTTTTAACATATTTTCAGGTGAGAATGTAGCTGTGTAAACTTCAAATATCTGAGCCGATCGACACATCGTCTTCAAACCCCCGCGGTCTTTCATTACTCGGGTTAAACATGATATATAAGTCACTTTGATAACTTAAAAATGTTATTGTTTGTCTTTTTCAGTGTTTTATTTGTTTGTGAGTAAATCGGTTTGGCTGAGATTAAAGTTATTAGATTAGATTAAATTAAATTTAACTTTATTAATCCATCGGGTGGGTTCCTCCAGGGTTTTTACACAGCTGAATAAACATCAAACAGAAAACTAATTAAAGAAAGTGTGAAACGGTCGAGAGTTTACTCCAGCGCCCTGTTATATTTTAGATAGCAAGGAGCAGACAGCGGAGTTTCACTCCACCGAGGGAGCTCATGACGTACTACCCGGCTTTCTTTAGACCGCGAAGGCCGGGTCCTCAGGTGGAAGCAGCCTCTGAATTTGGACTCCCCCGCTGTTTCCGGGCCGGCTAATAATAACGGTGACATTTAACGTATTTTATCCGATAAATAAACACTGTAAAATGTATTTATCACCCCCCCCCCCCCACCCCCCCAACAGCCCTTTTGAATGTCTCCCTAATTCTGAGTTCTCAAGGTTGGGAAAGTATGGCCACAACACCTCACTTTTTTGCCACATGTATAGCAAACCATGTCTCAGCTGTTTGTGGAGGTAAAATACGTCCGCACAATTACGCTCAGCCATTGTTGTGAGTGCGCGCGCCAAGGGGCTGCGATACATTTATACAGCCGTATTTCGCACATGACTATGAAAGGCGGAAGAGGAAGTAGTTCCTTTGAATGTAGACAATCCGAATGTTATAGTTTCTTTCCACTGTGTTCCTGTTAATGATAAACTACAAATTTACCCTAAATTACTAAAATATTGATATTTTAATGTGAGAATCGATTCTAGAACATAAATGACTGGTATCGGAGGAACCGATATTTCAGGATCGATCGATCACTAGCAAGTGGCCTCTGGGCTGGGAGTGGCCTCTGGGCCGCGAGTTTGAGACCACTGACCCTAGGGCTTTGGCAGTTTAATTCGAAAATAAATAAAAGGCATTTAATAAAAACTGTGACATATATTAACAAGCAGTGTTGGGGAGTAACGGAATACATGTACCGCCGTTACGTATTTAAAATACAAAATATGAGTAACTGTATTCCGTTACAGGTACCGTTTAAAAAGGTGGTATTTAGAATACAGTTACTTTGTTGAAATAAATGGATTACACGGCGGTACTTCCCTGTTTCATATTGTGGCGGGTCAGGCCTGTTTGGGTTTTGTTTGACAGCTACGTTCTGTTGTTCCAGGTGGCAGCGTTGCGGTTGCCATGGTTACAGGGTGACGCTCTCTCTCTGCGTGTTTCCTGGGTGAGAGAGGCCTTTTTGTTGTTGTTGTGCTAAGCTAACAGGCAGAATGCTACAGGTATAGCTCTAAAGAATGTAGCATCATAGGCAGTGTAGTCCGTGCAACAGGGAGAATGGACTGCCATACCTGTTATGTGTCTGTGAGCGAGGGAGGGAGAAAAAGGTTAAGTACGAGCTGTCATCGAGCAGAAACGGGAGCTGGAAGCATGTAAATATAATAATAACCACTGCAGCCAAGAAGAGAGCCTGACGAGCCCAGCTGTAAGTAAGCTATTAAGACTCGACTGTACAGTGTTCGTGTTTTCCTCTGAAACAATAAGTCCCGTTGGAGCAGCCTTTCAACGCCTCTCTCTGTCTCTCGCTAGCAAAGTTGACCCACACAACAAAGTAAAGCTAGTTTTCGGCTACGAGCCGACACAGAACCCACCGTATTAGCCAGAGGTCCCTTTACTACGGTTCGGAGCCGCGGACCTTCAGTAACAGTAATAAATCACAGCAATAGTACATTCATGTAGTTGTAAATCACATGATAATATATTAAGTAATCCAAAGTATTCAGAATACGTTACTCTCATTGAGTAACGTAACGGAATACGTTACAGAATACATTTTGGGGCATGTAATCTGTAATCTGTAATGGAATACATTTTAAAAGTAACCTTCCCAACACTGTTAACAAGTAATATTCATTACAGTCTGCCAATAGTCAGATTATGCTAAATGAATATTAGGAAAGTAACTGGTACTTTGCAGAGTTCTAGCTAGCAGTAGCCCAGCTTAACAAAAACAGTTAAAATTCAAATATGACACTTAAAGATGATGTATTTTGATATAAATACTATTTCTTTTACTAGTTATCATGTTACTTGTTCTAACATCAATCTAAAACTTAATATTTAACCGAATAAAACTTACCGCAGCAGCAAGAAAAAATGGCGACCGAAGATTCTGAAATGCGAAGATCCACAGGAAATGAAGGTGTGGTCTAATTTAACACCCAGTGTTAAAATGCAGTAACGACTAAAATCCACACTAACACTTTTCAGGAATCAACTGTGTTATTTTAACTCAATTAAGTGTTGAACTAACTCGGAACTCTGTTGAATTCTACTAACACTGTAAAATCAACACTGGCATTTTTGCTGTGTACCTTGTGACGTAGGTAGGTAGTGTCCTTATGAGCATCCTTCCCCTGAATTCGGACACAGCCTTTTATTCCTCTACTCTCTAGAGAAGAGTGAACTCCACCTCACTAGGTCCTCTAACTAGTGATGGGCAGATGAAGCTTCATGAAGCACTGAAGCTTTTCATCCAATTGGTTCACCCCAGTGCAAAGCGTCTTGAAGCTTCATTTGCTCTAGTAGGACATCTACTGGACGTAAAAATATTAGTTGGCATGAATTTGAAGAGTGTGGCCTTTTGCACACAGCCTGTAAATGTCAACAACAAAAGGAGTGTGTAAAACATCTATATTGTAGTGATGGCAGTATACTGTGTATATTTATACTGGCAGTATGGAAAATGATCATTTGGAAATTCTTAAAATGGAAATGATCATTTACTGTGAGGTGAGGTGTGGTTGGGGTGTGGACAGTGGTTGTGCTCTTGTAACGTTCAGGTATGGACAGCTACACACTGAGGCTTTGAGCCTCAGTCCTGCCCACATTTTATTCTGTAAAAACTAAATTTTCACTGCTTTTATGACCTTTTTAGTGGGAAGAACATAGCTAGGATTTAACGATTTAACAAATCTTTTAAATCCTTTGTCCTCCACAATGCTAAATGGCTGGGAGTCCTCAATCACCATGCTAACCAGGTCTTCATCTATTTGAGATTGTTCTCCTGAGGAAAGACAACAAAAACAAAGCACAAATATAAATATCACACACGTAACTTATAACAGTTGTATAATATTGTTATATCATTTAGTAACATTACTGCATGCTATATTATCATGGCATTTGATGGCTCACCTGGTCTTGCTCCACAATCGGTGTTCCCCTTATTCTCATGCAAAGCTCTGTAGTGCCTAAGCATGGATGAGGTGTTGTTGTTATATCCCAGCTCCCCGGCACATAGCAAACACTTCACCTTGTACAAAAGTAAAGACAGCTTAACATAAATTGTATTGCACCATCAGTATTATGAAAATACATCTTCTGTAGAAATTTACATACCTTGTTGGGAGGAATAAAATCACAATGTTCCCACACAGGGGAGGACATCCTCCTCTTCTTAGCTGGCTCCATTCTCTCCTGACTTTCTCTCCTCACTCTCATAAACCTCCAAACTGTCTCCAAACTGTCTCCAAACTCTCACTAACCGCAATTCTCCATCAAACACCCACATTTTGAATGAAGTCTGAGGGGTTTATATCGCTGTCATAGCTCGCGACAAAGTTCGAACCACTTCATGAACCAGTCACGTGGTACAGCCGGGCAGCGAGGCTTCGGACGTCATCATTTTCAGCTCCTCCCATAAATGAAGCAAGCCTCGATACGCGCATCGCAGAAACCGAAACGCCCCCTCCATTACTCGACACAAGCTTTGAAGGCTCGATACAGAACGTCACATCACTACCTCTAACCCTTGCCCCTTCCTACAGATCAGTGTTGTCTGGATACATCATAGTCCACAAAGAGTCTTGTCTGACCTCATCTGTTAACCTGTCCGTCACAAGAAGGGGATCAGAGCCGATCACTGATGTAACCTCGCCCCGGCCTTGAGCCTGTTACTCCTACCACACAGCTCAGTACCACTCTAGCTGTTCTCGTCCCACCAAACACCAAACTCACATACTTCTCTGCCACTCCTGACTTCCTCACACAGTGCGACACTTATTACCCTATCACATTGTTGGCAAATGTGTGTATGGATACATATCTAAATGCTGCTCGTGTCATATCGGCGAATAAACTAACAGAGCAGTGAGAATAGCTAAAGTACAGCTGATAAATTCTTCCAGCATCCGTGATGTAACACACGTGAAACTCTTCAATAGAGATTGACAGACCACGTGACTTTCGCGCATTGCATGCCGGTAACTCGTGGCAAAACAATCCAAGTACCACATCAAATGCAAGCATTTGCAGCACCGCAAAACGTTCATTCTCCGGTTCCAATACCTTCTTGCTTTTTCTTTGCCCCCCAAAAAAGTTCTGTACAAAACGAAGGAGAGCAATGCCGGACCGTACAAAGACAGACTTGATGAAAAGTCAAAGAAAAGATACGAGGAAAAAATCAAAGGAGTGAAAGGTTTATACCCTTACAGCACACAGAGTGGACAAAATACGTTAGCGTGCTGCCCAACTTTCACCACGCTCATATTTATAATCATACGGTTCTTGGAGTGAGTGCATACACTCATGAAGTTTAGTAACTTCAGGTCACTGCAACAAGCCCAAGTACACTTTACCGACGGATGGGTACAGGACCATGAAATGCACCGTGTAGAACGAAAGACCATTGTACGTATCATAAGCGAGTCTCACAAATCGTCTTCATAAATACACATTCGTTAACCGTTTATTAATAGGACCTTTGAGCTCAACGGTAATTAATTAGCAGTGGAAATAATTTCTGGTTCACATTACAGAAATGTAGCAGTGACAATAATATTGTATGCTGTAATCGTACTGGGCAATTAGTGATACAAAAAAACCTGTTTTATCCTGTGAATAAAAGTATACGTTTTTGTCAATGTACCATGGTAATAAATGAAGCGAAATGCAATATTGTGTCAGGACAATTCACTATTTATGCACAATAAACAAAGGAGCATAGCACGACCATTTCTGTTCAGCGCCAGACTTGCTTGTAACCTATATCACCAATTATGTTATGAAAAATGACATATTAACTACTACAAAACACTGACCTTTGTGGAAATGTTTGGGAGCAGACTAACCTGTGAGCTGGAGTGTTCTGGGACGTTATATTTGGTCTTTGAATGGCTGCAATCCAGGCCATCCGTCGGCTCTTTTTACTTCAGAAACATGGCTCGAATAATTTCTCTTCAACGACCAAGGTTATTATCGTTAACTAACGAAATAACGAAAACTAGAAGTGAAAAAAACATTTTCGTTAACGGAAATAAAAATAAAAACAAAAAAGGAAAACTAACTAAAACTGGAATGAGTGTTCACAAAACTAACTAAAATTAACTGAATTTATAGCAAAAATGTGTTTAGTTTTCATTGATGTGTGCGTGTCATACAATAGTCAAGGGTGAAAATGAAGTTTAGTTTCCAGATTTTTTTCTTGCTGTGTCTCATTATGCCAGCAGGTGGCAGCACGTTAGTCGAGTCGTCTGTGTCAGTGTTGCCAACTTAGCGACTTTTTCGCTATATTTAGCGAGTTTTCAGACCCCCTTAGCGACTTTTTTTCTAAAAAGCGACTAGCGACAAATCTGGCCGACTTTTCTGGTGTTATTGGAGACTTATTTATTAGGGGTGCAACGATACACAAATTCACGGTTCGGTTCGGTTCGATACTTTGGTGTCACGGTTCGATATTTTTTCGATACAAAAAAAATGTTCATGCCTTTTTATTAATTTGTCATTTATTAAATTTTCACGGCACATTCTGCACCACATCTCTGTGCGTTCATCATTTGTTTGAAGCCAGCTCACCTCCTGCAACCACTTTTCCGAGAATACGCGCTTCTTTTGTGGTTCGGACTCCTTCTGACATTTCTTTGGAGGTGGAGGAACATCACAGTAATTGCTTAAAGGAGCTTCTTCGACATCTTTAAGAGCTCTGTCTGTCCTCCTCCAGAAAATCTTAAGTACGCAAACACGCATTGCAACTTCTTATCTTGTGCGGGTTTTTATTTTGACAGCGAATGCGCACCTGCGGACCACTTATGTGCAGCCCTGGTTATTTAGCTCGTCATATTGCAGCCACAAAAATTCTTTTGTCCATGAAACCATAAAGCTGCTCTTTCTTTTTGCCTTATAGTCTGATTTGTCATAACGTTTCCGTTTTGTGGTAAGCTTTTCTTTGGCTGTCACTTCTTCACCCTGACCTGTCTTATTTGGCTCAGCAGAACTAAAATATATATCCTGCTGCTTTTACACACGCACTAACATAACGCTCAGCGATTCTCTGCGCGATCAACCTCTCACATGTTTAAGCTGCAGGAGATTTCACTTGTCATGTTTGCATAGTAAGCTAACGATTGATAAGACGATGTCAGAGGAATTGGTGCGCAAATTATCATCACTCACCAATCAGTACTGTCGCTCTCTATACACAGTTCACGCGATTGCAAAGTGAAAGCAAAAAACAAGCGCAAATTCAAACGCGATTTCAGTATGTCACATATTGACAGTGGCCGATGCCAATGACATAATTACCCAGATACATTTCCGAAAGAATGCAAAAGCATTGACATATATTTTTCCTTCCTACGATAGGCCGACGGGCAGGGCAGAGATAGATTTTGGTAGCCCGACTGGAAAAAAGCCCCAGGACGTCGGGCTAGCGATTTTGCGAGCCCTGTATCTGATTGAGGAATCACTCATCTTTGGAAAAGAGAGTTTTATTATGGAGAAATGTCTCTTTCCAAAATAAAAGCTATACTATACGCTTCTTCTGGGCTATATTCTCAGCAGCATATTAAACATATCAGGTCCCCATAAGGGAGAATCATGTGCTAACGGCTGTCTAAATGACTCGGGTAACGTTTGTAGCATGCCTGCTTGTTTTTGTCTGCTTCCACTTGTCTTTGCACTAGGATGATGTCCGAGTAAATGTGCAGTCATATTGGTTGTGTTCCCACTAGTGCTGTCAGCGTTAATCTGAAATGACATTAACGTCACAACACGGCAAATCTCCATTAACGAGCTTACCGCGGATCACCTCATGAGTGGGCTGGAAGACGTCAACACATTAACGAGCTAACTGCGCTAACACACTAGTTCCCACCAATTGAGCATTGCTGGCACATCCAACATACTGTTTTACTTTTGTCCATGACTCGCTTACCTTCAGGGTCATACATCACATGAAAACCAAAATAGTTCCAAACGGCAGATCTGAATGAGGGTGGGGGAGGTTCAATTTGCCATGTTGCAACTAGCCTAGCTTCTGTCTCGCTAGCTTGCCCTGCGCTCAGTGAATCTGTGTTCGACTACGCCGCCTAGGCTGCACTGTCGAGCGCAGATCCACTGAGCGCTCAACACAGACAGCATCGTCAGAAGGAAAGTTGATAAAATAAATTAAAAATGTTGTATCGTTCGATACATATGCGTACCGAACCGAAAGCACTGTATCGAACGGTTCGATATCGATACGAGTATCGTTGCACCCCTATTATTTATGACGACTTTTTGACGTGAAAACGCGCTCTTACTCTCAACAAGCAGCGGTGCTGCCGTGGGCACCTCGCCCGTGCCAAAGCGCTCATGGGCAGAGGATAGTCCTCCCCCAGCTGCTATTCACACACAAAGTAACTCCACCAGAGTGCCTATTTCGGGTCACTTTTGCCGGTCCAAGCCCGGATAAAGGAGCAGGGTTGGAATTGTGACTTTAAAAAAAACAATAATTGCTAAAAAGAAATTTTATTTGTAGTTCTAAATAAACTCTAAATGCATTTAGGACGTTTTTTACTCACTTTATGTCTCTTCCACAATGTTATTTCTCTCTCCAACAATGTAGGTTACAATTATATTAGCATGACCAATTATGCAAATTAAGCGATGACGTCATATGGCGACTTCTAGCGACTTTTAGGACAACCAATAGCGATTTTCCTTACTGGGGAGTTGGCAACACTGGTCTGTGTTGCTGCTCCATCCACGCGCAGAATCATGTCAGGAAAAGTCGGAAGAAAGTGCCAGAGTCCAATTTGGGATTACTTTGAATATGACTGTGTTTTGGATAAAGCAAGTGTCCTTGTAGTGGAAACAGACAAATTATGAGGGACATTTCTAAAGGGAAAAAAAATCCCACAAACCTTAAAGTGCACATTGAAAAGCTCACACAAGAAGGCTAACCTAGCTTACCTTGAGAAGGTAAGGGAGCACACTCAACCCTCATCCCCAGAAAACAGAAGCTAACCCCAGGCAAGGCAGCGTGATGCATCCCGAGACAACAGGACGGGGATATCTACACAACTGTGTGAGTCAATTACCTTCAAAAAGTTTATCAATTCACTTGAACCAAAATTATGAACACCCGGTGCTGCAAGAGTTAATAGTCTCATTGGGGCCAAGATATACGTTTTATAGTTGCCTGGTATCAATGGTTGTTCATCTGCCTTTATTTATTTATTTAAAGAACCCATAGGTGGGAATGTGACTTGTCTGTCTCTGCATGTTAGCCCTGCGACAGACAGGCGACCTGTCCCAGGGTGCAGTATGGTAGCTGAATAGCAACATACCAAGGATAAGCAGAAGAGAATGGACTGATATGATGAAACTGGGATTTTGTTACACTTAATTATTGCAAACACAACTAAAACTATAACTGAAACTAATCAAAACTAAACTGAAACTAAGGATTTTCAAAAAATAAAAACTAAACTAGCAAACAATTGGTAAAAACTAATTAAAAACTGATATAAAATTGAAAATCTGAAGTCAAAACTAAATAAAAATAAAAACTAATGAAAATTGCAAAACTATTAATACCCTGTCAACGACGTAATCCGATAAAAAAAACTCTCTCTTTACCCGTCGGCTTCCCGTAGCTGTCATGCGACCGGCTATTGCAGTTAATAATATAACCGCTTCTTGACAGTTTTTTGTGTTTCTTTTTATCGCTGTGTAACTGATTTCAATTGAAAGCCTGCGTGCGCTAGTACCTCTTGCCACGAGTTCCCAGAATCCTTTGTGGTTTTACCCTTGAATGACGTCACATTTTCAATGTCTATACCGACAACCCCACGTTACATCATGACCTTCACAGGCCCACTAAATGCGTTTGCCTTACCCGTGCCAAAACCGCGAACATCCAAAAACCACCGGTATATATTTAATCTTTATATCAGACAGCTTTATTCTTTAATTAATGTCAGTTTTTCCAATTGATTTGCATATTCGATTTTAAACTGTTGTTTTAGGCATTTTACTATCGATGAAAAAAACCAGGCAGTCATTGTAGAGCCCATTTCGGGGTCCTTGAGCGGTGCATGGTGCAACATGTGTTGGATAATTCGAGAAGAAGCTTCGCAGTTCTTTTGCCGTTGCAGTCCAGAGGCGAGCAGTCTTGTCGGAGCTTAGCTCTATGCGGTTTTCTGAGGAGACGCTGCGTTAAAGTCTGAAGAGGCTTGGAAAGCTGAAATATTTTAGCATTCCTTCGCTGCCGAACTATCTGAAGAGTGTGCTTTGACTTAAAACGCTGTAGTTTAAAATCGAAGTTAGCAAGCCTGTTAGCTGAGTTGTGAAAATGTTGAGCGTCGCCCGAAGCGTTTCAAGGACTCTTCCCACGAGGAGTAACATCAGAAGCGTTTCGTCCTTGATTAAAAAGGTAAATGTCAAACAGTTAAGTAGATGTTGAGCGTTGCATTACGATGTGGCCATTAGCTTCCTAGCTTTAGATGCTAACAGCGTAAGCTTGAGGACAGCATATTTAGTCGTGGTTAGATCCATTACTGTGTCACTAACAATGAGCACAATCCAGCAGACACTGTAATAAATGTGTGTCACGAGAAGAGATGTGCAATAGCAACATAGTATTGAGCCGCCGCTCTAGCATTCGATGTGCTGGTGTGTTTCATATCTGTGGGGCTAAGCTAACGCGTGCTAGCTCACTTCATTTGATACCGGACCTACCTGGCAGCTGTTTTTCAAAGAGCGGTCATTAGAGAAGCAAGTACTACTTGCTTCGTCATCTACTTAAATATTTTACTTTGGTGTGTGAGTTTTAATGTTTTTGAGCTGGTTCCAAGGCTGTAGCAGAGCTGTGGGTCTGTGACCTTCGGTGAGGCGTCCCCTCCTCCAGCACGCTGCTCCACAGTTTAAGTAACGCATTTCGAGCTCGATCTTCTACAGGCTTCGCTTAGCTGGATCCCACTATTAAGAATGGTTTCTTGTCACATGTCCTTGTTTGTGACTCCGATAATGTTATCTATGCTTTGGTTCTTCCAATTTTCATCATCCTGTTTTTTTTTTTTTAAGTATACTTGGATCTTTCCTTTTGAGGTTCAAAATGTCGAATTTTGTGAGTTCATCGCAAATATTTTGTCTTGAGTTAACAGCTGTGTAACTGCTTTGTTCTGTATTATCAGGCATGCTGGACCGGCTTCCAACCAGATGCTCTTAGAGCCCTCTCCAGGAGAGACTATGCGTGAGTATCGACATTAAAGTGCCTGCATTATATGAACGTGCACTAACAACATGACGTTGGTGCTGGTTTGGCAATTTTTGTTTGTCTTTTAGAGGTAAAACTATACATTCACTTCCTAATGGCTGTGATTCATATTCGCAATTTAATAGACCTTTTTTGTCACCAAACAGAATGCCATATTCTGTATTGGTATTTCTAAATAGAAGTCTGAGAAATTTGGATCTTTTGATGTAAACATGAGGTCTGCTGAGTTTGTCACAATCAGTGTATGTGCTGCAGGTCTGAAGCCGTCAAAGGTGCAGTCATTGGGATTGACCTGGGAACCACAAACTCATGTGTTGCAGTCATGGAGGGCAAACAGGCCAAGGTGATGCTTTAGATGATTCACATGTTTGTTTGTTTAAGCCCCTATCTTTAATCTAGCAGTATCTATGGAAATGGAACCCACCCTGAGTGCTGATACTAGAGAACTTCTAAGCGGGTAAACTAAATGTTGTGTTAATTAACTCAATGGAAGTTTGTTACTGTACGTGTAAATAAACCAGAACAGGAAAAAAAAATCAGACTGGCCAAATAGATGGGATCGTAGACACTGATGCAGCATTACTCAAGAGCCTTACTGCCCCAGGATATGATTAATAACAAAAGTTAAACATCAGATCAGTGCATCCCTGGTAAAGAAATGGGTAGCTTTGTGTAACCAGAATCCAAAGTTATTTTTTTTTCTCTGTAGTTTTTCTACCGTTTTGAGAAAAAAAAACTAAAAAATATTAACACTCATTAATTGAGGTTTTTTGGTTCTTGGTCTTTTTTTTCTCTTCTACCTCCAACTTTAAAAACTGGGGTTGATTGATGAATCTGATGAAACAATGATTCCTCCAATCTAAATGTTTTCTTATTTATATTCAGGTGCTGGAGAACGCAGAGGGAGCGAGGACAACTCCTTCAGTCATTGCTTTCACAGCAGATGGTGAGCGTCTGGTGGGCATGCCTGCTAAACGCCAGGCTGTTACCAACCCTCAGAACACATTGTATGCTACCAAAAGACTGATTGGGCGGCGCTTTGAAGACCCAGAGGTCCAGAAAGATCTGTGAGTTCATTTCTGGCCTTTTAAAAGATTCCGGGGTGGCTGTAGCTCAGGAGGTAGAGCAGGTCACCTACTGATCGGAAGGTTGGAGATTCGATCCCAGGCTCCTCCAGTCTGCATGCCAAGTATCCTTGGGCAAGATACTAACACCAAGTTGCTCTCCGATGCATCCATCGGAGTATCAATGTGTGTGCGTGTAGTTAGAAATCACTCAGTATAGAGGTAGCAGGGCTCGCAAAATCCCGGGGCTAGCGATTTTTCCAGTCGGGCTACCAAAACCTATCTCTGCCCTGCCCGTCGGGCTATCGTAGGAAGGAAAAATATATGTCAATGCTTTTGCATTCTTTCGGAAATGTAGCTGGGTAATTATGTCATTGGCATCGGTGAGCCACTGTCAATATGTGACATATTGAAATCGCGTTTGAATTTGCGCTTGTTTTTTGCTTTCTCTTTGCAATCGCGCGAACTGTGTATAGAGAGCGACAGCACTGATTAGTGAGTGACGATAATTTGCGCACCAATTCCTCTGACATCGTCGTATCAATCGTTAGCTTACTATGCAAACATGACAAGTGAAATCTCCCGCAGCAAGCTTAAACATGTGAGAGGTTGATCGCGCAGAGAATCACTGAGCGTTATGCGAGTGTCTGTGTAAAAGCAGCAGGATATATATTTTAGTTCTGCTGAGCCAAATAAGACAGGTCAGGGTGAAGAAGTGACCACAAAACGTAAAAGTTATGACAAATCAGACTATAAGGCAAAAAGAAAGTGCAGCTTTATGGTTTCATGGACAAAAGAATTTCTGTGGCTGCAATATGACGAGCTATATAACCAGGGCTGCACATAAGTGGTCCGCAGGTGTGCATTCGCTGTCAAAATAAAAAACGCGCACATAGATAAGAAGTTGCAACGCGTGTTTGCGTACATAAGATTTTCTGGAGGAGGACAGACATTTGTTTAGAACTCTTAAAGATGTCGAAGAAGCTCCTTTAAGCAATTACTGTGATGTTCCTCCACCTCCAAAGAAATGTCAGAAGGAGTCCGAACCACAAAAGAAGCGCGTATTCTCGGAAAAGTGGTTGCAGGAGGTGAGCTGGCTTCAAACAAATGATGAACGCACAGAGATGTGGTGCAGAATGTGCCGTGAAACTCTAGCGGACAAAAACAGCCTTTTATATGGACGCAAACGCGCGTTGCAACTTCTTATCTTGTGCGCCTCTTTTATTTTGAAAGCGAATGCGCACCTGCGGACCACTTATGTGCACCCGTGTAAATAACATAATGTTCTGCCGGTTGTGTTGTTAGCTTTCCCTTGATTTCTGAGTCGACAAGCGCCTTTGTTACTGGGACCAGTCATTTTAAGAAAGGCCCCCACTAGAACCCATGAGAAATGCAAGAAATGCATTATTGCTCAGTCTGCAATATCTTTCCCAGAACAAACACCAATTGCAAACAACATACTAAAAATAAACCTGAAAATCAGTTTAAAACAGCGTACTATGTTGCAAAGAGTGAACTACCACTGGCAAAATTTAGCAGTCTTTGCAAACTTCAAAAAGCAAATGGCCTAGATGTTGGTTCCACTTGCCTCTTACCCGTGACTTCAGTGGAAATGTCAGATTCAGGATCTGACACAGACTGATTCATGTCCTACACAGTTCTTACAAGTTCATAGAAATTTCTGTTCAATTAGAACCAAGTATTTGAGTTGATGATTGTAATTTTTATACAATGTTGTAATTTGTTTTTCAACAATTTTTTTGATTAATATTTTGTTTCCTTTACAATATTATACTTTAATGTATACTATTGTAAAGGAAACAAAACAGGAAACAAAACATCAATCAAAAAATTGTTCTCTTTTTTTATTCGGGCTACTTAAGTTTATTTTGAGCTACCAAAAACTGAAGAGGCCCTGCCCGAAGGGCTACCAGGGATTTTGAAATATTGCAAGCCCTGGGTATTGCTTGTGAGAATGGGTTTGACTGGGTGAATGTGGCGTGTTGTATAGAGCGCTTTGAGTACTCCGGGAGAGTAGAAAAGCGCTATATAAGAATCAGTCCATTTACCATTCTCAATTATTGCATTTAAATCTCAAATCCGAGGTTTATTTTTTTAAATGTTGAATATAATGAAAGAAATAAACTTAGCTGGGTAAAAAAATGACCTTTTTTCCATCAACAGGAAGAATGTTCCCTACAAAATTGTGCGTGCATCAAATGGTGATGCTTGGGTTGAGGCTCATGGCAAAATGTACTCCCCTAGCCAGGCAGGAGCCTTTGTTCTTATGAAGATGAAAGAGACTGCAGGTATAGTTGTGCAGACAGTCAAAAGATGATTTAAATGTTTTGCACATGTGAGCATTAGTTTTGCTTCATATTCATATGTTGTAGAGAGCTACCTGGGAAGCACGGTGAAGAATGCTGTGGTCACTGTTCCAGCCTACTTCAATGACTCTCAGAGACAGGTATGCACACACAGGCTTTCTGTTGAAGGAAACGTTGCTAAACGTTTTCGCACGAGCACCAAAATATGAATGTTTAAAAGCTGATGTCAGGCCTCCACCAGGGTCTTTTAAGAAAAGCTCAGCTTTTGAGAAGTGAATTGTTTTCCTGCTGTGACACTGAGAAGATTCAGGGTTACTAACTGTAGCAGACTGTATCATGTTTCCACTAGAGTGGAGCAACTTGCAATACCTTCAACTGCTTTAAAGACGTTTTACTTAAATCTATTTAAACCTCCAAAAACATGTTTAACTGATGCATACATAAAGTATAGTTTTAAATTCAGTTAGAATGTGATTTATAAATTGTATTGTCCCTATGATACTGATGTTTTATCCCCTCCACAGATTTGTATTATGCAGTATGCCTTCATTGTTTAACTGATGCTATTTTTGGAACATAAAAACAATTCAGACATCCAGACAGGAGAGCACAGAATCACTGTTAACCCAATTCACACAGGATAGAATAATTTGGCCAAGTTCATGTTCAAATCACCAACCTGATTTATAATTAATATATATATATTTTAAGGTATAGTGTAATTCATCATATACTTTCTTTTTATACTTCCTTTTTTCCAACCCACCCCGCCTTTTTTTTTTTTTTTTTTAAACTGCTCGAAGTTTTTGATAAGACTAATCTACCTCAGTCTCAGAGCAGTTAAGGTGATATGTAGATGTCAGATAATTAGCTTCTGTGTCCTTGTTGCTGCTTTGGAATGCACTTGATGATTGAAGTAACGATTCATCTTCGATACTTGTGTCAACTTGTTTCTTTGACAGGCCACCAAAGATGCTGGGCAGATCGCTGGTCTGAGCGTCCTGCGTGTGATTAATGAGCCAACTGCTGCTGCTCTGGCCTATGGCCTGGACAAGACCCAAGATAAGATGTGTGTAGATGAGAAAAAACCTTCTGATGTTACTGCTATGCTTAGGAGTATCAGTACTTGCTAAGAAAGATGATAGATGATCCTGTACATAGAAGAATACAACTACTCGCTCTGTTGTTGTGTTAACCTGTATGAAATGTGTTTCCAGTATTGCTGTGTAATGATCTAGGTGGAGGTACGTTTGACATCTCAATCCTGAGAGATCCAGAAGGGAGTTTTTGAGGTGAAGTCCACCAATGGTGACACCTTCCTTGGAGGAGAGGACTTTGATCAGCACCTCCTCAGACACATTGTCAAGGAGTTCAAGAGAGAGGTGGGTATTCTAACAGTCTTTAAGCCTTGATCTATTTGTGAAGTTTTGCGTTTTCAACCTGCGCTGTTTCTTTTCAGTCTGGTGTAGACCTGACGAAGGACAACATGGCTCTTCAGAGAGTCAGAGAGGCTGCGGAGAAGGCAAAGTGTGAGCTGTCCTCTTCACTGCAGGTACTCCTAGCTTTTATCCTCATGGGAAGCTAATGAATTTGTGTAGTTGCATAAGAAGGTGACACTGAATGGCTGATGTGTCACAGATGCTTTAGGGTGTTTTGATTTTGGTTGTACTGCTTGTCATCACATGTCTCAGTGCATGTTGTGTGCCAGCTCTCAGTCAGCTGTCCAGATAATCTGTGTCTGGCTCAGTGTTACAGTGCTGGTAGATGAAACTCCTGTTTTTTGCTTCAGTGCAGCAGGTTCTGTTTAGAATCTGCTGCTGCTGTGCTGCTACAGGACTTGGCCCAGTGAGAGTGGACTGTCCTGATTCTGACCGCAGGCCAGGCCTAGTACAGGGTCACACAAAATGAACCACAGTGCTGAGTTAAAAGCATTTTGTAACTGTTTAAATACTCAGTGATTGTCCTTCTGTTTTACAGACTGACATCAACCTCCCCTACCTGACTATGGATGCCTCCGGTCCTAAACATCTTAACATGAAGCTAACCCGTGCTCAGTTTGAAGGTATTGTTGCTGACCTTATCCGCCGCACCGTGTCTCCTTGCCAGAAGGCCATGCAGGATGCTGAAGTGTCCAAGGGAGACATCGGAGAGGTGCTGCTGGTGGGAGGCATGACACGCATGCCCAAGGTACACAAGACAGATGTTTAAAACCACCAAAGTGCATGAAATAACTCAGGGTGCACATACTTTATACTTGTGGGACTAGATGGAGTAAACGAGTAAGTTCAGCAGCTTCCATGGCAACGAATAGTTAACAGTAGACAAAGTGGTACACACCACAAATGTGTGGTCTGGTTTGGGGACATAATGACATTTACAGTGGCTTGCAAAAGTATTTGGCCCCTTGAACCTTTCCACATTTTGACACATTACAGCCTCAAACATCAATCAATTTTATTAGAATTCCACATAAAAGACCAACACAAAGTGGTGAACACGTGAGAAGTGGAACGAAAATCATACATGATTCCAAACATTTTTTACAAATAAATAACTGAAAAGTGGGGTGTGCATAATTATTCAGCCCCCTGAGTCAATACTTTGTTGAACCACCTTTTGCTTCAATTACACCTGCCAGTCTTTTAGGGTCTGTCTCTACCAGCTTTGCACATCTACAGACTGAAATCTTTGCACATTCTTCTTTGAAACAGCTCCAGCTCAGTCAGATTAGATGGACAGCGTTTGTGAACAGCAGTTTTCAGATCTTGCCACAGATTCTCGATTGGATTTAGATCTGGACTTTGACTGGGCCGTTCTAACACATGGATATGTTTTGTTTTAAACCATTCCATTGTTGCCCTGGCTTTATGTTTAGGGTTGTTGTCCTGCTGGAAGCTGAACGTCCGCCCCAGTCTCAAGTCTTTTGCAGACTCCAAGAGGTTTTCTTCCAAGATTGCCCTGTATTTGGCTCCATCCATCTTCCCATCAACACTAACCAGCTTCCCTGTCCCTGCTGAAGAGAAACACCCCCAGAGCGTGATGCTGCCACCACCATATTTGACGGTGGGGATGGTGTGTTCAGAGTGATGTGCAGTGTTAGTTTTCCGCCACACATAGCGTTTTGCCAGAGCACCTTCTTCCACATGTTTGCTGTGTCCCCCACATGGCTTGTGGCAAACTGCAAACGGGACTTCTTATGGTTTTCTGTTAACAATGGCTTTCCTCTTGCCACTCTTCCATAAAGGCCAACTTTGTGCAGTGCACGACTAATAGTTGTCCTATGGACAGATTCCCCCACCTGAGCTGTAGATCTCTGCAGCTCGTCCAGAGTCACCATGGGCCTCTTGGCTGCATTTCTGATCAGCGCTCTCCTTGTTCGGCCTGTGAGTTTAGGTGGACGGCCTTGTCTTGGTAGGTTTACAGTTGTGCCATACTCCTTCCATTTCATTTCTGAATGATCGCTTGAACAGTGCTCCATGGGATGTTCAAGGCTTGGGAAATGTTTTTGTAACCTAAGCCTGCTTTAAATTTCTTAATAACTTTATCCCTTTATTTAGCCCCAAGTGGAGGAGTTCAAGTATCTCGGGGTCTTGTTCGCGAGTGATGGGAGAAGGGAGCCGGAGATCGACAGACGGATTGGGGCTGCAGCTGCAGTAATGCAGACGCTGCACCGGTCCGTCGTGGTGAAGAGGGAGCTGAGTGTAAAAGCGAAGCTCTCAATTTACCGGTCGATCTACGTCCCTACCCTCACCTATGGCCACGAGCTGTGGGTAGTGACCGAAAGGATGAGATCGCGGATACAAGCGGCGGAAATGAGCTTCCTCCGAAGGGTGGCTGGCATCTCCCTTAGAGATAGGGTGAGAAGTTCGGCCATCCGGGAGGGGCTCAGAGTAGAACCGCTGCTGCTCCACATCGAAAGGAGCCAGCTGAGGTGGTTTGGGCATCTGACAAGAATGCCCCCTGGGCGCCTCCTGGGTGAGGTGTTCCAGGCATGTCGCACCGGGAGGAGGCCCCGGGGCAGACCCAGGACACGCTGGAGAGATTATATCTCTCGGCTGGCCTGGGAACGCCTTGGTGTTCCCCCGGATGAGCTGGAGGAGGTGGCTGGGGAGAGGGAGGTCTGGGCCTCTTTGCTTAGGCGGCTGCCCCCGCGACCCGGCCCTGGATAAAGCGGATGAAGATGGATGGATGGATGGACTTTATCCCTGACCTGTCTGGTGTGTTCTTTGGACTTCATGGTGTTGTTGCTCCCAATATTCTCTTAGACAACCTCTGAGGCCGTCACAGAGCAGCTGTATTTGTACTAGGGCTGCAACAAATGATTATTTTGATAGTCGACTAGTCAGATTATTTTTGCGATTAGTCGACTAATCAGATCATGCATCCATTGGAGTAAAAGGTACAGCTTATTGCACCAGCAGCATCTACTCTTATGTAACTATCATTAGCTTACAGCTTTAAGTGTTTAAGGTATGTGCTAACTAAAAATAAAGACAAGGTGATAGTTTGTTAAATTTTAATGAAATTTGCAGATTGTTTCGGTGAAGTTGAATAAACTCCTTGCTATCTAAAATATAACAGGACACCGGAGTAAATTCTCGAGCATCTCACACTTCTGATAATCAGTTGTCTTCTTGACGTTTATTCAGGTGTGTAAAAACTAAAACTTCAATCTCAGGCTACGTCCACACGTACACGGGTATTTTTGAAAACGGAGATTTTCCGTTTTCGTTTTAAAAAACTAATCCCGTCCACATGTAAAGGCAGAAATGAAGGAAAACGCTGCTAGGAACATGCCAAAGCAGCAGGTGGCGCTATATTCCTAACCGTGTAGAAATGTTGGCCAATCAGAAGTCTAGAAGCCTCGGTGGGAAATGGTAAACAAAGCTGGGGCATAGAAGCAGAATCGAGTCGTATGTGTGGAGGGACAGTAACTGTGTGTGTATATGTAAGCATTTAAACACTGCAGAGAGAACAATTAACATTAACAGTATTGTAGAAATTTATTTCACCGAAACAATAACATGGCGCACAGTGTGACGTCAAAAAAGGCGCACATCTTTGACGCTGCGTTTTCTCCGTTTTTCTCGTCCACACGTAAATGCGAAAATGGAGTTTTAGAAAATATCCACCCTGTGACCGAAAACGCCGTTGACGTGTGGACAAAGGTGCAAACGCATAGAAAAAGCTGCGTTTTCAAAAATACCCGGGTACGTGTGGACAAAGCCTCAGCCAAACCGATTTACTCAGGAACAAATAAAATACTAAAAAAAAGCCAAACAATAACATTTTGAAGTTATCTAAGTGACTTATATATATGTTTAACCTGAGTAGCAAAAGACGGCAGTGGGTTTGGAAAAGATTTGCCGGGAGTCCGGTGTTCTCACGGCTCTAGTTAGCCTAGCCCCCGGCTAGCTATCGAGCTAGTGGCTAACAGACGTCTCCGAAAACGTCGGAGCGCTTTTGAAAATATGTGGTGTCTTGATAAACTGAGCAGATATTTGAGGTTTATACAGTTACATTCTCACCTGAAAATATGTTAAACGCAGTGCTGCAATCTTTTGTTTCAGTCCGTTATTACACTCTTAAATCCTATTTATTCCTGCGTCTTTTGTGATCTTACAAAGCTTCAAACAACGTGTCGACTATTAAATCAGTCGTCAACGATTTTGATAGTCGACGTAATCGTGACTAGTCGACTAATTGTGGCAGCCCTAATTTGTACTGACATTAGATTACACACAGGTGCACTCTATTTAGTCATTAGCACTCATCAGGCAATGTCTATGGGCAACTGACTGCACTCAGACCAGAGGGGGCTGAATAATTACGCACACACCACTTTTCAGTTATTTATTTGTAAAAAATGTTTGGAATCATGTCTGATTTGTTCCACTTCTCAAGTGTACACCACTTTGTGTTGGTCTTTCACGTGGAATTCCAATAAAATTGATTCATGTTTGAGGCTGTAATGTGACAAAATGTGGAAAAGTTCAAGGGGGCCGAATACTTCTGCAAACCACTGTATACATTGCAAACAGGTGTATTTTTTTTCTTAGTTGCGCTAACATGCAGTGCACTTTAGTGTTCGGCAGCTTGACAGTTGAATTGTTGGCTCATTACCGGCTCATTAACTTTGACGTGATCTCTATCTGCACAACCCTAGTGCACAGACAATAAGAAGAACATAGATTTGTACAGTGCCTTTACAAAAGAGTAAATAAACAACATTTTCTGCATTTTGAATATGATTTTTATAATGCTGATTTTAATGCATGCATAACTCATAATTAACACCCCCCACCACATCCGCCCTGCAGGTTCAGCAGACAGTCCAGGATCTGTTTGGCCGAGCCCCCAGCAAGTCTGTGAACCCTGATGAAGCTGTTGCTATTGGAGCAGCCATCCAGGGTGGCGTTCTGGCTGGCGATGTAACCGATGTGCTGCTTTTGGATGTGACGCCACTGTCGCTGGGTATCGAGACTCTGGGTGGTGTCTTTACCAAACTCATCAACAGGAACACCACAATTCCCACCAAGAAGAGCCAGGTATTTAAAGCAGGACTGCAGTCCCACAGTCTCAGTGAAGCCCCATGTGATCTACAGTGTCACATGTTCCCCTCCAGGTGTTCTCCACAGCAGCTGATGGACAGACTCAAGTGGAGATCAAAGTGTGCCAGGGTGAGAGAGAAATGGCGACAGACAACAAGTTGCTGGGTCAGTTTACTCTGGTAGGAATCCCTCCAGCCCCTCGCGGAGTCCCTCAGATCGAGGTCACATTCGACATCGACGCCAACGGCATCGTCCATGTGTCGGCAAAGGACAAAGGCACAGGCCGCGAGCAGCAGAGTAAGTGCACACAGTAAACCAGTCTGAAAGCTGAGAACTTTTTGTTTTTTTTCCCACTGTGTTAGCAAGTCAAGCTAAAAGACATTTCAAACTGCTGAAAATAATCTGCATTTTTAGATAAATATTAACACTTAACTTGGTTTACTTTTACAGTTGTTGCTAAGACAGACTAGATAGGGAGGTTAATATTTATGCATGTTGCTGTAATCACTTGGCCCTTACTCAGTCTTGTTTCAGAAAACTGTTTTGTTTTTTTTGTTTTTTTCCCTGCATTACGACTTGGTTTGAATTGGTGTCTGTAAAAGTCAAAGTGCATATATAAATATCTCATTTCCTCCTTTACAGTTGTGATCCAGTCATCAGGAGGTCTCAGTAAAGATGACATTGAGAATATGATCAAGAATGCTGAGAAGTATGCAGAGGAGGACCGGAGGAGGAAGGTAACAGTCAAACTGTAAAGACAAAAGTCGGGGGTGAAATCTCACTGTCTTGATTGATGGGCACTTTATTGTCAACATAACTCAGTACAACAAAGAAAATGTTCATCTTAAAACACATAAATCAGTTCACACTTATTTATACAAGGCTCATTCCTAATGGGTCATCTCAAGACACTTTATGTTGAACAGACTTGAAACTAGCTGCAAACAAAGGACTCAATGCCGTTTCACCCACAGTTACATCTGTTCAGTTGGTTTACAGGCATTTCCATATTTGCTTTTTAGGCCTAGAAGTTGCACACGTCTTACACGCAGATGATGGTTCACCACTGTGTTGTCTGTGGTTTTAGTATCTGGTAAATACTGAGTTGTCTTGCTGCAGGACCGTGTGGAGGCTGTCAACATGGCTGAGGGCATCATCCATGACACAGAATCCAAGATGGAAGAGTTCAAGGACCAGCTCCCTGCTGATGAGGTAATGCTCTAAACTTTGTTGTAATTTACTCAGATTAAATTAATGTTTTGTGCTTGATTTTTGTCTTATTTCCCCCCCTATTTTTGTGAAATCAGTGCACCAAGCTGAAGGAGGAGATTTCAAAGGTCAGGAATCTGCTGACCAATAAGGACTCTGAGACAGGCGAGAACATCAAGCAGGCCGCAACCAACTTGCAGCAGGCATCACTCAAACTGTTTGAAATGGCCTACAAGAAGGTAGAAAGCATTTACTTACCTTGAAACTGTGTATATCAGTGTGTGCTTTACTGTAAAAGTCTTGACCAGACCCTCATTTTATTACATTTTGCTTCCAAGAATCTTTTGAATCAGAAAAATGCTAACCGTAAAAGGAATAAGAGTATTTTTGTACAAACAAGTTGACTACCAAAGAGCTATTGGCTGAAAACAAGGCATATCTTAGAATGTGCTGTTTCCATAAAAATTTGGGAAAACTAGAGGTGAACAAACCCAAAAGAAGTAAAAGGTCACACAGATTAAAGCGGTTTTGCAGCAACGTGGACTTTGTAAAATTCTGCTCAGTGTTTGTGAAAGTCTTTAATTCCTTTTGTTCCTGCAGATGGCAGCAGAACGGGATAGCAGCAGCAGTTCCAGTTCTTCAGAAGGAGAGAAGAAAGAAGGCCAACAGTAGATCTTATAAGTACTTGGCTGTCATGAGATGACCATGACAGCAGAGGACTGTTGGGCTTGTGTGGTGGACTAGGCGGAAGGATGATCGCCCGAGTCATTCTTGTGTAACACAACATTCTACTGTGTTTTGGCAGTAAAATAGAAAAGATAAATGTCAGTGTATGTTCCTCCGTGTCCCATGATATCCCATTTCTAATTTAACTGTCTGGAAAAAAAAGTTGTTTATTTTTACAAAGATGTTAATTTCCATTCTGAGGTAGTGAACCATTTTCTTGTTGAAGATATCACATTTCTTTTGTTCAGTTTCGGAAAGCGGGATGCTCGTTCATAGCACTTATTTGTACCGGTTCACTCTGAGAGGTGTGCTACAGAGGATGTACAACTGCAGAGCACTGCATAAGAAAAGTCTCCTTTTGGTGTACTCTATTAACATCTCGGAGGCTGCCAGTCCCCCGCCCTGTTGTCCTGAGTGCACTCCATTGACTTGCATTCATTTCGTCTCTTGTAAGGACTGGTTTGTGATCATGTGGTCACATTTTCTGGCATCACGCCAATTCCTTAAACAGTATATTCAAAGTATGTCTGTGAGATGAGAATTTTAAGAATATAATAAGTATGTGAGAAACTCCCTTTTGGCTCTTAAAAATCCACTTCTTTGGTCACCTTAAACCGAGCATGGGTTGAACTCAACACAACACATGATGGGACAGCTAACTAGATGACATCATGGTTCACTTCTGACAGACAACAGGAGAAAGAGTCATGCATGAGGAGTGTGGAGCAACTGTGTCGTTCATTGACGGCCAGAAACTGCTCTGTGTACCGTGACTTGCTGTGTTGAGCACTCTACTTTAAAAAGAAGCACGAAGTAGTGTATTGAATTGAAAGTTCTGTTTATTGTGAGGGTATGGGATGGGTGATTATATTAATGAAGTGAAAACTGAGAATCATAGTAACTTGCCTTTTTCTTTTTTCTTTTTTAAATAAAAATATGAAATATGTGAGTCTTGTGGGTTTTTTCTTTTCTTTTCTTCATGTGTTTTATTCTTTCTAGTATTTCAAAAACTTCCTGATTTTATTTTCTTGCGCATTTGTGATACATGCTTGTTTCAGATAATGAAACTTTAATGTTGGACAAGGACGGTGTGAGCAAAGAAATCCGTTTTTGAAAAAACCAGGCCATTAAGGGAGAAAAGAGAGCCAGGTAGGCTTGGTTCTATGCGTAAAAGTTGTTGCTCCAGAAAGTGTTCCCTGCTTACCAGCAAAAACCGCAACTAAGCATTAGTGATGACTATCAATGAGCCTTTCATACCACTGTAAAGGAATTTTGGACCACCCTTCTTTACAGAATTGTTTTAATTCAGCATGAGTTGCCTGTTTAAGGGATGCGTCCCAATAGGCTTTAAGTTCAGACTTTTGAGTAGGCTCAAAACTAAGAATCCTTTGTGTTCTTTTTTTTTTTTTAGCCTTTCAGAAATGGACTTGTTTGGTGTATTTGAGATCATTGTATTTCTGTATAATCCAAGCGTTCTGGAATCATAACCTGGTCCGTGGCGCAAAAAAGGTTGGGGACTGCTGCACTAAAAGATGTTGGACCTTTATGCCAACCTCTTAGTTCTTGGTGAGAAATATGCCCGAGTAGCTCACTGGAGGTCATTTTATAGGGCTCTGACAGTGTTTCCCATGTTCCTACTTGTGCAAGAAATCATCTGCAGGACTAGGTTGATGCCCTGGGGTGGCTGTAGCTCAGGTGGCAGAGCAGGTCAGCCACTAATCAGAAGGTCGGTGGTTCGATCCCAGGCTGCCTCCTGGCTGCATGCCAAATATCCTTGGGCAAGATACTAACCCCATTGTAATGCGGTTGAAGGACCAGGGCGCCTGACTGCAGCTATATAGACAATGAGCTTTCAGAAGTAGTCTCGACTATGGAGCCTGAGTGTGCGAAGAAAACACAGGAACCCAAAAGTAGAGCTCAAAAATATATATATATATTGTGTTTGTTATGATAAATATAGAGACAGATATACAAAAAAATATATGTATAATATATCACAAACAAAATAATGCTAACAATACAAAACAGCTTATGTTCCAAAAGGAGGTGGGATGAGGTTTAGTCCAGTATGAGATTTGGTTCAGTTCCATGGACCTGTGATAGGTCATGTGACAACAGTTTTTGTAATTCAGTCCATAGGTTTATGATTCCTACCGCAACATAGCGGTGGTCGGGTGGCTCGCCATCCCGCGCTGATCAGGGCTGATCGCGGGGAAAAAAAACCTGACCTAAACAAGGTCAAAAACATAAATTATCATTCACAGAAGAAAATGAAACGGCATTCTACTGCTGTGACAAAATAAATACGTAACTCCATAAACAACAAAGTCAAGTAATTAATGCCATGTGTCATACAACAATCAATAAACCATCTTCTCTTATAATGAATCTCATTCAAAATACTATTATAGAAAAACATTATCATGGGTCCCATCAAAGTATATCAGCAATAAAGCTAATAAACATTATCCAACATTATCATAACATTATCAAATATATTTACAAAACTCATTTAATCACAGATGTTGCGCAACAGATTCAATAATCTAAATGGATTTTAACTCAATGCAAAATCTCATAGGCCGTTTTGGCATTTCATCAGAAAAGTAACAAAAAACATCCAAAACGGACAAAACTACAGAAATCAAATCACTCGTTCAACTCTAGATACGTTAATTCAAAATTCGGCCATAGTAGAATAAACAAAGACAACAATATTCAATGAATAAAACCAGTAATTCAACTTACTGTCGCTAGCCTAGCATCAGCTTACCGGCATTTTAGGATGTGCGACCGCCGCTCCGCATTTACATTGATTGCGACCCAACAAAACAAACAAATAACTCACCGTTGAGTCGATTGTGAGGTAGTGTAAAGATGAATGAATCGGCCGGGTTATTGCACGCGGTCAACTAGTATGCAGTGTAAAATTTGTCAATATCTGACAAGTACGCCAACCACAGGGACAACAGCAGCCAGGGAAGCAGGGAAGATGCAGCTGATTGACCCGGAAGTTATATGGGGTTCATTCCCGCCACAATAAAGGGACTAGCGGAAGTGGGGACAGAAGTCACCGTGGTTACACCATGTTTGCCTACTGGTGGTGGTCAGAGGTGGCACCTGTGTCTGGCAGCCTCGCCTCTGTCAGTGCGCCCCAGGGCAGCTGTGGCTACAATGTAGTTTGCCATCGCCAGTGTGTGAATGGGTGAATGACTGAATGTAGTGTAAAGCGCTTTGGGGTCCTTAAGGACTAGAAAAGCGCTATACAAATGCAGGCCATTTACCATTTACCCTTCTGCAACCCTGTTCAGCTGTCCTTTTTGTTATGGCCCATCTTTCTGTATCTCCTCCACACTCCTGAGACTGTGCTAGGAAACACTGCGAACCTTCTTGTGATGGCTTGTATGGATGTGCCATCCTGGAGGAGCTGGACTACCTATGCAACTGGAATGGGATGCACTGGCAAAAAAAAAAGTAAAACTAGTGAAAAATCAGCCCTTGACCACCACTTGAAAAATTATTCCCACAGCATTACAACTGAATGCACAATTGTGAGAATACGTGTATTTGCTTAGGAAATACATTGCTCACTTAATTTAAGCATAAAATATATTATATATGATATAATATACATATTTAACTAATTTCACTTGGTCAACCCAACAAAAAGTCATGTTTTCAAGCTTTTTTCCATGATGTTGGATGAAATAACTGAGACATTTACAATAAATTAGTTACTATTTTGTGTTTGATGAGCTAATGTGTTCAAAAAAGAATTCTTTGTGCATATTCCCCTAACATGTTTTAATACGCAAGTAAATTTGAGTTGTGCATGCTGAGAACATACAGATGCGTTATTTTTAAAACGTGTTAAAAATGCATCTCAAACCTCTGTGCTGTTGTACCTCTATGGTTTCACTAGCATATGTTGTTAAATTCCAGAAACTTACCACTGCTCTAAAAAAATAAATAAACCACATATAAAGGGGATATCATATCTTTAATATTGTCATCTCAGGCACAAAGTGTTGGCTGTTAGCATAAAGCTTGTTTTAAGCAAAAGATGAGCTGTGGGGCTGTGGTAAAGGATAAAAAATTAAAAAATGTTTTGAATTGTGTCTCAAGCAAAGCTCCTGTAGTAGTACACAAGAATCAAAACACAAAGCAGAATGTTTCTATGAAACTGTGAATCAGCCCTGACATATCACCTTTGATTGCTGATTGGAATGAAAGAGGGGATTAATAGTAGTCCTTATTCTACAGGGTGGGCCATTTATATGGATACACTGTAATAAAATGGGAATGGTTGGTGATATTAAAGTCCTGTTTGTGGCACATGAGTATATGTGAGGGGGCAAACTCCTCAAGATGGGTGGTGACCATGGTGGCCATTTAGAAGTGTGAAGATACGAGATGTGCAGCACCTGAAACTACGGACACTGGATGCCTGTGCTGGCATTTCTCCTTCGGTGTTGCTATCAGTGTGTGAAGAGTGGGAGAAGAGGGTTGCATTGATAATCCAACACAATGGGCAGAACATTGAACACATTTTATAAGTGGCCAGAAACTTGTAAATAACTCATGAAAGAATAAAGTTACGTTGAAACCAAGCACGCCATTGTTTTTCTTGTGACATTACCAATAAGTTTGATGTGTCACATGGCCCTCTTCCTATTGAAAAAACAAAAGTTGTACCCAAGATGGCCGACTTCTAAATGGCCACCACATTAGTATATGTGAGGGGGCAAACTCTTGAGGAGTTTGCCCCCTCACATATACTAATGTGCCACAAACAGGACTTTAATATCACCAACCATTCCCATGTTATTACTTTGTATCCATATAAATGGGCCACCCTGTACATTCAGTGTAATCAGTGTTAGACTAAAAGCGACTTCTTCATGTTGTCCAAACAGCTCTGTGACTCATCAATTCACACTGGAATCCAGCAGGGGGAAGCAGTGCATCATGAAGCAGGCAGACTGCCTCAGCATGCTTGAGGTCACTAAGGCTGTATCCCAATTCAGGGTCTGCAGCCTTAAAGGCTGCATTGTAAGGCCGATTACGTCACAGCGGCGCGCCGAAGGCTGTCCCAATTCAAAGGCTGCTCGAAATGCGGCCCTCAGATGCGTCCTTCATTTCCCTGAATTTTAAGGCTGTGGCGGTGTAGACTTCGTGGTCCCATATATCCTACAATTCATAGCGCGGCAGTCGGTGTGGATAATTCTGCCGCAGATGGCAGAAGTGGAGCGGCCGAAGAGTAAACTGTGAAAAGTAAGTACTGAATATTATGTCACTTATTTATGTGCAAATGTTTAATAATGAGGAACATTAAAACATTACTGTTGGCCACATGTCGGTAAAGTTATTTGCCATTAGCGATGTTTGTATGTTCAGATTTTACTTGCTTTTAAAGCCTTCAAAATATAATAATACAATAGTTGACCTTAATCTTACAGAGAATGTGATGATTTTGTGGATAATTAAAGTCAGTCATATATCCACAAACACAACAAGCTGAAAGTCAGTGATGCTGCTCGGTTTGCAGTCCTGAATATCACGGCACAAGCAGGATTCACTGCACTGTTAATGTTAGCTATGTTATATTGCTGCTTCTGTTCGGTGGTGTCGAGCCAAACGGACTTTAACGTGTGTTTGAACGAGCTGACGGTTCACTCGTTAAGCTGAAAGAAAGATGCTTTAATCACAGCAGTCACACATGTGTCCACTGTACCATCTGGGAACTCTTCTTGTTTAGCACTCGTAATAACACAAACACTAAATCCTCCTGTTTGTAGCAGTGTGTACACCTGAGACTGTCACCTGTCTGTCTGTCCTGCACTCTCTCTCCGTTTCTTTCTCTCTGATTGTGGAATAAAAGTATGAACATGTGTTTATAAGTTACACTTGTGTTTGAATCCTGCAGCTTATCACACATTTGATTTCCATGTGTGATAACTGCAAGTGTCCAGAGTGAGGACAGACTGAGGGACCCACTGCTGCACATCATCTGTGAGGCTTTGCACCCCTGATGATCCACCAGGACAAACTCAGCAGTGTGTGAGGAAGAGGAGGAGGAAGAGCCAGCAGCAGCTGACAGATGGAGAGAATAGACAGACTGTTCCCTGTTTGTGAAGGACTGCTAGAAAAGTTTAACATAACTAACTGTCTGTCCTGAATCAGTCTTATTAGGTAATGTTCAAATAATTTTATCATTCCAGTGTTTTCAGTGTGGGAGAAAGTACTCAGGGCCTTCAAGTTACACACTATGAAAGGCAGCAACAAGTTTAATGTTCAGAAACCTAAAGTATGTATCAGCAGCTGAATGGAGCTAAAAATAAATGTTTGTTTCAGTTCTATGAAGCTTTGAGTATTTTGGATTAGTAGCACTGCTGTGTTTGTTGCATCATATTGCTGTAATTGTTTCTATGCTTTATATATTCTGAGGTAAGTTGATCTATAGTGTTACATCATATTCTATAAGGATGTTATGTGTTTGGATACTTTCTGCCCAGTTTGACCCATTTAACAGAAGTGAGCCTGTTTAAGGCTCTGATATCTATTCTGTGTGACTTAAAGCAGTTATGACATGGTCTGATTTTCTCACCCAATAAAGGAATATTTAATATATCAGTCTACTCTTCATTCTATCAGAAACAGTTATCACAGCTCGTACATTTTCTTTTTACACATATATGTAAGCATTGAGCCAAATGTAATAATGCCAACATACTGAAGGAACAACATTTGTCTCTGATATATAATACATCTGTATATACACTGTCAAAGATACTTGAGTGTCTTTGAGTGAAGATTTAAGGTGATAGGACATATGAATAGCTGCAACTTGAATCTTTACTGAAGCTCAGTGTTTGACACAGAGTTCACTCACATGTACCAGTGTACCTGCACATGTGATGTGACAATAGAAGTGATTTGATTTGAGAGTTCAAACTCACTGCTGTAATAACTAATAATGATTAATATAATAACTATAATATTGGCCATATCATATTTACACTGACTTTAGTCTCATGAACAACATTAACTATTTGTTATTTACTAGCTAATCTTAAATGACTGTTCAGTACAGATATGAAGCCCAACAATCATGTTTTACTGTCCTGTGGTCTCAGCCTCAGATACTCATCAAATCACACAAAGCTCATGTAGAAACGAACAAAATATGTTCTCCTTCATTTCTGTCAACCACACGTTTCCAGCTATCATGGTTGCTAGGCAACCTGGGCAGCGCGACGGAGGCTAGACCGTCCCATTTCACAAGCCTCACACTTCCGGCCATAGCGGTCTTTGAGTACGCGGCCCTTGAGGACCGTTGAGGCTGCGTACTTTAAGGCTGCAGACCCTGAATTGGGATACAGCCTAAGTCACGCTGCAGGTTTTATGATTTGAATGATATAGCTGGTTCTATGAAGTATTAGAAAACTGGAGGTAAGTTTTAGGTGTTCAGTATAAAGTTCAGCACTTTGAGGTTTTCAGTAGACATAAGAAAGACTCTTGAATGCTTGGTGCTTGATTTAGCTGATAATACGGTGGCCCTGAGAGGCCAAACGGACTGCAACTTAAGAAAACACCAGCAATAAGAAAAACAATGAGGAATTTTGCAATGAAACAAAAAACTTGTTAAACGAAATTAATCTATTGGAAATGTCTCCCTTGAGTAAATGGGAATGGTTTAAATTTAAAATCAAAGAAGTTGCTATAAAAATAAGTAAAGGCATCTCAAAAGTTAAAAAAAAAGATACAACATTATATTATTAATGATATGAATAGAAAAAAACATAGAAAAAGTCAAAAAGCAGACTCATCTGTAGAAGAACAAATCAAACTAAATAATCTTCAAAACCAATTGGATAGCTTATATTTGGAAAAAGCAAAAGGAGCATTCCTCGCTGGCTTGAAGAAGGTGAAAAAAATACTTTTTATTTCTCTGGCCTAGAAAAACTAAGACAAACAAAAAAGAAAATCAATAAACTACTTGTTAATAATCTTAGCATTGATAGCCAAGAACAAATAAATGAGGAAATAGAACATTTCTATAAGAAATTATATGAATCTAACTTTTCAATCGATGATTGTCAAACATTTTTTGAAATAATTAGGCCATGTAGTACAATTATTGATGAGTCTTTTAGGCAACATATGGAAGATAAACTTGAAGAGAATTGAAGAGTTAGATAAAGTAATTGGGCATATGTCAAATTTATTGTTAGGACAATGTCCTCTGATTGATAAAAAGTGCAATAGTAAATTTATTATTAGTCTCTTTAAAGATAAAATATTCCATAGTTATGATAGAATGGTTACTTGGAATGGTTCAAGTTTAATTACTTCAAATATATTAGATAAAGTTTACTCGAAATTTATGAAATGGCCTATTCTACCTAAAGTTAAAGAAACACACTTTAAAATCATAAATAAAATTATCCTGTGGCAGAATCTCTAAAAAAGAGATTTGGCTTTGAGGTGGATCAGTGTTCTTTTTGCACTGTCGAAAATGAAACCTTAGAACATCTTTTTTTTACATGCCCTATCACACAACGTTTTTGGTGTGACATAATAAATTGGATTTCTTTAAAAATTCATGATGTGCCACCATTTGAACTATATCATATTATTTTTTTATATGGAACATCTAGCTTTGGATGTCTCTGACATTATTAACATCATCATACTATTGGGTAAATATCATATCCATTGTGCTAAATGGAGGAACTCTAAGCCTTCTTTCCCTGGCTTTATTAATGATTTTAAGTTTTATTTTTCGTCACTTAAAAAAACAAAGAGCAAATATGCCCAAAAAAATTTACCAAGGTATTGCTTATCTCCTGTTATTCTAAATTTCTCCTTGCTCCTTTTATGCACACGTTAAATGCCTGCCATATATCTTTTCTGTTTTTTTAATTGTATTTTTTATTCATTCGTTCATTTATTTATTAAATTTTCTATTATTCCTCTAATGCTGTATTGTACTGTTCAAAACTTTCACTTGTATTATTACCTGTGTTATCCTCTTTAAGAATTTGTATTTTGCAATTGCTCAATTAAATTTAAAAAAAAAAAAGACTGTCACTTCCTGATCCGTACCGGAAACCCGATCCGTACCAAACATGTCCGAAAGGCCACTACTTCCGCTCTAAGCATTTTACTATAGTTATGGATCAGAGTATCTGTTAAGATGTAAACAATAATAAGTATCTCTTATAATGTATGCAGTAATGAAACATTTCAATATAATGTAGACAAAAATGAAAAAACAAAACAAAACATAGTTACGGATCAGGACCCCCTGGTACTTACTGCGCATGTGCAAAGTTGGTACCGTACAAATCGGGTCTATCCAATCCGTATGGCGCATGTGCAGATGTTCACGTCTTCTCCTATTCGCTTAATGGCAGTTTGCTCCCCAGTTTACGAGGATACCGCCACTTGCTGACCGAACGTATGAGCCCTATTGTAAACTGAACTACCGTCATTACAAATCGTGTTTCTCTATGCGTAAAATTTTATGGAAGCCGGTTTCCGCCACTAAAAAAAAAAACAACTCAAAAGTTCGAGTTATTTTCTCGAAATTTCAAGTTATTTTCTCAAAGTTTTGACTTCTTTTTTTGAAATTTTGACTTATTAACTCGACATTTTGACTTATTAACTCAAAATTTTGAGAAAAGTAACTCAAAATTTCGAGTTATGCTTCTCCAAATTTTGAGTTATGTTTCTCCAAATTTCGAGTTAATACGTCTAAATTTCGAGTTATGGAGACTTGTTTTTTTTTGTGGCGGAAACGGGCTTCCATAAAAATTTGATTTAGTGATAGTCGAGTGTGTTCATGCTTGTCTGTGTGGAGAGGATTGATTGGAATAGTGATGATGATGTACGCTATCACTGTCAATTGTCACTAAACACTTAATCTGGCTGATGAATCTTCATGTGACACATTACTAATAGGGCTTTGGAGCGTGATGTCACGGGGGTGGGCGTGGAAAGGATTTTGGCCTGATCCGCCATGTTCGGGGTCTAAGCGCAAGCGACGAAGGAGCGAAGGCACACACAACAGCCACGGTTCGTATTTGCTGTGTGGTCGGCTGCAATGTTCGATCGCACGACCGGCAAGAGAATAAGCTTGAAAATGGTTTATCTTTTCATTCTTTCCCAACCTGGAAGCAACATGAGGCAGCTCGTGTATCGATGTTAGCAAACGAAGGCGTGTAGCCTGGATAGCAGCTGTGAGACCAGCTGATATCCAGTTCTCTTCCATCTCCAAATATCTGTTGGTGCTCCAGACATTTTCATTCCGGTAAGTTCTAAATATGTTCATATCACTCTTTATAGCCTATTAGTTTTATTTTCGATGCACTCTGAGCTCATAGCAAATTAGAACAAACATCCTACTGAGTGATTTTGCAGAACTACCTTCTATTTATAGAGATGCTAATTATTTGGCAGCAAACCAGCCAATGAAATGGATGAAACATCATGACTGAGTTCCAGCGCTACACAAGGGACCTGCTTCAAACAAACCACCATGCCAATCAGATTACTTCTTCCATGTGAGGGTGAAGAGGTGACCCTTCTGGATAAGATGGTGAAGGTTTGCTGCGTTTGGTGAACAGTGTGATAATAAAACCAGGGAAAAATGAAACCTGCTCCTGTTAAACATTCCTAAGTCTTTTGCTGTATAAATAGCAGTATTTTTTCAAAAGATACAGTAATTAAAGTAATATTAGTAATGGGTGATATCATGTAAACACTGTCATGATTTTATGTAAACATTTTGTCACTTGTAAACTATAAATGATATGGATTCTACATTGTAACGGATGTGATGTTCTATAAAGTGGTTTTAATAATAAAAAAAAAAGGCAAACATTAGTTTGTTTCTTTATTCAATTTTTGAACAGTGGGACTCAGTCAGTACATATTCAGTAAATGCAAATTATTTACACGGCAGTGCACTACAGGCATAAATCTAGACCCCCGGATAAAACATTATGGCATTATAGCAGTGACAACTCCTCCACAGTAGCAGGTGTGATTTTTCTTTTTTGAGGACGGCTCCTTTTACCTGTCACTACAGATGGTCTGTTTATGTTTTGATCAAGAGCCTTTTTTAGGCAGCTGAAGAGGAGAAGTCTATCTTATGGCCAACCACTGACTGTATCTTGGTCACATTACCCAGCAAAACCCAGCATGCAGGTTCATCTGTAACAGTCCTTGTGCCACAGATCAACACTGTTGCTTCTACTTTAAACAGAAGAGCAGTGACGTTGCTGCAGGTCTCCACGACTCCGGCCTTACAGGTGCAGCGGGCGGCTTCAACCTTCCCTGTGATGCTCACAGTGACCCATGGCTGCAATGCTGGTTCATTCAGTCTTTGAGAGTGCAGGACCTGAAACACACAAAGTTCATTTAAAGACAAGAACTATGAGCCCAGGCCGACATAAATGTGTTTAATCTACTTTATCATAAATGTAACAAAGTGTTTAGAAAGTTAGCACATGTAATTTTTCATTTCTTTATGTGTCCATCTATAGAACGCTGCATGTTAAAGTGTAAATCTGCCTGTTCTCTGTCAGAAACCTGACTGCAGAAAATGAACCTAAAGTATGTAATGCAAGGATGTCATCACTTTAGAGATGGAGAAAGCATAAAGTGACAATTATGAATCACTTAATATGATAAGGAGATTCTGCAGGTCATTAATCAATGTATAAAACTAAAATAAAATGTATTTTTAGTGACACAGGATACAAATATGGAAGCAAGATGTATAATTAGAATTATTTATAATAAATATGAATAAATCATTGCAATTTCTTTAACCATAGAGAATAACTAAATCCTTCAGGACAATGTCACATCAATGCACTGAACTCACTATGTTTTCCCTCTAACAGCCTCCACATGTAATTTCCCCTCATGAATGAATTTCTGCTGCACTAATGCGAATGTTTGCAGGGAAATCAAACGCATTTCACACGCAGTACTTGAGCTGACTTACCTTTGATTGAATGGCGATTTGTACGCGCTGACTCCACAGATAAGGTACGAAAATATGTCAGTAGCGGTTGGTCTTCAGGGTTTCTACTCCACGGCCGTATTTCATATGGGTCCACATTTCCAATGCACGCTATTTTCTGCAAGTACCGCCGCTTCGCCTCTGGACGCAATCGGTCTCTATACTGTCCGTTTCTTTGGAGCTGCTTTTAAGCATCTTGTAATCGTCGTTCCAACACAGTGTGTTTGTTTTGATTCGTAGACCCCAAACATGGCGCCGCGCTCCCACAATGCATTGCGGCGTGATGTCAACTCCAAAGCCCTATAGAGATTGAAAATGTGACGTCATTCGAGGGTAAAACCGCAAAGAATTCTGGGAACTCGTGGCAAGAGGTACTAGCGCACGCAGGCTTTCAATTGAAATCAGTTACACAGCGATAAAAAGAAACAAAAAACTGTCAAGAAGCTGTTGTATTATTAACTGCAATAGCCGGTCGCATGACAGCCACGGGAAGCCGACGGGTAAAGAGATCTTTTTTTTTTTTATCGGATTACGTCGTTGAAGAGAAATTGTTCGAGCCATGTTTCTGAAGTAAAAAGAGGCGACGGATGGCCTGGATTGCAGCCATTCAAAGACCAAATATAACGTCCCGGAACACTCCAGCTCACAGGTTAGTCTGCTTCAAGCATTTCCACAAAGGTCAGTGTTTTGTAGTAGTTAATACGTCATTTTTCATAACATAATTGGTGATATAGGTTACAAGCAAGTCTGGCGCTGAACAGAAATTGTGGCGCTATGCTATCACTAATTGCCCAGTACGATTACAGCATACAATATTATTGTCACTGCTACATTTCTGTAATGCGAACCAGAAATTATTTCCACTACTAATTAATTACCGTTGAGCTCAAAGGTCCTATTAGTAAACGGTTAACGAATGTGTATTTATGAAGACGATTTGTGAGACTGGTAAACTTATGATACATAAGATGGTCTTTCGTTCTACACGGTGCATTTCAAGGTCCTGTACCCATCCGTCGGTAAACTGTACCTGGGCTTGTTGCAGTGACCTGAAGTTACTAAACTTCATGAGTGTATGCACTCACTCCAAGAACCGTATAATTATAAATATGAGCGTGGTGAAAGTTGGGCAGCACGTCTTTTGTCCCTCTGTGTGCTCGTAAGGGTCTAACCCTTTCACTCCTTTGATTTTTTCCTCGTATCTTTTCTTTGCCTTTTCATCAAGTCTGTCTTTGTACGGTCCGGCATTGTTCTCCTTCGTTTTGTACATAACTTTTTTGGGGGGCAAAGAAAAAGCAAGAAGGTACTGGAACCAGAGAATGAACGTTTTGCGGTGCTGCAAATGCTTGCATTTGATGCGGTACTTTGATTGTTTTGCCACGAGTTACCGGCATGCAATGCGCGAAAGTCACGTGGTCTGTCAATCTCTATAGTGATGCGCGAATCATGAACGAATCGTTCAATACTCGAGAATCACTTTACTGACTCATGATTCACAAGCCCAACTGACTCACTGACTCATCCCTGTTGCTGTTAGCAGCAATGTATCTAGCTTATAATTAAAACTGTGGAGAAAAACACAACATCCAGTATCGTAACAAAAAAATTTCTGATCTGAACTGGAAGAAAAAACCCTGAGCAGAAGCTCACATCAAGAAAATAGCTCCTCGGTTCACAGTAGCATTGCTCTGCTAACATGCTAACAGCACATTTGAGCTACTCACCCCCTCCCTTCCTGTGCTGAATCGTAAGCGAATCACTCAGGACTCGCACACCCACTCGCTCCTGTGCTGAATCATAGAGCGAACGAATCACTCACTCACTCACTCACTCACCCCCTCCCTCCTGGTTCACATCTTCTTCTTCTTCTTGGTTGGCAACCAATGTTAAGGCACATTACCGCCCCCTGGCTCACAGCTCAGTGGACATTTAGATGAGAAAATATATATTTAACACATTTCAGGAAAATACTAATAAAATAAAATAAAATAAAATAAAATAAAATAAAATAAAATAAAATAAATGTTTATTAAGCAATTTTGATAGGAAATTGCTTAATTTTAGAAATGTTTTTGCTCTTTTTTGCTCTATAAAATAGTTGTTTTCTTTTAGAATCATTCATCTTAGCAGTAGGATTTACATGAAAAGAGAAACAAATTAAGTTTGAGTGAAAATGTACATTTTTTGCATTTTCTGGTCGACTGACTCATTGAATCAAATGACTCAAAAAACCCGATTCACTTTGATGAGTGACTCATTAAAACTCGATTCAGTAAAAAGAATCAAATTTACCATCACTAATTACTAACTCTGTATTATTAAGTCTGTAATTATGCGCCATTCTTCCTATTTTACAGCGCTTTTATTCAATCGGGGAAAGCTCTCTGTTGAGGAGAAAAGCCTGAATTTGTTTGTATACGGAGGTATCCATTGTTTTAATGTCCCGGGCAGTCGAAAAAGAGGCAGAGCTGTCGAGAAATACTAGGAGCTAACCGAGTCATTCAAATATATTAGCTGTCTTTTTTTTTTTTTTTTTTAAACTTTATTAAGAAACACTGTACAGAAAATGTGTACAACTTGAACAAAATTAACATATGCCAGGGGGTGTAATATAAAAAGTTACATACATTCAAATAATTTGTAATTAGTACAAATAGTAATAGTTTTCATAACCTTTTTGTTAAGTGATCCATTAATCAATTTTATGTAACATAAAGTATCATTATAGTAATGTTTAAAATTAGGCTTTTGGCTACTGTATTTGCATTTGTGAAAATAAAATTTAGCTAAGATAACTAACAAGTTTATTATAAAGTAAACATCTTCTGTTTTTTTGCCTTTGAAAGAAACAAAATACAACATTTTCCCATTTCAAAGTAAAGCCCTTGTAGAGATGTCCAGTAAGTCTTAGAAAAATGTTCTAGTGTGTGAACAGATCCAGAAGAGGTGTTGCACAGTCTCAGGATGGCTTCCACAAAATCCACAGTTCACATTTATGTCCCTTTTCAACTTTGTCATATAATGATTAGCAGGATAATATTTATGCAGTATTTTAAATGAAACTTCTTTTACTTTATTTGTTACCAGATACTTGTTAGGAATTGTCAATACTCTTTTCCAGTTAATGTCACTGACAAAGGAATTCCAATAACAGATCACATGTGGAACAGATAGAGATTCTGTCTGGAACAAAGCACAAATATTCTTATTACCTTTACTACGGTTTGTTAGACAGATTCTTCCTATGTGTGAATCCACAGGGTTTGGGAGAGAAACAGTTGATATACAAAGTTGAATACCTTTAAATAGCATTACAATACCTGTACGTATTGCATCAAATAATATGGCATATTCTTTGGGTGTGGCTGGAAATTTATAAGTGTTTAAGAATTCTGAATAAGACATAAGATGCCCATTAGGATTAAACAGCTGATTCACTAAAACAATCCGTTTCTCAACCTAAGTAGAAAAAAATAATGATTTATTTTTATGCACTATGTTCCTATTATTCCAAATTAAATACGTATGGGGTGTAAAGTTGTATTTATATATAAGGGACCAAGCTAATAGAACTTGTTTGTGAAACATCAAAAGATTTTCTGGAAGCTTATCTATATTATAATCACAACTAGGGGTGGGTTTTTATAATCGATTTATCGATTAAAATCGATTCTGGCTTGGATAACGTAAAATCGATTCATTAAAATCCTGAATCGATTTTTTAATATAAATTTATTTTGCCCGAAATGCCAGAATCTCTGGTGAAATCTCACAAAATTTCAACAACCACCAAACAGCTAAGACAGTAAATGAGAGCAGGAACATGGATTCTGCACAAAGACTTAAACACACAGCGCAACCGCGGATCAGAATCAGTGAGATGTCGCCGTTCTCACAGTCGGGGCTGAAAGCCGACAGCGCGCTGATTCTGATCTGTCGGCGGTCCGCGCTTTGTGTTCACGCCCTTTATGCCCTGATTCTAAAGCTGTTAGTTTTATCTCTCTCCAAACAATATTGACCGAACCAGCAGCAAAAGAAGATCCAAACTAGGCTTCACATAAACAACGTCATGAATTCACTCTGACTTTTATTGTTTTGCTTCGACCAAGATGCACAGCTCTCTCTCGCATGCTCGCTCTCTTGCGCTCTCTCTCCCTCTCTCTCCCTCTCTCTCCCTCTCTCTCTCTGTACTGTTTTCTGCATTATTCGCTTGCTTGTTACGCACAAGTCTACCTTTGTTTACAGCGCTGTCGGCCGACGTTTTTTTTTTTCATTTTATATACTTCCGAAAATAAAACCTAATTTCTGCCGTTCAATACCGAACAAATTTAAACTTTTTAAAATTATGCAAAATGCAAAACGCTCAGCCTTGTCTCTAATAAAACCGCTGTAACTTCAGAGGTAATGTTCATGTGTTGATTAATGGTTTTCTTTTGTTTTTGATGTACTGCAGAAAATTTTTATAAAATCCCAGAACAGGAAAATCACCTTCATGTGTTTCTGTGTTTTATCCTCAGCTACTTTGACACAAAGGCCTCTGCTGTGATGCTCACACCTTTGATAAAGTCTTGCATGTGTCAGCTTCCTTTTTATAGATACAAAAATATGTAAATGTACTGATCTGAATTATAATATTTCTGACTGTCAAAATTTCCCAGATTCAAATCAAAGTGAATCGAATCGAATTAAATAGAATCGAATCGAATTAAATCGAATCGTGGATCGAATCGATTCGGGACCCTGTGAATCGGAATTGAATCGATTCTAGAAATCAGTGACGATACCCAGCCCTAATCACAACCTAAGATAAAACTTCGACCACCAAACTTAGAGAAAATGTAGTGAGGAATAAAATTCCAAATGGAGATTTTTAAGAAAATATTTTGCCCAATTAATCTTGAATGTATTGTTTAGTGTAGAGAAATTGCTGCATAAGTCAGTCGAGACAGACCTTCTGCTTTTGAGAGCAATACCCTCCCTCTTAAACTTAAATCACTCTGCAACCACTGATTTAATTTGGTTTGAGATTTTTTAATAATTGGGGAAAAAAATTAGCAAAATTCAGTTTTTTGTTTTTTTTTTATCTTTGCAGATAATTAGACCTAAATATGTTGCTTCATTTTTAACTGTTATATTACAAATACTCTCAACATTACACTCTTTGACAGGTAATAACTGGCATTTATTTAAGTTTAGCATCACTCCAGACCCTTTTGAGAAATTCTCTATACCTTGCAAGGGAATTGGCACCTGGCTGGCATTTTTAAGAAAAATTGTGGTATTATCTGCCAGTTGACTGATGACAGTCTCTCTGTCTGCTATGTTTATACCTTTCACGAGCCTATTCAAAATATGAGAGGCAAGAATTTGGGTGCAAAGTAAAAAAAGATAAGGGCTAGTCGGGCATCCCTGGCGTACACCTCGATTAAGACAAAAACCAGAAATGGTGCCATTTTTCATTCCAATAGAACTATTTGCATTGGAATACAGAGTTTTGATAGCTTTGCAGAAGATATCACCAAAACCAATTTCTGAAGTGTGAGAAATCTAAATTCATGCTCAATTGAGTCAAAGGCTTTATAGAAGTCTAGCAGAAGGATGAATGAGTCATTAGATATTAATGCTGAGTAGTCCAGAATATCCAAGGTGAGTCTAATATTATTGGAGATGTGCCTGTTTGTCATAAATCCAGACTGTGTCTCATCCACAATATCATCCAAAATATATTTAATTCTTCTCCTTGAGTGAAGCTGGGGGAAAGAGTGCCCCTTTCAATACTTTCATTGTAAACCTGCAACAAAAAGGGTGCTAGCCGAGAAGAGAATGATTTATAGAATTCAGCCACCAGCCCATCTGTGCCTGGAGATTTCTTGTTTTTAAGGGATTCTCAGTAGATGTCAATATTTCTTTTTCAGTAATTGGACTGTCATAAAGGAGCCTATCAGCACTTTTAATCATTTCAACATTATTTACAGAGTCGATAAATTGGGTAGCGACCTTTGCGTTATAATTGGATTCATACAACTTTGAGTAGAAATTACAACAAAATTGAGAGATAATTTTTGAATCATCACTGACCATTTATATTCAATTTATGAATAGCATTGGCTTTAGATCTATGTTTTTCGAAGTGGAAAAAATAAGCAGAATTCTGCCCTCCCTCTATCCATCTTTTTCTTGAATGAACAAAAGCTCCTTCAGCTTTCTGGCAGTAAATCTCTTCCAGTTTAAATTGAAAGGTCCTAAGACGTAATTTATCAGCCTCTGAGACCTCGAGTGGTGGGAGTTGATATATTGCGGAAATTTGAACAATTAGATTTTCTTCTTCTGCTGCCCTTGACTTAGCTATTTTTGCAACATTTTACTCATCTAAAATTTAAAAATTTCCCAATTTGTGCTATAGGAATTCTCAATATTAGCCTTGTGTATAAAGTGTTTTAACAGTCATGTAATTTCAGATTTTACAACTGTATGGCTCAAAAGCGAACTATTTAATTTCCAATATGAAGTTCTATTAATGGTAATAGTAGGAAAGAGTTGTAGGTATTGCTATATAAAAAATAAAATAAAATAATTCCCCACTCGCCCCTGTGAGTGGTTAATCCTTCAAGCTCGGGTCCTCTACCAGAGGCCTGGGAGCTTGAGGGTCCTGCGCAGTATCTTAGCTGTTCCCAGGACTGCACTCTTCTGGACAGAGATCTCCGATGTTGTTCCCGGGATCTGCTGGAGCCACTCGCCTAGCTTGGGAGTCACTGCACCTAGTGCTCTGATTACCACTGGGACCACCGTCACCTTCACCCTCCATATCTTCTCGAGCTCTTCTCTGAGCCCTTGGTATTTCTCGAGCTTCTCGTGTTCCTTCTTCCCGATGTTGCTGTCATTCAGAACCGCTACACTGATCACTAGGGCCGTCTTCTTCTGTTTGTCTACCACCACTATGTCCGGTTGGTTAGCCACCACTATTTTGTCCGTCTGTATCTGGAAGTCCCACAGGATCTTAGCTCGGTCATTCTCTATCACCCTTGGGGGCATCTCCCATTTTGACCTCGGGACTTCCAGGTTATACTCGGCACAGATGTTCGTGTACACTATGCCGGCCACTTGGTTATGGCGTTCTATGTATGCCTTGCCTGCTAGCATCTTGCACCCTGCTGTTATGTGCTGGATTGTCTCTGGGGCATCTTTACACAACCTGCACCTGGGGTCTTGCCTGGTGTGATAGACCCCAGCCTCTATGGATCTTGTGCTCAGTGCTTGTTCCTGTGCTGCCATGAGTAGTGCCTCCGTGCTGTCTTTCAATCCAGCTTTGTCCAGCCACTGGTAGGATTTCTGGGTATCAGCCACCTCCGCTATCTGCCGGTGGTACATACCGTGCAGGGACCTGTCCTTCCATGATGGTTCCTCGCCTTCCTCCTCTTTCTTGAGTTTCTGCTGCCTGAGGTATTCACTGAGCACGCTGTCAGTTGGGGCCATCTTCATGATGTATTCTTGGATGTTCCTTGTCTCATTCTGGACTGTGGTGCTGACACTCACCAGTCCCCGGCCTCCTTCCTTCCGCTTAGCGTACAGCCTCAGGATGCTGGACTTTGGGTGAAACCCTCCATGCATAAGGAGCTTTCTTGTCTTTATGTCAGTGGCTTCTATCTCTTCCTTTGGCCAGCCTATTACCCCAGCAGGGTACCTGATCACAGGTAGGGCGTAGGTGTTGATGGCCCGGATCTTGTTCTTACCGTTCAGCTGACTCCTCAGGACTTGCCTGACCCTCTGCAGGTACTTGGTGGTTGTAGCTTTCCTAGCAGCCTCTTCATGGTTCCCATTCGCCTGCGGGATCCCCAGGTACTTGTAACTGTCCTCTATGTCTGCAATGTTGCCTTCTGGTAGTTCAATCCCGTCAGTTCTGACTACCTTCCCTCTCTTTGTTACCATCCGACTACACTTCTCCAGTCTGAACAACATTCTGATGTCATTGCTGTATATTCTGGTGGTGTGGATCAGTGAATCGATGTCTCGTTCACTCTTGGCATACAGCTTGATGTCATCCATCTACAGGAGGTGGCTGACAACTGCTCCATTCCGTAGTCGGTATCCATAGCCAGTCTTTTCAATGATCGCAGTGAGGGGGTTAAGGCCTATGCAGAACAGCAGTGGGGAGATCCTGCACTTCATGGTGACTTGTGCTATGGGCTTGAAGTTGGCCTCTAGTGTTGTACGCCACAACCCCATTGAGTTCCTGATGAAGGCACTCAGGGTCCTGTTGATCTTGTACAATTCTAGGCATTCCAGGATCCAGGTGTGGGGCATTGAGTCATAGGCCTTCTTGTAATCAATCCAGGCAGTGCACAGGTTGGTCAGTCTGGTCTTGCAGTCTTGGCTGACTGCTCAGTCTGCCAGTAGCTGGTGTTTTGCGCCTCTGGTATTCTTGCCATACCTTTCTGTGCCCCGCTCATGTATTGACCCATGTGCCTGTTCATCTTAGCTGCTATGATTCCTGATAGGAGCTTCCACGTGTTGCTGAGGCAGGTTATTGGTTGGTAGTTGGAGGCGACCGGCCCCTTCTGGGGGTCCTTGAGGATCAGGACTGTCCGGCCTTCGGTTAGCCATTCTGGGTGTCTCTCGTCAACTAGCAGCTGGTTCATTTGTGCTGCCGGGCGCTCATGGAGTGCAGTCAGCTTTTTCAGCCAGTAGGCGTGAACCATATCAGGGCCTGGTGCTGTCCAACTCTTCATACTGGAGACCCTTTCTTGGATATCTGCCACTGTGATGGTTACTGGACCCTGTTCAGGGAGGTCGCTGTGGTCTGCCCTCAGATCCACTAGCCACTGAGCATTGCTGTTATGGGTTGCGTCCTTCTCCCATATGCTCTTCCAGTATTGTTCTGTCTCCAGCCTTGGTGGTGCTGTTGTCATATTGTTCCCTGCCACTGAGAGTACACCTTGGCTGGTTCCGTGGAGAACAGCTGGTTTATTATCCTGCCTTCTATCTCTCTGGTGTACCTCTTCAAGCGGCTGGCCAAGGCTGTGAGTCGTTGCTTGGCAGTTTCCAAGGACAGCTTCCTGTACTTCTTAGGCACCTTCTTCATTGTGCCTTTCTGCAACTTCGATAGTTGGCTGACCTCCCTCTGTGCTACCTTGATTTCAGCCTCTAGCCTCCTTCTCCATGGAGGGTACTGCCCCTTGTGGCTTTTCAACTTGTAGCCAAGCATCTCACTGATCACTGCTGCCGTATTGTAGATCAGCTATATATATATATATATATATATATATATATATATATATGTAGCACCCCACCCGTGATACTGAGTCTAAATCCACTTACCTCAGTTTGGACCCCCTAGGCGGGGTGTTAGGTTCGTTACAGCCTAGATACCAACAAAGGGTTCTGGTATAGACAGGAATCAGGGAAACTATCAGTAAACCTTTGCCTGCAAGTTAGACTTAACCAGTAGTAAAAGAATCAACCCCAGACAACTCTTTAACACCAACCAAACGTTTACTGAATGTAAGGGCTGGCAAAAGTAATGTACAACACACCCATTTCTTAACTCAATTCAAATGATATCCAGCTTCATAAACAAATGAAACATGCTGTGTAAATGAAACAATTCCTTTTGACATTATGTTAAACAACACAAATTATGTTATCACCTCTTGGTAAGTGACTCACTAATATACACTCAAAAATATGCTATATAACTCCACTAGATACACAATATTCACACATGGGCCCCACACACACTCACATTCACACTTGTTGCAGGCCTGTTTGCTGCTCACAGTGGACGATGGAGAAAAATCCTCTTCTCCCCAGTATGAGCACAAAAGTCCAACTTACAGTTCAGTTGCTCGGTAGGTTGCCATTCACCAGTCCAAAATAAATCCACTGTCCGCTCTCCCTGCGGACCCAATGCTGTCTCTGCTCCGGCGCGTTAGCCAGTCACTGTCCAGCTCTCCGACAGTCCATAGCGGCTGCCTCCGCGGCGCAGCCAAGCAGTCCGGGCTAGCCTTTAGCCTCGGCTGTCCTAGCTCGTGCTTCTCTCCATGCCGCTCTCCTCTCCTCCTCCATTGCAAAACGATCCCAGGTCCCGTTCTATGCTACCTTCACGGGCCTCCAGAAAATTAGAACTCTGAACAATACTTTAACTCTCTTCAGAGTTACATACCATAAAATAATACTTTATGATTAACATAACAGTTTCATTGTTCTAATTACCTGTATTTACCTTGTGACATATTACAGGGCAAATTACATTCAGGGTACAGTTACATCACATAAACTTAACTGTGAACACCTTATGTTACTGTGGTGTTTAAGTCCATGGGAATTATGAGTATCTACTCCCAAATTCCCATCCGGGCTACATATATATATATATATATATATATATATATATATATATATATATATTGCTCTATGGTCGTTAAGTGGAGTTTTAAGGACATTGACCATAACGCTGTCCTTTGATAGACTACTTGATATTAACCAGAAGTCAATATGCAATTTTCTTTTTTTTTTTTAAATGTTTATTTATAAAATTTTAAGTTATAAGTTACATAACGTCACACCAGACAAAGGACATAAGATTCAAAAACAATAACATTTAAGCACAGAAAAAAAAAGAAAAACCAGAAACCAAACACACACACAAAAAAAACCCAAACAGGAAAACAGGAAAGAAAAGAAAACAAAATACACCAGTTAGCCAGTACAAATCAAAAGTTCAAAAGAAACACCATTGTCCAAAGAAGATGATCTTCTGTGTGAGTTTAGACAGGGTAACAGAGAGTTCACCAAGACCAAAAGATGTGGGAAACAAGTCCAGGAAGGAATCAGGGTCCGGCAGAAGTGCAGTTTCACACAAACACAAAGTGCAGTCAAATGGGTTAAAGTTTATGTTGAATTCCCATTAATATGATTGAGAAAATGGCCCCAGATTTCGACAAACTTAAAATGGGTGTCAGCCAAATGATAACGAACCTCTTCAATATACAAACAAGCAATCATCTCACGCAGCCAAACCCTGAACAATATGCGATTTTCTTGAACCAGAACGGTTACTCCAGGTAAATGATATATGTCTCTCCAAATATCAGTTATATTAAATTTATCCATAAATCCATAAGAAACATTAAAATCTCCTCCATATAATAAATTTGAACTGGGATATTTAGAGAGCTAAATACTAATCCTTGTATCTAAAGAGTCAATTAATTTATCATGTTCAGGTTTGGTATTACAGTTTTTCTCCATTGGTTTGGCTCATTTCTTGAAACAGAAATTACATTCTCAAACTTCTCAAAAGATTATTTGGCAAAACACTCTTACAGTTTAGCACAACACTATAGCTCACCTGCAAAAGCTCATATCTCTTCCAAAACTGTTCACTCAGGCTTCAATCTAAATCCCTTTCTCATTTAAACAGTCAGTGTCTCCAAAATGGCAAAGATCCTTCTCAATAGCTTTGGCTCATTTCTCGACATAGATCGGACATTCTCATCATTCTTGGTGCTTTTGTCAAAATAAACCTGGATGATTGATCACAACAACATGGTCCACCTGCAAAAGCTCATATCTCCTAAAACAGTTCACTCATGTGTCAAAACTACATTTCTTTCTAATCTGAATAGTCAGTGCCCCCAAAATGCATCATCCCTTTGGCATTGTGTGAGTACTGCCATACAAAATGTTTAGATGTTTTGTCACTATGGCAGAGGACCAACAATATTCAACAGAAAAGAGTAGCCTCCAAGGTTTGACATCACAGATTGCACTCACACTACCAAGGAAATGATAACCATTTTTTATTCACACGCAAAGAAAGTTTCATACATATGTAAAAAGAAAATGTACATTACAGTAGTAAATTGTATGAACACAAAATCAAAAAACAAGGACTTATTCAGTGGTCGCTGTACTCATTCTCCTGCTCTTGTCCACTGTCTTCACCCTCCTGATTATTTACACGCTGTTGTCCGTCTGGCCACAGATTCACGTCCACATCACAGCAGATACTTTCTCTTGCGATGCAACGAGGGAAGAATCCCCTGCATTGATCTCCTGTAATGTTGTCACACGCTGCGTCCATAGCATGGAGCAGGGACGGCTGATCCTGAGCATGATGCTCATACACTCTCCACCTCCAAGCAGAGAAAAACTCCTCTATCGGATTGAGGAAAGGAGAGTAAGGTGGTAGGAACCCCATGACCATCCTTGGATGCATCGCAAACCAGCCCCTAATGAATGGGCTATGGTGGAAATTGACATTGTCCCACACAATTACATAAATGGGTAGGTGAGACCCTATGAGACCTCTCTCATTTTCAGGGATAAAATCGGTATAAAGGCAATCCAAGAAGATGAGGAGGTATGTATTGTATGGGCCAAGACTGGGGATGTGAGTGGCCACACCATTTTCAGAAATGGCAGCACACATAGTTATATTGCCCCCTCGCTGACCTGGAAATTCCACTGTGGCCCGGTGGCCAATAATATTACGGCCACGTCTTCGGCCCTTGGCCAGGTTGCAGCCAGCTTCATCCACGAACACCAGGATGTGAGGGGTCCCATGTCCTTCCAATGCCATTATTCTCTAAAATAGAGTAAAGAACATAAAATCAGTTATACAGAAGGCCTAAAACCTAAACGATACATGGGTATCGTTTAGGTTTTATCCGATACCGGTGCCAAACCGGTACTTTTGAAATGGTGCCGGTTCTTAAACGGTGCTCAAACTGGTGCTTAAAGAATGGAAAACACAAAATTGGTCCAAAAACCTCTCATGTTCAGCTGTTTTTTGTAAAAAGATAACAATGTTAGCCTTTTCTGCAGCTATGGGGGATATATGGTATCACTCTGGGCTGGAAGCAGTTCTTAATCAATGGAAAAAACACAAACTTTGTACAAAATCCTCTCATGTTTAGCTGTTTTCCACTTTTTCTTTGGTCATTTTAGCCTTTTTGGCCAGGGTGAAGGGAGTATCTGCCATCAAACAAGAAGACAGCCGCATGTAGCTATGATGATGTTTGCTAGTTCACCTTACTGCGTTAATGTAATAAAGTGGTTAGCCTACTCAGCGTAAATTACACACGAACAACATTAAGCTACTCACGCAGAGAAGAACGGCTGCTGCTGCATCATCATCCTCATCATTTTCTGCTACACTGGCAGATAAGAGCTAGGGGCCAGGACTTGGGGATGTTTCTAACTCTGGGTCCAAAAACAGGCACCACACCCGCAGTAGATAGAATAGAATAGAATAGAATAGAATTCAACTTTATTGTCATTGCACATGCACAGGTACAGGGCAACGAAATGCAGTTTGCATCCATCCAGAAGTGCTTTAGTGATATAGATATATTACAATATATATTAGCAATAATATAGATATGTAAGTATGTTACAGAAATGGGTCTATTATGGTATGTTATAATGTACACGGTGTGAAGTATGTTATGAATATTCTATAACTATAAGTATGTACAGGCTATGAACAGGATATAAATATGAAATAAAAAAAAACTATACAGAAATCTGAGATATACAGTTATACAGAAATGTGAACTATGCAAGTTATAAACAGTTGTAGGATTAAAAATTATCGTATGATTATTTACACAGAACTATACAGTAGTGCAGTTAAGATAAGTGAGATATGTGGATAATTTCTACAGAGGTATATAAAGTGCTAGTGATTGTGAATGGTGGTTCAGTCCATGTTATTATTGTGTGTTTGAGGGTACGGTTGTCCATTGGGTGTGTGTGTAGGTGGTTGTGGGTGTGTGTATGTCCAGTCCATGAGTTTAACGTGGGTCAGATGTCAGGAGGCAGAGTTCAGGAGTCTGACAGCTGTGGGGAAGAAGCTGTTCCGGTACCTGGTGGTCTTAGTCCGGAGGCTCCTGTAGCGCCTCCCAGAGGGCAGGAGGGTGAAGAGTCTATGTGATGGGTGACTGGGGTCTTTGATGATTTTCCCAACCCTTTTCAGACACCGCTTCCTGTAGATGTCCTTTATGGCAGGAAGTGGTGCTCCGGCGATGCGCTGGGCAGTTTTCACGACCCTCTGCAATGCCTTCCGGTCCGAGGCAGAGCAGTTCCCATACCAGACTGTTATACAGTTGGTCAGGATGCTCTCGATGGTACAGCGATAGAAGTTCACCAGGATGTCTGAGGACAGGTGGTTTTTCCTCAGAGTTCTCAAGAAGAAGAGGCGCTGGTGAGCCTTCTTGACCAGCTTGGAGCAGTTGGTCGTCCAGATGAGATCCTCGGAGATGTGGACTCCCAGGAACTTGAAGCTGCTCACACGCTCCACAGCCGTCCCCTTAATGTGGATGGGTGGATGTGGGTCAGCATTCCTCCTGTAGTCCACGATGAGCTCCTTGGTCTTCTCTGTGTTAAGCAGCAGGTTGTTTCTGTTGCACCACTCAGCCAGACGATCCACCTCCTCCCTGTAGGCGGCCTCATCGTTGTCACTGATGAGGCCAATCACCGTGGTGTCATCTGCAAACTTAATGATGGTGTTGGAACCATCAGCAGGTCTGCAGTCATGGGTGAAGAGGGAGTAGAGGAAAGGGCTCATCACACAGCCTTGTGGTACACTGGTGTTCATTGTGATTGTAGATGAGCAGTGGTTATCCAGCCGGACATGTTGGGGGCGGTTGGTCAGGAAGTCCAGTAACCATTTGCAGATGAGGGAACTGATGCCCAGGTCTGTCAGTTTCCTGATGAGTTGTGAGGGGTGGATTGTATTGAATGCTGAACTGAAGTCTATAAACAGCATTCTGGCATATGTGTTGTTGTTGTCCAGGTGTGAGAGGACAGAGTGCAGTGCGATGGAGACTGCATCCTCTGTGCTCCTGTTCTGGCGGTATGCGAATTGGTGGGGGTCCAGGGTGGGGGGGAGACAGGATTTGAAGTGTGCTAGGACCAGCTGCTCTAAGCACTTAGTGATGATGGGGGTGAGTGCTACTGGGCGGTAGTCGTTGAGGCAAGATGGGTTGGAGTTTTTGGGTATCGGGACGATGGAGGTGGATTTGAAGCAGGCCGGTACCACAGCGTGGGCCAAGGACAGGTTGAATATGTCTGTGAGCACTCCTGCAAGCTCCCCAGAACACGCTCTGAGAACACGCCCGGGGATGCCATCAGGACCTGCAGCCTTGTGGACATTGATCCTGCTCAGCACCGCTCCTACATCGGTGGGGGAGAGAGTCAGAGGTTGGTGGTCTGGCGTCATGTCTGTTTTGGTTGTGGTTGTTGGATTCCCTCGCTCAAAACGAGCATAAAAGTTGTTGAGCTCGTTGAGGAAGGAGACATCAGAGGATGCGGGGGAGGGTTTGGTGGTCCTGTAGTCTGTAATGGTCTGGAGTCCTTGCCACATGCGTCGGGGGTTGGAGTTGGAGAAGTGTTCTTCTACCTTCTTTTTGTAGTGGTGTTTGGCTTTTTTGATGCCCTTCTTTAGATTAGCCCTGGCTGTACTGTAGGCGTGTGCATCTCCTGACCTAAAGGCAGTGTTGCGGGCCTTCAGGAGGAGACGAACATCCCGGTTCATCCAAGGCTTCTGGTTGGGGTACATGGTAATCCGTTTCTGGGTGGTGACACTGTCTGTGGTTTCGGAGATGTAATCCAGTACAGATGAGGCATACTGGTCCAGGTCTGTGTGGGTGAACATATTCCAGTCTGTGTTTTTAAATCTGTCCTGGAGCACTGCGTCTGTCCCCTCTGGCCACACTTTAATTGTCCTCACAGCAGGTTTCACACGTTGGATGAGTGGTGAATACCGAGGTGTGAGGAACAGGGAGAGATGGTCCGATTGTCCAATGTGGGGGAGGGGTGTTGCTTTGTAGGCTCCAGCCAGGTTGGAATACACATGGTCTAAAGTCTTGTCTCCTCTGGTGTGGCAGGAGACATGTTGGTGGAATCTGGGGAGGACTGTCTTTAAGTTGGTGTGGTTGAAGTCGCCAGCAACAATAAAAGCAGCCTCGGGGTGTTTATTCTGATGTTTGTTAATGGTGCAGAAAGTTCTTTCATGGCCAACCTAGCATTAGCGTCGGGGGGTATATACACTGCAGTGAGTATGATCGAAGTGAGTTCTCTGGGGAGGTAATAAGGTCTGCATTTGACCATTAAAAACTCCGCATTAGGTGAGCAGTGACTCTCAGTAGTAGTGGAGTTCATGCACCAAGCATTGTTAATATAAATGCACAAACCTCCACCTCTGGTCTTGCCGGAGTCATCTGCTAGCCTGTCGGCTCGGTGTGTGTAGCGTCCTGCTAACTCGATAGCATTGTCCGGGCAGCTGTTGTTCAACCATGTTTCGGTGAAAAACATGACATTTGAGTCCATAATCCGTCTGTTGTTAGTGATGGAGAGCCGTATCTCATCCATTTTGTTTGCCAGAGAACGGACATTGGCGAGGAAGATACTGGGTAAAGGCAGCCGGTGTGGTGTTAGCTTTAGCTTAGCCCGTAGCCCTCCGCGCCTACCTCGCCTTTGTTTACGATCTCGGCGCCGTCTGCGTGCACTTCCGCCCGGCTGGGGAGAGTGGGCAGCCTCCGGTGTTCTGGAGATCTCTGGGATGAGTCGGAGATAGGCGATAAAACTGTTGGAGTTATGAGTCCAGATGTCCAGAAGCTCTTGTCTGCTGTAGGTCAGCAACGCACAGCAATTCTGGATGAATAATCCGGTCAAAAGTAGATAAAAAACCGCTAAATAGCAGATTCTGGAGAGACACTGAGCCTCGCGTTGTTCACGCGCCACCATCTTCCATCAGATGTGCATGGTGTGAGGTCTCGCAGCAAGCTATCAAATACGGCGCATTTCTCGGCTTTAAAAAAAACACTATGCATCGCCAGGTGTTTCATCGGATTTGAGGTGTTACTTCCTTTGACAGTATCACAGTATAAGCTTAAAGCACTTGTTGCAGGCTGCTGAGTTTGCATCTTTTGCTGTGAAGTACAGCCAGACTTTTGACCGCTTCGCCTTGGGCATTTTTAATCTGTAGCTCTGCTCTAAAAGAACGTACGTACCTGGACCTGCCTACTATCCTCGGAAACGTAAAATGATTGGCTAGAATTTAAAGTGTATCATTCCATACCAGTTGGTGGCGGTAATGCACCTTTCAGTTGTTTGCCAACCGCCAATACAAATGTAAGGAAGAAGAAAGTGTATTACAGCTCAGGAAAAAAAAGCACCGAAATAAAGCACCGAAATGTGTGCTGCTTTTCGGTCTGGTTACTACCGTTTATGTCAGAACCGGTGCCATCATGGCACCGGATACCGGTACCCATCCCTACAGAAGAGTCATATACAACAGTTAGACAATTACATGTTCTCCCCCACAGGTTCAATATACTACAGGCCACTACTCCAGTGGTTCTAAACTAGTGATAGGCCTAAGAGGAAGTACTGCAGGGGTATTTGATAGAAAGGGCAGTGGGAAATACTGATGACTTACTGAGATGTTACAGTAAAACCTACAGTATTAGATAGATTTGATTGGGAGACAACAAAATAAGGATTATAATGAATTGTATCATACAGTAAACTGCAGTTTTCTGTTGAAATTGTTGAAGTCAGATGAAGCAAATACTGATTCTGAAATCAGGTAAAGGAGGTATTGAAACCAAATAAGTGAACTACTGCTTACTGTGATTACAGGTAAGGTTATAATGAGAGACAACCAGTAACTGACTTACATTTACATACTGGTAGCGCAGCTCCTTCACTCTGTCAGAGTTCCTCTCAAATGGTACCCTGTAGATTTGTTTCATTGTCATCTGATGCTTCTTCAAAACCCGGTCTATTGTGGAGATGCTTATTGTGTTTATATTCTGGAATATATGATTGTCCTGAAGGATAGCATCATGGATCTGTCTCAATGTGATGGCATTATTTGCCATCACCATGTTACAAATCTGTCTTTCCTGTTGTTCACTGAGCAGTTTTCCTCTGCCACCCACATGAGGTTGTCGTCCAATCCTACACAAAGAACAGAATACAGTAAGTTACCAGTGTAATTGTATTATTGTTTTACTCACAGTAACTTCACCACAATCCTAATGCAACATTGCACAGTGACTGGAATACTTCTCTAAACTGTATAAATTATGTAATTCCATAGTTTACACTAATTTGTTCAATATATTTCTTGTCATATTTAGTATCAAAACATTCCACTAGTCCTCTCCACCATAGAGTACATACCTGTTTTCCCTGCGAAAGGTGTGGATGATGGAGGAGACTGTAGAACGAGGCACATTAGGCTGCACTCGACAACCTGCCTCTGCCATTGTGAGGCCATGGTTTATGACATGGTCTATAATTGTGGCCCAAATTTCATTCGGGACAGCACAGTGTCTTCGCGCACCTCGGCCTCTTCCCCCTATTCCTCCACCACGCATTCTCAGTCCTCTTCTTCTTCTTCTTCTTCCTCCTCTTCCTTGAGGAAGAACTTCCCCTTGTCCGTTTGCTTGGCCTTGTCTATCCATGTTCAGAGATCGGAATGGCAGCACACAATCATGGAACACACCTGTGTGTGACACTCCCCATTCGTTAGTCTAGTTTCACCTGACTGTCAGTGACTGTCATCAATTTATCAAATATTCAAAGAAATTCATATATGGTATTCATGGTATTATGTTCTTGACCAATTTTGACAATTGAACAGACAGTGTTCATGCGAGTACTTATATCATGCTGACATGTTTTGGAGAGAATCAACTAATCAGTTTAGATCTACAAGATCTATTCATTTGGAAAATGTGCTAAATGTGGGCTAACTGTATAACTGTAGGCTACTTGTACTTAATCATTTGCAAAGATGCACTGAGACAATTGAGACATGTACTAAGGCATTTGCCATTTGATAAAATGAATGAGAAATGCCATTCTGTTGTGAACATTTGCCAAGAGGTTTGGAGGTTTGTCCATGTTATTTTGAGAATGTAATTTCTGTTTCAAGAAATGAGCCAAACCAATGGAGAAAAACTGTAAGGTAGAATTCAGTCTAATCAGCATCACCACCTTAAATTCAGAGGCTGTAGTTACTGCAGTTTTGAACATTAACCTTGTTTTTGCAAATCTGTATCAGTACACCTCTTCCTGATTCCTCAGGCATCCTCTCACTGTCCAAAATGCTGTTAACAAAGAGTCTGGTTTAAAAGTGCACACCTCCACAGGTATGTTATCTGACACTTTCCACTCTTCATTCTCCTCATAATAGCCTTTACTTCCTCCTTACATGTCCTGATTCACCAACTGTCCTTCATCCATCCTTCTCTCATTCATTTTCTTCATTCATCAACTGCTTGTCTCAACTTCTTTGTAAAAATGATATAGTGGTTGTTCATTTTGTATGAAAGATGTAACCAATGTGAAAAAAAAAATCATACAGAAAGTTTCAACCATATCTCCAGTTCTCTAAAAATGTTTAATGTGTCTTGTGGTCAGTACAGTGGTTAGCCCTATTGTCTTACACTGAGATGGTTTAGGTTGGGTTAATTGGTGGTTCTAAATGACCATTGCTATAGTTGTCTGTTTCTGTGTTAACTTGGTGACTTGCTCTATATTAATAAATATTGCTTATTCAGCCAATGAGGGCAAAGAGTTGTAATCTTCATCTTCTTTTTAAACTTGCATCTCTTGTTGTTGACATCAGTTGGAATGCACCATCCTGCTCAATGTCTGCGGTCCAAAGTATCTTGGTGGGTTAAAATATTACCCACTGTTGACAGTGGGATTTTCAATTTTGATAACACTTTCAAAAACATATTCCATCCTACAGTTCTCAGGCATGTTTGGTTTTGTGGGAGGCTGATAAATATCCTTGGAAGGTCAGACAGTTATCCAGTCCTTAACTGAACTTGTTCTGGACATGTAGGGGTTAAGTCTATCAATAGATGTCCACAATGAGTTTTAGTAGCATCTTCAAAATTTTTGAAGAAGTATCTCGAGCCTTGACAAATTTGATGAGCTAACATGTTCATCTGTAACTTGTCTCACGTGTTGTTAAACAGCCTCATGTGTTTTTTGGGTGAATGTCAGTGCAGCTACATAGTGCTGGTCTGTGAGCTCAGTCCTGATGATACCAGTCCTGCTTCTGGTTGAATCTCTTCTATAGCTCTGCCCAGAGCTCCTGGTAACTTCTCCACACTCTTAAGACTGTGCTGGAAGACAGCCTTCTTGGAAAGGCAAATACGGATGCACCATCCTGGAGGATTTGGACTACCTGTGCAACCTGGGCTGCAAGTACCGTCTCCTGATATCAGTCAGAAATATATGAAATGAGCAGTAGTCTATGGAAAGTATTTTTATTATTGTCAGTTAGATTTCTTTCTTTTTCCCTGATTACAAAAATGTTATTATTACAAAAAATTACGTATTTTAATTGCAAAGGGTTAGAGTTATCACTGATAATGACTTACAGATCAACCCCTGAGTAGTGAACCTTGAGTTCATAATATGTTCGTTATATGATCCATCATTCATGTTCATTGATTACAGCCACTTTGAAAAGCAGACATGGGAACAGAATTGACCTTTCCAGCTGTCTGTCTGCAAGAAAGTGAATACGCATTTTCCCCCAAAACATTTAATTAAAACTGAAATATGGAAGAACTATAAATATCTATTTTAGTATATGCTGCTTTAATAGTCTATTAGGAACTGCTCTCACAGTATGCATCTCATTACAATAATCTTAAAATTCAAATCAACATGGTCAAAATGAGGTCAGCTCAGCTCATTAAGACATTCCCTGAGTCATAACAATCTTTTCAAAGCTGCTTTTTTAACATGTAAATTACTGTTGTAAAGTCAGCCCGTACCTCACAGTAAAACTCTGACTGGAGGCTGTTGTTTTCCTATCATATCATATCATCATCATCCTTTAACCAGCTATCATGTTTGATTGACACATTTGTTATTTTCATCTTAGTAGAAGGTGGAAAGGTATTAGTTCTTTTAGCATTTATTCAGCTGGTCTGACAGGTGAATGTATTGATAAGCTCATGTGACACTGGCAGATAAACATAGCTATGATGTTTAGGTTTGGTTTGCTATCATCAAAAAAATATGTAGATAGGAGTTCAATAATCATGATCTGTTCAATGCCTTTATCTACGTCTGCACTCAGACAGACAGACATGAGGGGTCTAAGGTGAAAAAAATTACTAACCAGCAAATAAGCTGTGTGAAAAGCTGGTGGTTTTGTTTATAAATGATTTGATATAGAATACTGATATTCTTCTTGAGTGTTTTTTATTCATTATGCAGCTGGGTTTTCAAAGGGATCCACTGGATTACAAAAACAAACTGCCACAAAGTCACAGTTTACAGGTTAAGATCTTAGCTGGAGTTTCGTTAAGTGACTCCATTTAGAATTTCTCTGCTCAAATAGCTACTGAAATATAGCTGCCATGAAGAAAAGCCTGTTCAGAATCTTAATGTGAAATAATTAAGTAATATTTTATTTGTATTGCACCTTTCATGGCCATAGCTGGACTGGCCATTGGGCATACCGGGCATGTGCCCGGTGGGCCGATGGTGATTTTTCGTTTTTATGGGCCGTTTTTTTTTTTTTTTCCGTAACGGTATAAACACTGAAAGGTGGTGGATTGGCCAGATGAAGGGAGATGTGTAAAAATAACTCAGTTGTTTGGTGGTGGCTATTGCGGAGCTTCCACAGATTCAGTAACATTAGCAAGTGGTGGAGGCCAGCAGATACAACACGCTGGCAGTGCAGTGGCAGTCCTAGCCTGTTTGGCGCCCTGGGCGAGCACTCCCTCTGACGCCCCCCCCCCCCCACACACACACAAAACATATTAAGGATTGTACATTAACATAGAACTGTTGTCGAAACCATACTGAATTTCACCAGAGAAACACACACACACATATGAAGAGAGAGAGAGAGAGTATGCATAGTATGCAAACGGATACCAAACAGCCATCATAATTCGTCATACAATGAGAACAGGACGAATCAACAATTGACAATGACTAATTAATAATATATTAAAATCTGTAACATAATGTATTGTTTGATGTTTAGTCTGTTACTGTTACTATTTTTACAATTTCTTCTTGGAGCAACTGTAACCCACATTATTTCCTTAGGGATTAATAAAGTATTCTGATTCTGATTGTTTCAGGATGACCTGCCATTATCCAATGACACATCTGCTTACCTGTATCTTTTGCTCGTTTCTCCTCCTCTTCTTTTCTACTTTTTCTAAAGGCGAGGACACCGCTGGGTTTCCCTTCTGCACCGCTCCACTGGACTTTTAATGTTGTGTTTTTACAGACTTTTTATAGTCAGTTACAATAACTTGTAATTGTTATTACAATAATAACCATTATGCTACTAGCTAGCATAATGGAGTTTCTATACTGCTGGGCAGGTGCTATGATATTATTGATGTTGAACTTGTTTTATCTTATTTTATTTATAAGGTTAGTTATTAGAGTTTCCAACCGTCCCGTAAAAAACGGAATCGTCTGGTATTCAGAGAAAATATTGCGTGTTTCGTATTGAGATGAAAAGGAACAGTTTGTCCCGGACTTCAGCTAGAATGAAAAAGACACAAAGCTGGAGTTATTCTGTGTCTTTGCTGCACAGCTGCCTCTTCTTCTCTCATTCTCTCCCCTCCCTCTCCTGTTTCTACTTCAATCATGAAACTGATCAATGATCAGCTGATTGGCTTTTCTCTCTTATTTGTTTATTTCCCACTTTGCGCCAGAAAGAAGAAACCGGCGGATGTCATGCTAAACAACAGCAGCACGTTTAAGCTTGATCAGCTGTTGTTAGAATTTATTTAATATTAATTTCTAGTTTCAGCTGATGTTTGCTGGAGCCACAGCTGTAAAAGCTGCTGGTCATAATATCAGTTTGGTTATCTGGTGAGAGGGAAACCTGAAGATGAAACTAGGAGATGTCCTTACTGAATCATCAGAGCTGAACAGGTGATGGAGAAACATGTTTACCTTTTAGGTGAAATGAATGAGTTGAAGGGAGGTTATGAACAGTTTGAGAGATAAATAACACCAGGATCCTTTTCTAAGTAGCTGACAGCTGGTAACTGTGCAGGGGCGGGTCTAGCAAAGTTTTGCCAGGGGGCCATGTAGGGCATTAACAGGGAAAGGGGGGCACAAAGAAATACTTTTCTTTGTTATGTCATTTAAAAACTTTGAATAAATAATTATCTGACTCTTACAACAAACGTTTTCATCTGATGTAAAATGTATAGAAATCCATTATTGTACATAGTAATTTTTTCGAGGGTCCCAACATAATTTCTTCAGAAGTAAGTACTGTATATGATGCCAGTATTTTCCCACATTTTCTAGATACTGTACCAGTACTGTGTGTAAAATGCCATCAAAAAGTCAATTAAGTTTTATTCTTTCTCACCTGTCTTTCTATCTCCTTTCACTTTTTAAAGGTTGCCATGTTAGAAAAAACATTTTGCCCTGCCATGCTGTTTATTGATGTGGCAAATGAATGGTTTATGAAAATATATCTAAATCTGTCATCAGTAATGATCATGTCTCACCTCTAGTCTCCTCTGTCTTAATTTCAGGTTTTCACCATGTGTTCTAGATAGTTTAGGAGGTTGATACATATATACCAACAAGACAGTGTACATCACTGTGACAACAGCGTTTGTTTTCATTCAAAGTAGTGATGGGTCGGTCGCGAATGAAATGGCTCTTAGAGCCGGATCCTTATCGCGAGCCGTGGGTTTTTTTTTCTTTTTTTTCTTTCTCTTACCCTCTCTCTCGCACTTTTTTTCCGCTTCACTCAGCATGCGAGCCTTGTGCTTTACGCTGGGCAGAGGGGGGAGGGGCGATAGTTACACTCAGTAGCACTGAATAGAGCGGGAGGGAGAGAGAGAGAAAGAGAGCCAGGGACAACAACGTCACATTACAAAGGTATAGTAATCGTCCACTATTTTCAGTTGCAGATGATAAAGGATTCAGAAAGTTTATTCATGCAGGTCCATATGACAGAGAATGTGCATCTTCTTTTTGTTTTCATATTATAATTTATATTTAATTGTGTTGTGGTTTGCAGTGTTTTGTGTTGTTTCACTTTAAATTTGTAAAAGGAAAAAGCAGAAAATTTAAATAGTTAAAAGTTGAAATGTGAATAGTTGATTTTTGTATTATATGATTTATTTATTACATTTTATGTGGAGTGAATAAATAAAAGTATATTTACGGTGGCCCCTACAGACAAAGCACATACAAACTTCAAATCACGTACGAACCCTGAAGCACGTACAAACTCCAAAACACGTAAAAACTCAGAAGCACATAAAAACTCAAAACACGTACAAAAGACAACAGAAGTGCTCCAGGATGCTCGGGGGCAGTGTTGAACTTTTGTTACCTAGTGGCTACACAAGCCAGCAAGTACCAACGACTGGATTTGGTGTGTGGTAATAACAGGTAAATGAACTTTTTTTTTTTTTTTTTAATTATTTGACTATATATGAATGCTTGTGTATAAATACACAAACAATACACATATGCTTTCATGCTTTCAATTGTGCAGTTTAAGTGATCTAGGTAGCTCTGTTTTGGAAGTTTAGTTCATGCTAGAAATGGGATTTAGAGTTTGTATGTGCTTTTTGGAGTTTGTACGTGTTTTGTCTCTAGGGGCCACCGTATATATTTATATATAAACATATATAAATAAAACCACTTTTTTTTTTTTACATTAGTAATTCCTTTTGTGCATAATTTTATATTATCGTTAATAATAAATAAATGAAAGCAACAAAACAACCTGAAGAGCCGGTTCGGAGGCGAAAGAGCCCGACGGCTCCTTTTAGTGAGAACACATATGCGGGGGGGGGGGGGGGGGGGGGGGGGGGGGCTATGTACAGCTGCGTGAGGGAAAAGGGGCTCCAGGGAAATCCAGGGGAAAAGCACACGTTCTTCAGATCATCCACACACACGATCACTGGCTCTCACTCAGGGCTGGACTGGGACAAAAAATCGGCCCGGGCATTTTGACTAGAGACTGGCCCACCAGGTATTATAGGAAAAACCATAAAGCCTTTGAATGAAAACAAACGCTGTTGTCACAGTGATGTACACTGTCTTTTTGGTATATATGTATCAATCTAATAAACTTAAACCTACACCATCCTCCCTATTCTGGTATTCTAAACAGTACCCAAAAGTAGACTGCTTGGTCGAGTTAACCTCCTAAACTATCTAGAACACATGGTGAGAACCTGAAGTTAAGACAGAGGAGACTAGAGGTGAGACATGATCATTACTGATTACTGATGACAGATTTAGATATATTTTCATAAACCATTCATTTGCCACATCAATAAACAGCATGGCAGGGCAAAATATTTTTTCTAACATGGCAACCTTTAAAAAGTGAAAGGCGATAGAAAGACAGGTGAGAAAGAATAAAACTTAATTGACTTTTTGATGGCATTTTACACACAGTACTGGTGCAGTATCTAGAAAATGTGGGAAAATACTGGCATCATATACAGTACTTACTTCTGAAGGACAAACCAGCACAAACGTAGCACAAACGTTTGATACCACTTTTGTTGGATTTGAAGAACGTGGGGGGGGGGGGGGGGGGGGGGCAACTTCACTCACATGGAGATTTGCACTGAACAAGACTAACTTTTTGGACTATCTGTGTGCCCTGTCCACACACATTACAGCTGGACAGCACTGAGCTGTTCTTTTTCAAATCATTGACGAGTTGCCAGCAATCCCTTTGTTAGCTTTCATGAACAGTGCATAATCCTCACTGGTAGGTGCTACCGTGGTGGTTTTGGTTATGCTAGTTGCTGGGCTAAAAGCAAGTTAAGTTAAAGAGGCAGATTATGGCTACTCCTAGCTGCTTCAACAGCTGGTACTGACAATGTGTATCTAATGAAGTGTCTGGTGAGTGTATTTAACTGTTTATCTTTAATTCCCTCTTCACAAACAAACAAAAAATTAAAAAGTGCAGTATACAATACATGTAGTAATACATGTAATACTTGCAGTAATACATGCAACATGAGACTTAGTGGCTATTTTAGTCTTTGTGTCTCAAACTGATAATGCTTAGGAACACTTCAGGGGTACGTACCTTTAGGACAGGGGTGTCCAAACTTTTTTCACTGAGGGCCACATACATAAAAATATAGGAGGGGCTGGGCCACTTACTAGAAATTAGGTATATAACCTTAACTTTAGTCTATTAAACTTAGAAAAATCACTTACATGTGGTCGAATATATTATATTGTTGAATATAATTAAAGACAAAACTGCCTTCATCACAGCTTTCCATAAATGGATCTTTATTGATTTATTCAGAAAAAGCTTTGGTAGCTCATTCTCAGAACAGCAGCCTCAGATTTCTTCTTAGACAGAAGATTTACAGCACAGAGAAAAAACAATAAAGGGGAAAATGGGACGGGCACATTTCAAGTTTGTTATTTAAGTTATTAGGCTTAGCAACACACCTATTAACGTTCGTTTGAAACCGTTATCAACATAACAGACTGAACTGGACTTAATAACAGGAGTGCATATAATTTTAGTAAATTATTCTGGTGAGTATCAGCTGCGCTGGTATGTAAATCGGGACATCCAGCCGCGGTGCTGATCCGACGCCACTCGTGCCAAAAATCCAGACAAATGTCACTTGATCAAGGAGCAAATCTGCATCAGATGAGATCAGCTGACTTTGCGTGTACGTGGGCAGTGCACAGCGGTGTGTACTCTGTGTGTTAACAAGAAAAGCGCATATAAGAAAGTGGTGTGCAAAAGCAGGGTAGTGACAGAATTGATGCGCATTATTGATATTTGAAGCATGTGTACCTGCACATTAACACACGGGTACTGTGGAATATATTTTACTCACCTAAAGTGCTTGTCCACTCCCCGCAAAAAAATAGCAGCTGTGCGGTGTCTGTGGCATCAGTGCTCTCATCGCATGCGATGGAGTAAAGATCAAAAGCACAGCTTTATCAGACAGTTGCAGTTTAATGTTGGCTGACAAGTCTTCAGCAACTGGATTTCTGGACATGCTGACGTTGTTGACGGGCGCATTATTTCGGTGACTTTAACGAGGCCGTGTTTTATGAGGTCTCCATCTGAAAAAGGCTTGCCATGTCTTGCGATGAGTTGGGCGACCTCATAGCTGGCTATTGTAGCCTTTTCCTGGACCTTTTGAGCACGAAAAAATTACTGTTGCTGACCCCGCAGGAGAGATACCCTTTGCTTTAATTTCTGCTCTCGCTCAGCACCAGTGTAGGATGCATAGGCCTGATGTTTGGTTTCATAATGACGTCGTACATTATACTCTTTCATAACTGCCATAATTTCAGTGCAGATCAAACAGACACACTTCCCCTTGAATTCTTTGAAGAAATATTCACTCTCCGACCATGTCTGAAATTTTCTGCATTCACTTTCTACCTTTCGCTTCTTTGGTTCTGCCATGTTTAGTAACTAACTTGGGCTAAATTTCTTCTGTGATTGTCCTTTTTGGTGGAGCAACTGCCTTGATCGACAGTAGCTCCCCCTGGTGTTAAAACTAAGAAGTGCAATACACTCAAGCAAAAGTTGAAGTGCGGGCCATATTCGATTCTATTTATAAAATTACTTGCGGGCCAATTAAAAATGGATCGCGGGCCGGAGATTGGACACCCCTGCTTTAGGAGAAAGAAAGAAAACATTGTCTCAGCATGCGCAGTCTTCCACGTTGTACCTTCACCTCACCGTGATAAATGCAAAAGTGTCTTTTTTGATTGATTGCCTTTTCATTTTAACCTTTCATATTCTTCTGTCACACTGTATAATTTTCTTTCTTTCTGTTCCTTGCTTGGCTACACAGATGAAATTCTCACACATTATGCCAGCTTGTGCAAAAGGACTGTGCCACACAAAATAGCTTCTTTGATGGAGGTGTATTCAAAATTGTAATTCATGCAAAAAGACAAAAACAACTGTTTACGATAACAAAGAAAATAAGAAAAATGCTTTTCCTTTTCCACCCTCACAATCACATCTGCCTGTTGATAAATAATACATTTCATCCATTTTCTTAACCCTTTATCCAGTTCAGGGTTGCAGAGTTTTCAGTCCCTATCCCAGCTGCTAAAGGGTGAGAGGTCGGATACACCAGTATGTCACATATTTAAAAATATGAAGGTGTAGAAAGTGGCTTTCCACACCGCCACTGCTTTCTAGTGTCCAGAAACACAAATGAAACCATCTATCCATCTTCTTCCGCTTATCTGGGGTCACAGGGGAAGCAGCGCAAGCCAGGGGTGTCCAAACTTTTTGCAAAGAGGGCCAGATTTGGGAAGGTGAGAATGTGTGGGGGCCGACCATTCAGCCTGAAATATTTTGAACCAATAACATTAAATGCAAACAAACGACTTTATAATTTTTTTCCCCTTTTTTCACACACAAATTTTATTATGATTTTTTTTATTATGAATCATTTATTATTAAACGTTTTTACCAAAATCATGTATTTGAAAAACACATAAAATGAAGAAAAATTAAATATCTAAATTCAAAACATGTGAACAGGAAAATAACATTAAGAGTTAACATATTCAAAAGTACAAAACATTGTGGGCCATAAATCCGTACATCACTCGTTCTTTAGTTTTTTTTAATTAACCGTCAAAAATCCCAAAAAACTACAATATGTTATTTGATTTTGATTCACATATCAAAACCAAAAATGGATGTGTTTTTTATTATTTCAATTTTTAACTCTGATCAAAAATACGAAATTGAAAAACTTTGCCGGACCGAATTAGATTTTATTATTTAATTTGTAGGGTTTAGGAGACCTGGGGTCCGTTCTTCGTACCTCGCTTACTACATCCAAGATCAAATGACACATCCAAGATCAAATCATCGCGCCAACTTTGAGCTCGCTATTCCGGTTCTCCGAACACACCTGTTGTTGATGATTAGTACAGCTGGATGAAGTAATGTGAGATCACTGGGTGGCTTAAAAGGGGCTACGCATCGATAGTAGAAACATTGATCGGCAACCCTGCTCGGCGAAAATGTCGAAGGGAGCGTCAGTATTTTTCGGCAGCAGAGCAAGAACTCTTGATTGAGGGATTTCAGGAGTTTCAGAGTTTAATTAAAACGCAAGGGAACACTGCAAAGGCTGCAAAAGCAAGGAGAGAGGGCTGGCAGAAAGTTGCTGACAAATTAAACTCGTAAGTAATTTATTATATTATATTACATTATATCATATTATATTATATTATATCATATTATATTATATTACATTATATCCTCTTTCACATTAGAGCCACAACAGGACCCACTAGAACATGGGAACAAGTAAAAGTGAAATATAAGAATATTCTACAGAATGGTAATATTTATCACTTATATTGCTTTGAGACCCTGAAATAATCTGTTTGTTTATAACAGCAACCAAGAAAATGGCAGAGCAAAAAAAGACAGGTGGTGGTCCTGCACCCCCTAGTCACACCCCGGCAGAGGAGCTGGCCCTAGGGTTGAATGGCACCAGACCCATTGTTGAGGGCATCCCTGGGGGCAGCTCTTCCTTAGACCAGCAGCCGGGGTGCAGTAGCAGCAGCACCTTCATAACTGGTAAATGAGCTCATAATTCTATTTGTACAACGTAAAATATTTGGTTGTTGCCTTAATTAAAATGCTTTTTGTACTTTGACATTTATTGACATTGTGGGTTTTTTTGTGTGTAGTTTTACATAGCACTCCATCACTTTTACCTGTTCCCATGCAAGGGGTGACTGAAGCATGCACAGTAAGTTTGGAGATATATATATATTTAATTATTTAGACCAATAGGCTGTACCACATCCCTTTGTAACACCATTTTGTTTCCATTGCACAGGACAGTGAAGCAATCCTGTCAGATGACTGTGGTTTGGAGGAAGTCCCTTTAAGTGCATGCATAATTTGGCCTGAATTTGTATCTACTTGTGTACTTCTATGTGTTTCTGACTGCAGTATCATTTGCAGGCAAAGAGGCCAGCAGAGAGGCCTGATACAGAGGTGGTCTTGTAATTAATTTTACTTCCTATATGACATGTATTGACCATTAAATGTTGTCTCTACAATTGAAACAGGGTGACATTCGTTTGCTCTATAAGAGAAGTCTCCAGCAAAAAATGGAGTATACTGAGCTAAAGAAACAAAAGCTTCTAGGTGAAATCAAACTTCAAGCTCTAATGAGGCAAAAAGTTCAACTAGAAATCGAGTTGCTTCAAAAGGAACTTCAGAGTAAGTAAAAATACACTTTCATACAGAGCACTATTGATCACCTTGCGTGATACAGTATATATGACTTTTTTCCTGGCAAATGATGACTGTTTTTTTTTTTGATGAGACAGAAAAAGATGCTCAAATAAATTTCAATGAAAAATATGTTTTGTCATGTTTTTAATATTCGAAATTGTGTTGCACAATTCTGTCCCGTGCAGCTTTGCCACTAGGTTGGTCCAAGTGCACTGGCTGGAGGTCATCATCAGGCTGCACCTCCACCACAGGAGTCCTCTCCTTTCTGATGGTGGCAATGTTGTGCAGTACGGCACATGCAACAATAATGTCACATGCCCTGTCAGGTGCAACCCTCAGACTTTTCAGACACTGAAATCTTCCCTTTATTTGCCCAAAGGTCATTTCAATGCGTGCCCTTGTCCTGGCTAGAGCTGCATTGTAGCGGGTTTGTGGCCCAGGGTTGGGGTCAGGGAACGGTGTCATGAAGTACTGCCTGCATGCATAACCCCTGTCTCCAAGGAGAATCCCATCGTAGGCCCCTGTGTAATGGAGAAATGCTGTTATGTTAGGCCCAAAATAAGTATGAAATATCAAAATAAGTCTCTTTTTCTTACCACACTCAAATAATGTGCATAACCCTGACTCTCTGAAAATTCTTGAGTCATGCACTGATCCGGGCCATTTAGCTTCCACATTTGTGATATGGCACATAGAGTCACACACCATCTAAGAGATTTCATTATATGTGAACACACTCCTTTTCATTATATATTACCATCTAAATTATTTGTATTACTCACCTGCACATTTATACTGTGAACCCCCTTTCGATTGACAAAATCCCCTTCATTGGGGCCTGGGGGGGCCTTGATCGCAATGTGTGTGCAGTCTATGGTACCAATCACATTAGGGAAGCCTGCGGACAATTGAGCTATAGTTACAGACATAGGTCATGATTGCATCACATTCATTATCGAATTTAATGTACCTGCAATAGAAAAAAAGCCCTGTTTGACAACCTGTGGTCTTAAGTGGCTTGGAAAAACCACAAACACACCCAGGAAATGCTTGAGTGCCAGGTATACTTTGCGAATGGAACGGCAGACAGCACTTTTGCCAATGTTCTCTGCGTCTCCAACAGCGTACAGAAACGTGCCACTCGCAAAGAAACGCAAGGCAATGCACACAGTTTGTGCAGTTGTTAATGCCCGACTACAGTGAGTGGAACTCTTAACATAGGGATCCAACAAGTTGGTTAAGTAAATAATACCCTCACGGGAAAATCGATATCTCTCTATGAGCACACTGTCGCGCTGAGCTAAAGGATCCTGTCTATCCCGCAATATACGCTGAATTCTGAAAACTCTCCTTATCAATCTTGCACCTTCCGCAATGGGTTGCTCGCGTACAAACGGACAGGACATGGCTGCGACAGACTTCCCAAATCCACCTTCGCTTTTATAGCCGTGGTCTCTCATCTTGATTACACGAAGTAATTTACTATTACTACTCTAAAATATGAATTACATCTGAAATAATCAAATACATGAAATAGAATGATTAATAGTACATTTCCCTTTTTTTAGGAAATGACCTGTATGTATCTGTATGAAATCAATAAAAGAATCAAATACTGCATTATCTTTAGTTACACTGATAATATTTATTTATGGAAAAACAGTGGAAAAATATCGCTGTTGCTTTCGTATAAATGAAGCGGACATACCTGAGTGGCCGCGATCTAATCCTGTTTACATAAAGTAAGCCTGCTCCCAAGCAGGTTTACGCTTACGGATCTGTCCCGGATGAGCTTCGGAGAACCGAACGATCCAAGATCACGCGAAATCGTCAACAATCAAATCCAGCTAACTTACTTAGTGAGGTACGAAGAACGGACCCCTGGTTTGAGTGTTAATTGAAACAACAACAACAACAACAACAATGAAAAAAAGACTAAACAAATAACTTGCCTGCACTAATGTGAAGGGTGATAATTAAACCTTGACTGAAGTAAATGGCCCAGGTTTAGCTCAAAAACAGTGGTTTTGATGAGCAAAATGTCACGCAAGTGAGAGTCACTTAATCTCCGCCTCACGCGGTTCTTGGTCATTTTCATGACCGAGAATGTCTTCTCGCACAAGCATGCGATACTCGGTGTCACACTGCAGCTCAATGAGTTCCAGCTGCAGCTATTTATCACCGGTTTCATAATTCAATTCAATTCAATTTTATTTATATAGCGCCAAATCACAACAAAAGTCGCCTCAAAGCGCTTCAGAGATACAGAGAAAAACCCAACAATCATATGACCCCCTATGAGCAAGCACTTTGGCGACAGTGGGAAGGGAAAACTCCCTTTTAACAGGAAGAAACCTCCGGCAGAACCAGGCTCAGGGAGGGGCGGGGCCATCTGCTGCGACCGGTTGGGGTGAGAGAAGGAAGACAGGATAAAGACATGCTGTGGAAGAGAGACAGAGGTTAATAACAGATATGATTCAATGCAGAGAAGTCTATTACAGTTTTTCTCCATTGGTTTGGCTCATTTCTTTAAACAGAAATTACATTCTCAAAACTCTAAGATCATTTGGCAAAACACTCTTACAGTTTAGCACAACACTATAGCTCACCTGCAAAAGCTCATATCTCTTCCAAAACTGTTCACTCAGGCTTCAATCTAAATCCCTTTCTCATTTAAACAGTCAGTGTCTCCAAAATAGCAAAGATCCTTCTCAATAGCTTTGGCTCATTTCTCGACACAGATCGGACATTCTCATCATTCTTGGTGCTTTTGTCAAAATAAACCTGGATGGTTGATCACAACAACATGGTCCACCTGCAAAAGCTCATATCTCCCCTAAAACAGTTCACTCATGTGTCAAAACTACATTTCTTTCTAATCTGAATAGTCAGTGCCCCCAAAATGCATCATCCCTTTGGCATTGTGTGAGTACTGCCATACAAAATGTTTAGATGTTTTGTCACTATGGCAGAGGACCAACAATATACCACAGAAAAGAGTAGCCTCCAAGGTTTGACATCACAGATTGCACTCACACTACCAAGGAAATGATAACCATTTTTTATTCACACGCAAAGAAAGTTTCATACATATGTAAAAAGAAAATGTACATTACAGTAGTAAATTGTATGAACACAAAATCAAAAAACAAGGACTTATTCAGTGTTCGCTGTACTCATTCTCCCGCTGCCCAGTGACTGGAATACTTCTCTAAACTGTATAAATTATGTAATTCCATAGTTTACAGTAATTTGTTCAATATATTTCTTGTCATATTTAGTATCAAAACATTCCACTAGTTCTCTCCACCTGCTAGTATAGACCTACCACTGTAGGCAGATACACACAAAATCTCTACAGTAAGTTATACATTTTTTGCCTCACGCACAGTGCCCTGTCCTATACAACATATAATTCCATCATAGATTACATAGAGTACATACCTGTTTTCCCTGCGAAAGGTTTGGATGATGGAGGAGACTGTAGAACGAGGCACATTAGGCTGCACTCGACAACCTGTCTCTGCCATTGTGAGGCCATGGTTTATGACATGGTCTATAATTGTGGCCCGAATTTCATTTGGGACAGCACAGCACCTATTCCTCTCAGTCCTCCTCTTCTTCTTCTTCTTCCTCCTCTTCCTTAAGGAAGAACTTCCCCTTGTCCGTTTGCTTTGCCTTGTCTATCCATGTTCAGAGATCGGACTGGCTCTGGTCAAGCTCTATATATCTGTGTTTGGCAGCACACAATCATGGAAGACACCTGTGTGTGACACCTAGTTTCACCTGACTGTCAATGACTGTCATCAATTTATCAAATATTCAAAGAAATTCATATTTGGTATTCATGGTATTATGTTCTTGACCAATTTTGACAATTGAACAGACGGTTGTGCATGCGAGTACTTATACAATGAAATCATGCTGACATGTTTTGGAGAGAATGATCATTAGACTGAGAATCAACTAATCAGTTTAGATCTACAAGATCTATTCATTTGGAAAATGTGCTAAATGTGGGCTAACTGTATAACTGTAGGCTACTTGTACTTAATCATTTGCAAAGATGCACTGAGACAATTGAGACATGTACTAAGGCATTTGCCATTTGATAAAATGAATGAGAAATGCCATTCTGTTGTGAACATTTGCCAAGAAGTTTGGAGGTTTGTCCATGTTATTTTGAGAATGTAATTTCTGTTTCAAGAAATGAGCCAAACCAATGGAGAAAAACTGTAATACATAGTGAGTGAGAAAAGTGACTGGAAAGGAAAAACTCAATGCATCATGGGAATCCCCCGGCAGCCTACGTCTATTGCAGCATAACTAAGGGAGGATTCAGGGTCACCTGGTCCAGCCCTAACTATATGCTTTAGCAAAAAGGAAAGTTTTAAGTCTAATCTTAAAATTAGAGATAGTGTCTGTCTCCCGAATCCAAACTGGAAGCTGGTTCCACAGAAGAGGGGCCTGAAAACTGAAGGCTCTCCCTCCCATTCTACTTTTAAATACTCTAGGAACAACAAGTAGGCCTGCAGAGCGGGAGCGAAGTGCTCTAATAGGGTGATATGGTACTACAAGGTCATTAAGATAAGATGGGGCCTGATTATTTAAGACCTTGTATGTGAGGAGCAGGATTTTGAATTCAATTCTGGATTTAACAGGAAGCCAATGAAGGGAAGCCAAAACAGGAGAAATATGCTCTCTCTTTCTAGTCCCTGTCAGTACTCTTGCTGCAGCATTTTGGATTAGCTGAAGGCTTTTCAGTGAGTTTTTTGGACATCCTGATAATAATGAATTGCAGTAGTCTGGCCTGGAAGTAATAAATGCATGGACTAGTTTTTCAGCGTCACTCTGAGACAGGATATTTCTAATTTTAGAGATGTTGCGCAAATGGAAGAACGCAGTCTTACATATTTGTTTAATATGTGCGTTGAAGGACATATCCTGGTCAAAAATGACTCCAAGGTTCCTCACAGTGTTACTGGAGGCCAAGGTAATGCCATCCAGAGTAAGAATCTGGTTAGATACCATATTTCTAAACTTTTCAGCGCCGAGTACAATAACCTCAGTTTTATCTGAATTAAGAAGCAGAAGGTTAGCAGCCATCCAAGTCTTTATGTCTTTAAGACATTCCTGCAGTTTAACTAATTGGTGTGTGTTATCTGGCTTCATGGACAGATAGAGCTGGGTGTCATCTGCATAGCAGTGAAAATGTATGCTATGTCTTCTAATGATGCTGCCTAAGGGAAGCATGTATAATGTAAACAGAATTGATCCTAGCACTGAACCCTGTGGAACTCCATAATTAACCTCAGTGTGTGAAGAGGACTCTCCATTTACATGCACAAATTGGAGTCTATTAGATAGATATGATACAAACCACTGCAGTGCAATACCTGTAATACCTACAGCATGTTCTAATCGCTCTAATAGAATATTATGGTCAACAGTATCGAATGCTGCACTAAGGTCAAGAAGGACAAGCACAGAGATGAGTCCACTGTCAGAGGCCATAAGAAGATCATTTGTAACCTTCACTAAAGCTGTTTCTGTGCTGTGATGAACTCTGAAACCTGGCTGAAACTCTTCAAATAAGCCATTCCTCTGCAGATGATCTGTTAGCTGTTTGACAACTACTCTTTCAAGGATTTTTGATATGAAAGGAAGGTTGGAGATTGGCCTATAATTAGCTAAGACTGCTGGGTCTAGAGATGGCTTTTTGAGTAAAGGTTTAACTGCAGCCACCTTGAAGGCCTGTGGTACATAGCCGATTATTAGAGATAGGTTGATCATATATAAGATCGAAGAATTAATCAATGGCAGGACTTCTTTGAGCAGTTTTGTAGGAATGGGGTCTAAAAGACACGTTGATGGTTTGGAGGAAGTAATTATTGAAGTTAACTCAGAAAGATCGATTGGAGAAAAAGAGTCTAACTTAACATCAATGGTACTAAGAGTAGCTGTAGATAATATTACATCTGTGGGATGATTATTGGTAATTTTTTCTCTAATGATAAAAATTTTATTTGTGAAGAAGTTCATGAAGTCATCACTAGTTAACGTTAAAGGGATGGTTGGCTCAAAAGAGCTCTGACTTTTTGTCAGCCTGGCTACAGTGCTGAAGAGAAACCTGGGGTTGTTCTTATTTTCTTCAATCCGTGATGAGTAGTAAGCTGTTCTGGCTTTGCGGAGGGCTTTCTTATAAAGCAACAAACTATTTCTCCAGGCTAAATGATGATCCTCTAAATTTGTGACACGCCATTTCCTCTCCAGATTACGAGTCATCTGCTTTAGGGTACGTGTTTGAGAATTATACCACGGGGTCAGGTACTTCTGATTAGAGACCTTAGTTTTCACTGGAGCTACAGTATCCAGAGTCGTACGTAGTGAGGAGGTGAAATTATTAACAAGATAATCGACCTCTGTTGGGGTAGCGTTCAGATAGCTGCTCTGCTCTGTGTTGGTACAGGGCATTGACGATGATAACAGTGGGTGGATTATATTCTCAAACTTAGTTACAGCGCTTTCAGAAAGACATCTACTTTGATAAAGTCTACTCTCCACTGCTGTGTAATCAATTATTGTAAATGTAAATGTTATCAAGAAATGATCAGACAGGAGAGGGTTTTCAGGAAACACTGTTAAATGTTCAGTTTCTATGCCATATGTTAAAACAAGATCTAGAGTGTGATTAAAGTGGTGGGTGGGTTCTTTTACATTTTGAGAGAAACCAATTGAATCTAACAACAGATTAAATGCCATGTTGAGGCTGTCATTTTTAGCATCTACATGGATGTTAAAATCACCCACAATAATTATTTTATCTGAGCTCAGAACTAAATTAGATATAAAGTCTGAGAAATCAGACAGAAACTCTGTGTGAGGCCCAGGTGGACGATAGATGATAACAAGTAAGACTGGTTTCTGAGTTTCACAGCTGGGGTGGACAATTTTTTTTTTTTTTTTTTTTTTTTTTTTTTTTTTGCCTGTCCCATTTGGTTCTTTAGCCGTCAGAATTGTTGTCTGAAGACCAACAAGGATACCCAATGGATTTATTTTGCCAAATGGATCATTGGCATTGCCGTATTGGTCCATTTGATCGACCTTTGTTTTTATTATTTATTTTATTTTCAGTTGTTACAGACGGGACAGACATGAGTGAGGGATAGGAAAGGGAGAAAGAAAGAGGAAGGAAAAGAAAAACAGAAGGGGAGAGGGACAGTGAGAAAGGGGGGAAGAAAAAATATCTCCGGGATCACCTGTTGAGAGAAAAAGAATAGAAAACAAGCAAAAAAAAAACAAAACAAAGCAACATACTATACACAACACCATCGCATTAATCTAGCTAAGTGTAAACAGCAGTAAATACTAAATATTGAATGTTGTTGTGCAGCACGCAGGACAGACAGCGCACAATGTGCTTTGAAGTAGCAGCCAAGAAAGGTGTGATTTAAGTCTACGAACAGTGAACACCCATGTGCACACCTGTGTGGATCGGCGCGCTTGTATTCAAATGGTTTCCCCATGTAATGGTCTGCTAGAGGATGTAGAGAGCCATAGCCCTGTCCCCCAGGGCATGAAGCAGGCATGGAGGAGATCCAGGCCCCAGACATCCAGAGGCCCCAGTGTGCAAGAGCCCAAGGAGGACCACCGGAGGGGCATCCGTGCCACCTTCATGGGAAGGGCTGAGGATCCCCAGATGAGGGGTCACCCAGTAGCCACCGGGCAGAAGCTAGAGGGGGCTGCACCGGCGTGCCCGCCGGCTCCGCCGGCAGCCAGCTGTGCCAGAGTGAACCGAGCCGCAGGCACAGAGGCCGGAGGCCCGAGGGCCCCCCGCGCCCCGGAAGAGGCCTGACCGAGCAGCAGGCGCCAGGCCCCGCCAAGTAGCCACCGGGAGTGAGCTGGCACATGACCTGAGCGCCCAGCCCCGGACACCAAGAACCAACAATGCACCGACCCCTGAGGGCATCAGTCACCGGCAGGGAGTGTGGTGAGGGGAGATAGGCCTCCACACTTTGGAGGGCCTTGGAGTTCCCAGAGAGGTGGAGTCTAAGACCCGACCTGACATATAGACACAGACAAACAGGCACACACAGACACAGACATGCATTCCCACCCTCATGCACACATATACAAACACTCAGCACTCACCCAACGTAGGAATAAACGTAAATGGACATGTACACACAATCACACTCCCCAAACATACTCTATACCCCGGGTCCAGGTATCCTCACCCCCAGAGATGGAAACGGCACCCAGACCCAAGAGATGTTACCCTTCCCTCCGGGGTGGAGGCAAGCAGACCGCCCCAGGCTCCGCAGCAGCAGGGAGGCCAATCGGACAGCCAGCATCTCTTCCCAGCCCCCCCGCCCCGATGGCTAGCAGAGAACGGGGGTGTGTTAAGACCCCATACCTCCCTCCTCCCGCTCAAGTGTAGTGTTGCTGCGTGTTGCTCTAAAGTGTATTTAAAACAAGGGAGAGCATGGTGCTGCTGCCAGAGAGCAGCAGGTGTTAGCACGGCCCCTCCCGAGAACCCTCAATGTCTACATGGATTTAAAATTGAGAGGTGGGCACCGGCGCCAGAGGTAGGTTTGAATACACAGACCGTCTACTGGACGCCGTTAACGTGCCCACCCTCAAGGCCCTATATATATATATATATATATATATGTGTGTGTGTTATGAGAGTGTAAGTAATGTGGATGTCTAAGTTGTGAGATAAAATTGAGGCACAGGTGGCCAGAAGAGGACAGAGGGGGGGGGAATGTCTCCCCTGCACCCTGGTGACACACCCGCACACCAAAGCCCTACCTGTGTGGGTGGGTGTGGTGGAGCGGGAAGAGGGAGGCAGCCGGGGATGGGGAGGAAAAGAAGGGAGGGGAGGGTGTCCCTCCCTAGGGCCAGCTCCCCCGCTGACCCCAATAGGCACCCCCATCCTCCGGTATCCACCAAGGCAAGGGAGCCCAGGCCCATCCAGACCGGGGCCTACGGCAGCAGCACCGCCAAGCCCCACAGGACCCGGGGCAGCCCACCCTACCCCACCGCAGAGGAAACTGTACCCACCCCAACATTCAATCATCTCCCAGACTACACAAGACACAGACACCCAGGTTAAGTTTATTCTCCACCTCTCCTATGTCTCTCCCCCACCTGCAGAGTGGACTCCTGCAAAGATGGAACAACCTCCCTGCCAGTTCAAGAGCCCCCCGGTTAGGCCGATGCACAAGAGGCCCCCTGCGCCAGGGCTGAGCCCCCGTGCACCCACCCGCCCACAACCTCGGCGACACACCGACGAGGACCGAAGCCCGTCGGGTGGACAATGTTAAGCATCAGGCTTTCAAATGAATTAAAAGTCTGTCTTGGTCTTTCATTAATTAATAGACTGGTGTGAAAAATTGCTGCCACACTGCCCCCTCGACCTGTGCTTCGAGATTTCTGGTAGTTAGAATGACTCGGGGGTGTTGATTCATTTAAACTAACATAATCATCCTGCTGCAACCAGGTTTCTGTAAGGCAGAGTAAATCAATTTGTTGATCAATTATTAAGTCATGTACTAACAGAGACTTGGAGGAGAGAGACCTAATATTTAATAATCCACATTTCACTGTTTTACTCTTTGGTTCAGATGTGGATACTGTATTGTTCTTTCTTTGTAATTGTTTATGTTTAAGTTGTTTGTTGCTGGTTTTTAGTTTGTTTTTTGTCTTTTTTGAAGCAGACACAGTCTCTATGGAGATGGGTTTTTGGGGGGGTAGCAGGAGGAGAGAAGCTGCAGAGAGGCGTGTAAGACTGCAACTCTGCTTCCTGGTCCCAACTCTGGATAGTCATATTTTGAGGGGTTTAATAAATTTGTCGATATTTCTAGAAATGAGAGCTGCTCCATCCAAAGTGGGATGGATGCCGTCTCTCCTAACAAGACCAGGTTTCCTCCAGAAGGTTTGCCAATTATCTATGAAGCCCACATCGTTTCTGGGACACCACTCAGACAGCCAGCAATTTAAGGAGAACATGCGGCTAAACATGTCACTCCTGGTCTGATTGGGGAGGGGACCAGAGAAAACTACAGAGTCCGACATTGTTTTGGCAAAGTTGCACACCGATTCAATATTGATTTTAGTGACCTCCGATTGGCGTAACCGGGTGTCATTACTGCCGACTAGGGTTGCCAACCGTCCCTTAAAAAACGGAATCGTCCCGTATTTAGAAACAAAAGTACACGTCCCGTATTGAGCTAATAAGGGACGCACTTTGTCCCGTAATACAGTGAGAATCAAAAGTAGTCTATAAGTTTTAATGTAATTAACGCTTTGTTTGAAACCATAATTCCCAGCCCCGCTCCTGCTTTGTGACCAATGAGCTGACAGCACACTTATGACAATTCAGATTACCGCTCCTCTCATTGGTTGAGGAAAGGTCGCTGGCGGAGAAAATACCGGAAGACAACAGATGACCACAACAAAAAGCATGGCCAACAGGGAAACAAACGCTGACACTGCGGTGCAAGTCTCAGACGACAGTACACCTGAAGCTGGGCAAACACTGTGCGAGTTTCAAACTGCACGATTGACTCGCAGGGGTTATAAGTTCGTAGGTCACGATGCAGGTCTCACACTATACCGCCCGATGCTCTGATGCGACCTGAGTCACACTGTGCCTCCATAAAATGAAGGTTATAACAGAAAATCTGTCGCTCGCTCTCCCTCTCTGTCTCTCACTCACACAGACACACACCACCATCAACATTGCTAAATTACTAATGACAAACATGATCAGCTGTGATTGAGCAGCAATGTAAATCCAACTATTTTCACGGTTGTTGTGGTCGTGATAATTTGGTGATGCCACATCGAAAAGGCTCGGATGAGCTTTCCAAAGTTCTACAAGTTGTGCCTCCATCGCTTGTGTCCAGATCACACGCTGCACAGCCGTGCTGCTCCGTCTTTTTCACCGACGTTTACGTGTTTGCGCGTGAGCAATGTGAGCGGCTGCGGTGACACCCTCACGAGCGATTGATGAATGCACGATAACACCTATAAAGCGCACTGCACTGTGTGCCGGCGCACTTTTTCCATAGGCGTGCTTCTAATGGTGGGCACATGAAGAACACGAGGGGCGTGAAAGCTCGGGGAACCCTTAGCCAATTTTTGTCCACCAGGCCACGGCAGAAGCAGATATGGTAAACACTGGTTTGTTTGTTTTTAAACCCTCTGGTTAAGGTTAAAATGGGCGTGTGCAGTGAATATCAGCGCTATGTGGCCAGAAGTGTGATAATATAATTTATTTTGTGTAATAAACAACTGCAAGGATAGATGATTACAACAAATAGATGAGTAATGCATAAAAGTAATACATAGATGAATAATAATGATGATGATTATGATGCGTAATCATGGGAACAAGTGGGTTTACAAACGGGAGCAAAAGCTGAAATAATGCCTCTACTGAAGCCAATTGCACTAAATGCACTAAATGTGCACTGTTACAAGAATATTTTTCTTTCTATTGTTTTCTATTAATTTATATAATTTTAAGTTAAGCAGGACAGAGTTCTTTTAAAGAAAGATTTACTTTTATTATCAAAAGTTAAGCATGACAGGCTTCTGTTTAATAAAGACACCTGTTTTATTGTGTTAATGTTGTCATTTTGAGCTAAAAATAAATGGCTAAATGATTTTTGTTTCCCATGTGTTGATATCACAAAGAATACGGATATAATTAAATCAAATTCAAGTCGAATGGTTAAAAAAATAATTTCACACACAAAAAAAGAGTTAAAAAATTCACCACACTGGGAAGGGTGAAGACAACTGGGTCGCCCGGCCCTGGCCACGAGGTGTCCCTTATTTATTTCTCAGGGAGTTGGCAACCCTACTGCCGACGTGAATTATGATTTTACTGAATTTACGTTTATCCTTAGCCAGCAGTTTTAAATTTCCTTCAATGTCGCCTGCTCTGGTCCCTGGAAGACAATTGACTATGGTTGCTGGTGTCTCTAGCTTCACATGTCTGAGAACAGAATCACCAATTACCAGAGTATCGCCGAGTGGGGAAAAACGGTTAGACACATGAACGGGTTGGTGGTGTACCTGGGGCTTCTTTTTAGGACTATGCTTCCTCCTCACCGTCACCCAGCCGCCCTCTTTCCCCAGCTGCTTGGGGTCTGCCGGGGAACAGCTAGCGGGGCCTACGCTATCTTCGGCTGCACCAGCTACAGGGGCCTGGCTAGCTACAGGTGAATGAAGGGTGCGAAGCCGAGTCTCCAATTCAGTAATCCTGGCCTCCAGAGCTGCAAATATGCTACATTTGTTATCTGACACAATTTGCAAGAAAGTGCAGGAGGGACAGGTGAAGTAGCCATGGTGCTAACGAGTCGGCTACGAGCTAAGCTAAGCTAGCGAAACAGTACAGAGACAGTGAGTGAATACTTTGGTTAGGTAGTGAGTACACAGAAAGTGTGCTTCAGATGAAGCACGGGAAGATTATACTCTGAAAAAAGAATGTATTTAAAAGTTGTTAAATTGCTAAGCAAATAAGCTATTCAGAAACACCACTGTGTTTGAGCAGGAACAGGAAGTGATACTCTACCGCAGAGCGAGCGAACACCAAGTGACAGCGCCACCAATTGACGCATGTTATATTTTAAATTACATTTAAAATATAACATGGTCATATTTTAAATGTTTAGCACAGAGTACTTGTTGGTGAATAATACAGTTGAGTTTTATAGCTTTACCTCCTTATTTGCTGACTTTGTTACAGACCAGGGTTCTTAATCCATTTCTTTCCCCAGCAATGGCATGTACGCCATCCGCAATAATAGCAGTGACTTTTTTGCACGGTAGTTTCATGTCATCTACAGCAGAACAAACAGCAGCAAATAAATCTGTTTCTTCTTGTTTGGTCCTTAAGGCTCTGGAGGTCAAGTAGCTCTTCACTCACGTTCATTTTATTGTCCACTCCTCTCAAAAAAATATGTGATTGAGCGTTGCGTCCATGCTTTTGTCACGTTTTGTTAGTGACCAGAGGTGAGGGTAGGGACGTAGATCGACCGGTAAATCAAGAAAAACCTAGCAAATGAGCAAATGAAACAATTTTAATTCATTAAACAAACATTATTCACATTTTGCCACGAGACTGAGCTATAATGTCACAAATGTGAAAGACATGCTAACATTGTGTAGCTAACATTGTGTAGCTAACATTAAAACAAAGATAGTTATGCGCTTTTTTCCTCAGTGTAAAACGCTCAAAGGTTTTTCTGACTGATGTCAGTATGCTAGATTACTTTTCTGTAAAGAACAGAGCCAACGCTAAGGCTTTCTGTTTGTTTATGTCTGTTTATCGAAAAGATTAGTAAAAAAACCACAAAGCCAAACTTTGTGAAATTTGGCAGAGACGTGGACTATTTGCAGAAAACCCTTGAAATGTTGGTCCTAGTCTGGATCAGTTTCTTTAAAATCGCAAAACATATAATTCACTTTAGGAAAGAACACGCTCTTGTGGCTTGTGCTGTGAGTTGGAACGTTTTATCAGACAAACAAAGTCACTGCACTCACCAAAGGCCAACAGAAACTCATCAGGCTATGGACACATATACAGCTACACATAGAGACCAACACTTAAATCACAAACTGCTAAGGTCACACAAAGCGTCTCTCATACACTCACTCACCATTCTATCACGTACAGACATGGAAAGGGCAACACTGTCAACCTTTTCCCTCAGATACAGCAAGTGTTGTTTATGCTGCTGTCAGCTGTTCTTTGGGCAGAAACACGCTGCTAAGCGCCTGCAGAGACCCACCAGAAAACTATGCATTATTGATTCGTCCCATCTTGGATTATTTAAAAGTGGAAGTAGGATCAAGTGCAAACTAACTGCTCACTTTGTAGCCTGAATTCTTTATTAAGTTTAGTGCTTTGTCAAATTGAGCTCATGTACCTGTTATTTTTAAACAGATTTCAAGGTAAGCTTTGATCACGTTTGTATTTTTCTGTTATTATTAAGAACCATCATGGAAAAACAGTTCAGTTCTCTTCCAGCCGTGATGATTCTGCCTTCAAGTGCTGCAGAAAATATTGTTGTGATGAAGAGAGAACACTCAAAAGGGGAAGGTAGGAATTTATAACAATCCCCCTGGTTGCCAGATTAAAGGCTAAGCATAAAAAAGCCCTGCCAGTGAGTGCTGGTAAAAGTGATGAGTGCAACTTTTGGATAAAAAGGTTAAAAATAAAAGTGTGTTTATGTGCACTGCTTCTGCAGCAAAATGGAACTCTATGTCTTTTTTTCTCTCACTGTTTTGTAGCTTTTTAATTTTGTAAATCAATTCTGACAAATGTTCTATTTAGTTATAGCATCTTTTAAATCAACAATGCAAACTTTTGACACAAAAACTACAGCGTCTTGTGGAAAATTTCTGCCTATATGTTGATTTCAGCTCATGTGTCCTTGGGATTTTGTGGCCTCACTACCTAAATTTGATGTGATTTGATTAAAATGTGTATTTGTGTCCATCATAAATTAGCAATGACAGAATCATTAAGTTCTATCATTAAGTTTTCTGTCACAAAGTATTTCCAGAGTAGAATGTAAAGTGAAGAAACATGTAAAGTGAAGAAACCAGTGCTAGTGTTTGATGCATTTAATTCACAAAAGCTTCACTGGGTCAGTGAGCACCATGCCATGAACATAAAACAGAGTAGCTTGTCTCTACACTGTCATCATCACACAGCTCAGTGATAGTCCTGGGGTTTTGAGTGGTTTCAGAGACAGGGACCAACAGTTAATTAAAAACGGAATAAAGCAGGTCGTCATCATAATTGACATTTCTCACTGAAGGCAGTTGTATATGTCCTTCGCATGTTGACAAGTTAAATTGCAGTGTCACTGTCATTCACAGAGGTGAGAAAAATTTGAGGATGGCTTGTGCAAATGTATTTCCATCACAATTTGTCAAAATTCTGGGGATGAAAAATTGCAAACTGCAGGGCAAAATGTCATGTAAATGTCAAAAGATGGAGATGTGTTTGTGATGAGAAAATTAATGTCAGTCAGGCAACTACAGGCTAATGTGGACAAGAAGAGAAAATAAAAGAGACCATAGTAGAGGAACTGCTCCTCTAGAGGCGCCTGTGAGTGTGCTAAACAACTGAGTTGTTGTAAAGGTTTAGTTGGTTGGTTAGTTGGCTGGTTGAGAGGTCATCGGTCGTACCATTTTTCTGAAAGTCACGACATTACGTACAGCATTTAAAGTGCATTAACGTCACATCCCTACTGTCTGAATAACAGACACAACACAAACCCACTGATTTTCTCCTTACAGCAGAACCATAAAACAAATAGATACTTTGCCTTTGATGTAAACTCTTTTTTTTTTGTAAACTCTTTTAAGATGCAGAATGTCAGTGAATGTCAAAGGACTTGAAAGAGATGGCACAACTTACACACATAATGTATGAAATATAACATCTTGCTACACTAACTATTTTAAAATCCCAGAGGACCAATGCCAAAACCTCTATGCAGAGCAAAGGTTACCACTATCCCAGGAAAAGACCCCCCCCCCCCCCCCCTTGCGTTTCCTTACCGAGGTTATACCTCATTATGTCAGTAGATGGTGCTCTTGCACTGCTGTGCAACTACTGCATGCGCAGTATTTATGTCTGCGCAGTTCAGACATAAATGAGCTCCAGCCTAAGCAAGACGCAAACTGCAGTGTCTTCTCTATTAATCCACAGTTTTTTTCATAATTGGCTACTTTTATGTTACCAAAGTGGTTCTAAAACTCCTGTAAGTTGAGTAACAACTGTTCGACCGCATTTTGAGATGATTGTGACGATGTCATTTTGTGGTATTTTGTTGTAATGGGTGTCAGTTTTACTGGAAGTTTACTGGAAGCCCACACACATGGACCAGTACCTCCTCTGTGTTTCAGAGGGTGGTGGGAGTCAAAAACTTGGACTAATCAGGACCTTACAACACCGGGCAGAAAATGTTCCCTCTAAGTCTGAAGGGAAAAAGAAGGAACACAACAACATAGAAGAGCCACCTTCACGGGACAAGACTCGGCGGTCCATCTGCATCTAAAGGACAAAGGTCACTCTTTCCATTGTGAGCGACCATCTTTGAACAGAGGTGGTGGTTTACGACACCAACTGTCTGCCATCTATAATCCAGTTTTGAGATCCCTTCCCAGACGCCTTAACGCCCATTCACATCCTGGGCCATCTGACCTCAGGAAATCACATGATAGGGTGGGGCTAGGTTTCACAATGAGCTTACCTGAAACCTTGGCTGATTGTGATCTACACCCATTTTCACAACTTGGCTTGTGTGATTAGATAGAGGATCAGTAGGGGGTCCATTGTCCCTCTTGGAGGGATATTCCCACAGGGCTTAAATATCCACCATTTGACACTAGAACTGAAGAAGCTTCTTGAATGAGGTGAAACGTCTTCAAGCAACTTAAAGAAGTCCAGATGTTTTTTTCTTTCCAAGCTCCTTAGAGCGTCAGTGTATCATCTGCAGAATGCTAGTATGTTAAGTAGCACTATAAGTGTATGTTGTGATAGTGGCAACCTGCACCTTCAGAAAATGTGGTGTAGAATTTGTTCTAGGGTTAGCCAGGCAGTATTGAGTATGGGCGTTATGGCGAAAGATGTAAGTTGGTGAGCGTGGTATTTGCAGTTGTCTGTCGCCATGTTGGGTTATGTTCAGGTGACGCCAAATACAAAAGTAATGGTGTATATGGTGCGAATGTGGGGAAAGGTTGTATGATTGTTAGATGGGTTGTTTTGGTTTATGCTGTTATGATTTAGCCGTGAGTGTTTTAAGTGTTTGTTTTAAATTAATTTGTATTTAATTTGCTTTTGAAAGAATGCTTTGTTTAACTTTATTTTTGTTTATGAAATCTGTTATTTTATTGGAAGAATGCATTGTTTAGTGTGAGTTGTATTGTGTATATCTTAAGAAAATAAATGGCAGTGAGAAATAAATGAGCTCCTATTAATCCACAGTTTTTTCATAATTGCCTACTCAGTGCTTTGTAGCCTGTATGCCGCTTGCTGCCGGTCCAGATTTCCCCCAGTTCTGGCGCCGGTAACAAATGCACTTTATTCTCTTTGTTTAAACCTGGGGCAAGAATTTGACCCCAAACATAAAATATGTGTGTTTATTTTAGCATAATTTATTTTTTGGTTTTCTACTTGGACACATTAATGGAGTAAGCATGTTGGACAACTACACACACAAGATGTTTGAAAAGAAAAAGTTCTTTAAGTTTTGATAAAATAATGTGAACACACACACACACACACACACACACACACACACACACACACACACACACACACACTAAACACCTGCTGTATGACTAACCCATTCACATGGAGGCATCATTATAACATGTCCTAGGGATAGATGCACGCTCATTCTTCTGTGTATGTGTTTACTTGTGATTGACAGCTCTGCTCAGCTCTCCTGTGACTTTGCCAGCATATGAAGTGTCAGAGAGTTGAAAGGCAGACAGAATCACAGACAGGCAAAAACTAACTGGAGGGATTCCAGCAGAGAAATCGACAATTATATTTCACCACCCTCTTTTTTTGGTATTATGATTCATCCCAATTGCCCTCCAAAAATACAGCGTAAGCAGTCCCAGCCATTCCTGCAATTACCTGTCACAGCTGTCATGTGACCAGTTCCTCCAGCTGGCTTTCATTACTTTTTCTTTGGAGAATAAAAAATGTTTTGAGTGCATTTAGAGTGTGAACATTCAACACAGTGATGCACAGTGATAACATACAAAAAAACTAATGAAGCCCAGGTGTTGCAATTATTTCTTTAATTTTGACATTTGATGGACTTTATAAGACATTTTGTTTGGAGTCCTGCGGGTAAGTAACAACTCATATGGAGTATAACATTTTGGTGGGTAGGTATTGTTTTCTTAAACGAACAATAGGAAAACAAAGAACGTGTATATTGCTGAAACTGGTCTGAATGAGAGAGGATTGAGGGACAACTCCAGACTTGACTTGCAAACCTGAACGTTCTGGCTCAGTAAGTGCAGCCAGGAGCCCATCCATCATTTCTCTGCCATTAACATAGAAAACTTTAAATTATGCAGGAATCAGTCACTTAATTAGCTCCACTGGTGCTCCTCCAAACTCTCCTTAAAACACACAGAGAACTCATATCTCATATCACTTCTTCAGAAAAGTAACATGCTTGTATCTGTACCCTCTTTGAAGTTGTGGTCCACAGTTTACATACACTCATTGTGGGCATGAATGACGTGGGGATTTTGAGTTTTTAATGATTTCTTTGAGCTGTTCATTTTCCAGGGTGGAATGACTGTATAGCGTACATTCTTAATGACTTTAAAAAAAACCAAAGTATACAAAAGTATACATATGGGGAGAAGAGCGGAGAGGGAAACAAGGCAAAAAGCAATAGCAAGAGCTAAAGCAAGAACTAAATAATTTCATACAGAAAGTGAAAAGAGATGCATCATATGATGCTCTGGGATTTTACAAACTTTACAAAACAAATACTTGTGTGGTAAGTATTATATTTCACACATGACGTATGTAAGTTGTGCCATCTCTTGCATGTTCTTTGGCACTGACATTCTGCATATTAAAAGGGGTTACATGAAGGTTGGCAACATATCTATTTGTTTTATGCTCCTGTTGTAGAGATAAAACGTATCAATCACTTTGTGTTATGTCTGCTATTATTCAAACACCAGTTTAAGCTTAATGCAGCAGGACTAAGGGATGGTTCAGGGTCACCTGAGTCACCCTTAACTATAAGCTTATAAGAGAGAGCGTCTGTATCCAAATCCAAGTACAGGCTCTGACTCACATTCTACTTTTAGAAACTCTAAGAAACACAAGTAAACCTGCAGTCTGAGAATGAAGTGTTCTGTTAGAATAAAAAGGTACTGTTCTGGATAACTGAAAGCTTTTCAGGTTCTTTTCAAGTGACCTGATATTGATAAATTACAGTAGTCAAGCCTGGAAGTATTAAATACATGAGCTAGCATTTCAGCATAACTCTGAGACAGGATGTTTCAAATTTTAGTGATATTTCACAAATGAACATATTTGTTTAATGTGCACATTAAATGATGCATCCTGATCAAAAACTACTCCAAGATTTCTCACAGTGCTGCACACTTCGTTTTTTGCAAATGCTTCTTGTAGAACAGAGTTTAGTGTAGAAAAAGTGGCGAAAGGCAGAAAAGCTAAGACAGAAAAATAAAAAAAACTTGCTGCAAAATGTGTTGGATTAACTGACATGTTAGGTGTTCCAGCAGCTGCTGCACCATCAACAGCAGTACCAGCAACAAGTAGTAAGAAACTCTTTATGGTCACTGGAGGCTACTATTGCTAGCACTAATCACAAATAATTGCTCCTTTGCCTTTCCTGAGCATGGTATCAGGTGCCAGTACTTTTTTGGGCATTTTAGGCTCTGCAACAGTTACAGAGTGGCCGACTTACTTATTTCCGGCCGTTGTGGAGAGGACAGTTAGTATCCTTTTAATTCTGGGAACCAGATCACTGCCAGCCATAACCTCCGTTTGAGTATCCGGCCCAGTCAAGTTGAGGAAACCGCCTGCAGCAGTCACTATTTTGTGGCCCGTCCTTTGAGAAAGTCCTGTCTTGTCAACTGTTTTGTTTTGTTTACTGTGTTGTCTACTGTCACGGTCTGGCTGGCAGACCGTGGGGAGGTGGGGAAACAGGACCCAAACGCCGGACTCTTCAGTGCAACAGTGTTTATTTACAGAGTGGTGAAGTAAGCAACAATAAATTCCCCAGTTTCCCAGACTCCCGTGTTGTGTTTTCTTCCCAGAAAAGTCCCAGTGTAATGTTTTAGAGGCAGCCGTTACACACTTTATCCCAGCAGGCATACACTCACACTTTCTGACTATGCTAGAAGACTGACTGACAAACGCAATAATCCAGCGTCGGTGGAAGCTCCATCGCTCTTCTAAATAGCTCCCCTGACAAGCCCAGATGAGGAGCAGGTGTGTGGCCAGTCCTCAAGCCAGGCCACAAGGTGCCTGTAACATGGCCACAGAAAACAGCAACACACACACACCTGCCTACATACGGATGAGATAGGAAGCAATGCAGACAACACACCAAGTGATAATAATAATAATAATAATAATAATAATAATAATAACAACAGTCATAGTCCCCACTGCCCACGGACCCCGAGTCCCCAGAGCCGGGTCCGTGACATCTACAGTTCTCTCCTGGCAGACTGCAGTTCACCTGTGCAGTGTAAAAAGCTTTTTGGATTGTGAACCTTTTATTTTCTTTGTTTTAAAAGTGTCTATGTGTGATGTTTGAATATTAGTTTGGTTGGTTTGTACGTGTGATCTTCCTCTTCTCGTGGTCCTCAGCTACTGGTAGGTCTCAAGACTCAATATTTGGTTGTTTTACTTAATTTAGGACGCTACTACATGATAGGCTGTGCTACAGTCAACTTTTATTGTGATCCGTGCTGCAACTGCTTTTTTTAAACAAATATATTTAATAAAGGTATTTTATTATTGGAACCAATCTGCCTCAGTAGTGTATTTTTGAACTTGTGTAATCCGTTTTGTTTTTATTTCCTAGGGGTGAAATTCTCTTAGGTGGTATTGTTGCATTCTGATCATAATTCCCCTGACCACCTCGCCATATACATGTTGAGAGACTGAGACAGAGAGAGTGACCGTCCAGCCCTGTACATAAGACCAATTGTAATACTCATACAGTTGGTAAAATACAATACATAAACTTTCACTGACATGGATGTCTACCTTCTCCATTGTCTTGTACATTTGCATCAGGAGGTTGCATCAGTCCTCTTTTATGCCATCCAATGTAATACCATCTATCCTCAGGAGATGCTGAGGAGACTGATCTATTTATATTGTTAATGTTGATATTTGATCTGCTGTGAACAGTGTCTTTGATTTCTCTTTGTAAACTGGAAGCCTTGAGGGCAAACCTCAGCCTGATTATCGGTCAAGCTTTAAAATCAAGGCACATGTGGTTCACTTCCTCTAGCCTTTCCTGTCAATCAAAGTATCAGATCTTTGCTGTGTGCTCCTTTATATACTTTGGTCAAAATTTCAATTAGTATATATATATATATATATATATATATATATATATATATATATATATATATATATATATATATATATATATTGTTTTGTTTTGTTTTGTTAATCTTCTTCTCCTATGAAGAACCTGCTGTTTCATTCAGTGTCACATTTTACATATGATAGATGATTTTAATAAAAAAAAAAATGTTTATAACGCTTTGTAACAAAAAAGCTTTTTATTTGTAATAAAGAATACATAAAGAATACATGCACAATAATATGTACTGCCATCCTTGATTTGTTAGTCACAAATTAAGAATTATAGAAAACAAATACAGCCCTATGTCACAATACCTGATTGCTCCACCCTTAGTGGCATCAGTGATGACTGTCTCTTTCACACTTGTGACCTACTCTTCTTTGCAGAAGTGTTTAGTCATACTGGAGTGTTTTCAAGAATGAATGGTCATGCCAAAACATCTCAGGACTTTTACTAGGCCACTCTAAAACCATTTTGATTTTGATTGTCATTCAGAGGCTGGTGAGTTTTCAGATGACTTTTTCACATAGGTTTAGGTAGATTTGAAGACCTAGTCCCCATTAATTAATGAAATCATGATTTTAAAACTGAATTTTGGATTTACTTAAATTACCTTTGTCTAATGTCACACTTTGTTGAATGATCTGAAACATTTAGGTGTGTTAAATATGCCCAAAACTTGGAAATCAGGGAGGGGCAAATACTCTTTCAAAGCCGTGTAGTTGATCAAGGTACTCAAGTTGCTGGAGTCTCACTCACACTTCTTTCTGTCACAGGTTACGCGGAACTCATGGCTGCCTGGGTTCACTGAAGCTACAAAAATGAGTATTTAGCACAAGAATTCATGTTTGTATGACCAGGTAAATATTCTTAACAATAGCTCATTGTACTTCATGTACTTCATATGCTATGTATCACATTACAGATCTAATCTGATAGATTTCACCAAATATAATATTTAGTCATTTTAAATGCTCCAGACAAACAGAAACAGCAGATACATTTCAGAGGTCCAGTTTAGTGATTTGAATTATGTGAGGTGAAGCCTGACAGGGAGTGCAGCTGCCTGTGTCACACACTGTCAGTCAGTAACAAGCTATGACAAAGCTCATAACCTTACTGGTATCCACTGGCATTTGAATGGATGAGTGAAGAGATTCACCTTTGATTGATTGATTGATTGATTGAATCTTTATTTTGAACATGTTAAAAAAGTACAACAACATAGAATTAAAAGAGACAAATAAACAAAGCAAAACAAAAAGAAAACGAGCAACCACAACTACAAATAACTTTCATGTTCAAAAAGGAGCAGGAAGAAGCATACGCTTATTTAATCCCACCCCTTTTCCACTGTCTAGTAATCAATAGACTACAGAAATACCTCCTTGCAATTACATTATATGTCATGTGTATTTTTTCATTATTCTTTTATATATATATATATATATATATATATATATATATATATATATATATATATATATATATATATGTTTCTATCTATCCATACATACGTATATACACATACGCACATATACACATTTTCAATAACCCCATTAACACCTCAAAGGATACACAACCTACAAATATATATATACCCATACCAACATACAAGTGCACCTGCACACACATGAAAATATTAGACAAGAACACCCTATCAAATCTCTACCTCTTCCCTGTACCCTATAAAAACCATCTCCTTAAACCGCTTTTTAAACTGCGCCATGCTCAGACATTGCTTTATATCTTTACTTAGTCTGTTCCACAGCTTCACTCCACACACAGAGATGCAAAAACTTTTTAATGTTGTATGGATGCGAGGATGTTTTAAATTTAATTCCCCCCTCAAATTGTATCCCTGTTCCCTTTTAGAAAACATTTTTAGAATATTGTCAGGAAGCAGGTTATTTATTGCTTTATATATAATTTGTGCAGTGAAAAAATGAACCAGATCTGTGAATTTTAGAATTTTTGATTTTAAGAATAGTGGATTTGTAGGATCTCTGTAACCAGTTTTATGGATTATGCTTATGGCCCTTTTTTGTAATATAAAGATTGATGATAGCGAACATTTGTAAGTATTGCCCCACACCTCTGCACAGTAATTCAAATACGGTGCAATCAGGGAACAATAGAGAATGTGGAGTGATTTGTGGTCCAGAATGTTTTTTACTTTACTCAAGATTGAGACACTTCTTGAAATTTTGTTATGTATATGATTTATATGAGACTTCCAGTTTAATTTATCATCTATAATCATACCAAGAAACTTATGTTCAAGTACTCTTTCAATTTCCACACCATCTATATGAATCTGCACTTGTACATTTCTAAGGGAATTCCCAAATAAGATTATTTTAGTTTTACTTAGATTTAGCGATAGTTTGTTCCTGTTAAACCATTTTTTAATTTTGCACATTTCTGAAGTAATTGTATCCAGCAGCTCCTTTAGATTCCCCCCAGAGCAAAAAATATTTGTGTCATCTGCAAATAATACTAATTTTAATATATCAGATGCCTTACAAATATCATTTATATAAATAATAAATAATTTTGGACCCAGTACAGAGCCTTGTGGAACACCACAAGCAATGTCCAAGCATGATGAGGAATGGACACCCAGCTTCACAAATTGTTTCCTGTCACTTAAATAATTTTTCACCCAGTGCAGTACAACCCCCCTGATCCCGTACCGTTCCAGTTTATTAATTAATATGTCATGATTGATTGTGTCGAATGCTTTCTTGAGATCCAGAAATACTCCAGCTGCATACTGTTTCTGATCTATAGCATTCGTAATCTCCTCAATTGATTCGATTAATGCCAGAGATGTTGATCTTTTTGATCTGAATCCATATTGACTGTCAGAGAGTAATTTATATTTATCTAAGAATTTGTCAAATCATTTATTAAACAGGTTTTCTAGGATTTTGGAGAATTATGGTAGTAAAGAAACAGGCCTGTAATTTGTGAAGTGGCGTCTATCCCCAGTTTTATACAGCGGCACAACTTTAGCTATTTTCATTTTGTTTGGCACTTTTCCCGTCTGAAATGATAAGTTGCAAATATATGTTAGAGGTCCTACAATTCCTTCAATGACCTTCTTGACGATTTTCATGTCAATATCATTACAATCAGTTGATGTTTTATATTTACACATGTGTACAATGTCAATTATTTATTTTTCCTCCACTGAAGTGAGGAACATTGAGTTAGGGTTCCTATCAATCAGGTTTTTACTACAGTCTACTGATGGCAGTGACTCAGGAATTTGTTCTGCCAGTTTTGGTCCAATATTTACAAAATAATGATTAAAGCTGTTGACCTTATCAGCAGTGTTTTTCCATAATATTGCCATTGTTGATAAAGTATTGAGGATAACTTTGCTGTCCAGAATTATTTTTAATGATACCATTTAAAACATCCCATATTCCCTTCATATTATGTTTATTGTTGTTCAATATTTTACTATAATACTACTTTCTACATACACGTATAATATTGGTCAACTTATTTTTGTATTTTTTATATTTATTTTCAGCATCTTTTGTTCGTTGTTTTAGGAATTCCCTATAGAGTGTATTTTTCTTTTTACATGCATTTTGTAAACCCTTAGTGATCCATGGTCTATCTGAATATTTGTGCTTTCTGTTGTATTTTATTGTTGGACAGTTTTTATCGTACAATTCCATGAATATTCTTAAAAATATGCCATATGCAATATCAATATCAGTTTCTTTGTACACATTGTCCCAGTCCTGATTTAATAGATCATTCTTAAGTGCATTCATAGTTTCTTCTGTCCTTACACGTCTGTATCTCAGTTGTTCTTCATGCTGATTTTTCTTATAATTAGTGTCATAAACTGCAAAAACTGGTAGGTGATCACTGATGTCATTAATTAATATTCCGCTCACAATGTTGTTTTCCATATTGTTAGTGAAAATATTGTCAAGTAAGGTGGCACAATGTGGTGTAATTCTACTAGGCCTGGTTATTTTAGGATGTAAACTCAAACTGTACATAGTGTTTAGGTATTCGTCGGTCATTTTATGCTTTTTCGGATTCAACAGGTCAATATTAAAATCACCACAGATAAACATAACTTTTTGATTTGTTTGAGAGAATATTTCCTCTATGAAGTCATTAAATACTTGAATACTAGAGCCAGGTGTTCTATATATACAGCTAATTATTACATTTTTCTCTTTTTCCTTATAAATTTCAATTGTTATACATTCTAATAAATTATCAATTACAGTTGTCATGCTTTCTACCGCCTTGTAATTTAGGTTTTTATCCACATACACAGCTACTCCCCCTCCACTCTTGTTCCTTCTATTTACAAAATTCACTTCATATCCCTCCAGTCCAAAGTCCAGTCCTTTCTCCGCATTGATCCATGTTTCAGAAATGGCAATAATTCCAAATGGATTTGTCAACTCATTTAGATATTCCTTTATATTGTTGAAGTTGGCATACAGACTTCTGCTATTAAAATGGATTATTGATAATTTATTTTCCGTGTTGATGGTGTGCTTAAACTGTTCATCAGTGAAGTAGCAGCAGTTAGTGCTGATGTTGTAGAAGAAGTTATTTTCCGGGTCTATATCCTTTTCTAAGTCTAGAACATTATGGTCTGTGTATCGAAATGTTTTCAGTTCCAGATTATCATAAAGAGAATTCCAATGAGTTATATTGATATTGTTGTCGGATGCAGATGAAGTTCTTTTGGACTGTGCCATGTGTTGTGTTGTGTGTCACGTCACATGTGTATTCATACCTCCAGAGTAAGTTGAACCTCAGTATTTGTCCAGCTCCTCCATATTTCTGATGACCAACACTTTGGCTTGTTCCGGTGTTCCATTGAGTTTAATGAATACTTTGCAGTTGGTGGTCCATGTATTTTGAATTTTTCCCTGTTTCTTCAAGTAACGTGCCTTCCTGGCAATGTCCGCATTTCTTTTTATCAGATGTTCATTCATGAAGACATCGGATCCTTTTAGTTTCTTTCCTTGTTTTAACAGTGCTGTTTTGTGTTTTGTGTTTGCAAATCTCACAATGATGGCTGGTTTGTCACTGTCATTTTTTCGGGGTAGAGGGTGGCAAGCCTCAATGTTGTTATAATCCACTTCCACACCTTTGGACCGTAGAAAGGTAACCACTTGATGCTCCGTGGAGTTGACATCTTCCTCTCCTGGCCCTCCTACATTGTCGGCGGCGACCGCCCGGGCGTATGACCGGGGTTTGATGCGAAGCCCCGTGATGATGACATCGTTCATCCGGGTGTACTGCTCCAAATCCGCCACTCTGTTCTCCAGGTACGCCAGCCGCCGATCCTTCTCGGCGTTCTGGATGCGGAGAGCCTTAACTTCCTCGACCAGGTCCAGGATGGCTTTCTGCTGCAGTTTGACAGCAGAAATCTCCTCTGTCATAAACTCCAGCGACTTCTTAATATCGTCACCTTCCTCGGCTGACAGAACGTTTTTTGGGCCCATGCTTGTAGCGTTGCCGTGACGACCGGCTAGCTAGTTGATGCTAGCGTCCTTCCTCTCTCTCACCGCTACGGTTAAAAAACATCAACTTCTGAGTTTTCGAGAGGTCGCAAATGACGAGCCACCACTTCTGGACGGTTTCCCACATATGCTCTCAAAGTTTAGAATCCGCGGAGAGCTGCCGTTTTCAGGAGATATGTTAAGTTTGCCAACGTTTCTGCTCACCTTTCAACTGTTAAATATTTTATATATCTAAATATACACTATATTGGTCAAAGATTTCTCTTGTCTGCCTTCACATGCGTATGAACTTGAGCAAAATTCCATTCTTAGTCCACTGGGTTTAATATGATGTTGACCCACCCTTTGCAGCTATAAGGGCTTCAAATCATCTAGGAAGGCTTTCCAGAAGGTTTAGGAGTGTGTCATATAAATATCTGTTTACAGTCAACAACTGCCTCTAAAAACTAAGAAAGGACAACTCAAAAGTATTTCAGCAAAGTTTATTACTAATTTTCACAGACAGTACTTAGTGACAGTGGGAAGAAAAACTCCCTTCTAACAGGAAGAAACCTGTGGCAGAAGGTCAGGGAGGGGTGACCATTTGTTGCAACCAGTTGGATGTAAGGGGAGTAAAGAAGAGTAAAAGACACACTGTCAAGAGAGCCAGAAATTATTATGCATTATGGGAAGTAGCCTAGACCTATTGCAATATAAATAAGAACGGCTTCAGGGTCACCTGATCCAGCCCTAACTACATGCTTTAGGGGCGATCGTGGCTCAAGAGTTGGGAGTTCGCCTTGTAATCAGAAGGTTGCCGGTTTGAGCCCCAGCTCCGACAGTCTCGATCATTGTGTCCTTGGGCAAGACACTTGACCCGTTGCCTACTAGCTGTGGTCAGAGGGCCTGGTGGCGCCAGTGTCTGTCAGTGCGCCCCAGGGTAGCTGTGGCTACAATGTAGTTTGCCATCACCAGTGTGTGAATGGGTGGGTGACTGGATGTGTAAAGCCCTTTGGGGTCCTTAGGGACTAGTAAAGCCCTATACAAATACAGGCCATTTAGCAAAAAATAATGTTTTAAGCCTACTACTTCTTTTGATCTTCTCAGGTTTAACCCCCCCCCTCCTTTTCTCTCTGTTTAAATTCTTTGGATTTGTGCATCTATATCTTAGATTTCTGTTTCCTATACATTGAGTACCATAAAGATAGAGGAAATGGCCTCCCAGATTAAAATAAGGCTACTGTAAATACGAGAAAAGTTGTGTAGAGTAAAATAGATACAGTTCATCAAATTCTGTTTAGAATGGCATCTGGGTCCAGATCTGGACACCAGTCTGCCCATATAGGACCTAGGCTTTAGCAGAGTCACATGTGATACCAGCGTGTCAAATTGACTCATATCAGGCATAAAAGAGGGTCTACAGCACCTGACAGGTACACTTACTCACTTATGAAAATCCAACATTTATTAAAAAGAAATGTTTTGTAACAGAATCAAGAGAACTTGATGTGCAATAACTGCAGAGGTAAAGCTTTCTCACTTTTCCCCCAAGGAGCTAGCACCTGTCTATGTACAATTCCAAAGCAATGAATTGCAATATTTCACCCTCAGACAGGAGCCGATTTAAGACAGGCTGGAGCGCAGAGGGCAGACATGAGCAAATATTAGAGGTGACAATTAGAACTGAGTGGGCTGAATGAAACTGAAAGTCAAGCTCAGCATTTACATCACCAAAAACCATGAAAAGAATGAGTCACTGCAAAACCTCCAACATGCACACATTTTTAGTAATGCTATACTACAGTCTACAAACATGCCAGGCTGACTCTGGCATGCCAACATTACCACCATAGTGTTGAGACAATGCCTGCGATTCTTTTGGTCCTGGTAGAGATCACGCTGAGATGTTTCCATGTTTTACACAATCCTTTTATTACCCATTATTCTTACAGATGCATCTGGAGATCAGCACACTGTTAAGGCTGATCTAAAGAACTCCACACAACAGTTACAGTTATAACCTCTAGTCTCCTCGACCCTACAGTAAACACCCCCACAATGGAAATACACTAGTACAGTGGCCAAGGGTGCTGACACCCTGACACCCATCTCCTTTTAAGGTAGTGTCCGTTTGCCCTTTGTCTGCCCCTCACTCTCAGTAACCCTTGCTTCCTGGCCTGGGGGTGGGGGTTGATTGTCCTCCTGCCCTGCACCCCAGTTCTTTGTTCCCATTCCAGGCCTTCTTACACCCATTAACGGCCATATTGTAATATTACAATCAATCCCAAACTATATTCTCTTTAACTCTGATGTATATTAAGGAATCTATTCTTAACAATAGCAAAGTCAACATTTTATGATATCTAAAACTAAAATCTTAGTTTTAACCATACCTTAAAACTCATTCTCACTCATACTCCAAATGAAAATGTGACTGATATTCAATATGTAATACTTGACTGAAGGGAAGAAAAGAATGAAAGATGGTAAAACATAGGAGAGCCTCTTTTAGTAAACCAACAGATTTAATGGGTGTTGTCAGCCTTTCTTTGATAGAATAGCAGAGCTGAAGTAAAGAAGATTTCTACTCATGTCACATACTTAGTGACAAGAAATCATTTAAAAGTGTTAATTTGCCCCTGAAGGATTATTCATATACTGATTGTTGAGCATGTCACAGTGTATGTGGGTGCCTGGCATTGACTGATGTGTACCATGTCTGTGTGTTGTCACCCTGTCTTTAAGAACATCTTCTTCAGGCCTCTCGAGACTAACTGAGACGGGTAGACAGGCAGGGAATGAGACAGAAAGAAACACACTGAGAGTCAGCAGACAGACAGATATATGGATGACCAAGCTGAGAGAAGAAATTTCCTAGACAGCCGGCATTTAATCACACGGCAGAGGCTGCAACATGAGGCCCAAAGTGGTATTCCATCCAAAATAAATCAAACTCTGTCTCGCTGAGAGCACATTTAGCTATATTTTGTGTCTCTGTGTAGCCTTTTCAATTCAATTCAATTCAATTCAATTTTATTTATATAGCGCCAAATCACAACAAATGTCGCCTCAAGGCGCTTCATAGATACAGAGAAAAGCCCAACAATCATATGACCCCCTATGAGCAAGCACTTTGGCGACAGTGGGAAGGAAAAACTCCCTTTTAACAGGAAGAAACCTCCGGCAGAACCAGGCTCAGGGAGGGGCGGGGCCATCTGCTGCGACCGGTTGGGGTGAGAGAAGGAAGACAGGATAAAGACATGCTGTGGAAGAGAGACAGAGATTAATAACAGATACGATTCAATACAGAGAGGTCTGTTAATACATAGTGAGTGAGAAAGGTGACTGGAAAGGAAAAACTCAATGCATCATGGGAATCCCCCGGCAGCCTACATCTATTGCAGCATAACTAAGGGAGGATTCAGGGTCACCTGGTCCAGCCCTAACTATATGCTTTAGCAAAAAGGAAGGTTTTAAGCCTAATCTTAAAAGTAGAGATAGTGTCTGTCTCCTGAATCCAAACTGGAAGCTGGTTCCACAGAAGAGGGGCCTGAAAACTGAAGGCTCTCCCTCCCATTCTACTTTTAAATACTCTAGGAACAACAAGTAGGCCTGCAGAGCGAGAGCGAAGTGCTCTAATAGGGTGATATGGTACTACAAGGTCATTAAGATAAGATGGGGCCTGATTATTTAAGACCTTGTATGTGAGGAGCAGGATTTTGAATTCAATTCTGGATTTAACAGGAAGCCAATGAAGGGAAGCCAAAACAGGAGAAATATGCTCTCTCTTTCTAGTCCCTGTCAGGACTCTTGCTGCAGCATTTTGGATTAACTGAAGGCTTTTCAGTGAGTTTTTTGGACATCCTGATAATAATGAATTGCAGTAGTCCAGCCTGGAAGTAATAAATGCATGAACTAGTTTTTCAGCGTCACTCTGAGACAGGATATTTCTAATTTTAGAGATGTTGCGCAAATGGAAGAACGCAGTCTTACATATTTGTTTAATATGTGCGTTGAAGGACATATCCTGGTCAAAAATGACTCCAAGGTTCCTCACAGTGTTACTGGAGGCCAAGGTAATGCCATCCAGAGTAAGAATCTGGTTAGATACCATATTTCTAAGCTTTTCAGCGCCGAGTACAATGACCTCAGTTTTATCTGAGTTAAGAAGCAGAAAGTTAGTGGCCATCCAAGTCTTTATGTCTTTAAGACATTCCTGCAGTTTAACTAATTGGTGTGTGTTATCTGGCTTCATGGACAGATAGAGCTGGGTGTCATCTGCATAGCAGTGAAAATGTATGCTATGTCTTCTAATGATGCTGCCTAGGGGAAGCATGTATAATGTAAACAGAATTGGTCCTAGCACTGAACCCTGTGGAACTCCATAATTAACCTCAGTGTGTGAAGAGGACTCTCCATTTACATGCACAAATTGGAGTCTATTAGATAGATATGATACAAACCACTGCAGTGCAATACCTGTAATACCTACAGCATGTTCTAATCGCTCTAATAGAATATTATGGTCAACAGTATCGAATGCTGCACTAAGGTCAAGAAGGACAAGCACAGAGATGAGTCCACTGTCAGAGGCCATAAGAAGATCATTTGTAACCTTCACTAAAGCTGTTTCTGTGCTGTGATGAACTCTGAAACCTGACTGAAACTCTTCAAATAAGCCATTCCTCTGCAGATGATCTGTTAGCTGTTTGACAACTACTCTTTCAAGGATTTTTGATATGAAAGGAAGGTTGGAGATTGGCCTATAATTAGCTAAGACTGCTGGGTCTAGAGATGGCTTTTTGAGTAAAGGTTTAACTGCAGCCACCTTGAAGGCCTGTGGTACATAGCCGATTATTAGAGATAGGTTGATCATATATAAGATCGAAGAATTAATCAATGGCAGGACTTCTTTGAGCAGTTTTGTAGGAATGGGGTCTAAAAGACACGTTGATGGTTTGGAGGAAGTAATTATTGAAGTTAACTCAGAAAGATCAATTGGAGAAAAAGAGTCTAACTTAACATCAATGGTACTAAGAGTAGCTGTAGATAATATTACATCTGTGGGATGATTATTGGTAATTTTTTCTCTAATGATAAAAATTTTATTTGTGAAGAAGTTCATGAAGTCATCACTAGTTAATGTTAAAGGGATGGTTGGCTCCAAAGAGCTCTGACTTTTTGTCAGCCTGGCTACAGTGCTGAAGAGAAACCTGGGGTTGTTCTTATTTTCTTCAATCAGTGATGAGTAGTAAGCTGTTCTGGCTTTGCGGAGGGCTTTCTTATAAAGCAACAAACTATTTCTCCAGGCTAAATGATGATCCTCTAAATTTGTGACACGCCATTTCCTCTCCAGATTACGAGTCATCTGCTTTAGGGTACGTGTTTGAGAATTATACCACGGGGTCAGGTACTTCTGATTAGAGACCTTAGTTTTCACTGGAGTTACAGTATCCAGAGTCGTACGTAGTGAGGAGGTGAAATTATTAACAAGATAATCGACCTCTGTTGGGGTAGCGTTCAGATAGCTGCTCTGCTCTGTGTTGGTACAGGGCATTGACGATGATAACAGTGGCTGGATTATATTCTTAAACTTAGTTACAGCGCTTTCAGAAAGACATCTACTTTGATAAAGTCCACTCTCCACTGCTGCATAATCAATTATTGTAAATGTAAATGTTATCAAGAAATGATCAGACAGGAGAGGGTTTTCAGGAAACACTGTTAAATGTTCAGTTTCTATGCCATATGTTAAAACAAGATCTAGAGTGTGATTAAAGTGGTGGGTGGGTTCTTTTACATTTTGAGAGAAACCAATTGAGTCTAACAACAGATTAAATGCCATGTTGAGGCTGTCATTTTTAGCATCTACATGGATGTTAAAATCACCCACAATAATTATTTTATCTGAGCTCAGAACTAAATTAGATATAAAGTCTGAGAAATCAGACAGAAACTCAGTGTAAGGCCCATGTGGACGATAGATGATAACAAGTAAGACTGGTTTCTGAGTTTCACAGCTGGGGTGGACAATGTTAAGCATCAGGCTTTCAAATGAATTAAAAGTCTGTCTTGGTCTTTCATTAATTAATAGACTGGTGTGAAAAATTGCTGCCACACCGCCCCCTCGACCTGTGCTTCGAGATTTCTGGTAGTTAGAATGACTCGGGGGTGTTGATTCATTTAAACTAACATAATCATCTTGCTGCAACCAGGTTTCTGTAAGGCAGAGTAAATCAATTTTTGCAGACAAAAGTAATGCAGATGATAATGCCAGAGTGGTTTGTGGTGTTTCTACATAAAGCTTTTCTTGTTGCCTCTGAAGGAAACAGCAGAGCCTTCAAGGCACCAGGGCGTGGCTAATTAGCTATATCGTGCCAATAGTATATATCCTTATAGATCGAAACTGAACAAAAAATGATGTAGTCAAGGAAGACTCATAAAAGAAAGTGCCTAAGATTTTCAGCTGCATTTCAATAGCCGTGTCGCAACCCCGCCTTTACATCAGGGCTAACAGAGGTTAAAAGACCTTAACATCCAGCCTTATGTGAGTGAATGTGATCGGTCCTAAAAGGGAGTTTTTCTCTGTTTCCTAATAATAATACGGAAGCGTAGAGCTACTCAGCTCTTCCCAGGAGGGTGGCACGGTTCCCCCCCTTTTGGTGGTCCTCCTCGGGTCCTCGTACTCTGGGGCCTCTGGATATCTGGGGCCTGGATCTCCTTCATACCTGCTTCATGCCCTGGGGGATGGGGCTATGGCTCCCCACACTCCCTAGCAGATCGTTACATGGAGAAACCATTGGAATACAAGCATGCTGATCCACACAGGTATGCACACAGGTGTACACACAGGTGTTCACAGTCGCGGACTACACCTTTCTTGGCTGCTGCCTCAAAGCACATTGTGCGCTGTCTATCTTGCGTGCTGCACAATATCGTTTAATATTTAGTATCTACTGTTATCTACTGCTAGCTAGTTTATTGTGATGGTGCTGTTTTTATTATGTTGCTCTTTTTTTTGTTTGCTTTCTCTTCTGTTTTTGTTCTCCATACAGGTGATCCAGGTGTTTTGTTTGTTTTTCTTTCTTTCTTCCCCCCTTTCTCACCGTTTCTTCTCCCCTCTGGTTTTCTTTCTCTCCCTCTCTTTCTTTAATTCTTTCTCCCTGTCCTATCCCCCAGTCATGTCTGTCCCGTTTGTAGCAACCGAAAATAAAATGAATACATAATTATAATAAAGGTCAATCAAATGGACCAATATGGCAAGGCCATGATGATCCAATTGGTAAAATAAATCCGCTTGGCATCTTTCTTGGCCGTAAGACAACAATTCTATTCAATTCAATTCAATTCAATTTTATTTATATAGCGCCAAATCACAACAAAAGTCGCCTCAAGGCGCTTCATAGATACAGAGAAAAGCCCAACAATCATATGACCCCCTATGAGCAAGCACTTTGGCGACAGTGGGAAGGAAAAACTCCCTTTTAACAGGAAGAAACCTCCGGCAGAACCAGGCTCAGGGAGGGGCGGCCATCTGCTGTGATTGGTTGGGGTGAGAGAAGGAAGACAGGATAAAAGACATGCTGTGGAAGAGAGACAGAGGTTAATAACAGATATGATTCAGTGCAGAGAGGTCTGTTAATACATAGTGAGTGAGAAAGGTGACTGGAAAGGAAAAACTCAATGCATCATGGGAATCCCCCGGCAGCCTACATCTATTGCAGCATAACTAAGGGAGGATTCAGGGTCACCTGGTCCAGCCCTAACTATATGCTTTAGCAAAAAGGAAAGTTTTAAGCCTAATCTTAAAAGTAGAGATAGTGTCTGTCTCCTGAATCCAAACTGGAAGCTGGTTCCACAGAAGAGGGGCCTGAAAACTGAAGGCTCTCCCTCCCATTCTACTTTTAAATACTCTAGGAACAACAAGTAGGCCTGCAGAGCGGGAGCGAAGTGCTGATTCTGATGGCTAAAGATCCAAACGGGACACAAAAAAACAAACAAAAAAACCCAGCGTACACTATATTTCTCTGTTTGTGTCGGGGGACCCGATCCTTGGGACTGACCAATTTTTGGCGCAGCGTGTTTTGGGGTTTAAAAGCCACAGAGAATAAAATGTCTCTCAACTGCAACTCAAATGTGTCGCTTCTTTTTAAATTTAGCCAAACCAATTTGCAGTCATTGCCATTTGCAGACAGTCTTTGGCAGAAGGTACCCATTACATTAAATGCATAGAATTGCAAAGAGAGAGTAGAGAGTGAAGCAGGCAGTATTTTAATATTAAAATCACAACCTGTGTTCAAGCTAAAGTTTTTCTTAACATTTGGTGTTCAAAGAGCGCTCGGTGTTCAAAGTATTTGCTCCAGGGTTTAGATTTATTGCTTTGTATTATATTTCTCCTGTCGGACCCCTCACCACAGTTAATTGTGACCGTGAAAATACCAGTCTGTTTCGAGCTGCCTTTTTAACTGCAAAGATGGATCATAAAACTGTGATATCCTCCCAGATAATATCCTCTGATAGCCTCTGTCCCACAACACAGCCGGGCTGTTAGATGACAGATGGCTCAGAATTAGGACAGATAAAGAGGGAACTTCCCCATCTAGAATATAAAGCATCACTGATGTTGTGTTGCAAATAAGCACTGTTGTATGTATGCAGAAGTCCTTGCCAAGAGTCTGGCTAGAGCGTGGCAGGAAGGTGATGGTTTGGCAGCTACCTGCTCTGCTGAAGTGTCCTTGAACAAGATTCCAAGTTGCCTACTGGTAATGGGGCGATGTACTGTGGCAGCTTCTGATCGCTGTAACCACAGTCATAGCTTAATTTTGTACATGAACATATTGTAGTGTGGGAATGAGGGGTTACAGGATAATGAATCAATTATGAGATTATCCACAATACTCTGATTGACAAGCGGAGTTGGCTGACCGAATGTGGGCTGAACAATGCTTCATTTTACTTTCAGTGTCTGCTCTTCCAAAGTCCTAGTACTGACCGTCAGACCCAATTTTACACCCCCTAAAATTTATACCACTGCTTAAGACACCAAAAATATCTTTGGTTTAGGAAATAAAACCACTCAGTTTGGTTTAATAAGCTGTTTAAACATTAGGACCTAGACTCTGAGCAATTAACAATTAGGAATTCTAGCTAAAGTTGGTCCATAAAGCAATATATAAGGATCTGTCACATCTACATAAGGTAGACCAGGGAAAAACGGATTTCAGCAAATGTAAGATAAATGGAAGTGCCCTTTCTATTTTAATCTATTCAGATGCTGGTGTTTGCCAGGGCAGCTAGATTCTGACAAATAGGCAGAGCAGCCACAGTCAGATAAATGCAGAGAGAATGGTGAGAGGAGAAAAAATATTTTAGAGACTAATGGAAAACAATGGGGATATCTAAGTGAAGGGACAAAACTGAGCAAATCAAACAAATAGAAAGAAAATATGGAAAATAAAAGATAATCAGTATGTTTTATTATACACCACATAAAGCACAGTTTGTGTGTATAAATGTAATATAAGCTCAGTGCTCCACAGACAAAAAACTGATGGAAAATAAAATACACAGTTATCAGGTAACAGTTGAGAACATCTAAATCAGTCAGCAAATGTGTGTGTATACTTGTATTATTGACATGGCAAGCACATAAATCACTTTAACAGCCACACTGGAGATAAAAAAAAAAAGTCCCCATTATATTAATCATTTTAAAGCTAGCCTTAAGGTCAGTTTTAGGTTATGGGAAGGTCACTGTAATGAACTCTGAAGTGATGGGAACATGGAAAAGCTGTGGCTTGAAAACCACAGCCACGAGGAGATGATTTACTTCCTTTTTTTGGTCATGAGGTGAGAGGCTGTTTTTTTTTGTCACACTCACACACACAAAAAGTAATGTCTTTCTCTGGTGTCTGCGGGTGGCCATACATCCACTTGATGTGTTGTTATGAGTGAGCACGACTGAGTGAGGTCGAGCCAAAAAAAAAGAAGAAAAAGAAAAAAAGGTGAAGCCATACAAGGTTTATGGGGCATGCAATGGCCCTGCTGTCAGCACTAATGGGACACTGTAACACAGTGCCCTGAGAGCAGGAAGTGGAAGTGCTGTTGTGGCCAGTCCCTGCTGGCTGCTGTATGTCACATAAGTTACGGATGCAGAATCTAACAGCAGTGTGGCTGATAGGGCTTACTTGTTGTTCATAGAGTATTTAAATTTAGAATGGGAGAAAGAGCCTTCAGTTTTCAGGCCCCTCTTCTGTGGAACTAGAGACAGAAACTATCTCTACTTTTAAGATTAGGCTTAAAATTTTCCTTTTTGCTAAAGCATATAGTTAGGGCTGGATCAGGTAACCCTGAATCCTCCCTTAGTTAAGCTGCAGTAGGCATAAGCTGCTAGGGGATTCCCATGATGCATTGAGTATTTCTTCTTCAGTCACATTTTTCACTCACTTTGTGTTGATAGACCTCTCTGCATTGAATCATACTTGTTATTAATCTCCGGCTCTATTCTACAGCATGTCTTTTGTCCTGTCTTCCTTCTCTCACCCCAACCGGTTGCGGCAGATGGCCGCCCCTCCCTGAGCCTGGTTCTGCCGGAGGTTTCTTCTTGTTAAAAGGGAGTTTTTCCTTCCCACTGTTGCCAAGGTGCTTGCCCATAGGGGGTCATATGATTGTTGGGTTTTCCTCTGTATTATTGTAGGGTCTACCTTACAATATAAAGCACCATGAGGTGACTGTTGTAGTGTTTTGGCGCTGTATAAATAAAATTGAATTGAATTGAATTAAAGATAATATGCCCCGGGTGATCATAGAGGCACTGCTGTGGCAGTTTGGTCCTGATGACATTTGTGTCACCTTGACGACCCTCTGCAGTGCTTTCTGCAGTTACAGTTTAACTGGTCTATTTACCATTTACATGATGATCTAGATAGATTAAACACAGTTTGAGACAGTGATAGCTAAGGATGATGTGAATCTATAATACTATATGCTATACAATTATGATTTGTCTATAACTTGTCAAATATACTGTAATGTATTACAGAAATCACAACCTTCATATGGCAAATATGTTAACAACAGTTCTGAAATAAATACAGTACATTGCATTAATGGTTGTATTCTGATTTGTCACATGTTACCAATTTATTATAACCATATTTCTGCACACAGATCCAATATTTCTCTCAGGATCTCTAACACCTGTCAATTTTCTTCTTTGGATTTGGATCAGACCATTTATTGTTTATTAATAGATCTGTTCTCTGTGCTCTGCTATCCCTGCTGTGTTTATTCACCTCCAGCCTAAAGCCCAGCTTTAGTCAGAGCATAGCCGTAAACCATAGCTACTCCATGAGCCTCTTTATCACGTCACACTTCCAACCTTTTTGATCAAATGGTGCATGCAGAGCTGTCCTCATGGGTTGGATTCAGGTTGGATACAGGTGAGGATCTCACACACACTCATACACACACACTAAACACCGTACCACTGGAAATGGCATTTAAAAGGGACTTATACAAAATCCACTTTATCAATTCCTAACATCATCACTGTATGGGACTAATGACAATGATAATGGAAACTGACGATGGTGATCATTATTTTGTTATTCATAATAGCTTTAATCCATATTTTCATGCCCCATCTGACTGACACTAGCAACACAGGCATGTTTTTGCATGCACACACCCACTGCAGGGCACACTGAAGCGTGCAGAAGAGACAGATGTGATATTTTACATGGAAAAAGCTGATAGTTATTATATTTATAGTTCACTAATTACACACTGTGACAAAGTGGATGAGAAGACCATTTGTCCATATTCTTAGTTAACATTCTTGTTTTGATTTAACCATATTTCACATGTAATCTGCAATAGGCAAACATCTAGTGATGTGACGTTCTGTATCGAGGCTTCGAAGCGTGTGTCGAGTAATTGAGGGGACGTTTCCGCGAAGCGCGTATCGAGGCTTGCTTCATTTATGGGAGGAGCTGAAAATGATGACGTCCGAAGCCTCGCTGCCCGGCTGTACCACGTGACGGGTTCATGAAGCGGTTCGAACTTTGCCGCAAGATATGACAGCGATATAAACCCCTAAGACTTCATTCAAAAATGTGGGTGTTTGATGGAGAGTTGCGGTTAGTGAGAGTTAGAGACAGTTTGGAGGTTTATGAGAGTGAGGAGAGAAAGTCAGGAGAGAATGGAGCCAGCTAAGAAGAGGAGGATGTCCTCCCCTGTGTGGGAACATTTTGATTTTATTCCTCCCAACAAGGTATGTAAATTTCTACAGAAGATGTTTTTTCATAATACTGATGGTGCAATACAATTTATGTTAAGCTGTCTTTACTTTTGTACAAGGTGAAGTGTTTGTTTGCTATGTGCCAGGGAGCTGGGATATAACAACAACACCTCATCCATGCTTAGGCACTACAGAGCTTTGCATGAGAATAAGGGGAACACCGATTGTGGAGCAAGACCAGGTGAACCATCAAATGCCATGATAATATAGCATGCTGTAATGTTACTAAATGATATAACAATATTATACAATGCAATAAGTGACGTGTGTGATATTTATATTTGTGCTTTGTTTTTGTTGTCTTTCCTCAGGAGAACAATCTCAAATAGATGAAGACCTGGTTACCATGGTGATTGAGGACTCCCAGCCATTTAGCATTTTGGAGGACAAAGGATTTAAAAGATTTGTTAAATCATTAAATCCTAGCTATGTTCTCCCCACTAAAAAGGTCATAAAAGCAGTGAAAATGTAGTTTTTACAGAATAAAATGTGGGCAGGACTGAGGCTCAAAGCCTCAGTGTGTAGCTGTCCATACCTGAACATTACAAAAGCACAACCACTGTCCACACCCCAACCACACCTCACCTCACAGTAAATGATCATTTCCATTTTATGCATTTCCAAATAATCATTTCCCATTCTGCCAGTATAAATATACACAGTATACTGCCATCACAACAATATAGATGTTTTACACACTCCTTTTGTTGTTGACATTTACAGGCTGTGTGCAAAAGGCCACACTCTTCAAATTCATGCCAACTAATATTTTTACGTCCAGTAGATGTCCTACTAGAGCAAATATAGCTTCAAGAAGCTTTGCACTGGGGTGAACCAATTGGATGAAAAGCTTCAGTGCTTCATGAAGCTTCATCTGCCCATCACTACAAACATCTACTATCCCGGGTTTGTTTATGTTTTGCACTTTTACAGATTATATAATATAACATCTTGGTTTAAATCAATCCCTACAAGTTTGTTAAGTTAACATGTTATTTATTTCAACTGTTAATTTGTATTGTTTAGAACTTACCTTACCTACCTGTCTTCCAGAAACAAAAGGAGGAAATGTAGTTTTACTTCCTGCTTTATAGCTTCTGGGTTCATTTGAGGTCACAGGAAGAGACCAAGTGCAGAAGGGGAAGAACTCTTATAATTTAATAAAGTTGATTTTAGAGGGTTTATGAAGAAGTAGATTTATTGTTATAATATGTATTGATTACACCAGAGTTCATGTTGCCAGTAAAGAGGAGTAGTGGAGGTCTGAATATAATCATGTTCATCGTATCTACCTACTGATTGGAATAGTCCAGAGGAGAAATTGTTTGATTAAGTGGACTATTTAAGCAGAAGAACTCAGGTGTTTCAGAAAAGGTTCGGGTCAGTGTAGCTGTGTGCAGTTTGACCTTAATTTCTGTTGATTTAAGTTTAGTTATGTTTATTTGAACTGCGTTAATTATAGAGTTGAGTTTCTTATTTGTTTCTTTGTAAATATTGTTTCGGTCACAAAATGGTGAATAAATCACTTGCTACACTGGACAGCATCAGTCTCCTGCACTTCTTTGACCGCATAAGTCGAGTCCTACCCACACACGTTGTTCACTAATTATGGTTTGCTACATCAATCACTATTGAATGTCAATGTGCAAATATTTCTTGGTGGGTTTGGGTTACAGATAGGGAATAGTGCTAGCATCATGATAGGATCCTTTGTTTCCCAATGGCTAAGTCATCATTCACCTGCCAATAGGATGGCAATAAGATGGTATTACTCTGAAGCAAATTGCCCAGTCCTGGTCTACAGCTCTCTTCCCCAGACAACTACAGATAAACCTCATAAGCACACATCCACTTGTGGCAGCAAGATTTGCTGTGAGCATGTGCAAAACTATGTACTGTTCCTGTTTGTCACAATAAAACTTACCAGTGGCAAATTAATATAATATCCTATAGACATGTTACTAGCAGAAAGACAATATTTGCAATACTTATACCAAACAATAGAGAAGGCAACTTGTGGGTTGAGACTGTATCTCCCAGCTAAACTAAGAGCAGGTCTTTGGGTCATCCAGGATGACCTGGAAGAATTTGCCAGATACAGGGATGCCTCTGTGTCTCTTCTCTCCCTGTTACTACAGTAACTGTGAAATGGGCTAAGACATTTGGAGGATGAGTGTAATTCTCCTGCTTAGTCAACCTTTTTGGTATTCTGTTTGAATTCATGTAGTACAGTCAACAAAGGAAAAATTATTAGAATTTCATTTGTGTACAGAGAACCACAGACATTGTGAATATTAATATTTTAATCTGAGATTTGTTCTTTTGTTGTGTCATCTTGTAACTTGTCGAGTGTAGTTTGAGATAAGGAACAAGATGTCTCAGACAGGCAGTGACTGGAGTGAATCCAGACTTCAAACCGAGCAGCTGGGAATGTCTACTGAAAACGGTTTGTCCACATAGCAAGAGACACTGCAGAAATGCACATACAGTCAAAGGATTGTGTTTCATTTGGAAATACATGGGCTTGTATTTATACTAGCCACACAGGGGCAGTGCCTGATCAGTAATGCTGCTTCAGGATCTCTGTGCTTGTGCATCGTGCCTATCATGTGTATGCTGGTGTGTGTGAGGACAGACTTAAATCAGGAAAATTAACTTCCAAAGGTCACCTTTAATAAATAATCGTTAAACGATCTTTCACCTTCTGTGCATTGATTAAACCGGCTTTATATTTGATTTACTAGAATTAGTGCTATCTAATCTGAACTATCATGCAGTATAATCTAATATGGCATTAAAATGCAAATACAAACTATATTATAAACCAACTTGTGGTGTGGATCATTGAATCTGCAAACCTTTTACTGACTGCAGAACTTTAAGAGCGGTGTCTCATTGACCACTAATTAACTCTACGTTCTATTTATATAGACAAAGTCTGTAGTTGATGCCAGTGTTTATTTGGCTGCAGTGAACCATTGATTAGAATAGAGCAATGGAAGTGACGTGAAAAGACTAGAGAGAATCTGTGGAGTCTATCGTCTGTGCTCTGCAACAGTTCTTATTTTAAGAGGTTTGTAGTCCATTGTCAGGGATATTCTGGATCTCTAGCAGTGAAAAAAAATCACAAGTGTGGTCCTCATGCATTCTTTGGATTTATATTGCAATTACAGCAAAGGGAGGAGTCGGGATCATCTTTGATCACAGAGCAGCTTTCAGAGTGTTTTTTCCAACAGTTCGGCTTGCTTAGATAAATTATAAAACCAAATATTTAAAAAGATATACAATTTAATGTGAAAATTAATACCCGATTGACAGCTAGAGATTCTTTGTGGTTTCTTTTTAGGAGCATCCTTTTTCTTCACTGCTTCAAACAATTAAAATACACAGAACTTATTGCACCTCGTTGTTGTATTCAGGTCTTTAAAAGCATATATTATCAATGTAATTTTAAAACTCACGTTGTTGGTTTGCCCTCTTGATGAAATCATGCAATATTTAATTTGATACTGTGTGGACTTCTCTTCTTAGAACAACTAGCTGAGCATGATTTTTGGACAGTTTTGCTAATATTAATTGTAACGTCACAATCTGATGCAGCACTAAACGGCATTGGTTTGTGTGAAGTTTCTGTTCACCGTCCAAACTGTCTGCCCTTTACCAAAGAGGCGCCTGTATCCAAAAGAGACACATGTCAGTGTTTTGTAACACATGTCCTTACACGGTGGTGTTTTATGCAGATGGATGCTGGTGAGAAGAGTTTTGGATGAATATAAGTCCTGCTTGCTCCAGTCCACAAAAAGATGCTTAGCTTAGAGGGGGAGCAGGGGGTACTGTGGGAGGGGGGTGGGGGGGGTGTAGTTGTTTTAAGTTGTTGTGCTGTCATTTAAGGGTAGTGCATCAGTTGGTGTTTTGTCTGGTGTCCTTCCCTGCACTGTCTCCTGTGGTTTCTCAGTCTTCTTTTATGTAGTGTGTTTTGATGTTCAAATGATACATTCTTCTATTTTTTTTTTTCAGCTTAAGCTAGGATGAGTGATGAGCTACAGTTACCCTTTCCCTGAAGGTGGTTAGTCCAAAGCACTTACAGTCTCTTGTGACCTGCAGTGACCTGGAACGACTGGCTGCTTCATCATGGAAAAGTTGCTGGAGAAGGCAACTTTTCCATGATATGCCTTTATATGCCATTATTTCATCCCACTGCACAAAATTGGGCAGAAATATTTTGGGACTGGGTGCTGCTGTCTTGTGCTCATAATATATATATCTTTAACTGAGTGGCTAGTAATTAGCAATTAAGGCATCCTTTAAAACACAAAGTTATACAATAATAACAGGAAACTGTAGTTTTTAGTTATTAATGCATAATAATAACTAATAACAACGTGTCTTTGACCTGTCTTCCTCCCCTCACCCCAACAGCTCTGAGCCTGCCTCTGCTAGGTTTCGTCCTGTTAAAAGGAAGTTTTTCCTTCCCACTGTCACCAATGCACTTGCTTATAGGGGCACATCTGAGTGTTGCCTTTTTTAAAAAATGTATTATTATTCATTGTAGGGTCTTTATCTGACAATATAAAGCACCTTGAGGCAACTGTTGTTGTGATTTGGCACTATTAAAATACAATTCAATTGAACTGACTATCGCACACAGGTCAACACTAAAATAGGAAGATGAAATGTTTGCTCTCTTTTCAAGAAGATCAGTCAACCTGTTTGTTTAGCATAATCTGTATATAAATATTATACAAAAAATACTCTGAAGTCAATTATTCATTTGCTTATAGCTTATAGCTTTGGTTTAACCTCAATCTAATCATTTTGGCCTCTGCCATCTTGGTACAGTGGAACCCCGGCTTACAAAGACCCCATTTAACGAAAAATTCAAGTTACAAAGGCACTAAACGGCAATATTTTTGCCCATGGTACAACAAAATGCCCGTGTAACAAAATCTGTTTGCAAAATGCGTTTTGCTGTTCCACGTGAAAGACGTATTGTTGTTGTAGTGCGCTTTTTCGTGTGCTTTTTGTTTGCAGTTAGCCTATCGTTCATTCATAATGGGGCCGGCATAAGGCATAAATATGAGCGAGTTTAAAAAAAATGTTTAAAAAATATAATTGCACAGTGTACGTACGTACGTACATTAACGTAAATGTAAGTTTTAGTTTGAATGTTTAGAATTAAATTCCATAATGTCATGTACATTAACACGTACGTACGTATGCATGCATACGTATGCTTTGTTCAGCCTCCACCAAGAACTTCATCTTCAGCCAGCATCGCCTCACTCAAAAGGTGATGGAAAAACGTGCTTCGACTTACGAAAATTTTGACTTACGAAAGACCCTCTGGAACAAATTAATTTCGTAAGTCAGGGTTCCATTGTACTTGGAAACAAGATGTCACAGGTGAGTGGTGGACCTGAATGCAAACTGAGGACAGTAGTGTCTTGTCAATAACAAAGTAGCTGTGCCTATCCTCCTAAAATTTTAATGTGTATTCTACCCTAGTTCTGACCATCAGCTACAACTCCAACAACATCAGGTCCGTAATGTGTTCGGAGCAGCAAATCAGAGGAAAGCTGGTAGAGTGCTCAAAGCCTGTGCCGACCAACTGGCTCCTGTGTTCACCAGACTATTCAACATCTCCCTGACACATGCCACTGTCCCTCACTGCCTGAAATCATCAACAATAGTCCCAGTCCCCAAGTCCACCACCATCAATAGCCTCAGTGACTACAGACCCATCACACTGACTCCAGTGGTTGCAAAGTGCTTCGAGAAGCTGGTCCTAAAACACATAAAGGACTTCCTCCCCCCCAGCTTCGACCCCCACCAGTTTGCCTATAAGGCAAATAGGTCCACAGAGGATGCAATTTACCACCGCCCTCCGCTCTGCATCACCTGAAGAATCCTGGGACATCAGTAAGGATGCTCTTCATTGATTTCAGCTCGGCCTTCAATACCATCATCCCAGACATTCTTATAGACAAGCTGGTAAACTTGGACTTCCCCCCTTCCACATGTGCATGGATCAAAAACTTCCTCACAGACCGTTCACAATCAGTCAAGGTTGGCAACCAGCGATCATCCACCCTGTCACTCAGCACTGGCTCACCGCAGGGATGTGTGCTGAGTCCACTCTTATACACCATCTACACCAGTGACTGCACCCCTACGCACCCCTGCAACATCATCATCAAATTTGCAGATGACACCACTCTGATGGGGCTCACTGCCGACAGGGATGAGGTCCAGCGACTATCAGAATGGTGTAACTACAATAACCTCACCCTAAACACCAAGAAAACAAAGGAAGTGGTCATGGACTTCCGCAAAACAAGAACTGATCACCCTCTCCTATCCATAAAAGGTGACTGTGTGGAGAGGGTGTCCTCCTTTAAGTTCCTCGGGTTTTGAGATGGAACAGGCTGCAGACTGAACTCCTAGTGTCTTTCTACCACGCCACTATCGAGAGTGTGCTGGTGCATGCCATCCCTGTGTGGTACGCTGGTTGCACAACAGCTGACAAGAAGAGACTACAGAGGGTCATCAGAACTGCAGAGAACTCCCCTCCCTGGACTTAATTGCCAGCTTAAGATGTCTCTCCAGAGCCAGTGCAATTATAAAGGACCACCTCCATCCTAACCACCACCTCTTCAACATCCTGCCCTCTGGAAAAAGGATCCATCAGGTGCAAAACCAACAGACTAAAGAACAGCTTCTTCCCGTGGGCTGTCAGAACTCTTAATGCAAACTAAGAGTGTGTACAGACTTCCCCAACACATCCACTCTGACACTGCTGTTGATCATCTATGTGCAATATCTCAGTCTTTCCATGTTCTGTGCAATATTTTTGGCTCATGTGCAATATCCTTGGTATGTGCAATGTTTTTCGGTCCTGTGCAATATTTTGGTCCCAGTAGAACTACCATCTCCACCCTAAATGACCATAGCCCCTCCACCCTTATTTATTTATTATATTATATAACTGCCCTTGTATACAGACCCACAATGTTTCTGTTCCAATGTTTCTTACACATACACCATGTATGTAGTTTCACTCACATATATGTATACATATACATTGCTTTTAAAAAAATGTATTTATTTATTTAGTTTTTCCCCCTTGTTGTATATTGTTTTCTCTTCTTCTTACTTTTGCACCTTTGTGGTCCAGCTACCCAATTTTGCTGTGCAAGAAACTGCACAATCACAATAAAAAGCTCTAAGTCTCTAAGTCTAAGTCTAACTAAACACCTTCCAGCATTCTAATTAGACTTTATATTAGCCATCAAGACATGAGGAAAATGTCTACTGACATTATAAATCAAGTGAGGAGCTCTGTTATTTTCACACGGTCTTCTATACAATCTGACTTTGCGACAATGAGAGTCACCGTCAGCTGATCATTAGCATTAATGCCAACTCCCTTCTCTTAAGGTCTAACACTGTTCGCAAAAATGTGACTTTTAAGGTGCAGAAACTAATTCATCACTTAAATTATTCCAGTTATTAAAGAATTGTGCTCACTAACACCAAAAAGGACAGGTTTATCACTCATGGCTACTTAAATTTCACTGAATCATTTAAAAATATTACTTGCCTAGGATGTTAAATTGACTGATAGTCACAGTTGGCAACCTTTCAAATCATATCTGAGTGCAGCACTCTAAAATCAGGGTGAGTTATCAACAAGGTTGATTTCTGTTTTACAGAAGAAACCGGGAAAATACAGAATAAAAATATAGTTAATAAAACATTTGTATGCATTTATGAATTCATTGTGTTTTTAAAGAAGACAGGCAGAAATTAAGTTTGACTCAAAGTGTCCTGTCTCAGACTGGTGGAATAACAAGCAGTGGGTTTAGAAAGTAGAAGGCATCTCTTACTCTTGATTCTTGTCAAGGTGCTGGGAGTGCCGGTGGAAGCTGAAAGGTTTATACTGGGCTTTGCCACTTTCCTGTTGCCAGTGGTTATTTTGGTAATTAGCTTACAGTGTGTGCATAGCTTTAGAATAAGTAGGGCAGACATTCTGTCTATAACAGATCAACTTTTATTCATTTTGTCTAAAAGACAGTCACATCTCACTAACCCTTATTTTTCTTTATTACTGAGCTGCAGACCAAGCATCATATTTCTCACCCACTATGTGTTGATAGACCTCTCTGCATTGAATCATATCTGTTATTAACCTCTGTCTCTCTTCCACAGCATGTCTTTTATCCTGTCTTCCTTCTCTCACCCCAACCGGTCGCAGCAGATGGCCGCCCCTCCCTGAGCCTGGTTCTGCTGGAGGTTTCTTCCTGTTAAAAGGGAGTTTTTCCTTCTCACTGTCGCCAAAGTGCTTGCTCATAGGGGGTCATATGATTGTTGGGTCTGTATCTATGAAGCGCCTTGAGGCGACTTTTGTTGTGATTTGGCGCTATATAAATAAAATTGAATTGAATTGAATTGAATTGAATATACTCATAATAATAGAACCTGCAGAACCATTATGTATGCTTGGGTTGTATTAACACTGGAAGTCCCAGGCTTTCCTAACCCAAGTCAGCCAAGTGGAAGCTAAATTGGCTAGTCTTTTAGCATCAATTCATATGTAAATTAGGTTGTTACTTGAGAAGTGGGGGAGTGGGAGTGTGTGAATGATTGCTGATTTCTAACTGCCAACTGCCTCTTTGTTTGTGTGTGGGAGTGGGGAGCTGCTAAAAGCTGTGAACTTCCTTTTGTGTTGAGGTGGATGCAATTGTCATCTTGCGGGGGTTTACTAGGGTTCCATCACTACATGACTGCTGGTCAGCAAACCTGGGAAACCCACAGTATAACCCTAACCCTGCAGTATATTGCAAGTAAACCTGACAAGTTTGGGATCAAGTTTTGGGTGGCTTGCGACCTAAAATCCAAGTCCAAGTACATTTGCAATGTCTTCCTTGTGGCCCAGGAAACTAACCACTCCAAGTGGCTCAGCACCACCTTATTTACATAACAAAAGCAGCAGTTCACAGTTCAGTTCAGTTCAGGATATTAGCTAAAATAGGATATTAGCTAAAATAGCCGCCTACCAGCCATTTGGCTGGTAGGCGGCTTTTAAAGTTAGAAAAGCCAAATGGCTGCTCTCTCGGACTCTAGGTGACTTGAAATGGGTAAATGTGAGAAATCACGTCTCTGCTGTTGTTTTTCCTCTTTGGCATTCCTTCCAGGCCCCAACTTCATTGCACTGGATTAAGGATGACTCTGGCCTATATTGTCCAAGTGTCACCACATATCACAGGGGTTGATGTAGAAATGCACTTTAAGAAGTGTCACTTTTTTTTCTCCAGCAGCGTCTGGCCATTTCTAAATGTCAACATGTTTCTAGAGGTGTACGACTTTACCATCAAACCACAAAGAGCGAAAAAAGATGCACTCTTTTCATGCAAAATGAGGAGCTTTTGTAAATCTCTCTCTTAAATATTTAATGGATTCTGTAAAAAACAAAAAACAAAACTGTTACTTATCTGACTACCAACGCAGACGATGAAGATCATAGCTGTTGAATGATTTATGAAGGATATTTTGAGGAAATTATTTTTGGAGGAAGTTATTTTATCAGTTAATAACTTGTCTATCAGCTCAGCTCAGTAAGAACCAACCCTTGGTCAATGCAAAAGATATGAACAAAATTTATAAAATTTAAAATTTATATAAAAACACTTGAGAATAATTAAAATAGATGAAATACATGTTCAGAAAGAAAACTGTGATCACATTTGTGCATTTGTGTATGTAGAGGCACCGTCTCTGAGTATATGGAGTCAAGCAATCACCTTGCCAAAAGGCAGGTTAAAGACACCATCCGATTAGATCTGACTAGACTGCTTCACTAACTTACAACACACACATACACACACACACACACACACACACACACACACACACACACACACACACACACACACACACACACACCGCAAAAGCCAACTGCATCCATATTACACAGAGCAAGAGGGTGCTTCTGATGTGAATAGAATAAATAATAGAAAAGAACAGAATTTATACTGAAGCTGCTTTATTTATTCGGTTGAAATACACCTTTATTTATTGTAATTTGGTAAGTGAATGAACTTTGACAAATGTTGGCATTTTCAGAGTGTGTTACAGTGTGTGTGTGTGTGTGTCTGTGTGTGTGCGTGTGTGTTTATCTCAAGCAATTTGCAAATTGGTTCCAATCAGGCAAATTGCAGAAGGCAGGTGGTCAGCTGAAGACAATCTGTTAACACAGAAACCACTGCACTGTTACTGCTGGGAGACATTTTGTCCAGAACCTATAACAACACATAAAACGCTATCACCAAGACGACCGTGGTTCTGAAATGTAAATCTGGGAGCTCATTACACAGCAACCTAACCTCGCAGCAGTGTGTACATATCTGTGCACAAAATAACAACCTCTATTAAAGACAAAACAGAGCTGACACGGATATCCAATCATACCCATGTTAAAAGGTCCCTGCTGCAGGGATCTGCAGGATGTGTGCATGTTGTGTATATGTTGATGTGTAGCAGGCTGCTTTTTTTGCTTTTTCAATGCTGTTACTGTATGTTGGACATTTAAAAACAGGAGGCCTCGAGGATTAAGGGGTGTGCAGACGTTTTGTTTATGGTCCCTGTATTGCATTTCTGAATATATTGTTTTTGGTAATATATATTCAACATAACACTGATTACATTTTCACCATGCAGAGAGCCAATTTACTTGCATATTTGTAGATAACACGAGTCAGGAGAGCTATTGGGACAAATTTGAATACAACACTTTCAAGGCTAAAAATGACCTGCCTTTTTCAATGTGTAGTCTTTTTTCGATGCACTCTATTCTGGGTGGTAGAATGGTGCAATGGTTAGCACTGCTACCTTAGAGCAAGATAATTGTTAATGTGGGTTGTGGTGAACATAAAACACTACATGTATAAAGTCTAATTTACACTATGGAGCCCTGCTCTCAAGAACTAGCATGGATTTAACGCTGTCTGAAAAGCTGGTTTTGAAAAATAAGTGCTTAAAGATTTTAGAACATGTTTAGTGGCATCTTGTGCCAGAAGAGAATGTGAGGTCAACAGGTTGGTTGGTTGTGGCCAACAGACTTACATTAGTTTACATTATTTAAATAGTTACAGAATCTATAACTCTTAGGAAAACAAGGGGACTAAAACTAAAAATCAGTCTAAGGGGAAGTCACTTTGGTACTTCCTCCAGCTGCAACAATGAGTTTTAAGAAATCAAGGCTATATTGTCTACTTTCACTGTCTGTCTTTTTTTAGCAGAAACTGGCCTTCATTGTTTGGCAAGCTGCACTGAAACATAAAAAAAGGAGCTGGATTAGTTTGTAAGAAGTGATGAAAAGCGAACCCCAAGTTTAGGTGAAGAACACTGTAACATGGAGGGTTTTTTTTCCTGCATGCATGCTGATAGATATTAGAATTCCTGATTGTGCTTTGGTAAGAAACATAGTTATATTTGTTTTGTGATGCGCATGCAAATCCTTTCATGAGCATGTGAAAACACAGATAATGAGCAGTTTCAAGGTATTCTTGGATTCCCTGAAAAAGTTCCTGAGACTATAAAAGACACATCTCCTGGATGCACTGGTACGCATCTTCAGTGATGTATCCTGGGGTCATCAGGTGAAACACCTGATGACCCCAGGTGTATGATGTCTCACAACATCATACACCCTCGCCCAGACGACCCAGTCGGGGGTGATCAGGCCCCGACTTGCGTACCAGTAGCTACCCACGGATCAGCCCTCTTGATCCATGGCCACCTTGTGGCTTTCTCTGCCGCTTCACTCACAGCCTGGATGGCCCTCTTCTTGGCTGCCCCAGCCACGCCCAGCCGGCCTAGGACTTTGCAGAGCGATCGTCCTGCGAAGCCCCTACAACCCACTTCTATGGGCTCATAGAAAGTCTTCCAGCCCCTTCCCCTGCACTCCTGCACTAGTTCCTGGTACTTTCCTCATTTCCTTTCATTGGCCTCCTCGATCCGCTCTTCCCAGGGCACTGTGAGTTCCAGCACGATCAGCTATTTTGAGGCCTCAGAAATAATTGTCTGGCCGGAGGGATGTTTTTGCAATGTTCTGAGGGAGCTTTAGTTGTTTACCTAGGTCAGTCTGTTGCTGCCAATCAGAGGCTGTGTTGAGGAGGCCAGTTGTCAAATGTGGGCGCACCTGGGGTTTCTCTCCAGCCTTAGTAAAAGAGATTGCCTTCCTCGGAGCATGATGATGCTTGCTGGTGCTGATTGCTGAGGCAATCTTTTCAGCAACTACTCTGAGCACCTGGTCGTGCCGCCAACGACACCGACCATCGGCCAGGGCCCTTGGGCAGCTGCTAAGGAGGTGTTCTAGGGTCCCTCTTCCGGAGCACAGGGGACAGGCAGGTGTCTCGCTCTTCCCCGACAGATGGAGGTTTGCTGGGCTTGGCAGAGTGTCGTATACTGCCTGCACTAGGAATCTGATCTGGTGGAAGTCTGCCTGCATGATGTTTGCCCAGGTGATCTTGTCCATGCTCCCTGCCGCTTAAGGCCTACAGCTCTACTTACTCGCTCCTCCTCCACACCTGCTCGGACCTCTTCCTGGAGTAGCTGGTGTCTCTCCTTTCCCTGTGCCCTGCTGACCTGGGCCTTTGGGAAGAACCCAAGCCTGCTCCCCCTGTTGCTAAGACCCCCACCAGTGTTTTCTGCCTTAGGCGTGACTCCGCCACCTCAACTGCCTTCTCAGCCTTCCACTTTCTTCCTGTCCTTACCTCAATACCTGCTGATGCCACCTTGCAGTCTTTAGAATCTCTGTACTATAGGGCTTTTTCAGGATTCCCTGAAAAAGTTCCTGAGACTAAAGGTTTCAGTTACTTGAGCTGAAAATGCAGTTCTCATGGTGGTAACAAGCAGCCAAAGACCATACATCTGTAATCTTTACTGCTAAAACCCTGCTGATTAGCAGATGAGAAGGTATGACCCAGAACATCTGCTTGCTCAACACACATTTCTGACATCAGAATTAGGGCAGCTGTCACTTCTGGCACTCATGTCGTACAAACTAGGTCTTTAAGCATAACTTGATTTTTAGCAGCATGGAAAACACAACACAGAAGTCCTGATTTAAACTAAAAACAACCCCAAAACAACCTGTTATATAATCATAGAAACAATTATTTTACCCTTTGTTTTGCAATGATTATGAGTTAAACAGTACAATTATTGCTTCATTAATTTACATTCATTATTGAAACAGTGATGAGAACTCCTGCTGGGCTTTCTAAGATGGAAATGCATTTTAATACCCTGATGCTGTATAAATAGTGATTCTCCTCCATGAATTGCTACCTTATTGTGGTGGAGGGGTTTGTGTGTCCCAGGGATCCCAGGGGCTATGTTGTCTGGGGGCTTTTGCCCCCTGGTAGGGTCTCCCATGGCAAATTGGTCCTGGGTGAGGGACCAGACAAAGAGCGATTCAGAAGACCCTTATGAATAGAACATCGAGGAAACAGTTTACCCTGCCCGGGATATGGTTACCGGGGCCCCGCCCTGGAGCCAGGCCCGGGGAGGGTGCCCGAGGGCGAGTGTCTGGTGGCCGGGCCTTAGTCCATGGGGCCTAAGGAAGGTGCTCCACCTTGAGACTCTGTTGTCCTGCTGGGAGACTTCAATGCTCATGTGGGTAACGAGACCTGGAGGGGCGTGATTGGGAGGAACGGCCTCCCTGATCTGAACCCGAGCGGTGCTTTGTCATTGGACTTCTGTGCTAATCACAGTTTGGCCATAACGAACACCTTGTTTGAACATAAGAGTGTCCATAAGTGCACGTGGCACCAGGACGCTCTAGGCCGTAGGTCGATGATCGATTTTGTAATCGTATCACCAGACCTGCGACCATATGTTCTGGACACTCGGGTAAAGAGAGGGGCTGAGCTGTCAACTGATCACCACCTGGTGGTGAGTTGGATCAGGTGGCGGGGGAGGACGCTGGACAGACCTGGTGCACCTAAACGCGTAGTGAGGGTGTGCTGGGAACGTGGGAACGAGATCTTCAACGCACACCTCCGGCAGAGCTTCAACAGCATTCCGATGGATACTGGGGACATTGAGTCCGAATGGACCATGTTCAGCATCTCCATTGCCGAAGCTGCTGCATTGAGCTGCGGCCGCAAGGTGGTTGGTGCCTGCCGTGGTGGTAATCCCCGAACCAAATGGTGGACACCAGAGGTGAAGGGAGCCACCAGGCTGAAGAAGGAGTCCTATCGGTCTTGGTTAGCCTGTGGGACTCTGGAGGCAGCCAACAGGTATTGACAGGCCAAGCAGAATGCGGCCCGGGCAGTGGCTGAGGCAAAAACTCGATCACACTCCTCAGCCTCCCTGGGAAAGTCTATGCCAGGGTGCTGGAAAGGAGAGTTTGTCCGCTAGTCGAGCCTCGGATAAAGGAGGAACAATGCGGTTTTCGTCCTGGTCGCGGAACACTGGACCAGCTCTTCATCCTCTCGAGGATACTTGAGGGTGCATGGGAGTTTGCCCAACCAGTCTACATGTGTTTTGTGGACTTGGAGAAGGCATTCAACCGTGTCCCTCGGGGTGTCCTGTGGGAGGTGTTGCAGGAGTATGGGGTGTCTGGCCCATTGCTACGGGCCATTCGATCCCTATACAACCGTTGCAAGAGCTTGGTTAGCATTGCCGGCAATAAGTCGGACTCGTTCCCGGTGGGTGATGGGCTCCGCCAGGGCTGCCCTTTGTCACCGGTTCTGTTCATAATTTTTATGGACAGGATTTCTAGGCGCAGACAAGTGGCGGAGGGCTTTCGCTTTGGTGGCCTCAGAATCTCATCTCTGATTTTTGCGAATGATGTGGTTCTGTTGGCTTCATCAGGTGAGGGCCTCCAGGTCGCACTGGAACGGTTTGCAGCTGAGTGTGAAGCAGCGGGAATGAGGATCAGCACCCCCAAATCTGAGGCCATGGTTCTCGGCCTGAAAAGGGAGTGCCCACTCCAGGTCGGGGATGAGTTCCTGCCCCAAGTGGAGGAGTTCAAGTATCTCGGGGTCTTGTTCGCAAGTGATGGGAGAAGGGAGCCGGAGATCGACAGACGGATTGGGGCTGCAGCTGCAGTAATGCAGACGCTGCACCGGTCCGTCGTGGTGAAGAGGGAGCTGAGTGTAAAAGCGAAGCTCTCAATTTACCGGTCGATCTACGTCCCTACCCTCACCTATGGCCACGAGCTGTGGGTAGTGACCGAAAGAACGAGATCGCGGATACAAGCGGCAGAAATGAGCTTCCTCCGAAGGGTGGCTGGCCTCTCCCTTAGAGATAGGGTGAGAAGTTCGGCCATCCGGGAGGGACTCAGAGTAGAGCCGCTGCTGCTCCACATCGAAAGGAGCCAGCTGAGGTGGTTCGGGCATCTGACAAGGATGCCCCCTGGGCGCCTCCTGGGTGAGGTGTTCCAGGCATGTCCCACCGGGAGGAGGCCCCGCGGCAGACCCAGGACACGCTGGAGAGATTATATCTCTCGGCTGGCCTGGGAACGCCTTGGTGTTCCCCCAGATAAGCTGGAGGAGGTGGCTGGGGAGAGGGAGGTCTGGGCCTCTTTGCTTAGGCGGCTGCCCCCGCGACCCGGCCTCGGATAAAGTGGAGGAAGATGGATGGATGGATGGAAGTATTGTGAAGGTCAAGAGCCACTGAACTAGAAAGAAGAAATCATGGAGATGATCAGATTGATGCCAGCATGGAATTGTGTGTGTGTGCGCACCCAGTGTCCATCTGGACCATATGTGTTGTGAGCCCCTGCAGTTCACAGAGCACACCTTCAGCAGCTTCAGCAGTGCATGTCTTGAATAGATTATAGCACAGTGCAGTCATGTGTAATACTTCACCCCAGAATTCAGCTATGTCTTCATTAGATACCTTTCACTCTTTCTCCGTCACACAGACTCACTAAAAGAGAGTATGACAAAATCCTAGTAACGAAGGAGGATGGAAGCAGTGTTTTACCATCCATATAATACTGAATCCCACACAGTACAGTAGCTGTTACAGTTTTAATATGCAGCAATATATTTTATACTGAAATGGTATGACAACAGTTTGAATCCAGCAGACAGAGATGATTACCAGACTTTGCACATCCACTGAAGAAAAAGGGCTTGGAGAAAATTGACAGATTTGAATGAAGTTTTTTAAAATTTGGATTCATGATTCCAAGACGATGACCTAGGAAATTGATTTGAATGACCTCATAAACTTTTTGGTGAGAATGTCTTTCAGTAATTTCACATGTAAATATAAAAATCTGAGATGCAGATCGGCATGTATGACTGCATGTACCCTGTGGCGCCACCCTCAGGTCAAACACAGGAGTATATTTGCTTGATTCAAGATCTTTTGATTTCTCTCTCTGTGTCCTCATGCTGTGTTGACAGCTGTGCTTGTCTGTTCATGCAGCTTGAGCACTGGCTGAATGAGGAATCATCTGCCAGTCCTCTGTGAGGAATACAAAATGAGTTGTGTGTGTGTTGTACTAGGGGATACAAGGAGTGCTTCACACAAACATTGTGGAATAAGACATTATATAAAGTCTGACTGTGTCTGTGAGAGGCACTATGTGTGTGTGTTGTTTTGGGGGACACGAGTGCTTCACACAAACACAGTGACATTGTATACATGTTATAAAATAATAATTGCAATTAGGTGCTTTAAGACTAAAATGATCTGACACTTAAACCATCTGATAAACACAGCAAGAGAGGTACTGTAGATCGTCTGTCAGCTGCTTTCTTTGTGGGCCACCACAGTGGAGTGATGTGTTGTTTACAAACGAGTCGGTTCGAAGAGCAGATTCTTTGTAGAGAACGAGAAGAGTGATTTCCGTTGGGAGAGCAGAATCTTCAGCTGCTGCTGTTCATGCAGGCAGGGATGATGAGCACGCAATATGAGCACTCCAAAGACAGCAAGTGTAGTGGTACAGTCCAGCACAAAGCGACAGAAAAGGAGGCAAATTTGGCTGGATTTCAGTGATATTGGAGGCAATGAAAATATCCATTAGAGCAAGGTCAACAAAAAACCTGCACAGACACGGAGGACAGCTTACCCTCTCCCTTACACCCACTGATGCTGGAGAAGTGTCCTGTTTTGATCCAAGTATGTCAGCATCCACTGACTTAAAGGAAACTGCAGGTATACCAAAACAAGAACATTTCTTCCAAAACAAATGACCCCAGCCAAACAGTTGAGTCCTGATCAGGCGATAGCTAAGATGATAGCCAATGATTTTTAAGCCATAGTAGTAGTAAATGTATAATGCTTTTATTTTTTAAGGCTTTTTTAAAAAAAAAAGTGTGCTTAACAACACAAAAACATTCACATTTGCTAAATTAGGCTAAAATAGAAGGTCTCTTCATCATCTTCATAGCTGCCATCATGTCCTTCTTACCCTTCCTCCACACCTCTTTCTCTCTCTCTCTCTCATTTTCTTCATTTATACATTTCTCAAAGTACTTTTTCCAAGAGAGGAATTGTATATAAAATATTTTAATAAAAAACAAATTAAAATATCTATCAGCATATTGATATTAAAAGTTAAAACTATAATTGGCAGCATGGCTCTCTTCTGGGAGCTTCCAGCCCTTTCATGTGCATGCATGGAAAGCTGGAGGTGGGAGGAGCAGCAGCAAGGTCCCACAGAACAGAGAAAATGACAGTGATATGACACTGATTAAATAAGAAACAGCATGAAAAGGAAGACATGGCGATATGCAGCTCCACTGTCAGGTTAAGGTAGCACGTTTTTTATATGAGATTTGCCATTTAGATGTGTGGAAGGTTATCAGCTGATATGGACTGGCATTGAAACGAGCTTATCTACCAAAAATTAGGCTAAACTTAACCTCATGGCTTGCTTGAACTTGTTTTTGTGCCTCTGTGCACCCCAATAGTCAGTTTGAACTAAGACGATCAAATTGTGGTTGAAGAGCAGACTTAAAGATTTAATTCAAAGGGATTTACCACAGTGCATTTGGAAGCTCAAAACTGGACCCCTCAATATGAAAACTAAAACATAATTACCCTGAACAACCAAAAATACTTATCTACACAAGAAAATGTGGTGTGGACGCGTTACTATTTTTCAACACACAGATGATTGACGCTGTCCTCAGCTTACCCAGGGCTAAGGGATCAAAACATTTGCACGAGTGCTGCTGATTGGCTGAGAAAGAAAAGTAGTCATGTGAAACCAATTTAGCAACAAGACACTATGTCCACCCAAGACAAGCCCGAGTCTCCATTTTGCTGTTAAAAGTGTGAACTTCAAACAAATACCAGTTTTTAAATTGTGTTGATATAGTGGACAGAAATGATATTTTTGAGTGGCACAAATCATTTGTGTGGCATCTTATTTGATGCAGAACACCTGATTGTTCTGTAAATAATTTTGAAATGGTTATAAAATTTTATTTTAGGTGAATAGCTGCAAATAACTTTGCTGATTGCAAAACTTGTGCATAGGTTTTTAAAATGTACAATTTATATTTGCATTTCAAGTTAATGATTCATTAAAGATATTTCTGGTTGTAACAGTAAAAATATAACTTTTTTCTACTTGGATTTTATGTTTTTGGCTGGTTTTAGATCAATTGTGTTAATACAGTATGTCAACATGGAAAAATAACAGTAAAGTCAGACATGTGAGGTTGTGCTGAGAAGAATGATACCAAAAAAAGGCAAGGTAAATAGTTATTAAAGGTTAAATGTAGAGGTAAAATAAAAAGTAATAAAAAACGGCAAATTATACCATGGACCCTATTTTAGACAACTTCTGTTGTTTAACTTCTGTTAAACATTTTTTTTTAACGTAACACAATAGTTACTTTTCCTAGTAACTAGTTACTTTTATAATATTTTAACTTGGTTAATAACTCAGTTACTTTTTTGAAAAAGTAACTAGTAACTATAACTAATTACTTTTTCTAAATAATTTGCCCAACAATGCTGCTGACAGACGTAGCAGGAGATGTGTACAAGACACCATCTGCTAAGATTCAGCCAAATGACTGCAAAACTGATCCGCTGGTGCTTGACATCTAAATGGATAATGACCCAATGGATAATGAGTTCAAGTGCTTTTAACTTGTCATTAAATAAAGAGGAAACAGGTCTCATCTGGCCATGGAACTGTTTGTCAGTCACCTGTCCAATTACTTCAAAAGCATCTGGAAACGGGGGACTTTACATAAAAATGGCTGTAATTCAAAAAATGTTATTGCAATATTCCTTGGAAATAATGCTGAATATATGCATTTCTGTCACATATTCACTGTCATGATACACCAACATGTGTGGTGTTGTCCAAAGAACGAAGAAGAATGAGTCCATTTGTAGTAAGAAATATGGAGAGATTAAGTTAATACAATCCTCATTAGTCCCACAGTTAGGACAGTTATTTTAGCAGCAAGAGAAGTGAAGTACCACCTCACTGGTTTCTGTGGGCTCTATAGAGACTTCCAGTTGTAGTTTTGGTTAGACACGGGCAGCAAAATGAGTAATGCACCTGTGATGGACACTGCTTCAGTGCTTACAAGAAAAGTGTTCAATAGAGTGTTTGATAAGTCACAGATAAATGCATGAAATGCAAACTGTGATGAAAGTGTGTGGTTGTTTGTATTGTAGTACAGTATGCAGTATTTGGCATACCTGGTACACAAGGAGTGAGTGATTCAGAAGGGAGGGGACGCTGACCTTCTGTGGGCTGTGTGACTGTTTTTATTTCTCTGTTTTTCAAATGGTGTTCTCTCCAGTGACATTCCCTTCGCCCCTTCTTCTCTACGTCCGGCCCTTTTGCTGTCCTCTTACTGTGGATCTGTCTGTGTGTTGGCTTGAAATGTGGGAAAAGAAAAGATAAGTTATTTGCAAAAAACCCCACCCAAATAAATAAATAAAACACCCAGGAGGCTAAACGTAATTAATTAGGAGATGAGAGAGGACAGAGAAAGGGTGAAAAACACAGACATCCGAGTCGATCTACACACACACACACACACACACACACACACACACACACACACACACACACACACACCATTGGTGGTGCAGCTGGGAAGTTTTCAAGCATCTATGTGTGCATATAGTTTTGGTCTAATCAGTGTTAAATTCACTTCTGAATTAGCAGCTTGTAGTGGTGTAAATTTTTTTTTACCACCTTACTGATTTCTTAGATTTTTGTATATTTGTCACACTTACAGAGACAGATATAAGTCGAGGAAATACAAAATGTGTTTTTAAATGATAATTTCATTTATTAAGGGAAAACAAATCTACCTGTTCTTGTGTGTGTCCCTTCCGTTTAAGTGGGGGAATTACACTCCCCCTGCCCCATCCCCTAAGAAAAATAGAAAAATAGAAAGTTCCATTAGTAGTTCTGTGGAAAGTACCCAACACTGACCCCCAAACAGAGGTGAATGCTGGGAACTTTGTAAAACTACTTTTTAAACTTTTTTTTGTGTCTCTCTCTCTATTCAGGAGGAAAAATAAATAGCAGCATGTCATAGAAAAAAAAACCCCACTTGTAATTGTCAAAGGATGTGACTCTCCAAATCTACTTAAGCATTTTAGAACTTGCCCCGTGTGTTTGTTTGGAGTCATCCAAATGTGTTGAACTCGGAAGTTCACAGCCAACATGGCTGTCACTTGTCACTTGGATCACTTCGCTTTTGCATGCTTGCTGAGTGTGTGTGTGTCTGTCTGTGTGTTGGGTGGGTGGTTGTGTGCCATGGGCCAGCTTCATTCTCATGCTTCAGTGCATTTCTGGTTACATCATCAGACATCAAAATGAAAGCATGTGAAGGAGCACAGGAGTATACTTTTGATCAGTGGCCTCAACTGAATGTCCTAGAGTTGAACTGTGTGGATCTCATTATTTTAGCATTCACTCTCTTAATTCCAGGACCTGGCTGGCTATAAAGACAGTTTCTATAGCAAAGACTACATCCCTCACTGTGTCTCCTTAACCTTGTGCAAAATAAGCATAAAAAACATAGAATATTTATGAAAAAATATATCGTATATATATATATATATATATATATATATATATATATATATATATATATATATATATATATATATATATGCCACAATGCCTATTAATATATTATAAGTATACATAAGTAAAGGAAAACTAGAATGTTATGAAGTTAGCAAAGCACTTTTGTTCCTGGGTGCCTGAACTGTATTTGTTCTCTTTTTAATCACAGCTCATTAATTATGCACAAATGGAAGTTTTTTCAGGAATGTCAGAATTTGCAATCTTAAGAGGTAGTAGTGCAATGAGTCCTTTCCCCCCCACAACACATTGAGTTCCATTGATATTGAGCTGTTTATTGTACAGTAGTATTACTTATTTTACTAAGTTTAGGCAATAAAATTACTTGTGAAATCTTGTGATGGAAAAATTTGCAATATTTTATTACGGCTCCATCCTCCTGTACCATGATTCCAGTGTAGAGCGATCAATGGCAGGTTAAAGCATGCTAGCTTGGTGAAAATTGGAAACTTTAAAGGTTGATTAATTAACTAGATATACATTAGAACAACATAGTTTTTTTTCTGTCATATATGTGGTAAAATCATTTTTGTGTACAGTGAGTTTAACTCTCATCACATATATGTTTTTATAAAATGTATGTTCTTAGTGGCTATCAGCAGTCACTGAGTACATTTCATAATCTATATTAATAAGCAAAATGTAGTCATCTGTCACTTGTCAGGGGAGTCTATAGATATTATCCATCCATCCATTCGCTTATCCTTTTCAGGGTCGTGGGGGGCGCTGGAGCCTATCCCAGCTGTCATAGGGCGAGAGGCAGGGTACACCCTGGACAGGTCGCCAGTCTGTCGCAGGGCCAACACACAAAGACAGACAACCATTCACACTCACTTTCACTCGCACATTCACACCTAGTGACAATTTGGATTATCCAATTGACCTATCCCCACAAGCTGCATGTCTTTGGACGGTGGGAGGAAGCCGGAGTACCCGGAGGGAACCCACGCAAACACGGGGAGAACATGCAAACTCCACACAGAAAGACCCCGGCCTGATGGTGGAATTGAACTCAGGACCTTCTTGCTGTGCGGCAACAGTGCTAACCACTGTGCCACCGTGCTGCTAATAATAGATATTATCTATTATGCAATTAACATAGACTTTGTTTTTTTGTTTTTTTTTTAATAATGCTGATGATGGCCTATTATTGAAATGCCTATTAACAAACAACAAGAAGTACACTCACTACTCAAAAAAATATATTTTCACATTTTTATTATTCATTCACGGCACAAACAAAACCCTTACTACATTTACCAAATCCTGACAGAGGATGATTATAATGATACAAGGAGAGGACAGTAGAAGTGTTTACTCTTCACATCTCTTGCAGCTACACCATATGGTTGTTCTTCACATGGCACACATGACATGAAATTTTGGCACTGCTTGTCACTCGCTGCATATGCTGCCACATTGTCTAGTTATTTCACTGGTGAAAGTATTTCAGGTGACAGTTCAGCTCCTAAAGTCAAATTTATGAACTTTCACTTCCTTATCCTATATCCTTCCTGGGATAGGCTTTGTTGCCAAATTGGATAAGTGGAAGAAAACAGAGGCATGGATAGATAGATGGTTTACTTTTGAACTGAACAACAATAATAACAAGTCAGAAGGTCTTCCTTTTCAGTTCATACGCAGTGTTTTATAATTATGGCAATTTTATGTTTCAACAACAGAACAGCTTTGCATGCTTTCTCAGTAAATTTTAAATGAACTTAAGCCCAAGTACGTATATCTAGAACATACTGTGTATGATGAGATATTCAAAGTCTTCACAGTGTTATGTTGAAGGACATAATCTTTGAATTTTGTTTTACAATTTGTAAACAGTTTTTTGCTGATTGGTAAACCTTTTCCCCTTTCTACTTCTGAGGACCTAAACCCTTTTAAGAAGCTGTTTTTATACCCTGTCCTGACCCGTTGCCAGTGTGTTGATGCCAACAAATTCAAAATGACCTAATTTTCAAAAAATGAAAAGTAAAATGTCTTATTTTAAACATTTCATGTGTTTTCTATGTTCTGTTGTGAATAAAATATGGGTCACCAGTAGTAACCCTGAAGGCATAATGACAAAGAGCATCTGAGTGCTTAAGAGTTGAGTCATAGTCATCTGGATAAATTATTACAGACCAGGACAGACAAGTTGGAGGAAAGTTGTTTTCTTATAGCAGTTAACATATGAAATACACAAGCATAATTCGAGAGAGGTGGATAATATAAAATGCTATGTACCATAGGTTTATATTTCAGTTATTCTATATATAACTATATATTTTCATTATGGCAAGTTCATAGAATTGATGTGGATGTTTCTTTCACATTTATGATTTTTCTTTCTTTAAAAAAACTAACTAACTAAAAAAAACAAAATAAAATATATACTATATATATATATATATATATATATATATATGTGTGTGTGTGTGTGTGTGTGTGTGTGTGTGTGTGTGTGTATGTTTGTAGATCGACTCGGATGTCGCCTGGATTAACAAGGTCCATGTCAGGTGTTGAGAGACCAGCACACACTGATGAGAAGTGGCCTACTGGACCAAGAAGGCATGAGTGGAAAATGGCAAGTGATAAAAATAGGGCGCTGTTAGAATGCAACTATTATGTTAGAATGCTACATGAATAGAATGAGGGACCTATGGAATCTTCCATACCCAGCATCTAGATTGATGGCGAAACAACTAGTAGCTCAGTCTTCTGACATTCAGAAGAAGGAACTGCTCTCACAGGTAGAGATTGACAAGGTACAACACAAATGCTACGGGACGACCTGTCATCCTGCTCCCCCGTGCCTGCTCCCAGGTTATAATCAACCCCACCTGAAATTTGCTTGTTGAATGGCAGAAGAACGGTGCTGAAAGATAGTATCCTGGTGAAGCTTGAAAGCTCCTAGCCGGTTACCAAGACTAAGTAAAGTACCCTCTGGGGGATCTATTAGATGATGTGAATGCAGCACTGCGGACAATACCTACTGCGACCATTACCAGCTGATCTACACCACGGCAGCAGTGATCAATGAGATGCTAGACTACAAATTGAACAGCCACAAGGAGCAGTACCCTCTATGGAGAAGGAAACTAGACACCAAGATCAAGGTACCAACTATTGGAGCTTCAGAAATAAAGAAAGTGCCTAGAAGTACAGCAAGCTGTCCACATCTGAGGCCTTGGAAACTGCCAAGCAAAGACTCACAGCCTTGGCCAGTTGCTTGATAGAAATAGAACGCAGGAGAAGCCGTTCTCCACACAACAATCCAAGGTGTACTCTCAGTGGCAGGAGAACAATACGAGAACAGCATCACCAAGGCTGAGCATTGACATTATGTGTTGCGTCCTTCTCCCATGTCATCTTCCAGTATTGCTCAGTGGCTTGTAGATCTAAGAGTAGACCACAGCAACCTCCCAGAGCAGGGTCCACCATGTATGGATGGTTTCACCCCAAATCCATCACCCTGAGACTGTACACTAAGCTGAAGGAAGGAGGTTGAGGACTAGTGAGGGTTAGTACCACAGTCCAGGATGAGACCTAACCCGAACAACCACGTGTACATCAGAAAGATGGCCACCACCGACCACGTGCTCTGGCAGCAGACACCCAAGAAAGAGGAGCAAGAAGAGGAACCATCATGGAACGACATGCCCCAGCATGGCATGTACCACCACCAAATAGAGGAAGTGACTGACATCCAGAAATCCTACCAGTGGCTGGACGAAGCTGGACTCAAAGACAGCACAGAAGCACTAATCATGGCAGCACAGGAACAAGCTCTAAGCATAATATCCATAGAGGCTGGGGTCTGTCACACCAGGTGTAGGTGTAGGCTGTGTAAAGATGCTCCTGAGACAATCCAGCACATAACAGTGGGATGCAAGATGCTAGCAGGAACGCCATACATAGAACGCCATAACCAATTGGCCGGTATAGTATACGGAAACATCTGTGCTGAGTACGGTCTATGAAGTCCCAAGGTCAAAATGGGAGATGCCCTCTAGAGTAGGGGAGAATGACCAAGCTAAGATTCTGTGGGACTTCCAGATACAGACGGACAAAATGATGGTAGCTAACCAACCGGACACAGTAGTGGTGGACAAGCAGAGGAAGAGTGATAGATGTAGCGATACTGAATTACAGCAACATCAGGAAGAAGGAACACGAGAAACTGGAGAAGTACCAAGGGCTCAGAGGAGAGCTCCAGAAGATGTGGAGAGTGAAGTGGACCCAGTGGTTATTGGATGCAGTGACCCCCAAGCTAGGCGATTGGCTCCAGGAGATCCCAGGAACAAAATCCGAGATCTCTGTCTAAAAGAGCACAGTCCAAATTATATAGATGTTTGGAGTAATGTTGTAAATGCATGGTGTCTAAGACCTTTTTGGATGTTTGAAACTACTCACTATTAAGAATTGGCTCAACTACAAAGAAGTTAACATCTAACATTTAGGCCTAGAAGGTCACCGGAACCATTTATGGGCTGGGTTGTACGCTGTATTTCACCAATATGCTAAACACATACATTTTTTGAACCTAGAAGATGTTACCTTTTAAATCAAGTCTTCATTTGGGTATGCCAAAATATTGAAAATGCTATATAAATTGTGATGTAAATGTAACCCTAACTGGTCATTGGTGCTTAATCAAGTATATCCACTTGTTTTTATATCACACACATGTATAAGCTGATTCAATGGTCAGTATGGTATTTATACTGACGCTGTGAAGTCCAATTCAATTCAATTCAATTCAATTCACTTTTATTTATATAGCGCCAAATCACAACAAAAGTCGCCTCAAGGCGCTTCATAGATACAGAGAAAAGCCCAACAATCATATGACCCCCTATGAGCAAGCACTTTGGCAACAGTGGGAAGAAAAAACTCCCTTTTAACAGGAAGAAACCTCCGGCAGAACCAGGCTCAGGGAGGGGCGGCCATCTGCTGCGACCGGTTGGGGTGAGAGAAGGAAGACAGGATAAAAGACATGCTGTGGAAGAGAGACAGAGATTAATAACAGATATGATTCAATACAGAGAGGTCTATTAACACATAGTGAGTGAGAAAGGTGACTGGAAAGGAAAAACTCAATGCATCATGGGAATCCCCCGGCAGCCTACATCTATTGCAGCATAACTAAGGGAGGATTCAGGGTCACCTGGTCCAGCCCTAACTATATGCTTTAGCAAAAAGGAAAGTTTTAAGCCTAATCTTAAAAGTAGAGATAGTGTCTGTCTCCCGTATCCAAACTGGAAGCTGGTTCCACAGAAGAGGGGCCTGAAAACTGAAGGCTCTCCCTCCCATTCTACTTTTAAATACTCTAGGAACAACAAGTAGGCCTGCAGAGCGAGAGCGAAGTGCTCTAATAGGGTGATATGGTACTACAAGGTCATTAAGATAAGATGGGGCCTGATTATTTAAGACCTTGTATGTGAGGAGCAGGATTTTGAATTCAATTCTGGATTTAACAGGAAGCCAATGAAGGGAAGCCAAAACAGGAGAAATATGCTCTCTCTTTCTAGTCCCTGTCAGTTAGGGGTGGCTGTAGCTCAGGTGGCAGAGCGGATCAGCCACTAACCGGAAGGTCGGTGGTTCAATCCCAGGTTGCTCCAGTCTGCATGCCAAATATCCTTGGGCAAGATACTAACCCCATGTTGCTCTCCGATGCATCCATCGGAGTGTGAATGTGTATGAATGTTAGATACTGCGCACTTAATCTTAGAAGTGATTGGGTGAATGAATTAGCTGTATAAAGCGCTTTGAGTGCTCGGACAGAGTAGAAAAGCGCTATATAAGAACCAGTCCATTTACTCTTGCTGCAGCATTTTGGATTAGCTGAAGGCTTTTCAGTGAGTTTTTTGGACATCCTGATAATAGTGAATTGCAGTAGTCCAGCCTGGAAGTAATAAATGCATGAACTAGTTTTTCAGCGTCACTCTGAGACAGGATATTTCTAATTTTAGAGATGTTGCGCAAATGGAAGAACGCAGTCTTACATATTTGTTTAATATGTGCGTTGAAGGACATATCCTGGTCAAAAATGACTCCAAGGTTCCTCACAGTGTTACTGGAGGCCAAGGTAATGCCATCCAGAGTAAGAATCTGGTTAGATACCATATTTCTAAGCTTTTCAGCGCCGAGTACAATGACCTCAGTTTTATCTGAGTTAAGAAGCAGAAAGTTAGTGGCCATCCAAGTCTTTATGTCTTTAAGACATTCCTGCAGTTTAACTAATTGGTGTGTGTTATCTGGCTTCATGGACAGATAGAGCTGGGTGTCATCTGCATAGCAGTGAAAATGTATGCTATGTCTTCTAATGATGCTGCCTAGGGGAAGCATGTATAATGTAAACAGAATTGGTCCTAGCACTGAACCCTGTGGAACTCCATAATTAACCTCAGTGTGTGAAGAGGACTCTCCATTTACATGCACAAATTGGAGTCTATTAGATAGATATGATACAAACCACTGCAGTGCAATACCTGTAATACCTACAGCATGTTCTAATCGCTCTAATAGGATATTATGGTCAACAGTATCGAATGCTGCACTAAGGTCAAGAAGGACAAGCACAGAGATGAGTCCACTGTCAGAGGCCATAAGAAGATCATTTGTAACCTTCACTAAAGCTGTTTCTGTGCTGTGATGAACTCTGAAACCTGACTGAAACTCTTCAAATAAACCATTCCTCTGCAGATGATCTGTTAGCTGTTTGACAACTACTCTTTCAAGGATTTTTGATATGAAAGGAAGGTTGGAGATTGGCCTATAATTAGCTAAGACTGCTGGGTCTAGAGATGGCTTTTTGAGTAAAGGTTTAACTGCAGCCACCTTGAAGGCCTGTGGTACATAGCCGATTATTAGAGATAGGTTGATCATATATAAGATCGAAGAATTAATCAATGGCAGGACTTCTTTGAGCAGTTTTGTAGGAATGGGGTCTAAAAGACACGTTGATGGTTTGGAGGAAGTAATTATTGAAGTTAACTCAGAAAGATCGATTGGAAAAAAAGAGTCTAACTTAACATCAATGGTACTAAGAGTAGCTGTAGATAATATTACATCTGTGGGATGATTATTGGTAATTTTTTCTCTAATGATAAAAATTTTATTTGTGAAGAAGTTCATGAAGTCATCACTAGTTAACGTTAAAGGGATGGTTGGCTCAAAAGAGCTCTGACTTTTTGTCAGCCTGGCTACAGTGCTGAAGAGAAACCTGGGGTTGTTCTTATTTTCTTCAATCAGTGATGAGTAGTAAGCTGTTCTGGCTTTGCGGAGGGCTTCCTAAATATAACAGCATATTTCTCTGGTTGCTTTTATATGGATAGTCTTGTATACTACATCAACATTTTAAACTTTTTTGTATGTCTGGGTGTGTGCTCTCCACCACTGATAGGGTGGCTGCTTCTCTTTAGTGTGCAGCTTGTATTGACCTGTTGACAGATCGTTTGCAACACAGCATTTGGCCGAACACTTGAATACAATACTCGTGTGTTCTGAAGTGGGTTTAAAGGCTTAAACAGAAACAAACAATCTGACTTCAGCAGTTTGCATCAGTGGCATACTGTGGAAAACAAATCTCTTCAATCTCTCTTGATCTTTTTCTAGCACTCCACTCCTTCTTCCACGATTCTTTCATGGTCAGAGAGATATCAAAAAAACTCTAAAGATGCTTTTTCAACAATTGATTTTTTTGTAATGTTGCCATTCTCAGAATTTTGGATGGTTTATCTGCTGTAGGACCCACTATATGTAGTTTAGCATATGATCCCACACACAAACATAAAGCAAAATAGAAAGCTTTGACCTGATTTAAAGAAGACAAACATGAGATTCTGGAGCAGTGCACTTTAACTGCTGTTGCCCTTTGCTGATGTTATGTCCTCTCAGTGGTGGAGTGGCAGCGATGCTGCAGGTCTGAAGGGTTGCAAAGTGTAGAGAAATGTCAGAGTTGCTTTTTAATGTTTTTTTCCTGTGTTCTGCTCTCTAGAAATCCTTCTCATGTTTTGAGCTACCGTGAATTTCAATGTTAGATAATCCACCTGAAAACCACACAGAAGTCTGGCATACATATTCATTAGCTTATTTTCAGTGGAGAAGTGGGAGAAAGCCTATGTGTACTCTCAAAAGAAGCCATTTTGTAGCCATGTGTATGCATGTGTGTCTGTTTTACGGACTCTTTATAAAAGATTGAAGTAGCTTCCAGGTGTGAAGAGGCAAGTCAGTTTGGAAGTTCCTTAGAGCTGCATTCTTTCTTATGGTTAGCAGAGGCTCACTGGTTGCAAAAAGATGCTAGGTTGCGTGGAAGTTTATGGAAAAAATAACCCTCTACTGCCTTGATTTACAGTTCAGCATTTTCCCCATGAGTTTACGATCAAAGTTTTAGGTCTTTTTCAAAGCTGATGTAGCATGCACGATCCCCAAAAGTTGATTCTGTTCATCTGGAGGTAGCGTTTTCAGTGGGAGAAACATTTCATCACTCATCCAAGTGACTTCTTCAGTCTCAGCTGACTGCAGGTTTCCCCAAGGAGTCAAGGAGGCCATTTACGTGAAAAGGGAAAGGCCATCTCTGAATCGAGGATGGGGCCTAAGGGTACATCTGTCACCATCTTACAATGCTGTGATTGCAGCCATTCCCCAACTCTCTGTGAATGGTACTCATGGCCATTGATCAGTGGTCTTTGATCAGTGGTTGTTGATCAATGGTCATGGGAATTTGCATAATTATGATGAAGAAACTGACCTCCCAGCCCATTGTTCCTTCAGTGGTGCTAGTTTCAGTCATTATGCAAATGTACTGTTTATAAGATTTGGAAAACCTGCAGTCAGCTCCCACTGAAAACGCTACATCCAGATGAACAGAATCAACTTTGGGGGATTTACTTACCTGGATGATTGAGCATTCATCAAGAAGATAGCATGCCCAATGTTTATCTTGTAAATTACAGCCCCAAAAGAATGAAAAAGGATGGTAACGCCATGTATAGGTTTGGTGGGCCTACCTCAAGAGTAACACACTAGCTCAGTTTGTCAGTCAGAATCCTTGCTTTGGTCATCATATCCAGTCACTCAGCTCAAGGACAATCTCACTAATTGATGGGTGATGCCACAGTGGCTATATTATGCTTATGATGAGTCCAAGTATACATCCAGAATTAGAAGACTGGGTTTGTGCTTCTGAGTATGTGTTGTTAAGCTGCAGGAAGGTTGGTGGGTTCTGTAGTATGGACCTGTAGAGTCCCACCTAAGTTAAGCAGAGCTAAACAGGATTATTGGTGTGTCTCTGTTTGCTCCATGTTTGTGTGATAAATGGAATCAAAGTGCCATAAACATGGTTGTATAACTGTAAAATCTATTACAAATGCCTTCCACATAATTATTTTTATTGTAATGAAATTGATACTTATTGTCTTGGTGTTGATGGGAGGGGTCTTAGCCAGAATGAAAGTCAAACAGGAGGAAGAACATATAAACCCTCCACTCCATTTGTCATCATGGGGAATGTGACGTCTCTGGTTAATATGAGTGATGAGCTGTGGAACCAAAGGGCCACATTGCCAGTGCTGTGGCTTAAGGGAGACCAACATAATTATTATACAGATGGTTTTAATGTTTTGGCTGATCAAACCTACTTTTGCTTTCTCTTTGCTGTGCAACAGTGTAGGATCTGTTCCCAAATATTTTGCCACCTGCCAGCGACTTGTCTGATCAAAGGTAAGTAGAGGAACTATGGACTGACTTCCTGATCAGAATTTTCAGATTGAGAGTTAGAAAGTTACCCTTAGCATTTAATAAAGAATGAGACCAGCTCATACAGCCTTGCCTTTGAATCTTGGCTGTAAGTGTCATTGCATTGTGAGCATTAATGTGCTCATTACATTGTGAATCCCTTTTCACATATCAGGCACACACAACACCTCCCATCTGGGCTGGGTTACTCCCAGTATGTTCAGCGTACTTCACTGTATATTCTCCCTTTTGGCTATCAGACACTCTTCCTTCAAGTTGAGTCTACTGTGCTAGAGCCAACATGTAAGGCATACAACATCTAAGGTTTCCCCAAGGTCACATAGTGTTCAACTCTTAAGGCACAGGGTTATACAGAGTTCGTTCACTATGGCATACAACAACTGTGGTTTTTCTAACTAAGAATTGCTCTCAGGACTGACTGAACTGATTTCCAATTCATAAAGATGACCTTCTTGGTAATAAGACTGTAAGCAGATGGACCTTGTAATTCCTCAGATAATAAGTCGCCTGAGATGCAGATTTTGGGGACAGCATAATGTGGCAGCACAATAAGTGTAAAAAGTGATCTGTAATTTGGATTCAAAGGTGTCTAACAAGAGTGCAATGCCAAATGGCATGCAAACAAGTGCCAGGGTGCTTTGAAAGCACTATGTACATTTATTTAATTTACTTAATTACAATTGATGCAGTTTGTCACCTGTGTAGTGTGTTGTGTGTGTGTCAAATTTTAAAGAGAGAGAGAAAAAAAAGGTTTCCGTATTTTTGATATAATTTTACTTGGTATTGTAAGTTTCAGAATATTCACAACTGTAACTGAAATATTAAATTTAACGGGAGTTTAGACAATGACGTGATTGATTTTTATTGCTGATTTTTATTTGCAAATATTCCAGAAACTAAGGTGTGGCGTGGGTGTGGTCTCTGGCCAGCTGCAGAGGAGGGGTGACACAGTGAGCTCCCGGGGCAGCGCAGGGGCGGGGTGAACAGGTGTGCTGGGATCTGACATTGATTGTGTGTCTTTATATGTTGGCAGTGACAGTCGGAGGTGGAGCGGACGTGACAGCAGAGAGAGAGCAGGAGTGTCTGTGTCAATGAAACCACAACATCAAATAAAAGTTCTGCTGTCAATATATTCACTCCAGCATATGTTTATTGGGTCCAACACTACACTGGTGCCGAAACCCTGGCGCGATGTCCGGTCCCCAGCCGGCTCCTCCTGCTCCCCCGGCGGCGGCGGCGCCCGCCCAGCCGCCCGCTCAACCGCCCGCTCAACCGCTGCAGATCTTGGGCCAAATGATGATGGACATGGCGGCGATGGCGGCGATGGCGGCGATGGCGGCGATGGCGGCGATGGCGGCGATGGCGGCGATGGCGGCGATGGCGGCGATGGCGGCTCGTCAGGCGGCCACGCAGGACCAACAGCTGGTGTTGCTTCGCCTGCAGTCGGAGCAGCAGACCGCGGCTCTGGGGCAGCTGCTGGGGAATGTGGCCGCGCCGGCGCCCGCCCCTCCTCTGCCGGTGGCGTTGCACCGGATGAGGGATGGGGAGGACCCGCTGATTTTCATCGAGGCTTTCCAGGCCACGGCGGTGGCCTGTCGCTGGCCGGAGGAGGAATGGGCCGCCCGGCTGCTGCCGCTTCTGTCGGGCGAGGCCCAGACAGCGGCGCTGAGCCTGCCCCCCGGCTCGCGCGGGGTGTTTGAGGATGTGTGCCGGGCGGTGCTGGATCGTTTGGGTCTCTTCCCGGAGGATTACCACCGTCAATTCCGGGCCAGCAGGATGACGGGAGGGGAGCGGCCGTTTGCGTGGGCTCGACAGCTGGAGGATGTGGCAGTGAGGTGGCTGTGACCGGGCCCCTCGGCTGGGGAGGCCCGGATGCTGAATATGGTCGTCCTCGAGCAGTTCGTGGGGGGCCTGCCTGAGGCAACGGCTCGTTGGGTCTGCTGCCACCACCCGGCGGATTTGACGGCGGCGGTTGCGCTGGTGGAGGACCATCTGGCGGCCAACCCGGCACCCAGCCGTGAGGAGCCGTGAGGAGCCGTGGCGGAGCGCCCGTATTCCGCCGCCCAGGCCACCGGCGGCGTCGTCACAGCGGAGGGACGGCAGCCCTGTGGGAATGTAGCAGGCAGCGGGGTGGAGCCCCAGGAACCCGTTCCGGCCACTGCTTCCCGCCGGAGCCCCGGGGAGCCGCACAGACGCCGGGGCCGGACTGCTGGAAGTGTGGGCGGCCGGGGCACCTGCGCCGAGAATGTCCGCTCATGGAGGTGGGGCAGGTGTTCCGTGTTGCCGGCGCTCCAGCGTCCGCCCCCGGTCCAGGAGGGACGTACCGCGTGCCGGTAAGGTGCCAAGGGGGTATTCGCCATGCCTTGATGGACACGGGCTGCACGCAGACCCTGGTCCACCAAAGTTTGGTTCGCTCCGGGGCATTGTTGGAGGCTAACTGGGTGGAGGTTAAATGTGTGCACGGGGATATTCACAAGTACCCGGTAGTGTCACTGTTGCTGAAATTCAGGGGCAAAACGCATAGAGTGAAGGCAGCGGTTAGCCCGCGCCTGTCGCATCCCCTTATTTTGGGTACGAATTGGCCGGGGTTCCACAGCTTACTGGGGCAGTACACAGGGATGCGATCGCGGTCTGTAAATTTATGTAACGTTTGTGCGGCGCTCAGCGGTGACGCGGGGTCGACCGACACTGACTCTGGGGGGGAGGAGGTGGCGGGGACTTCCACGGAAGCCCCGCTGCCTCCCGTTGTGCACCCCACAGAAGATTTTCCACTAGAGCAGTCTCAGGATGACACCCTACACTCAGCCTATGACCAAGTGATGGATATTGATGGTCGCTTGGTGCGCCCTGACGCTGCGCGAACTTACCCTCATTTCCAATTGCGGAACGATCGGCTTTATTGAGTGAGCTGCGACACTCACACTGATGAGATTCGCACACAGTTGTTGGTGCTGCAAAGCCGCCGGGAAAACGGTTTTCCAGGCGGCTCATTCGAACCCCATGGCAGGGCATTTGGGTGGTGAGAAAACTCTGGAGCGCATAATGGCCCGATTCTATTGGCCGGGCATTTGGGCCGACGTGCGCCGCTGGTGTGCGTCGTGCCCAGAATGCCAGCTGGTTAACCAGCCGGCCGTGCCAAAGGCGCCGCTGCGCCCATTACCACTGATGGAGATCCCATTTGAGCGTATTGGCATGGATCTCATCGGGCCATTTCACCGGAGTGCACGCGGCTATCGCTTTGTGCTGGTCCTGGTGGACTACGCAACGCGATACCCGGAAGCAGTGCCGCTGCGCACAATTTCACAGAAGAGCGTGGCGCAGGCACTGTTTCGGGTCATCTCCCGAGTCAGTATTCCAAAAGAAATACTGACTGACCAGGGCACGTCGTTCATGTCGCGCACATTGCGGGAACTGTACAAATTACTGGGTATTAAATCTATTCGGACCACCGTCTACCACCCTCAGACTGACGGGCTGGTGGAGAGGCTGAATAAGACTTTAAAATCCATGATTCGTAAGTTCATTCGCGAGGATGAACGCAATTGGGATTGCTGGTTAGACCCTCTGTTGTTTGCAGTGCGGGAGGTGCTCCAGGCCTCCACGGGATTTTCTCCCTTTGAGCTGTTGTACGGCAGAAAGCCGCGGGGGGTGCTCGACCTGATTAAAGAAAACTGGGAGGAAGGTCCAAGCACTGCGAAAAGTGAAATTCAGTACGTGCTGGACCTGCGAGCAAAGCTGCACACACTGGGGAGGCTCTCACGGGAGAATTTGCTCCAGGCCCAGCAGCGGCAGCAACGCCTGTACAACAGAGGGGCGAAACTTAGGCAATTTTCACCGGGAGATAAAGTGCTTGTGTTACTTCCTTCTTCCAGCTCTAAATTACTCACCAAGTGGCAAGGACCCTTCGTGGTCACACGGCAAGTGGGAGACGTTGATTATGAGGTGGTATGGTCAGACAGGGGCGGAGCCACGCAGATTTACCACATCAACCTCCTCAAAGCCTGGAGGGAGGCGGAGACCGCTTCTCTGATGAGCCTGGTAAAAGAGAGAGATGAGTTGGGGCCGGAGGCGCCAAAATCTAACATCCCCGCCTCCCTCCATTGTAGTGACCATCTCACACAGGCCCAGAGGGCGGACGTTGCCGCATTACAACAGCGCTTTGCCGATGTGTTCTCCCCCTTGCCCGGCTGTACTTCTCTCATAGAGCACCATTTTGAGACGCAGCCTGGCGTGACGGTGCGTTCACGGCCCTACAGGCTGCCAGAACATAAGAGGCAAATTGTTTTCCGGGAATTGACGGAAATGCTGAGGTTGGGAGTAATAGAAGAATCACACAGTGCTTGGTGTAGCCCCATCGTTCTTGTGGTGAAGAAGGATGGGTCTATACGGTTCTGTGTCGATTATCGCAGAGTGAATGAGGTGTCACGTTTTGATGCTTATCCCATGCCCCGGGTCGACGAGCTCCTGGACCGGTTGGGCACCGCTCGCTTTTTCACGACACTGGATTTAACCAAGGGCTACTGGCAGATTCCCTTGTCTGCAGAGTCCAAGGAAAAGACGGCCTTCTCCACTCTGTACGGGTTGTACCAATTCGTTACGCTTCCGTTCGGCTTGTTCGGGGCCCCTGCCACTTTTCAGCGCCTCATGGACCGGGTGCTGCGGCCCCACGCTGCCTATGTTGCCGCCTATCTAGACGACGTCATCATTTACAGTGACACATGGGCGGAGCATGTGCGGCGTGTGGCCGAGGTGCTGGAGTCCCTGAGGCAGGCGGGGCTCACGGCCAACCCGAAGAAGTGTGCGGTTGGACGGAGGGAGGTACAGTATTTGGGGTACCACTTGGGGACGGGCAGGTGCGACCTCAAGTGGATAAGACAGCGGCAATTGCATCCTGCCCGCGTCCCAAGACGAAAAAAGAGGTGAGACGGTTTCTGGGGCTGGCCGGCTATTACCGGTGGTTCGTCCCAGGGTTCGCGGACTTGACCAGCCCCCTAACTGATCTCACCTGCAAGGGTGCCCCGGATCTGGTCCAGTGGACGGAGCGGTGCCAGGCGGCGTTTGTGCAGGTGAAGCGGGCTCTCTGTGGAGAGCCGCTGCTGTTCACACCTAATTTCTCCCTCCCTTTTTGTCTGCAGACTGACGCCTCGAGCAGAGGGCTGGGGGCTGTTTTGTCCCAGCAGGTAGGGGGAGTTGACTGGCCGGTGGTCTACATCAGCCGGAAGCTGACGGACCGCGAGTCACGGTATAGCACCGTGGAGAAGGAGTGCCTGGCAATCCGGTGGGCGGTCGACTCCCTTCGCTACTACCTCCTGGGCCGCCCGTTCACCCTCTGCTCAGACCATGCCCTGCTGCAGTGGCTCCACCGCATGAAGGATGCCAACGCCCGGATGGGCGTTGGCATCCGAGTATCTGGCCCATCCGGCCAGATACTCGGATGGTATCTGGCTCTGCAGCCCTTTAAGTTAAAGGTGATCCATAGGCCGGGTGCGCAGATGTTTGTGGCCGATTTCCTTTCCCGCTCGCGGGGGGGGGGGGGGGGGGGGGGGGGGGGGGGGGGGGGGGGGGGGGGGGGAGTAGGTTCGGTCGGATGGGCCCTGGCCTCAGTCGGGTGGTGGGGATGTGTGGCGTGGGTGTGGTCTCTGGCCAGCTGCAGAGGAGGGGTGACACAGTGAGCTCCCGGGGTGGCGCAGGGGCGGGGTGAACAGGTGTGCTGGGATCTGACATTGATTGTGTGTCTTTATATGTTGGCAGTGACAGTAGGAGGTGGAGCGGACGTGACAGCAGAGAGAGAGCGGGAGTGGCTGTGTCAATGAAACCACAACATCAAATAAAAGTTCTGCTGTCAATATATTCACTCCAGCATATGTTTATTGGGTCCAACACTACATAAGGATTTCCAGTGCCAATTTTGCATTAAATCTTCAGAATTAATGAAAGCATCATCCTTAAATGAATGCAGAAGAAGAGTGATACCTCTGTCTTTTCATTTTGTGAAACTGAATGCACTTTTGTTGATTATAGTGTTTTTGTTGTTCCAGATTGCTGACTGCAGTGTGATGTAACTGTTGAGTTGGTGATTTGAACTGCTTTTCTTCAAGGTGTCAGAGTTTATATGAACTGGGAACACTGATATTTTTTGATTGACTAATACAAGACAGATCTGTTAACTGTCTATCCTTTGAAAGTGCTGGTTCTGCAATTAACCAGGAGGTGACGGATTGAGAATGATTGAGCCATTTAGTGATGTATTTAAGCTGATTTGCAAGATTTTTAATTTTGTAATATTTCAAGTTTTAAATTTTGAGGTCTGTTTTTTGACAGAGCAGAATTAAGGGATTTATACGAGGTCGTATTTGGAAAACTTGCCTCGGTGAAAAATAATTGATTTAGGGTAGGACAGGTGATCTGATTACTACAATTCGTTTGTAAATTGATACAGGGAAGTTCAACCAAGTAATTAACTCATCTTGTACTGCTTTTAATATTGGAGTGAAATTTAGGCAAAATAACTATGACAGCTTGGATATTAATATTAATCCTGAGATATTTAATATTGTCTGTATAATGGGGATAGTGTGATATCAGGTTGCATTAATAAGGAATTGAGAAACATTCTAAAAAGGACAGCTAGAAGTCTTGAAGTAAAAAAAACATCTGCATAAAGGATGTTTTTTTTGTGTTCTATTGTGTTTCTTTGAATACCTTTAATATTTTAATTATGAGGTCTTAAGATATTACATTTAAAATCATGGCACTTACACAAGGTTTGGCCTTTCACTTAATCGTTAATATTTCAAGATGCCAGTTAATAGAAGCATCGCGCTGTAGCTAGTTTTATTGTTCTCTTACTGTGTTGGTTTAATTATTTTTTGGATTAGATCTATTAACATTGTTTGCATTGTATTCAGTTATTGCATTTGAAATTTGGATCTACCCAGGGGCCCTTTAGTGGTGGCTGTAATGCTGGGATTGTTCCTGCTGTTAAGTTGCCAGGCCCTGCCTGCACAGAAGATAACATATGGCTGGTTAAAAAGAGGTCAAATAAATGAAATGAGGACAATGTTTTAAATTAAGCTTTGGATAGGTTTTTAAACTGAAGTGTATTGCTCAGGCACATAATATCACACTGCACCCAGCCTTTAATTTTCTATGACAGCGAAGGGACAAGAGCCCAGCAGTCAGTGTTTACAGCAGCAATGCCAAATGCACCAGCTGAGCCAGGCATGTCCACATGGCCAGTCAGTTTGACAAGCAATCCCCTGAGCAGACCAGCAGAGATAGACAGGGCAGCAGATGCAGACAGACAGCAGCTAGCCCACACATGGCGGCAGCCGTGACTGCACGACAGGCAACACAGAGATAATGGCCCTTTCAGAGCTACTCTCTTTTTTCTGAAGGAACACTTTCCAGGGGCAATGAAGATGAGGACTCATCACTTACTGTAAACTCACGGGTCTGTGCTTCAAAAGTGGACGATGACGGGATTAAGAAAGAGAAGGGAAAGAGTTGCTTCTGGCATGCATTGTTAAATGACAGAGCACTTTCATACTCACAAGAGACAGGCCAGGGTTGGTTTGTGTACAACAAAGGGCTGTGGTTTTTCTGCTTACCTTGCTGACAACACTCCAGCAAGATAATAGACAGAATTCTGTGAAACACAGACTGCACTCATTTGTCTTTTTATTCTACAGACACGTAAACAGACTGGAACATATATAGCACCTTTTATAGTTAATTCGACTTCTACTACAAGTCTCATTCACCTAAATTCATAAATTAGGCACATCAGGGTTCAGTATCTTGCATAGGCATAGTTCGAGGCATGTACTATGGGAGCTGGGGTTTGAGCCACAAACCTTACAATTGGTATACTGTCTTGTGATTTTGAACTGGAGAAAGATTCCCTCTTTGAGGAGATGGATCTACAACTTTCAAGCAATTATTATTCAGGAGGTGTAAAATGACACTTTTTTATCAAAGCCTGTATCAGTAACACACATGGTTTTAGTGGCAGTTAGAGTTAACAATAATTTCCTGGCTGATAAACCTGGAACTTATGCCAATGTCTGCCCTCAAACAACAATTATGCAGACTTGGTTGGGGTCTTGACACACCAGCTGTGGGTAAAAACCTGCAAACACCAGCTTGTCTGTAATTGTGAGACAGAGGTGGCAAGTTCTGATAAGACAATATTATATGATGCCTGTGCATAAGAACATCTCAAAACTGTACAGCACAAGTACAATACTAAAAACAAAGGCCCTTATTTTGGGTCTGTGACTGCCAGATCCAAAAGCACCACAATTTTGCCAAAAGAGAACTATCAGAAAATGAACAATTGAGCCTATCAGATGATATCACTAAACAACTTACTCTGTGGGTAATTTTCCTGATCCATTAATAAACAGGTCAACCATGAAAACCTTTCTCACTCACTATGTGTTAATAGACCTCTCTGCATTGAATTATACGTGTTATTAATCTCTGGCTCTCTTCCACAGCATGTCTTTTGTCCTGTCTTCCTTCTCTCTTCCCATCTGGTCACAGCAGATGGCCGCCCCTCCCTGAGCCTGCTTCTGCTGGAGGTTTCTTCCTGTCAAAAGGGAGTTTTTCCTTCCCACTGTCGCCAAAGTGCTTGCTTATAGGGGGTCATATGATTGTTGTGTTTTTCTCTGTATGTATTATTGTCAGTGTTGGGGAGTAGTGGAATACATGTACCGGTGTTACGCATTTAAAATACAAAATATGAGTAACTTTATTCCATTACAGTTACTGTTTAAAAAGGTTGCATTCAGAATACAGTTACTTTGTTGAAATAAAGGGATTACACCAGGGGTGTCCAAACTTTTTTCACTGAGGGCCACATACATAAAAATATAGGAGGGGCTGGGCCACTTAATAGAAATTAGGTATATAACCTTCACTTTAGTGTTAGAAAGTTAGAAAAAAGTTAGAAAAATCACTTAAAAGTGGTCAAATATGTTATATTGGTGAATATAATTAAAGATAAAACTGCCTTTATCACAGATCTTAATTGATTTATTCAGAAAAAGCTTTGGTAGCTCATTCTCACAACAGCAGCCTCAGATTTCTTCTTGGACATAAGATTTACAGTACAGAGAAAAAACAATAAAGGGGAAAATGGGACGGATACATTTCAAGCTTGTTATTTAAGTTATTAGGCTTAGCAACACACCTATTAACGTTCATTTGAAACCGTTATCAACATTAACAGACTGAACTGGATTTAATAACAGGCGTCCGTATAATTTTAGTAAATTATTCTGGTGAGTATCAGCTGCGCTGGGTATGTAAATCGGGCCATCCAACTGATCGCCACTCGTGGCAAAAGTCCGGACAAATGTCACTTGATCAAGGCGCAAATCTGCATCAGATGAGATCAGCTGACTTTGCGTGTGCACGCGCTGTGCACAGCGGTGTGTACTCTGTGTGTTAACAAGAAAAACGCATATAAAGAAAGTGGTGCGCAAAAGCAGAGTAGTGACAGAATTGATGCGCATTATTGATATTTGAAGCATGTGTATCTGCACGTGCATGCTTATCTCTTTTTAAAAATTATTGTTTTGTAATATGAAGGTAATAGGCAAAGTGTTACAGGTGTAGCCCTAAAGAATGTAGCCTCATGGGCAGTGTAGCCCAGTTTTAAGTAAGCTATTAAGACTCGACTGTACACTGTGTTCGTGTTTTTCTCCAAAACTAGAGCAGCCTTTCAACGCTTCTTTCAGTCTCTCGCTAGCAAAGTTGACCCAGACAACAAAGTAAAGCTAGTTTTTGGCTACGAGCCCGACACAGAACCCAATGTATTAGCCAGAGGTCGCTTTACTACGGTTTAGAGCCACGGGCCTGTTTTATATAAACACAGAATAGTTTTCTATACGAGATCGCTGCAAAAAGTGCAACCTTACCTAATCTCCACCCTACTGTTACTCATTTTATATTAAGATTTAAAAAATCTAGTTGGTATTGGTATGGCGAGTAGCCTTCAGTAATAGTAGTAAATCACACAGCAATAGTACCAGGGGTGATTTTGGCCCATTTTTGGGGGTGCTTCAGCAAAGATTTCTTACTTTTTTTTGACAATATTTGCTGTTTGTGTGACACACTACTAAAAATATAAAAAGCATACAGTACTGTACTTGTTTGAGACTTAACATTTTAACAACAAAAGTATAGATAACCCCCCCTCCCAAAATGGTTTGTTCCAGCTCGCCACTCCCCTACTCTGACTCTAGCGCTCTTGCTGCCAGAGCGATGATGGCTGAGACGCAGCGGAGCGGAGGTATAAGTGCCTGGCTTAAAACAGGACATATTAGCTGCATTTAACCTTCAGTTACTCTTTATATAGTTAGGTAGGAGTCAGACCATGTTTCTTTTTAGCTGAAAAGCATTACACCAGGTAACCTGCAGTGTTGAAAACGTGTTTTCCGACAATGTTTGCTACTCTACAATCCGTAAATTCAGCGACATTTGACCGTCCTGTTGCTCCCATTGAAATGTATACAGCCTATTTAAAATCTAAAACTTTAAATTGTCCGCAGCCTACTGTTGCTACCACTGTCCTGTTTGAAATGGATACTAACTAGCTAACTGACTGAATGTCCATTAACCTTATAACTCCTGTTGTGTGTGTGTGTGTGTGTGTGTGTGTGTATGTGTGTTTGTGTACAGAGAGACAGCCAGGTTCATAATGGATATAAGGAAGTTTTTTCAAAAAAAGGAGCCACATTCATGTAAAAGTGTAAGATCAAATGATCCGTCAATCAAGAATAATGTTGGATCAGTGTTTCACCACACAACCACTGCTGGTTGCTTTTGTTTAACTGAAAAACTGAAATTCATTAAAAAAGCATAATCCCTATTAATCAATTACACATCTTTTTTTAGATGTTCATGTGGTTTGGTTATTTGCCTTTTGGTTGAAAGTAGACTGAGAGAGAGCGATCTTAATAGAATTATTTTCATATTAATGTATTTTTCATCTAATTGAATACAATCTATTTGTGTATGATTGTCAGTCCAAAGAGGGAGAGAGAAAAGAGGGGAACGTGAGGAGAAAGGGCAAGGTCAGGAAGAACCAGGTAAGAAAACAGACAGGGAACAGTGACAGGCACAACAGAAACTGTTAAACTGACAAAGAGAAAAAAAGCTCATACAATCTGGAAGTTGTGTTCTCCCTGTATTAAAGCTGCTATACAGAATCTGCAAAACAAACTGGGTTGAAACATTTTTGACCCTCTTTAACAACATTCCAACATAACATTATAATTGATTGGGGAGATTAAAATTAATGATATATTTTTATGTGGTTTTTATATTCTAAAAATGTTTTAAGCTAGCTTGTTTCAAAGATTCTGTACAGCAGCTTTAAATGTTTTCCAAAAGCACACACACACTTAAATTATCAGTGTTTCTCAAACTTTTTACAGTGTGTACCACCTGATAAAAATGTCAAGCTCTCCTAAGTACCACTATGAATGCATGAAAGTCATAAATCTTACAACACAAAATTATTATTATTAAATTAGTAAAATTAGTATCTGCAATAAAGATTTTACAATTACATTGTATACATTCTACCACAGGCAAAGTTGCCTCCATTTTTATAGTTTTTATTAATATTTTGTAATTTTACTGTTGCACCCAATGTGACCCAGTGTCCTATATTGAGATTCACAGCCAGCTAAACTCTCTCTTGCATCACTTCCTCCAAGAAACAGGCACATGTTGTATTTGGACAGGATTTAATGCAAAAAAATGTGAAACTGAAATGATACAGAATACAGAAATGTCACATAATCATTAGCTTGGGTTGAACTTATGTGGACATATAAAACACATCAAACGTTTCCAAATCACTTCAATAATGTCATATACCCTGTCTTAAAGGTAAACACAATTAAGAAACTTACTCATATTGCCACTCAAAGGAATTTAACGGAGTGGATGGCTTTGGATCGTAAGAAACACACCATGTCTTGCTTCACTCATGAGCAAACACTTCCTATCACACTTCTTCTAGTGACTAATTGGCTCAAGATAGCAAATTGTGCAAAACTGTGCCCCCTATGGGCCTGGAGAAATAACATACAAACAGTTCCAGTACACTCCCCGCCTGGCATTATTTTAAGATTGCCACTAGACCCTATTTACACACGAGACCAATCTCTCAGAAGAAGGATACAGTCCGAAATGGGTCTACAGAATGTCTTCGCAATCTTGTCACTTCACTTCCATCTTTCTGACAACTCCATCTCTGCTTGGAAGTGTCTTCACGATGACACCCATAGGCCACTCATTTCTTTTTAGTTGCTTGTCCTTCAGAAGAACAACGTCTCCTTCCTTCAAGTTTGGTTTGCTGCGCTGCCATTTCTGACGACCTTGGAGCATGTGGAGGTACTCCCTCTGCCACCTGGCCCAGAATGTGTCGGCAAGGGCTTGAACTCTCGTCCACTGCCGTGTATATATGTCGGCCTTGGTGAAATCCCCAGGTGGAGTTGGGATCGGATCACACTTCTGGGTGAGCAGAGCTGAGGGGGTCAGGATTAAGGGAGCATCTGGATCCGAGGAAACGGGTACCAGGGGCCTTGCGTTGATAATAGCCGTGACTTCCGCCATTAACGTTGTCAGGACCTCGTGAGTTAGAGTAGGGTTTCCTGCTTGTAGGAGCATTGAGTCTAGGATGCGTCGTGAGATGCCTATCATACGCTCCCAGGCGCCACCCATGTGAGAGTGAGGAGCATTAAACACCCAGGAACACCTCTGCTTGCGTAGGTAGTCATCCACACTTGTCTCACCAGGTTTTGGGGAATGCAACTTTAGGTCCTTGGAGGCACAAATGAAATTGGTTCCGCAATCTGACCTCAACTGTTTGGCAGGGCCTCTGATCGCAAAGAACCTGCGAAGAGAATTGATGAAACTGGAAGAGCTGAGAGTTTCAATCACTTCAATATGAACAGCCCGTGTAGACATGCAAGTGAACAAGACTGCCCATCTCTTACTGTTTGCTTGACCACCTTTGGTGCGCCGTGTTGAAACCTCCCACAGTCCAAATACATTGAGGCCAACATAAGAGAATGGGGGGTCCGTCTGAAGGCGTTCGGCAGGTAAGTCAGACATGATTTGCTGCTCTGTTCTACCTCGAAGCTTTCTGCAGGTGACACATTTGTGGATTACACTGCTGATTACACTACCTCTTAGAATAACTACCCATAAGCCACTTGCTCTCACAGCCCCCTCAGTGAAGTGTCTTCCTTGGTGCTGGGTGGCTTCATGGTGATGTCGAATGAGCAGTGTTGCAAAGTGATGCTTCCCTGGTATCAGAAGAGGGTTAGCTTGATGACTCGGCAAGCCAGACTCTGCAAGTTGACCTCCTACTCGCAATAAGTTTTTGCCATGGACGATGGGATGAAGTTTGTGAAGAGCACTGTTGCGAGGTAAGTCTCGTTTCGCCATGATGCATTTTATTTCTTCTGCATAGACTTCACGCTGGACACACCTGATGATCATGTGCTCTGCTTCAGATAACGCTTCATCTGTGAGACTAGCCTTACAAAGATGCCAGCCGCTACAGGCACCACCATCTCTAGACTTGAAACTGTGGGAGATGTGGCGAAGGTAGGCCACCGCTTGGACAAGGGAAGTCCATTTTGAGAATCTTTCAAAGCGTGATGAACCCAAGGCACCTGGAGCAGTTGTGGTCACAAGCACATTGACGTTATGTCAAATTTCAATGTCCAACTCTGGATCGACAAGTTCAAATGGACCCTTTTCTGGGGAGAGAGTCTCGTGATTGAGAAGAAATGCTGGGCCATACAACCATGAAGTACCAGAGAGTTTTTCTGCTGGTACGGACCGAGAGCCATGATCAGCAGGATTGTGCTCTGATGGGACGTATCTCCATTGATCTGGTAGGGAAGACTGCTTGATTCTCTGTACATGATTGTTCACATATACATGGAATCTTCTGCTTTGATTGTTAATGTATCCTAACACCACTTTACTGTCAGTGTAGAATGTTGTCTTGTCAATCTTTACGTTTAGTTCTACTGTGAGAAGCTCTGACATCTCCACAGCAAGCACTGCAGCACACAGCTCTAATCGAGGAATGGTCGGTTCTGGTACAGGAGCTAGTTTGGCCTTACCCAAAATGAATCCAACCTCACTGTGCCTATCTTCATGTGTGACCTTCAGGTAAGCTACCGCAGCGATGGCTTTCACTGAAGCGTCTGAGAAAACACAAAGTTTGATGAATGTGGCTTGTGAGATGGAGAACGTGACATAGGAGCAGTTAATGTGCAGGTTTGTGAGACTTCGTAGCGAGTCATGCCACCTTCTCCAGCCATCGTACATGTCTTGGGGTAAGGAACTGTCCCACTCAAGGTTGCCACTGGAGAGCTCTCTGAGAAGAAGTCTGCCTTTGATGGTTACAGGTGCAAACAAACCAAGAGGGTCAAACAAGCTGTTCACTGTTGAGAGTACGCCCCGGCGAGTGAAAGGTTTTTGCTCTTGTGGAACATGGAATGTGAACGTGTCTGTTGTGGGGTTCCAACTTACCCCCAAGCTGCGCTGTACTGGAAGCTCATCTGTTGTTAAATCGAGATCTTTGATATCTTTGGCCATATCCTCAGGGGGGAATGCACTCACCACCTCGACTTTATTGGAAGCAATCTTGTGGAGACGTAGATTTGAGAGGGCAAGCATTTTCTGAGTTATCTGTAGGACATCAACAGCCTCAGCTGCAGCCTCATCAGTTGGGAAAGACTTTAATGCGTCATCGACATAGAAGTTGGGACTGCAATCTCCTCTGCTTCACCGAGACATGGCTGAACCCAGCGGTGCCGGACCACGCCATCCAGCCGGCCGAGTTCTTCTCGGTTCACCGCATGGACAGGACACGAGACTCGGGGAAGTCAAGGGGAGGCGGCGTGTGTTTAATGGTGAACAACAATTGGTGCAACAGTGCGAACGTTGTTCCTCTCACACGCTCCTGCACACCAAATCTGGAACTACTGTCCATCATGTGTCGTCCTTTTTATCTACCTCGAGAGTTTACATCGGTCATTATAAGTGCCGTTTATATTCCACCACAAGCGGACACGGTCACCGCCTTATGCGAGCTGCTTGAGGCACTCACACAGCACCAGACACAACACCAGGACGCTGCGCTTATTGTAACGGGGGACTTTAATAGTGCCAACCTCAAACGCGCAGCGCCGAACTTTTATCAACATATCACCTGCCCCACCAGAGGTGAAAGGACACTGGACCACTGCTACACTACGGTCAAGGACGGCTACAAGGCACAATCCCGCCCTCCGTTTGGCAAATCCGATCACGCCGCCATCTTCCTCATGCCAAAATACAAACAAAGGCTGAAACAAGAAGTTCTGGTTCAGAGGAAGGTCGCGCGCTGGACGGATCAATCGGTGGCCGCGTTACAGGACGCACTCGACGACGCAGACTGGGACATGTTCAGAAACAGCTCCGACGATGATGTCAACGTGTTTACGGAAGCGGTTGTGGGATTCATCGGGAAACTAGCGGATAATACCGTGGAGACAAAGACTATCACAACGTTTCCCAACCAGAAGCCGTGGGTGGATAAAACCATCCGCGACGCTCTGAGATCCCGCACCGCTGCCTACAACACGGGACTCATGACGGGGGACATGGACCCGTACAAAGCCGCGTCATATAACGTGCGGAAGGCGGTGAAAGAGGCGAAGCAGCGCTATGGGAGGAAACTAGAGTCACAACTCCAACAGAGTGACTCTAGGAACCTGTGGCGGGGACTAAGGACAATAACGGATTATAAAGCACCAACAACCGGTATGACGAACACGGCCGTGACTCTGGCAGATGAGCTGAACACTTTCTATGCTCGCTTCGAGGCTGCAGCTAAGGACTCCAACGATGCTAGTGCTAGCGGCGCTAACGGCTGCAGACAGGAAAATACTGCCAGCACCGGAAACGTGCTCGTCATCTCCGAGCATGAAGTAAGGAGAGCCTTCAAGAGAGTGAACACCAGGAAAGCAGCAGGACCAGACGGCATCCCAGGTCGTATCCTCAGAGACTGCGCATACCAGCTAGCTCCTGTGTTCACTGAGATATTCAACATCTCTTTATCTCAGTCGGTGATCCCCACATGCTTCAAAGAGTCCCTCATTGTTCTTGTCCCAAAGAAACCCCACCCTGCTTCTCTCAATGACTATCGCCCTGTAGCCCTCACCTCAGTAGTGATGAAGTGCTTTGAACGCCTGGTCAGAGACTTCATCATTTCTTCACTACCAGACACACTGGACCCACTACAGTTCGCTTACCGTCCAAATCGTTCCACAGACGATGCCATCTCTCATCTCCTCCACACATCACTGTACTCACTTGGACACTAGAAGGGGGAATTATGTTAAAATGCTCTTCATAGACTACAGCTCTGCATTTAATACCATAATTCCCTCCACACTCACCACCAAGCTGGAACATCTGGGACTCAGCTCATCTATGTGTCAGTGGATCTCCAACTTCCTAACTGGCAGACCACAGGCAGTAAGGATGGGCGGACATGTCTCAGCCTCCACCACTCTCAGCACTGGAGCCCCCCAGGGGTGTGTTCTGAGCCCCCTGCTGTACTCCTTGTACACATATGACTGTGTGGCCACTACCAGCTCCACCACCATCATCAAGTTTGCTGACGACACCGTCGTGGTGGGCCTGATCTCTGACAACAACGAGACGCCCTACCTGAAGGAGATTAGGAATCTGGAGAACTGGTGCCAGAGGAACAACCTCCTTCTAAACGTCAGTAAGACAAAGGAGTTGATAGTGGACTTCAGCACTAAGCAGGAGAGGAACTACCAGACCCCCGTCATCAACGAGTGCCCAGTGGAGAGAGTGGACAGCTTAAAATACCTCGGAGTTCACATCACGCAGGACCTGTCATGGTCCTGTCACATCAACACCGTGGTGAAAAAGGCCCATCAGCGTCTCTACCACCTCAGACGCTTGAGAGACTTCCGACTGCCCTCCAAGGTGCTCAGGAACTTTTACTCCTGCACCATAGAGAGCATCCTGACGGGAAACATCTTAACCTGGTTCGGGAACAGCACCATGCAGGACAGACGAGCTCTACAGAGGGTTGTGCGTTCAGCTGAGCGCACCATCCGCACAGAGCTCCCTGACCTGCACTCAATCTACAGCAGGCGGTGCTGGACCAAGGCCAGGAAGATCGTGAAGGACCTCAGCCATCCCAACAACGGACTGTTCTCTCTGCTGAGGTCAGGAAAGCGATTCCGCTCCCTGAAGACTAACACAGAGAGACTGAGGAGGAGCTTCTTCCCGCAGGCGATACGGTCTCTCAATCACACCACCACACAGTACTGACCCACACATATAGTTCTTACACACACACTGGACATTCTGGACATTGTTTTCACTTCATCACTTAAACCACTTTAAGCATATTTGCACTGCACAAGACACTATATAATGTGGATTGCACAACACTGGACATTATATTCCTCATTTCCAGTTAATATTTGTACAGCTGCTGTTATTGTGTGTGTATATATATATTCATATTTATATTTATATTTCTTCATACATTCTTATATATTTCTATACTGTGTATTTTGTTGTACAGTTATTTTATTTTCAACTTTAATTTATATATTTTATCTTATTCTTTCCCAGTTAAATTTACCCTTCATTCTAATTTGTGTTGTACAGTTATCATTCTTAACTTAATTTTTATATTTTATTTTATTTTATTTTATTCCTTCCTGGTTAAATTTACCCTTTTTTATTTTCATATTTATTTCCTATCTTATTCATAGCCTTCTCTTTTTTTCCTTAGGTCACGAGCAGTTGTCCAAGCATTTCACTGCATATCGTACTGTGTATGACTGCGTATGTGACAAATAAAAATTTGAATTTGAATTTGAATTTGAATTTGAATTTGAAGTTGTGCTCTACGAAGTCTCGGGCATCAGTTCCATACTCACTTTCTGCTTCCCTTGCTGCCAGTCTCAGCCCGTAAATTGCCACTGCAGAGGAAGGACTGTTACCAAAAACATGCACCCTCATTCTGTAGTCTACTACGTCTTTGCCAAGGTCGTTGTCTTTGTACCAAAGAAAGCGAAGGTAGTCTCTGTGGTCTTCTTGGACTACAAAGCAGTAGAACATTTGTTCAATGTCAGCTGTGACTGCGACTGGTTCTTTCCTGAAACGAAGCAGCACACCCAAAAGTGTGTTGTTCAGGTCCGGGCCGGAAAGCATCACCTCATTGAGGCACACTCAATTCAATTCAATTCAATTCAATTCAATTCAATTCAATTCAATTTTATTTATATAGCGCCAAATCACAACAAAAGTCGCCTCAAGGCGCTTCATAGATACAGAGAAAAGCCCAACAATCATATGACCCCCTATGAGCAAGCACTTTGGCGACAGTGGGAAGGAAAAACTCCCTTTTAACAGGAAGAAACCTCCGGCAGAACCAGGCTCAAGGAGGGGCGGCCATCTGCTGCGACCGGTTGGGGTGAGAGAAGGAAGACAGGATAAAAGACATGCTGTGGAAGAGAGACAGAGATTAATAACAGATACGATTCAATACAGAGAGGTCGGTTAACACATAGTGAGTGAGAAAGGTGACTGGAAAGGAAAAACTCAATGCATCATGGGAATCCCCCAGCAGCCTACATCTATTGCAGCATAACTAAGGGAGGATTCAGGGTCACCTGGTCCAGCCCTAACTATATGCTTTAGCAAAAAGGAAAGTTTTAAGCCTAATCTTAAAAGTAGAGATAGTGTCTGTCTCCCGAATCCAAACTGGAAGCTGGTTCCACAGAAGAGGGGCCTGAAAACTGAAGGCTCTCCCTCCCATTCTACTTTTAAATACTCTAGGAACAACAAGTAGGCCTGCAGAGCGGGAGCGAAGTGCTCTAATAGGGTGATATGGTACTACAAGGTCATTAAGATAAGATGGGGCCTGATTATTTAAGACCTTGTATGTGAGGAGCAGGATTTTGAATTCAATTCTGGATTTAACAGGAAGCCAATGAAGGGAAGCCAAAACAGGAGAAATATGCTCTCTCTTTCTAGTCCCTGTCAGTACTCTTGCTGCAGCATTTTGGATTAACTCAGACGTTCCCAAAGTGTAGGGCCCGCCCCCTAGGGGGGGCGCAGAGCCATTGCAGGGGGGGCGCGGCATGAAAAGGGGAAAAAAAACAACAACAACAACGCTTGGACACTGCTAGCACGGGCGCCCACGCAAACGCAAAGCAGGAGATGAAGCATAGCTGAATATGTTTCCAAACCAACTTCATTCTAAGCCAAAGACTAGAAAATATGGTGAAGCAAATCTTCCCTTTGGTTTCACCTGCACAAGTGCCAAGGTAGGTCTCCCTGCAGAATTGGTTTTCCCTTCGTTGGGAGCAGCGCTGGGCTGTTTAAATCACGGACAAACAGTATCCCACATTCTTGATTTGTATTTCACAAACACTTGTTGTAATGACTAACTACTCCTGACATTTTGGAAATGTTAGCTCTTTATACAGTAAAGTTACAGCGGGATACAAATAACATCAGGTCGTTCCTGCCACAATTTGTTCTCTCGGTTCAAATCACGGACTAACAGCATCCAACAGTTGTTTATGTTTTTGAACCCATTTTGCAGAGGGATTTTTTGAAAAATGTATTGATAGCAATGTTGAATATTATTACACAGGAAAAAAAACAACTACATGTAAAATAATTACACCGTGACGCCTCTGCCTTTCTAAATGGAGGGACAGTAACTGTGTGTATATGTAAGTGTGTAAAACCTGCAGTTAGTCAGATTAACAGTATTTCGTCTCTATCTGCCATTCTGCAATTCATCTCATGTAAACAATAACGTGCACACAGCGTGACGTGAAAAAAGGCACATACCTTTGACGTTGCAACTCTGTATTCCTCGTCCACACGTAACCACAAAAAAGGAGTTTTAAAAAATCTCCGTTCTCGGTGATTCGAAACGCCGTTTACGTGGACGAAACAGCTGCGTGTTCAAAAATACCCGTGTAGGTGTGGACGTAGCGTAAAAGAGTTAGTAGTTTATTTTCTTACTACCTGTAATTTATTGCAGATTTCTTGTATTTGCTTAATTGTTTACTAAATGTTTGAGGTGTAAAATAAACCGCAATGGAGCAAAATATGGGTCTGTGTGGTTGGAGGATGTGTTCGTGCGTGCGTGCGTGCGCACGCGCGAGGGCGCGAACATTTTTCTTGTAAAACAAGGGGGGCCCAGCAAAAAAAGTTTGGGAACCACTGGATTAACTGAAGGCTTTTCAGTGAGTTTTTTGGACATCCTGATAATAATGAATTGCAGTAGTCCAGCCTGGAAGTAATAAATGCATAAACTAGTTTTTCAGCGTCACTCTGAGACAGGATATTTTAGAGATGTTGCGCAAACGGAAGAACGCAGTCTTACATATTTGTTTAATATGTGCGTTGAAGGACATATCCTGGTCAAAAATGACTCCAAGGTTCCTCACAGTGTTACTGGAGGCCAAGGTAATGCCATCCAGAGTAAGAATCTGGTTAGATACCATATTTCTAAGCTTTTCAGCGCCGAGTACAATGACCTCAGTTTTATCTGAGTTAAGAAGCAGAAAGTTAGTGGCCATCCAAGTCTTTATGTCTTTAAGACATTCCTGCAGTTTAATTAATTGGTGTGTGTTATCTGGCTTCATGGACAGATAGAGCTGGGTGTCATCTGCATAGCAGTGAAAATATATGCTATGTCTTCTAATGATGCTGCCTAGGGGAAGCATGTATAATGTAAACAGAATTGGTCCTAGCACTGAACCCTGTGGAACTCCATAATTAACCTCAGTGTGTGAAGAGGACTCTCCATTTACATGCACAAATTTGAGTCTATTAGATAGATATGATACAAACCACTGCAGTGCAATACCTGTAATACCTACAGCATGTTCTAATCGCTCTAATAGGATATTATGGTCAACAGTATCGAATGCTGCACTAAGGTCAAGAAGGACAAGCACAGAGATGAGTCCACTGTCAGAGGCCATAAGAAGATCATTTGTAACCTTCACTAAAGCTGTTTCTGTGCTGTGATGAACTCTGAAACCTGACTGAAACTCTTCAAATAAACCATTCCTCTGCAGATGATCTGTTAGCTGTTTGACAACTACTCTTTCAAGGATTTTTGATATGAAAGGAAGGTTGGAGATTGGCCTATAATTAGCTAAGACTGCTGGGTCTAGAGATGGCTTTTTGAGTAAAGGTTTAACTGCAGCCACCTTGAAGGCCTGTGGTACATAGCCGATTATTAGAGATAGGTTGATCATATTTAAGTTTTAATTATTGAAGTTAACTCAGAAAGATCGATTGGAAAAAAAAGAGTCTAACTTAACATCAATGGAACTAAGAGTAGCTGTAGATAATATTACATCTGTGAGATGATTATTGGTAATTTTTTCTCTAATGATAAAAATTTTATTTGTGAAGAAGTTCATGAAGTCATCACTAGTTAACGTTAAAGGGATGGTTGGCTCAAAAGAGCTCTGACTTTTTGTCAGCCTGGCTACAGTGCTGAAGAGAAACCTGGGGTTGTTCTTATTTTCTTCAATCAGTGATGAGTAGTAAGCTGTTCTGGCTTTGCGGAGGGCTTTCTTATAAAGCAACAAACTATTTCTCCAGGCTAAATGATGATCCTCTAAATTTGTGACACGCCATTTCCTCTCCAGATTACGAGTCATCTGCTTTAGGGTACGTGTTTGAGAATTATACCACGGGGTCAGGTACTTCTGATTAGAGACCTTAGTTTTCACTCCATCAAACTGTGCACTCGAATCAAACACAACGCGTATCTTCCCCAGCTTTTGGGGATGGTACACACCAAATATCGGGAGATACCATTTCTCTTTGTCTTTATTGGGAGGTGGTGTGAGCTCTGCGTGTTGGTTATTGTCAATAGAAAATTGTACTGAGTACTCAGGTGTCTCAGCTGAAGAGTTGCGGGGTGATTTTAAGAAATCCCCTGTCATTTAAATTGGTCCTTCGAGCTTAGCGATGGAAACAACAGACACGTTTCTGTGACTCCAATGAGGTCTGACTGCTGTATCCTGAAGTCGTGGGAAGCCAGCACCGAAGTCTGTTGACAGCCCTCTCCAGGTAGAGGTGAAAGTCCTGGGACGTGAAATTCGGGTCCAGGCCGGTGCTTTAATTCCACGACGCTGGGATTCAGCCAGACGACCTGACAACCAGCAAAAGACGACTGAGAGTGAGAAAACACTGTTTGGTCTTAAACCGCCGGAAAGGTTTAGAAGAATGCGCAAAAGAGGTTAGAAGTAGCCGGAATTACTTCGTAATATGCGTAAAATAGGTTGGAAGTAGCCGCAATTACTTCATAAAACACGTGAAATAGGTTGAGTTCGCCGAAAGGAACTCTGTTTAGATTGGTTCTAGAGGTAGCCGTGAAATACCTCGTGACAAAATAGGTTTAAGTTCGCCAAAAAGGAACTCTGTTTAGACTGGTTTTAGAAGTGGCCGTGAAATACTTCGTGACAAATTAGCGCGCAAATGTCTATCTGTGTGTATGTATATTAAATAAAATAATACAATATAAAATAAGAGAGTGTGGATAGAGGACGTGAAGACGGCTTTGCAGCTGCTGGGGGTGAGTAGCTGTGTGTGTGACAGAACTCTGCATGCCCATAAAAGGCAACTGCCTGACTGTGTGAAGTATGCACCGAGAGAGAGAGAGTAAAATCTAGGCAGATGAAGCGAATGGATGTTTTCAGAAAAGAAATATTAAGTGGATGTGTTCAGAAAATAAATAATAAGTGGATGTTTTCAGAAAAGAAATAATAAGTGAATGTTTTCAGAAAAGAAATAGTAAGTGAATGTTTTAGTCTCTTAATACAGGTGGATTTCTCTCAACCTAGAAACCTGAGTACAGCGGCAAAAGGATAGATTAACAAAGTTGGGACGACAGACAGGCCAAGCTCTGCCTCAAATTTTACAGCTTGACCTCTCACTTTGTCCCCACCCTGAAAAGAACCTTAAAGGACATCTTCTCCTCCAGTTATTGGTTACCATCACTGGAAAATTTCAGGCAGGTTTTTGGCTGAATTGTTGTTAGCACCATGTGTCCCTGAATCTCACAAGCAAGCTCTAACTCCTGGCTGAAGACATGGAATGCTGTTATTTAAGGTGGGAAATCAAAATTTGGGAAACAAAATAAAAACACACACAACTAGAGAAATGTATGAGAAAGGCACGTTAGAGAAATGCCTTGTTTGAGAAAAAAGTTAAAATAACCCACCCACAAACGCACACACACGCAATGAAGAAACAGCTTACATTCATGAACACGTGAAGATTTTCCAGCAAGGTTAAAGCAGCAAAACTTAACATACACCTGTTGTTAAATGATAAAGTTTATCCACTACTAACAAATAAACTCTCTGGGTTGCAGGACAACGACTTGACTTCAAAAAGAAAGACACTGGTATGACCAACCAGTGATGAAACAACAAATTTAGTGGTTAAAAGAGTCAAATTGTGACATGTTTTCTGCTGATTGATTAATACAAGTGATTACTGAATGAAGGAAAATTCCTTTTTTGGGTTATTAAACATGATCTTAAGAATTTTAGCATGTACCTGTGTTGTCCTGTCAACTTGGTGGGTTATGAGTTGATTATATGGTGAGAAAAAACAAAAAAAAGAGGGGGAGAAGGCTGACACAGGGCCTGGCCCGGTGTTTCTCCCCTCTCTAAATAACACAGCCAAAACAACATCATTTTCCTGTTCGTCTGTTTTTGTTTTGTTTTTGTTTTTTTTCTCTTTATGCTTAATTACAGGCTGCTTTGTCGGCCCGGAAAGCCGAGGCTGACCTGGACTCCTGCTCTCCCCTCTACCATCTTTGCTCTCCCCTCTACCATCTTTGATGTGACCCTGACTAAATGCTACAGCAGCTGGACACACAACAACAACCTGAAAATGTCAACAGTGCTGCAGGAAAACGATCTCATGCAGCAGAGACGGAGAACGTTAAATCCAAGGCCCGTTTCACTACACGGGGGAGATTTCCAGACAGCTTCAGCTGACAGAGCTGTGACGAGACGCCTATTAAGCCCGGATGAAAAGTGAGGCCGAGCAAAAGAATGCTGACCTTAACAACTCTGCATTAAAACTGTGCAGGACAGTGACGGACCAACACGGATGATTGGGCAGCAAAAAGGGCGTGCCAGAGACAGGAGGAGTAACTGAGGTCAGGAGGCACCTCAGAATGGACAAAAGCACCAGAAGAACATAAGCTGAAGGCACAGGTGTCGGGGCTCAGCCAGGAGCTGACCTCTAAGAAGAGCCGAACAGCAGAGCTGCAGCAATCTGATGTGTACAGAAAAGACTCCGAGGTTTCTGCCCTCATCAGAGCAGAAACTGAGCATGGCTCAGGAGGAGCTGGCTGCTAATCGAACCCATCAGTCAGGCTTAGAGTCCCAGATACAGGACTTGAAATCAGGCCGGAGCTTGCTGGAGCAGGAGGTTGCCAAACCTGACGAGAAGCTCCAACAGCAGGAGCAAACCCTGAAGGAGCTACAGAAGCAAAAGGGTCAAGTTAAGGAGAAGCTGGACAAGGAGAAGATGCAGGACACTGGAGAAAAGGACTGCCTCAATTGGGGCCAGAACCAGTATGGACAGAACTTTGAGCAGCAGCACCAATGGACCCAAACGGACTGAAAAGGAGGAAGGCAGGACCCCAGGGCGGGCTTCAGGCCGTAGTTTACCCAGAACACCAGAACAGGAAAGTGATGAACACAAACACACACAAACATCTACATGCACTGACTCAGAATGAAGAGAAACACACATATGAATACATATGCACTCGCTGATTGACTGAGAAATGACACACACACACGCACACAAATCGAAATGCTGATTCAATTCACTGAGAAGTGATCCACACACACACACATACACACGCTTGTGCAATGAAGAGTGATACACACACACGCTGATGCAATGAAGAATGCTTTACTAACAAATGCTATGCTGATACGCAAAATGCTGCACACAAACGTCCAAATACAGAATCTGTTACAACAACAAGAAGCCACTGATTGTTAATTGGTTAAATGCATTTCATGTCACCCAGAGGGCATTTGTGTAGATTTAGGGGACAGGGTCTAAAGCAGTTTGGTTATGAAAACAATGTCTGTGCGTGATGTCTGTTTATGGCTCAAGGCCTCGACTGAGTTGTTTACTGTGCTTCACACAGCCTGATAAGGAGCAGTGGTACAGAGTGAAAATGATGAATTAACGGTGTGAGCCTTATTTCGGAGCGCCACATTTTTGTGATTGAGATTTAATTGAAGGAGGAACACACTGAAAAAAAAAAAAAAGAAGTCTGGCTAGTTTGCAGTGGTTTCTCTCTCTATTCTGGTTTCCAGTGTGAAAAAAAAAAAAAAAGGGTGCAAAAAGGAGTTACGGTACCTGTATTCCTACACAATATTGTCCCGGGACAGAGAAAAACTTTCTGGTGAAGTTTTGGTTGATTTTTGGGTTTTGCTTAACACTAGGTTGATTTTATCAGTGAGGTTTGGATTGTTTTCTTTCTCTAAGAGAGAGAAAGATGGTTTTATGCTTGGACATGTTTGCAACGGGCCCCAGTATTTGTTACTTTATTAGTATTTTATTGGTTATGTTTGCTTTTGCTTTTGTTACAGTGCACTGAAATAAGAACATCTGAGAGGTGTGATCCACCGGTGGTGATATTTTGGTATTTTGTGAGTTCCTGATTTAACAAATCAGCTCTTTAATCCAGGCCTGAGAGATTGAACTTTAAAGCGCTATAAAATATTCTTACTGAAAACAGTCGCAAAGTATTTTTCTCCATGATTATAATGGGCTCTGGAGAAATTCACTTATATGGGACATTGATCACATGAGAAGCCCTGAGCCTAAAAGGATTGCAGCGAGTCAATCCAGTCCAAAAAAACAATGAACTGCTTTCCTTTAAAATGATGACGTCCTCCCACTGGTGATGCAAATATTCAAGGGAGGAATATCACCAAAAGTGGGAAAGGTAAGCCCCGATGGGGGTGATAACACCATAAATGTCACGTATGGTCAAATTCTTAAAATTTGACCTCAAACATGAAAAACTCTTCAAACATTTAGAGACAGAGTGGAGTTCTAGATAAACATAATGTAGCAAACTACATAAGGATGGAGCGTTGGAATCAATGAGATGGTGAAATCACACGCAGGAAAAATGTTGACCATGTTGATTATGTTTATTCCAGTGTGCAGAGATTGGCTAATCTGACCAGGAAATGTTATAAAATGGATTGTCGGAACAGTCAGCGTTAAAGTCACCTTTGACAGTCCAGACTAAGATGGCGTTGGACATCTTCAGGGCGGAAAAGGGTTGGTGTGACCAAGGTGTGGTTTGGCTTGTTGTATGTATATTTCAAGATGATATGGCTCTGGATGGACCAGTTACCAGGGCATGGAAGGAGGACAGACTTATTAAATGAGGAGAAGGAATTTTCTGGGATTGAAGATCCTCTGGGTGAGTGGTTGACTCAAAGCATGCATAAAATAAAAGCTATCTTTTGTTATTGATTGGTAATAGATTGATAATTGGCCACATTTACAGCTGTATTGACTTATTTTAGACTCACCCTATTTGATGTTTAAGCACTCTAATTAACAGATACAGGGGGGGGGGGGGGGGGGGGAGTTGAGTTTTAACATCAAACAAGTGTTATATGACTTCGTTCTTCCGGACTGATAAAGTGTAGGAAATGCCTTGAGTGCAGAGGGCTAAATGCAAACACGCTTACACACACATAAATTCTGATTAGAATAAGTTACTGGTCAGGAAGTCCTGAACATGATGTGCTAAACCGATTTTGAATCACTAGAGGAACAATGGATAACAACATTAGATTATTAGGGCTAGGACGAGAGGTGTTTTGCTTTTCTGTCCCTTACAGAGAAAGGAACAGACACCAGACGAGGTCACAGATATACGAGGATCCTTCGCAGCAGAGACAGACACAGTGACTGCCAAGACACCAACTGAGTTCAAGTGTCATGGCGTTTGGGCTCCGACTAGTGACCTGGAGAGTATGACCGCAGTAAACACCACTTCTACAGCACGCCGGAAAAGAAGTGTTTCAACCACATGAACCGATATGGGGAAGCAACATACCCAAGGAATTCAAACTGTGGACTACTGGACAGAAAGTACTCCATTCATTGTTCCCCTGGGTGGGAACCGGAAAAAACATGCTGAGGTTCAAAACTCTGGATTACCGCTTTGGACTCTTCTTGAACACTTCGTGCAAGATCAATGAAGAGCAGAATCAGGAAATCAATGCATTACGGATCGCAGTGATGCAACATCGAGTAGCTTTGGACATGATACTAGCAGAGAAAGGGGGACTTTGTGTCCTCTTCAACAACACCTGCTGCACTTACATACCAGACAATGTACACTAAACAAACATGACTGACGCCCTGAACGCCTTGAGACAGATCCAGCAGGCCCAAAATCAGGACTATGTGAGTGATACAGGTGACTGGTTTTCTTGGCTTTACACTGACCCCTGGCTACAAGTGCTAAAAAGACTGCTCATCGGAGTTGGAGTATTTTTACTTTTATTTTGTGTTTCTGAAACATGTATCCTGCCATGTCTAAAACTCATGATTAACCGTATAATCGTTTCCCCTGTAGCTGCATACATAGCCGTGACAAATGATGATGATGACCCTGACCTGTTGGAATGTGAAGACTTTGTGTGATTAATGATGATGTGACAGAAAATGTATAACAAAATGTTACATACTGATATCTCACTTAAAATTTATGCTGACAACAGGAAGGAATGTCAATAGAAAATTGTACTGAGTAGTCAGTATAAGCTTTTAGTGATATAAGTTTATTGATGATAGAATACTGCATGATGACCTTTTCCTTGTTTAGAACTGATTGTTCTTTATGAAGCGTGTTCTGATATTTGTATCTGAATCTTTCTACAGCGATAGTAAGAAGTTGAACAAGCAGTTCTGACCTTGCACACACACACACACACACATACATACACACACAATCACAAACGCACATGCTCATGTCACTGAACAAATGTATTCATTTCTCTTGTATAAATAAAGAACGCAGACGGTGACAGAGCACAAGTCCGTGAGTGTCTCTTACGTGTAGGAGAGCTCTGTCACTTGTGCTCGCGAGTAAAGACAACTGCAGTGTTTGTGTTTTCTAACTCAGGTGTCTCAGCTGAAGAGTTGCGGGGTGATTTTAAGAAATCCCCTGTCAGTTATCTAGCATTTTCTGCATGAATTCTTGTCGAGCGTACGTCGTAACGACATCAGCCGTTGGTAGGCGTAGGACCGGTTATCCGGGAGTTCGCGTCTGGGGGTTCGGAACGGGAGTGGTGCAACCCAGCTGTTTGTATTGTCCTTGAAGAAGCCTGCCATCTTTTTCAAAAAGATTACATCTTCAGCTGAATGAGCAAGGTGGTTGTCGTTACTGGTGCGACAAAACACAGAGTCTCCCAAATTCTCAGCTGTGGGCCTTTGGTGTGAGAGAACAGATGGCAGTTGACTGGAGATGGCTTTGGTTTGGCTCAGACTGAAGTCCTCCTTTACACTAAGGTGACTGTCACAGGGAGTGAGATAGCTTGGGCGTCCATTGTCCAATACATAGTTTTTCAGAACATTCACTTTACTTGGCTTGTGGGCATTACGAAGACACACATCGCCAATGATAACCCAGCCCAGGTCAAGCTTCTGTGCAAATGGGTCATTATCTCTGCCGTTGATTTGCTCCCTCACTTTGTGAACTCTCAGAAGGTTGCGTCCTATCAGCAACAGAATGTCTGCACTTGGGTCGAGAGGTGGTATTTGAGCAGCTATTGCTTTCAGGTGCGGGTGGTGTAAAGCAGCTTCTGCAGTTGGCACCTCTTCCCTGTTGTTGGGGATGGCATTGCACACAATGAGCGCGGGGAGAGGGAAACTCATTTTTCCATCTAATGACTCAACCATGTAGCCACATGCTCTTCTACCAGTCGTGTGTGTGACACTACTACAAGTTTTCAGCATGTATGGTTCAGGTGTGGTTTGTATGTTAAATATGTCAAAAAACTCTGTCTTTGCAAGTGACTGGTTACTTTGATCTTCAATTATTGCATACATCCTTCTGGCGTTGTCTCGCTGACCCTTGGGATAGACTTGCACTAAGCAAACCTTAGAACAGGATGTTCCTGTGATTTTGTTTCCACATACCTCTGTGCATGTGGCAGTAACATCCGGGTCTTGTGGATTTGCTTGCTCCCCGCCGTGCACTTCAGGAGATGAAGGAGGCCTGGGCATTTGCAGTGTTGGGGCAGGATGAAGAGCTGCCAGGTGTTTCTCACTATTGCACTCTTCACACTTAATCATGACTGTACAGTCTTTGGCTTGGTGGCCGGTGGAAGCAAGGCAGCGATAGCAAATGCTATTGTCTCTGAGGAACCGCTTCCTCTGGTCAAGCAGCATAGCTCTAAAGCCCCTGCATCTTTTGAGTGGGTGGGGTTTGTGATGTATGGGGCATTGTCTTTCAATTTCTTTGTCTGTCTTTTTTGCCTTTGATCCCTCTGATGATATGTCCGTCTTGTGCACTGTAACCAATGACCTTTGGTTGTGGTTACTTAACGGTTTTTCTTTTCTGTAGCTGGACATGTGGTTGGCATAGGAAAGAGTCATGTTGAAAGGTGTGGTAAAGCTTGGATCATTCCTTGCTTTTGCTTGATGTTTCACAAATTCAACAAAGAATGAGAATGGTGGGAAGCTAACATTGTGGTCTTCTTTAAACTTTGACCCTACCATTGTCCACTTCTCTTGAAGATGGAAGGGCAGCTTCTCCACAATTGGATGTACTCCCCTAGCTGTGTTGAGGTAACTTAAACCAGGCAAATAACCATCTAGCTTTGCAGCTTGGAGTTCACACAGCAGATCTGATAGGTCACGAAGCTTGTGTGGTTCTTTACTGGAGAGCTTTGGAAAGTCTCGTATTCGGGCAAACAGGGAGTTTTCTGTTGCTTCTGGTGAGCCGTAACATTCCTCTAGTCTCAACCATATCATGTTCAGACCGGCAGGTGGATGCTTTAGGTTGACTGCTTTTAATCTCTTGGCGTGTTCAGAAGACTCTGGGCCTAGCCACTTAATGAGTAGGTTGATTTCTTCAGTGGCTGTTAGACCAAGGTCCCTAACAGTGCTCTGGAATGTGGCTTTCCAACTAAGGTAATTTTCTGGCTTGTCGTCAAATTTAGACAGACCTCCAGTTATTAGCTGAGTCTTGGCTAAGAATCTGGCGAGGTCACTTGCTATGGTGTCTGCATTATTATTTGAGCTTAATCCGTGCTGCAGTTGTAATGCATCGTGGAGAGTCTGTGGACTTACATCTCTTTGTAGTCGTCTCTCTGCCCCATCTTGTGGCATGAATGAGTACTGCACTTGCTCTTGTTTGGGACAAAGAGGTGTGTACATTACTGGTTGTTTGGATTGTTCATTCTGATATTTACTGTCGTCATGGTGAGATGTAATGTCTGGAGCCAGGTCAGTGTGGCTGTGTTTATTTATGTATTCACTCACTTTTTGCTCTGGGGTTACTTGTAGGGGTGACAATGGCCACTCTTCCCATCTGCTTGAACATGCTGCAGATGATCTAACAGTCAGTTTTCCTGAAGACTTTGAGGACCTTCTTGAGCGGGTGGACCTTGTTTCCTTGTCGTTTTGACCTTCAGCCTGTGATTTCTCCATGTTAGAGTAAAACTGTCACTCGACGTCCCTTGCAGAGTGCTATGATTTCACTGTACTGTTGCACCCAATGTGACCCAGTGTCCTATATTGAGATTCACAGCCAGCTAAACTCTCTCTTGCATCACTTCCTCCAAGGAACAGGCACGTGTTGTATTTGGACAGGATTTAATGCAAAAAAGTGTGAAACCGAAATGATACAGAATACAGAAATGTCACATAAACATTAGCTTGGGTTGAACTTATGTGGACATATAAAACACATCAAACGTTTCCAAATCACTTCAATAATGTAATATACCCTGTCTTAAAGGTAAACACAATTAAGAAACTTACTCATATTGCCACTCAAAGGGATTTAACGGAGTGGATGGCTTTGGATCGGAAGAAACACACTATGTCTTGCTTCACTCATGAGCAAACACTTCCTATCACACTTCTTCTAGTGACTAATTGGCTCAAGATAGCAAACTGTGCAAACCTGCGCCCCCTATGGGCCTGGAGAAATAACATACAAACAGTTCCAGTACAGTAATAATTTATTTGTAATAATTTATTCTGTTTTGGGAGTGTTTTTTATGTATCTGTATTATATTATACATAAACATTAAAAGTGAATCTCAGTCCAAAAAAATGCACTCAGTTTACTTTTTACTCACTATGAGCATCATTCATTATTCTCCCCCAGTAATTAAGGTTAGGATATGTATTTTTTCTATTCCAATCCATTCTTCTTTTGCAGCATTTAAATAACCTTTATCAGATTTGATGGTTTTGTTACAAACTTTTCAAAAAAGTGTTTTGCTTTTCTTTCACAAATGTGGGGATTAAATTGTGTTAAAATGTACAAAACAGTGATGTCATGTTTTGTGACGAGGACCCAGGCACAGAGAGACTTGATGAATTTAAGAATCTTATGATTTAATAAAGAAATTTGCAAACTTGCACAGAGATGGTAAAATTATGATGACTGATAATGGAGACGAAGACAACAGACAATGAGGACAGGGAGGAACAGGGGTTTAAATGCACCAAAGTGACAGTCAGAGAGAACTCGGGACAACATTTAAGGATGCAGGGACTGACAGAGACAGGTTTATCTTGCCTGGCTGGGCAGCTCTCTGGGTGCTCAGCACCCCCAAAGCTCTGATCCTAGAATCGCCCCTGAATAGTACATTCATGTAGTTGTAAAAAGCTTGATAATATATTAAGTAATCCAAAGTATTCACAATATTTTACTCTTATTGAGTAACTTAACGGAATACGTCACAAAATACATTTTGGGGCATGTATTCTGTAATCTGTAGTGGAATACATTTTAAAAGTAACCTTCCCAACACTGATTATTGTAGGGTCTACCTTACAATATAACGCACCTTGAGGTGACTGTTGTTGTGATTTGGTGCTGTATAAATAAAGTTGAATTGAACTGAATTGAAAAGACAGCAATAATGCCTCTGGTTGGTTTGTAGAAGTCATGTACCCACTTTTCTGGACGTTTCAAGTGGTGCTACTGAGAGGGTGTGTTGCCCTAAAGCAAAAGTTGAAACCCAAAAGCAGGGGTGTCAAATTCCAGGCCTCAAGGGCCAGTGTCCTGCAGGTTTTAGATAACACCCTGGGTCAACACACCTGAATCAAATAATTAGTATATTGCCAGGCCTCTGGAGAACTTCAAGACATGTTGAGGAGGTCATTTATCCATTTAAATCAGCTGTGTTGGATCAAGGACACATTTAAAACCTGCAGGACAGTGGCCCCCGAGGCCTTTAGTTCAACACCTGTGCCCTAAAGCAACGTATGACCTGTCCTGTATCAAAACACCGGCAACCTCACTTTTCTGTTTAAATTCATGATACCCTCATCATACCATCACCATATCCTAATCAGTTCTCTCATGCTATCAGAATTTGCCATTTAACTACCTTTGTTCTCCTAAGTTTGGTAAGGAAGGGACAAAAATATTCTTACACAAATAAAAAAATACTTCCAAAAAAAAAAGAGCCCATTTTGCTTGTTAGCAGGGTCAGGGTTTGGGGTTAAGGTCATCACTGATGACAACTCAAATAATACTTCTTCCTTTTTTATCTATCAAAGTATTAGGGACAGCTGTGGGATGTGCTGTGATCATGTTATTGCAAGATACTTACTGACAGTGGAGGCAAAAAAAAATAAAAATACAAATGGTTCTTTCATGTCCAAATCTTTTTGCTGCTTTCAGTCTGCACCCAGCATAGGGTGTTATTATTTCAGCGAGGATGATTAGATAATGTATCTGTGTGTGATAATGTGTCTATAGAGTGAAATGTTCTCCCAATAACATTTTTGTTCAACTTATTTCCTGGATTGTATTCCTTGTTTGAGTTGTGGCTCCACCCACATTTCTTTCCCAGCTTTGATAGAAGCAACAAGTGAAGTACGTAAAGATGTCCTTTGGCTAAACAGATTTGCATAATGAATTCATTGAAAGCAGTCAGCCAGACTGCGACTGAGAATCTGACAAACCCAACTCATTCATCACTCCCACTATTTTTGCTGAAGAGAGGCATAGCAATGACTGTCACAACTTCAGCTGAAACTAGCACTTTTACCAGACCTCTGCCTGGGCGTTCCTGTCACATAAACTGTCTTCTGTGCTAAGCACAAGCTAGTAAAGGAAACCTATTTTCCTCCACTCAGTGGGTCAGTGTAAGTGTTGAAGCATTGCCATTCCTCAATATCCTCACATCATCAAGATCAACAATGTGCAGTATCCTACCACAGAATCATCTACCACAGAGTTGGTAGACCAACATATGAAGAAATTAACTTTCCCTGAGAGATGAAATTTAAAAAAAAGAAATGCACCACTTACATTAACGCAAATTAACGCTTTATGCTGCCTGCAATTTGTTCTATTTAGTATTTATTCTTGAAAGCTGTTCTGAGCCTAGTGATCTTTAAAATCAACAAAATACACTGCATGTTTGAAAAATTCATGCTTAGAAATGGCAAAATTGACCTTAGAAAAATACAAGCTGTTGTGACCAGTGGAGTGAAATTAATTCTTCAGTACAAGTTCTTATCTTTGCTTCATCCAACCAAAGCGATAGGGAGTGAACCCAGCTGAACTGTAATGTAGAAGTCCTTAAAGCTGCAGGAAGCAGATGTAGAAATGTTTAGCTTATTTTAGAGTTTAGAAATGTGTTAACATAGAATGTAGAATTATTGTAGACATACTGACACTGCCCTCAATGTAATAAAGGCCTGATGGTGTCCTGAATTTAGGAGCAGAGTATAGGAGACCCTCCCCAGTTGAACTGTGAAAGTAAAACAGAGTGGAGCTAATCCTGAGAGGAAATTCCCCAGAGAATGTTTGGGTGGGGGTCTCAACATTTGACCTGGATAACTGTGGTCTGGAAGGGAAATGGGTTTTTTATGACCTCTAGGGAGTCACCTACACCCACAGTGTTTTAACTGTCACGCACACTCACTTACGTGCACACACATACACACAGGTATGCGTACACAGTCACACACGAGCACTCACATAGACACAGACACAGAGTTTGCAGCACACCGTGGGGGGGGGTTATGATGGGGACGCCTCTATAAAGCTGGCTGTAACTAACAAAGGGGTGAAGATTTTGTAGAGGGACACACCGGCCTCGTCTTCCCTTCTAGAAGTGCATGCTTAAATGAAGATGAATAAAGATGAATAAAAGTTTTGTGAAAATGACTACTGAGTTCCGGTGCCGTCTCTGGAAGTTTCGACGAATAAAAGAACAGGGGTAAAACTGATTTCGTAACAGTTTTGGTGCCGAAACCCTGGGATTCACTCGAGGCACAGAGAGGATGAATTGGCAGAGCTGAGATCGTGAAACGAGGCGAACAGAGAGCTAGCTCACATGATTAAAAGGTAAGCACTGTTTATTTTCGAACCGTGCATATTGTTTAAAGCCTAAATTATCTGTTCGCTAAGTTGAACGTATCGCAGTGTAAATTCACTCAGTAGAAAAAAAGGCGGCTAGCGTCCGTCTCAGTGCGTTAAAGCAAGAGACTTTTGTAAGAACTCCAAGTTGATGTTTAGCGCCCCGTAAGAACATCTCAGTGCGTTAAAGCAGGAGACGTTTGTTACGGATTAGTAGAATCGGTGTTTCATCCGTCTTAGTTATTAGGAAAAAGTGGCGGTGATCCGTCCTCGTGCGTTAAAGCAGGAAACTTGTGTTACTATTAGTTAGAAAGCGGGGCTTAAGGCCTCGTCGCCAGCTGAGGGCTGCGTGTGTCACGGGTTTGGTTACCCCACCTAGTCTCGGACGCGGGGCTAGGACCTGTGAGGGCAGGAGATCCAGGGTGGTGACCTGGGGATTCGTGGCTCCTTAAATAACTAAGTCGGGGAGAGGTCCCTGTCACAGTCTGAAGTATGCATAAAAGCAGGATCGGTTGATTTCGCCGGTTAGATTCCGAGCTGAGTTGAACCAGTGCCTGATGCAGAAGGAGGACTGTGTAGTGTGTGTGAAAGCGCCGTTAGAGTCGGCGTCTCGTCTGAAGTACGGGAGTCAATTAAAGTAACAAAAAGAATTTGTGTCTAAAAGTGTGTGTTTGTGGTGTGCAGAAATTGCGGCAGGAGGCCGTGTCGCGGATTGTTGCAAGCTGTGAAATCAATTGGGGGGTTTAATTTGGTTTTATTTTTTATGGGGAAGAGAAACTGCGGTATCCAGTCCGTGGCGCACTTTGAATAATTCGTGAGGCAAATGTGGCGCAATCTGAAGATCGTGAGCCTAATTGTCCTAGTTAGGTTGAGGTGTATAAGAGCGGACGGCACCCGCTCTTTGTTCTGATTAGGGCGTTGTCCTGAATCAGCAGAAGTGCCTCGCAGAAAGTTTGTATGGGACTGCGAGAAGCATAAGGTGTGTGTGAGCCAGCCTCGAGGGGCGGGTTCACAGGTGTGTGTGTGTGTGAGAGAGAAAGAAAAGGTGGGGGCGAGTGACGAGCCTGTGAGTGTGTGTGAATTCCTTGATGACAAAAAGGGAGACAAAGTAGATTAGTTGATTTTCTGTGAAATAGTAATAGTCAAGAAATTGTAGTGATCAAATAGGAGAAAATGAACTAAAGTAAATAAAGCAAATTAAAAGTGGATTAGTGTTAAAGTAATGATAAATAAATAGATAAAACTAATAGTGACATTTAAAGGTGACCAAGTATTCAAGGATGAATGGAGACTTTGATTGCTGACTGTATGTGAGCTGTTGGGGTGAAAGGAAAATGAGGTTGGAGGAGTGAGTTAACAGGTTAATGTGTTGGTGTAAAACAATGAGGTAAAAAAAAGAAAAAAAAAGAAAATGATGAAAACAAAGAGAATAAAAAGTGTGGAAGTGTGAGTGGGAAATCGTCTCCAACTGGGGGAAGCAGTGATGCTATGGGTCAGCTTCTTCCCCTGCTGGACACAAAACAAAAACATAATTTGGAGTGTTGTGGATGAAAAGAATTAATAACAACATCAAGAAGATTTTTTGTGTTTGCGGTTAAGATCAAATAAAAATTTCATTTTTGGGGTTTGAAGTCAGTAGAGTTCAAAACAAAATAAGTAGAGATGTGTTGCTTTAGGAGTAATGAAAACATCTGCAGTCACAGTGAATAATGAAAGTCTCTCAGTCTGTCGTTTACAGGTGGGGAACGGACCTGGATCAATTCTCCACGGGCAGCAGTCAGAAGAAAATTATAGGTTAAAATCATTAGAAAAATAAAATAAAATAGGAACACCCAGCCAGAATTTGTGTCTGAATTGTTTTGCAGCTTCCAGTCCTCATCCTGAACAAGCAAGCTCCAAGGAAGCTAACCTCTCCCTGAAGACACCGAGTGCAGTTCCAGAAGCACAAGCATGAACATCAACAGTGGACAGAGGTCCAAGAGACAATACCAGAGTTATGAGCAGAGAGGTCCAGCAGCACTATGGGCAAACGGCATCAGAAAGAGAAGATCCACCATCTGGATTGGATGGATGGAGATGTGTTTCCAGCAAGCTGCAACCTCACTGTGTGTGAAGGACCTTTGAGAAGACTGTCTGAGCTTGACATTTGCCATATTTGGAGCGAGATGGCAATGAAAGAGACAGTGGGACAAAGAGATACATGGGACAAAGCTGAAGAGAACTGACTGCCATTGGACAGAAAAGTGGGAGAGAAGAACGGAGAGAAAGGAGCAGAAGAGGACTGAGGCTGCTGTTTTAGTTTGGGGAATCAAATTGGGTTAAGGAATCCGGGGAGACAAACGACTGCCTGGAAGTGGAGGATTGACACAGTGTCCAGATCACCACAAAAGGGGGAGGAAGACAAGCACTGAGGTATGCAAGACTACTGTTAGAAAAAATGGAAAGGGGACACCACACATGCACATGATATGCACTAGAGATAACACAAAATCATACACAAAGTGGCACACATCCAAAGAGGGTATTTGTAGAAGGGGTTAACAATACACAGCGTGGTTGCCGATGGTAACCTGCAAGCATTTAGGGTTTAGCTGTGCCTGACTATGACAGAGTTTTTCATTTAGATGTTTCTGGAACAAAATTTGGAGTGAACAGAGTTTTGTTTCAGAAAAAAGGGGGAAGGTACATAAAAGGATACATAGAAATAGAAAATGTATTAACCCGACTAACACACACACACACACACACACACACACACACACGTAATGAAGCTCATTAGGATCAAACACAATTTTAAGTAGGCAATACTGTTACCATCATCCTGTCTGGTTTATTGAGTGGGTTGGGAAGTGATACATAGACGACTGAATTAGTATTATTTTGGGGAACATGATAGCAGGGGTGAACAGAATCCTGCAGCCAGAGTTTAAATGAGTGAAACTAGCAGATTTTTTGTTTTTGTTTTGTTTTGTTTTTGTTTCTGAAGTATGGGGAAAGTTGTACCATGGCACCAAGTTTTAGATTTGGTGTTATTTCACCTATAAGAGAGAATATTCTATGACAAGTCCTAAGACCGGGCTTCTGCATTTTTTATTTACTTTTGTTTTTCAGTTTTGTCTGTTATTTTTCATTTTATTTTTATTTTTTTGAACAGTGCACTGATTTCTGTTTGTGAATTTCTTTTCTTTAAGCAGATCTGCACGTCGGGAATTAAAAGCGCTACACGTCGTCGAGAAAATTGTTGCAAGTGAGTTTCTCCACATTAAAATGGGCTCTGGAGAAAGCCACTTATTTGGGACAATTAGAAAATGAGAGTCCCTGCCTAAAAAGGATTCAGCGAGGTAATCCGACCTAAAGTTCTTCTTTTTCTTTTTGAAATGACGTCATTTTGCTGAGGGTGGAAATCAAATGCGGCGATAGTTTCCACTATCAGCAAAGAAAGAAAGAATGTATGAATGAATGGAAATAAAAACAAACTGACTGACTGGTAAAAGCTGACAAGACTTGACCACGACTCAAAGTTAACCTCCACCTAGACAGGACAAAAGGGTGGATGAATTTATGTGTTTCTTTTTACAGGAGCAGAAAGATGACAGGAACATCTGAGGTTGCGTGAGCTTTGGCCGTACCGATTTAACTTGTAAATGCCACTTTCTGTGTTTGTGAATCTACCAGGGGTGTGTTATTCATGGGCTTGTGTTGCTCACAGAGACTACTGTGAGAAAGTGTGTATACATCTGCGCAGCGCTAACATTTGCATTCTCTTTTCTACAGCATTACAGTTCTTCATGTGATTTGATGATGTGATTTATAACAGAACAATTGGTTGATGTTTGTTTCTCTACTACAGGATTGATGATGCTGTTACACTGTGTTGTTGGGAAAATGTTGAAGGTTACTTTGACGATGTGAATAACGTGAGAAATTTCCTGTGTTGAAACCAGTGTCATTCCTTTTACAGCAGGCTTAATTTTATGGCCTTTTACGGCACCTCTGGAACCTATCGACCTGCGCCTGACCACCAGGATCTATGTGTGCTCCTAATGTTTGTTTTTCTTTAAGAGTGGATGTAGAGGGTTCAGCAGAAAACAGACAAGTGACATGAGGAAACAAATAAGAGATGCAGTGTTTATGGAATAGTTGAATATGAGCTCATTAGCTGGCCACTACTGAGCTCATAGTGATAAAATGGGTGGAGTGACATTGTTTAAGGGAAGTCACAGATTAAATTGTGGAATAAATTGGGATGATTCATGATTTGGGACAAATTATGGTAATAATAGTGATTTAATGATTGGAGAAAACCTGCACATGATACTTGTCTTTTATGCTGAATACTTTATCACTCTTATGATCTACAGTTGGTTGCAAATGTGAAGTTTGATTTAACAGATTTGTCTTCCAGGATACAGGCTCCAGGTGGAGCTGGGAGTTAAATAAGCTGAACATGTAACTGGTGATTAATGTTTTTACACAGGGTTACAGGTTGGAGTATGGCTGCTCCAAGTGTGAAACCCTGGAGATTGTTTTAGAGAGAATGTGCAACATTCTTGTACATGTCTCATTGGGGAGTTGACACATGGTGGAAGCCATGGGGGAGAGGAGTGTTATTTTTTTTAATCTGTAGATGTCGTGAGGTGCCATGACGAGAAGGAGTGGCTGAGAGGATCGTCCACAAGATGGGAGCGGAGGCCAGGAGAGAGGCTTCAGGAGGATCAGAGATCATCTTCAGCACAGCGGACATCACACAGAGAGCTGTGCTACTGAGCTTCCAGGAGATCAAGAGGAGACTTCCCACAGCAAGATTTTAAATAAAATGAGAGATTCATCGTTGACATTGAGGAAGACAACTAAGGTGTACGACGTGCTCTGCCTTAAATCTTCAGCAGCGTTGGACGTGACAACTCGAGGGATGGAGAGAGCGTGCCAAGCTCTAAAAGTGACAGCGCAGAGGAAATCCAGCGATGGAATTGTGATTCTGTGTGAGGCACAAATACTAGGAGACTGGGAAATAGTTGACACCACTTTTCCCAAGGATGAAGATCACCTAAAGTGTGTCACTTTGCCATGCAGATTTGATGCTTTGCAGAGAAGCCTTCTGTGAGGGAGAGATGTAAACAGACGAGCCTTTCATCTACATTTAATTCATGTCAACTTCTCTAGGCTAGTTGAGGTGGAATTGGAGAGAAACGGTAGTGTCAGGTGTGACTGTTGTAATTGTAGCTGATTTTTTAAAAGTGAATTGCCCAGAGACAGATCTGAGTCCACTCCGGGGATACCACCATCACAGGCCACGGTGAAGCGAACCAAACGTAGTGAAACAGGTCAATCAGATGAGTGTTTTGATTATTATGGCGGTATAGAGTTGGACTACGTTAAAGGGTCCACAATCTCGTATACATTTGATCTTTGCGCTGTCATTAAATGTAAGGGCTTGCTGAACAGTTGGGTCCAACATCTTTAATGGCAGTACAAAATCGGATGGCGTTAGATATGTTGTTGGGAGAAAAAGGGGGCGTTTGTGCGATATTTGGGGATGTGTATTGTACTTGTATTCCAAATAATATAGCTTCCGATGGCTCTGTGACCCGAGCGCTGGAAGGTCTGAGAACGTTGTCCATCACAATGCATAAGCATTCGGGATTGGATAACCCGCTGGAAGCGTGGATGACCTCTGTCTTTGGGCAATGGAAAGGTTTCATTAGGTCAATTACGGTTTCTTTGTTTGTTTTTATTGCACTCAGTGACATGTGGGTGTTGTTGTGTGCCTTGTATCAGAGCCTTGTTCGTAAGACTCATCATGATGCCACTTTTGGGAAATGGGGAGTCACAGTATGAAAACATTATAGTGAAAGATTTAGTGTAGTTTTATCTGCCTTAGGGCAGATAAAAAGGGGGACTTGTAGAAATGTTTAGCTTATTTTAGAGTTTAGAAATGTGTTAACATAGAATGTAGAATTATTGTAGACATACTGACACTGCCCTCAATGTAATAAAGGCCTGATGGTGTCCTGAATTTAGGAGCAGAGTATAGGAGACCCTCCCCAGTTGAACTGTGAAAGTAAAACAGAGTGGAGTTAATCCTGAGAGGAAATTCCCCAGAGAATGTTTGGGTGGGGGTCTCAACATTTGTGGTCTGGAAGGGAAATGGGTTTTTTATGACCTCTAGGGAGTCACCTACACCCACAGTGTTTTAACTGTCACGCACACTCACTTACGTGCACACACATACACACAGGTATGCGTACACAGTCACACACGAGCACTCACATAGACACAGACACAGAGTTTGCAGCACACCGTGGGGGGGTTTTATGATGGGGACGCCTCTATAAAGCTGGCTGTAACTAACAAAGGGGTGAAGATTTTGCAGAGGGACACACCGGCCTCGTCTTCCCTTCTAGAAGTGCATGCTTAAATGAAGATGAATAAAGATGAATAAAAGTTTTGTGAAAATGACTACTGAGTTCCGGTGCCGTCTCTGGAAGTTTCGACGAATAAAAGAACAGGGGTAAAACTGATTTCGTAACACAGAGATGTAGAAATGGCTTTTTGCTCTTCAGACTACTTTACCCACCCATCTGGGCTGACGTTTTATATTTATACAAATATTTCTATATGGTGGATATGAGTTTGCTTGTTCTCCTGTAGTACAAGATTATGCTCTTGCTTGATGGTGTAATATAGATTGTCTTAAAAAAATCTAAAACAAATACTAAAGAGAGAGGGAAAACGGGAGATGCTTTCTGTCATGACATATATATGTTTTATTACAATGTGTCTGTGAAGGTTCTCAGTCATCCAGGTCATCGTAGTCAAAGGAGCTTGCAAAGAAAAGCGTCTGGACTTCTTTAAGTTACTTGAAGACGTTTCACCTCTCATCCGAGAAGCTTCTTCAGTTTTAAGGTCAAATGGTGGAGATTATAGGAACCATCTCCGTTTCAACCTAAGATGTAGACAAAGCAGAGTTGGCTCTTAGAGGCTCTTGGAGTTGTTCCTAAGAGCCTGCGCCTTGGATCCACTGTCAGGGGATACAGAGCAGACTTGATTCTACAGAGAGCACAAAATCACCTTTTAAGTGAAAGGATAAGACAGGTCCATTTCACTATAGATGCCCTCCAGATCAAGATCAGCCAGACTCTGCAGGAACTGGAAACCCTTCTACCCTCTCCAATCTTGGAAGAGGTTTACAAGTTTGTGGACAAGGCTCAGCGGGCCCAACACTCTAAAGGAAAAGAAAGACAACGCAGGAAATTTCACACCTTGCTTTCAAAAACACACACTCCTCATTCTGAACCTACACAACCCAGAGAAGAAAACACACCTGAAGACAGTCAGGAGAAATGGGTTAAGAACTTTTCAGACAGGAATCTCACTGAACCTGAAAAGAGACTATTAGCCAAAGGACTCAATTTTGCCATTTCTCCACAACAGTTGCCCATAGTGGACCTCATGACAGCCACAGAATCTGCCATACGGATTAATAAATTATTACAGACAGAAGCAGAGCAAATCAGCAAGTCTCAGCCACCCTCTCCAGTGCCAAAGTCCCTCCGTCCAACCTCACAATACAGGAAAAGAAGGCCGTCGCTTCCCTGAGCAAAGACCACAACATCACTGTTTTACCAGCTGGTAAGGGAAGATGCACCGTGGTCCTAAACACTACAGATTACCATACAAAGATCACTACTCTCCTCAGTGACAACAATACCTACGAAGCCTGAAAGTGAGACCCCACAAGCAGCTACAAAAAGAAAGTTATAGCTTGCCTTCAAGACTTTGAAAAGGACAAAATTATTGACCGCCTTACATATCACCACCTTTACCCAGGGGATGCCATACCCTGCATTTACAGACTTCCTAAAATCCACAAGGAAGCTGTCCCACTCAGACCCATAGTCAGTATCATAAACTCAGCCACTTATAACATTGCAAAACACCTTGCTACCATCCTTGCTCCTCTCGTGGGGAACACCCCACACCACATCAAGAACTCCACCGACTTCAATGACAAGGTCCAGAAACTTACCCTGGATCCAGATGAAACCATGGTGTCCTTTGATGTAGTCTCTCTCTTCACGTGCATACCCACCACGGAGGCAGTGGAGACTGTCAGAAAACGACTACAAGAAGACAACTCCTTGGAGGACAGGACCAACTTCACACCCGATCAGATCTGCACACTGTTAGACCTCTGCCTCACCACTACATATTTCAAATACAACGAAGGCTTTTACAGACAAAAACATGGCTGTGCCATGGGCTCCCCCGTGTCACCTATTGTAGCCAACCTTTACATGGAGGAAGTGGAAAGGAAGGCTCTTGGCTCTTTCAAAGGAAGAGTACCCAGCCACTGGTACAGATATGTAGATGACACCTGGGTCAAAATCAAGACACAAGAAGTGGAATCCTTCACTGCGCACATTAACACTGTGGATAAAAACATCAAGTTCACCAGGGAAAACACAAAGGACGACTGTTTGCCTTTCCTGGACTGCGCTGTGCACATTGAAGAGAATGGCAACCTCAACATCAAAGTTTACACACACACGGACCAGTACCTCCTGTTTGACTCCCATCACCCTCTGGAACACAAACTTGGAGTAATTAGGACCCTACACCACCGGGCAGAACATGTTCCCTCTAAGCCTGAAGGGAAAAAGAAGGAACACACACATGTAAAGGAAGCACTCAAAACGTGCGGCTATCCTAAATGGGCATTCTTAAAGTCAGCAAAGAGGCACAGAAAAGAAGATCAGACACCAGCGAGGGAGGATAAGAAGGACAGACGCAACAACATTGTCATCCCTTATGTAGCCGGTGTATCAGAGAAACTCAGGAGGGTTTTCTCCAAGCATGACATCCCGGTGCATTTCAGACCTAGCAACACACTCAGACAAAAAGTGGTTCACCCGAAAGACAAAACGCCTAAACACAGACTTAACAATGTGGTGTATGCCGTACAGTGCAGCGAGGAATGCCCAGACCTCTACATTGGAGAGACCAAACAGCCACTTCACAAGTGCATGGCACAACACAGAAGAGCCACCTCCACAGGACAAGACTCAGCTGTCCATCTGCATCTTAAGGATAAAGGACACTCTTTCGAGGATGCCAATGTTCACATTTTGGACAGAGAGGACAGATCGTTTGAAAGAGGAGTGAAAGAAGCCATCTATGTCCACTGTGAGCGACCATCTTTGAACAGAGGCGGTGATTTACAACACCAACTCTCTGCCATCTATAATCCAGTTTTGAGATCCCTTCCCAGACGCCTTAACGCCCACTCACATCCTGGGCCATCTGACCTCAGGAATTCGCATGATAAGGTGGGGCCAGGTTTCACAATGAACTCACCCGAAACTCTGGCTGATTGGGACTCACACCCAGTTCCACACCTTGGCTCAGGCGATTAGAGGATCATCAGGGGGTCCTTTTGTCCCTCTGTGGGGATTCTCCACCATTTGACCTTAGAACTGAAGAAGCTTCTCGGATGAGAGGTGAAACATCTTCAAGTAACTTAAAGAAGTCCAGACGTTTTATTGCAACCAAATTCATAAAATAGGTATTATGTCTTCCATATTTTTATATTTCTTACATTACAGTACAGAGTAATATAACTAGCACTCAACCTAACTGTTGTGTTGTACTGTATTTTTGTAAATGTTTAGAACAGTAACAATGGCAATGGCAGTTTTATTTATTAGTTATAAAAATAACTGTAAACTGTTATATAAACAAATATTTATTCATTATGTAAAATATTTGTACATAATTCTTAAAAAGTTTCAGATAATTTTTTAGTTGGATTTCTTAAAAATAAATAAATAAATTCATAATCTCTCAACTAATGAATTCATTTTAAGTAAGTTTTAGAATATATCAAAAGCTGTGCATTCACATTTTCTTTACACCATCCGAGTTTTTCAAACTGAATTTCTTCCTCATTAGAAGACACTTTCTGTTGTGTGTGTGTGTGTGAGTGGGAGTGAGTGAACGTGCACATCAGCCCAGACCTGTGCTCTTATGTAATCAGTTCAAAGCCTTCCTCTTCCTCCTTCTGAATTTATGCCAAGGAAGGCATTTCTGAAGGAAATGGGTGTTTTGCATTGCCAAGTGGAAGAGAGAAGTTGCTTGGCGTGGAAACAGTGTTAAAAAGAAAGGAGTATTGATGCATGGAGCCACTGGTTGTTGCTGGAAGTGTGAGGAAAGGGCACCTAGTTCCCTGATTTACCTGGTTTTTAGGGTATTTATTTATTTAGCCCACATTTAGGGGGTGCTTGCAAGTTTGGGGTGAGAAAATAGAATATGCATTTAGTTGTACTTGTCTTCAAATGCAAAGACACGGTGCTAGTTAGCATGTTTGTATGCCTTGACTGTAATCAATGAGGACACACAATAGCACTCATTGGCAGAGTGTTGACTTTGTACATATTTAACCACAATCTCTGTGAAATATCACACCACATGACATCATGTAAATAATAATTCCAGTTCACTTCACTTTAATATTACTACTACCACTAAAAATAATAATAATAACTTAACAGTAGGATAAGAATTACTTTGATTTGTATGTCTTTCAAGAAACCCGAGGATGCTTTACAGAAGAGTAGCAAAAAAAGGTTAAAGGCTAAAGGTTTTGTTGAGGAGGTGAGTTTTGAGAAGTTGTTTCAAAGACTCAAGTGATCAGGCATTGCGAAGCTCATACAGAAGAGAGTGGGGACCAGAGGGTGGGGGCCGCCACACTTAAGACTGTTTACCTAAAGGTATGAAGGTTTTTGCGAGGGACAGGAAGAAGACCGGTGGTTGAGGACTGTAGCACCCGAAACTGTGTGTATAGCAGGTCAGAGAGATACTAAGAGGCCAGGGCATGGAGGAATTTCCAAGTGAGAAGAAGGATCTTGTAAGTAATGCATGACTTGACTGGGCACCAGTGGAGATTTATGAGGGTGGGGGTGATATGTTCCCAGAGCTTAGTGCCTTTTAGAAGGCTGGCGACTGAGTTCTGGACATACTGGAGCCTATCCAGGGCCTTAGTGGAAATACCAAAAAGGACCCCATTGGAGCAATCCAGCCAGGTGGTGATAAACAAAATTTGACATGAGCAGAGAATGAAAGAATGGAGACAAAAATGACACCCAGACCACGAACTGCAAAGATGAGTTGAGGCAGCTGTCTATGTGAAGTAGGAGTAGGGCTTTGGGGGCCACAACCAAGAGCTTTGTTTTGTTACCTTTGAGCTTGAGTAGGTTATTTGACACCCATATTTTAATTTCATGCAAACAGTTGACAAGTGATTGTGGGGGGAGCAGGGTGGAAGGTTTGCACTGAGATAAAGTTGTGTATATTAAACATTGGAAAGGAAGCAGAGACTATGGTGATGGCTGATCTGACCAAGGGGGAGCCTATAAATGGTGAAGAGAAAGGGTCCAAGCACAGAACCTTGGGGCACACTGTAGTTAACTGGAGCAGAGGTGGAGAAGGAGTGTCCCATGGTGACAAATTGTGCTCTGTTGGAGAGGTACGACTGAAACCAGGAGAGTACAGTACAAGTGAGGCCAAGATAGTTGATTAGGCAGGAGAGAATGATGGTGTGAAAAACAGAGTCGAAGGCTGGATGAGGATGAGGATACTGATGTGGCCAGAGTTAGCTGCCGCTGCAACTGCAGCTGCTGTTGGTGAATGAGGGAAGAGTAATAAGGAGCTTCGGCCTGAGAGAGAGCTTCTTTATCGGGTCTCACGTGATATTTATAAACCTCGTGGTTCTTCTGTAGAGCCTCTAATGTCGGCGGCCACTCATCGTTAGGTCATGGGGATACATAGTGAACCATGGGGCAGGGCAGGTAAAAGAGGCAGTCCTAGTTTTGAGGGTGGGAGAGAGAGTAGAGGCTGCTAGATATGGCTGCATTATAATAGTCAACAAGCATGTCAATCATGGTGTCGGGTGGGTCTGAGGCAAAGTGGATTTCTATCACATTGTTCAGAGCTAATGTACTGAAAACAAAGCCTTGTTTCTGGTTCCTGTATGTAATGATATGTTTAGTGTGCAGCCTAGAAACAGGAACAGGAAAGCAGACAGTGAAATGGTCAGAAACAGGAAGGTCCAGGCACTTCAGATTGGAAGGGGTAGTGCCAGTGGAGAAAACCAGATCCAGCGTGTGACCTCGGACATCGACAGACATTTAACATGCTGTGTGAAATTGAGACAGTCCGCTAGTGACAAGAATTCCCTGGCAAATGAAGACCTACTGGAGTTAGCATAAATATTAAAGTCACCAAGTTGGACTGTGGCTAGAAACAAGGAGCAAATGGAGGTGAGAAGCTCAGACAACTCTGACATGATGACAGTATAGATTTTAGGGGTGTGGTAGATGAAGAAGACCTGGAGCTGTGTTGACCCAGCCAACGTTGCAGTAAGGCACTCAAAAGAGGGGAAACTGGGCACTGGCAGTACTTTGACCAGGATATCGGCTTGGTATAATTTAGCTAACCAAAACAGCCAAATCCTGGGGGAGTGGCTTGATTAAGTGACATAAAGTCCTGCGGATTTTGCCATACCTCTGTTCGGTAAAGAAAATAGATTTTCCTGTCAGTAATGATATTTTGGATTAGTATTGCTTTATTGCAAGTGAGCATTCAGCAGCATGAAAGATGCACTCTTGGTAGGTGAAGTTGAGGCATCGTGGCTGTACCTTATAGAACCGCAAACATGAGAAGAGTCGTATCAGTGCCGCTGTAAGTAGCAAGGCCAGGATGGGGAGACAGAACCAGAAGAATACAGCATGGACAAATCCTGGCATTGATATGTCCCATTGAAGGCCAGGAAGGATTGAGTGAAGTCAGATGGGAGAGCCAGAAAATTGTTTGCTAGCTACACTAGGCTATCAACTGTTTGGCAGACAGTCAACTGCTCAGTGGCATCCAGGTAACAGCTGATCGGCCAGGAAGGTGAGTGCACAAAGATACATGGAGGCAGGACAAACAGTCAACAGATGTAGAGACAAGATAACCAGGTCCAATGTGCAGTGAAAATCAGGCTGATTCACATAGAAAGCAAAGTTTTATCACAAAATGAGAGGAGGCAACTTGCCAGCATGCTCTCAATCCAGAAGAGTAGATGTAACACTTTAGGCATATAGTGCTCTGTAAAACTTTTCACACATTATTATGTGAGAAAATAAGAAGGAAAAAGTAATGTTCCACAGTATTATATATAATAGGGATGGGAATCGAGAACCATGTCTTGTAGAGAACCAGTTCCCAGTAGTCCAGTTTCTTGGAATCGTTATTCTGCCTGCCTATAAATCCCGCTTATCTGTTTTTGCACTCACTTTATAATTAACTGACTTCAGTTTGTGTACTGGATGAGGAAAATAGTGGAACAATGTACAGTGTGGATCTCGACATGCTCTCATTATAATTGCACAAAAGGGTGAGAACAAGATGGTAAAGTGGAGACTTCATCCAGGACAGAAACAGCTACATTATGCTGCTAAAACAACTTCAGCTCTTAGCAAGCACCTGCACAGACAGCAGACTTTAAAACCACAGTTCAGAATAATAGTTGGAAGGTTGTAAAGCTGCAATAGCTATCATGTTTTATCCACTTAAAATCATAAAATACTTATATAAGTTGTCTGCTACTGATTGCCGGCTAAAATAAATGTACTTAAATAAAACCCTAATTATAACCTAGAATAGCTTGATTACCACAAGGCCAAAATGAAAAGTCAAGACACAAACAAATAAAAAGAAACTTTTTGAAGTAGGAAGCCAATGCTGGTGGGGATGGATGTTTTAGGAGCATGAGGCATGAGTTGTATGGCAGCTTTTCATCTGCACACGACTTCCAGTGTTTTTTCCTCCATCACAGCTTTCAACAACTTGCCAAGAAGGACCTTCAGAAATGTTCTTTTGTCCCCAAGAGTATCTTGTGATGCTGCATTGTTTGAAGTGGATACAAACAAACCAAAGTGGGACTCATGACTGTCAACTTGTTTATTCTGTCAGTGCTTCTGTGGAACATTTTTGCCATTCTAGTTGGTGTAACAACACAAATTGTTGCATCTTTACTTGTGTTGCATAATATGCTTTCTCCTCTGACAGCACACTGTTTCAAGGTCCAAATCAATGTTGAAATTTCAAGATATCCTTGGAAATTTCCATATTTTGTGTTTTGTGTTACTGCTAAAAGCTCACAATAGTGTACAAATTTGGATGTAAACAAGTTACGACTTTATTTACCTATTTTAACTCCAATGTGTGTGAAATCAGGAAAACTGGGGCTTAATCAATCAATCAATCAATCAATCAATCAATCAATCAATCAAGGCTTTATTCGCCACGTGCAGGTTGCTCTGCAGTGAAATAGGGTTACAGAAAAAACACTGAAATATACACTACAATGGGAAAGTACAGGAGGAAAAAAAGAGACCTCTACTCATGCTGGGCTCCTGGGAGGACAGCATGAGAACAGGAAACAAGAAAACTCTGCACAAAAAAGCACATAAATGTCCACAGCACAACATTATGGAGCATGTGACAAGCCACAGGGTCGGGTGGGGGGTGAAGAGTAATCCAAAGCAAACACAGCAGCCATCCTGCCCAGCGCTACCATTCCATCACGGGCTCAGACCCACCGTGTTCCCAGGAGGGAACAAGCATCGAAGGCGTTTGGAAAGGGAGGGGGGATGAGTGTGTGCATATCAGTGTATATGTATGTGTGTCCAGAGTTCAGCTGAGACAGTGTCCTTCGCCCCACCAGGCTAAGTAAACAGTCTTCCAGCCAACCTAGGTGGCCTTGCATGGAATGGGAAGGAACAGTCTAAACACAATCGTTATCAGGGTGTTTTTGTTCGGCTCCAGCCTTGCAACCGCAGCTGGCGCCGAAAGGGTATCCACATGAAGTGATGGTGCTTTTTACTTTAGTGCGAACAGCTCCTATGAATTTCAAAGCTGTTCTAACAGTCCAACACTGGTCTCTCAATCTCCCGTTGGAGAGCCGTGAGCTTCTCCATGATGTTATCAAACTTGCGCTCTGTGATGTTGTCATTCTTGTGCTCAAAGAGCCGATTCTGAGAACTCACAACCACAGTGAGCCTCCCCAAGATGTAATCCAATTTGCGCTCAGAGATGTTATTCCGAGTGAGCCCTCCAAGATGTAATCCAGTCTGCACTCAGAGATCTTATTCTAAGTATTCACGGCAGCCGTAAGCCTCTCCAAGATCTTATCCGGGCTGCTGAGCCCATTTTGAGAAACTCACGCCTCTTCCCATCGTTTCAATCCCAGCGGGCGGCCTTGTGGGGGTTTGAACAGCTGGTTCCGCTTTCTTAATTCTTCGATAAGTCAGGGCCAAGCCAGCTCCAATCAGCAAGAACCCTGTTACCCTGTAAGTTCAGAATGGGTAGATATCTTCAGCACTCAGGCTCACCCAAGCCCAAACTTCTCGTTGAGAAAGGGGTGTCAATTGCATTTAGGGACCAGTTGATCAAATCCATAATTCCTCTTTTAGGTTTTAGAGAACAGACTGTGAGAGACTGTTCCAGGGAAAAGTAATACAAAAAACACGAGACTAGACAAGGACATAAGAGGCTAAGCAGGGAAGCTAAGGGAGAGGAGGAGAAAAGTGCGACCGCCTTTGTCAAGAGCAAGAGCAAGAGCAGATAATTGCACAGCCAATATCATAGTGTTAAGTTCTGTCATAAATGATTTATTAATTAAAAATACCTGTGTCTGTGTGCTGCTCCTATATTCTTACCAAACTTGCTAAATATGGTCAAAGCACTAATGTTGATGATATTAGTGCTCTGACCATATTGGATTGAGGTGGCTACGTCCATCTTTTATATAAAGTCTAAGCTTGTGTCTTGTATTGTTGCAATTGCATAAGAACGAATGAAAGAGTCGCTATTTTCATGCTCATGTCCTCATTGTAAGCCTGTATGCTATCAAAATGATTTTAAAGCTGTGTTTTTAAGGTAAAATCATTGTATAATGTTGCTTTATGATACAGAGTAATGCTGCATTTATCTTCAGAATTGCTTTTCACTTGAAAAGCAACTTAACACTATGATATTGGCTGTGCACTTCATACTTATGAAGTGTACACATGCATGAATAAGTGATGACTGTGTTCCACTTAAATGCACATGTTTGTGCATTTATTAAATCATACAGTAGTGTGCAGACAGCCACATGCATGCAAGCTGATAAAGTAAGTGTGCTATACAATTTCACATATTAAAACTGTAGGCTGCCTTGATGATATGCACAAGTCATGACATGTGAGATGATTTCCATTTAAAAGTAGAGAAGAATTGGGACAGTTGAGTTTTGCAAATGTCCCTTGCATTTTAAGTTGGATGTTAAATGCATACGGATAGTTTGAGGAGAAAAAGGCTGACAAAAGAAAAAAGAATGCACTGCCTTACATGTTGAATAATAATGCACAGAGGTCATTACTTTATCTTTACTTGTTATGTGATGTTTGCATATGGGATGTGTGCAATGATTGAACTTTGGAATTTGGTTTGCATGTTGCATGCAACCCGTTATTACTCAGCAGGAAAAAGACATTTATATGGAAATGAATTGTATGGGGTAATCAGCTTGGCATTTGTGTAATTGTGGCTTGGCTGCTTAAACATTTTTTACCATCACTTGATGTCACAGCTTTCATCTAGAATGCATTCACCTTTTATAAGTAGTTCTCATCCAATTTGAAATATATAGGAAGCCTTATCCATTTGGATTGAATTCTGCCATGGGAAACCTAACTGCTGACATTTCTAATTAAATCACAGCCTGTAATAAATCTAGTTTGTCTTAATCCAAATGACAGTGAAAGAAGATACACTTCAAACCTCAGGACGATAAAAATGAGAACATTTAAATTAGGGTGGCAACATGTCCTGGTTTACAGGCCTGGTTTTAAATGGAGCATCCTTGTGTCTGGAGAAATCAGTGAAATATATCAAAATGTCCTGGTTTCAGCTGTCGGGTTGTCATATTTGTCAATTTCCTCACACAGCACTGACCACACAGGCAAAAGAAATCTCTGCAATATTATGTTATTGAAGACCTGTCTCCATTTCTTTTGCAATTTACTGGATAGAAAAAAATACTGAGTAAACTCAACAGTTTCCTGTTGGTTTTCTCTCACTTCTTCCAACTTATCATTTCATGAATGTCTCTATAGTTTCTTGTTTTCACATCTGTTCTTACGAAAATTGTAAAAAATAAATAAATAAATAAATATCTGAATGTTGGGCTCCAGAAAAATACCACAAAATAACAAAAATTTACCAAAATGTAAAAATATGGAAATATTCTATATTTAAAGTATGAAAAATTCAGTGTTTTTACAAGCTTAAGATTAAAATAAATTTCTGTAGCTTGAAGAAACCACAAGAAACAAAATCCTACCTACTCTTTGATCTGAATGCCAAAGACATGCCAATGTCCGGAGTAAAACAGGACTCATCATCTGCCCTCTACCATCCCTATGGTGAAGCATAGCGGCAGCAGTATCATGTTGTGGGGATGTTGTCTGGCAGCAGGAACTGGCAGGCCTGTAAACCAGTACAAGGGAAAGATGCAATATACAGAGACATCCTTCATGATAACAAGAGCGCTCTGGAACTTAGACAACCCTAAGCACACATCCAAGATAACAAAGGAGTCACTTCTGGAGCACTCTGTGAATGTTATCAAGTGGCCCAGCCGAATTCCAGACTTGAACTCAACTGAACAATTATTGCTAAAATATCAAGCAAACTTTTTTTTTACTTTGTCATTAAGAGTTATTGCATTTAGAATCTTGAGATGAATTGAATCCATCTTGGAATAAGGCTTTAGCATGACAAAATGTGGAACAAGTCAAATACTGTAAACACTTTCCGGATGCACTGTAAGTGGCTTTCTTGTTACAGCATACCTTTGGTCCTTCCAGGATTTATGCTTTCACCAGTGGATTTAATCGAGATGGCTTGATTGTGTCTTACGACAGTCAGCTACATGCCTGTCCCTTTGATTATGTTGGCTTAAACAATTAGAAGTATGGTGAAGCTACAATCACACTGTTTATAGTTTTGCTGGCTATTTGTTTTCAGCTGTTGTGGAGGAAATGACAATATAACTACCAGTAGATGTGATACAGCTTTCTTTTCCATATGGAAAAGAAATAGTAAAAACTTATAAAAGACTTGCATAAGATGTGCCTACTTCATATAGTGAATCATATAAGGTTTATATGATTTACTCATGAAAGTGGCCACTTTCTCATTACTTTCATATATTGTTTTAGTACGTATCCAAAACATACAAGTTTCATTTATATAATTTTTCAAGGGATCTTATATCTGTTTTCACTCTTGTATGCTTTTCATACAAGTTTCACACAAGACAGATACAAACTTTATAAGATTTATATATATCTTTTCCATATGGGTTACTTTGGTGAGTGGCTTTGGGGGCAGTGTGTTTATTGGGTTTAATTGTTTAACAATGTGTTGACACCTTCACATTCCAACCACACTTAAAATTAAGAGTGTATAACCTGCACAGCCACTATCACAGCGGCCTGTTCTCAGAACTTCTGTTTTGTCTGTGTCTTTCACCTACGTTTTCTGGCCTCTGGTCTAGGCTGTAAAGTTTGTCAATTTTGTTTGTCTCTCTTTGTTATCCTGCCTACATCATTTGCTTCCAGTGAACTGCCAAAAATGGATAAAACTTAGGGTTAGGGTTACAGGATCACCGAAACTGTTTTTTATCAATCTCCAATGGAAACCTAAAAAAACACTATTCATTTTCGGCAGCAAAAATATATAGTGTAACAGTTTGGAAATAGAAGAATCAAAGAAGCCATACTGCAAAATAAGTCAGCACTCCAGAACACTGATATTGTGGGGCACGTTCAGTGAAGAGCAGAGCTGCGTCTACGTTCAGAAAGACCCTTGTGGACAAAGGTAACTCCAAGAAAGCTGTTAGTTCTGGAAGTCCAATGGCAGGAGATCTGCTAAGATGGTCTCACAAGGCCTACAGGGACAGTGAATGAAATGGGAGAAGATCAAAAAAGCAAAACTCAACTCCTAAATATGATAAAATAATACAAATAATACGTTAACATCAGAATCTGAGCTTTAAAATGTGTGAACCACAGGCAATGACCAAGTGTCACCCTAGCTTAATCAATAAAACAGAGCTGTGGCGTATGGCTCTTTTTGGAACAGCTGAAAACCATGTCATGTCATTCTGAATTTTTTACCCATGAGTAAGTATTTAAAGAGCTTCTACTTGTCTGACAGTAACCACAACTTGTCACACATTCAAGTGCTTTAGTGTGGAAATGTTAAGAAAAAAGAACAAAATGTGTTTTTTATTTTTCATAACTGTTGTGTTCTGGGATGTGCACTGTGAGGATTCATGACAGATCCCAAATGGCCATGGAAATGGAAACACTTTACTAGTTTTGCTCCATCGGCTTTGTGTGCAAAAAGCATTGACACTGATTGAAAGAGTTACTCTGATATTACAATTGTCTTACTAATGCAAGTTCATATAAAAAGCACTTTCATTATTATGAAGGAATTTGTTTGCCATGTTTAATGTAACATGTCTACAGAAGAAGACTTTCTTTTATAATTTTTGGACAGTAGCTTAGTTGAACAGAACAGCTACCAGGGAGAAGGCAGCACACCGCCAAGCCCTCACACTGTGTCGTCTTGATGCATGCTCAATCATCCAGGTAAGTAAATCTCCAAAAGTTGATTCTGTTCATCTGGACGTAGCATTTTGTGGGAGAAACGTTTCGTCACTCATCCAAGTGGCTTCTTCAGTCTTAGCTGACTGCAGGTTTCCCTAATCTTATAAACAGTACATTGCATAATGACTGATACCAGCCCAGTGAAGGAACAATGGGCTGGGAGGTCAGTTCCTTAATCTAGTTTCAGTCATTATGCAATGTACTGTTTATAAGATTGGGGAAACCTGCAGTCAGCTGAGACTGAAGAAGTCACTTGGATGGTAAATGGCCTGTATTTATATAGCGCTTTACTAGTCCTTAAGGACCCCAAAGCGCTTTACATATCCAGTCATCCACACACACATTCACACACTGGTGATGGCAAGCTACACTGTAGCCACAGCCACCCTGGGGCGCACTGACAGAGGCGAGGCTGCCGGACACTGGCGCCACCGGGCCCTCTGACCACCACCGGGGCAACAGGTGAAGTGTCTTGCCCAAGGACACAACGACCGAGACTGTCCAAGCCGGGGCTTGAACCGGCAACCTTCCGATTACAAGGCGAACTCCCAACTCTTTCGTCACCCATCCATAGTGTATGGGTGACGAAACGTTTCTCCTACAAAACGCTACGTCCAGATGAACAGAATCACCTTTTGGAGGCTCACACTGTGTCATGCTTAGGGATTACTGATGTGTCGGTCGCGAATGAAATGGCTCTAGACTCTTTGAAGTGAGTCGGCTCTATATACCACCATATATATTTATATATAAACATATATAAATAAAACCACATTTTTTTTTACATTAGTAATTCCTTTTGTGCATAATTTTATATTGTTGTTAACAGTGTTGGGAAGGTTACTTTTAAAATGTATTCCATTACAGAATACAAAATACATGCCCCAAAATGTATTCTGTAACGTATTCAGTTACATTACTCAATGAGAGTAACGTATTCTGAATACTTTGGATTACTTAATATATTATCATGCTGTTTACAACTACGTGAATGTACTATTGCTGTGATTTATTACTGTTACTGAAGGTCCGCGGCTCCGAACCGTAGTAAAGGGACCTCTGGCTAATACGGTGGGTTCTGTGTCGGCTCGTAGCCGAAAACTAGCTTTACTTTGTTGTCTGGGTCAACTTTGCTAGCAGAGACAGAGAGAGGTGTTGAACGGATACTCCAAAGGAACTTATTGTTTTTGGAGGAAAACACGAACACGGTGTACAGTCGAGTCTTAATAGCGTACTTACAACCGGGCTCATCAGGCTCTCTTCTTGGCTGCAGTGGTTATTATTATATTTACATGCTTCCAGCTCCCGTTTCTGCTCGATGACAGCTCGTACTTTTCCTTTTTCTCCCTCCCTCGCTCACAGACACATAACGGGTATGGCAGTCCATTCTTCCTGCAGCACGGACTACACTGCCCATGATGCTACATTCTTTAGAGCTATACCTGTAGCATTCTGCCTGTTAGCTTAGCACAACAATAACAAAAAGGCCTCTCTCATCCAGGAAACACGCAGAGAGAGAGCGGCACCCTGTAACCATGGCAACCGTAACGCTGCCGCCTGGAACAACAGAACGTAGCTGTCAAACAAAACCCAAACAGTCCTGACCCGCGACAATATGAAACAGGAAAGTACCGCCGTGTAATCCATTTATCCATCCATCCATCTTCATCCGCTTTATCCGGGGCCGGGTCGCGGGGGCAGCAGCCTAAGCAAAGAGGCCCAGACCTCCCTCTCCCCAGCCACCTCCTCCAGCTCATCCGGGGGAACACCAAGGCGTTCCCAGGCCAGCCGAGAGATATAATCTCTCCAGCGTGCCCTGGGTCTGCCCCGGGGCCTCCTCCCGGTGGGACATGCCTGGAACACCTCACCCAGGAGGCGCCCAGGGGGCATCCTTGTCAGATGCCCAAACCACCTCAGCTGGCTCCTTTCGACGTGGAGCAGCAGCGGCTCTACTCTGAGCCCCTCCCAGATGGCCGAACTTCTCACCCTATCTCTAAGGGAGATGCCAGCCACCCTTCAGAGGAAGCTCATTTCCGCCGCTTGTATCCGCGATCTCGTCCTTTCGGTCACTACCCACAGCTCGTGGCCATAGGTGAGGGTAGGGACATAGATCGACCGGTAAATTGAGAGCTTCGCTTTTACACTCAGCTCCCTCTTCACCACGACGGACCGGTGCAGCGTCTGCATTACTGCAGCTGCAGCCCCAATCCGTCAGTCGATCTCCGGCTCCCTTCTCCCATCACTCGCGAACAAGACCCCGAGATACTTAAACTCCTCCACTTGGGGCAAGACCTCATCCCGACCCGGAGTGGGCACTCCACCCTTTTCCGGCTGAGAACCATGGCCTCAGATTTGGAGGTGCTGATCCTCATTCCCGCTGCTTCACACTCGGCTGCGAACCGCTCCAGTGCGAGCTGGAGGCCCTCACCCGATGAAGCCAACAGAACCACATCATCCGCAAAAATCAGAGATGAGATCCTGAGGCCACCAAAGCGAAAGCCCTCCGCCACTTGGCTGCGCCTAGAAATCCTGTCCATAAAAATTATGAACAGAACCGGTGACAAAGGGCAGCCCTGGCGGAGCCCATCACCCACCGGGAACGAGTCCGACTTATTGCCGGCAATGCGAACCAAGCTCTTGCAACGGTTGTATAGGGATCGAATGGCCCGTAGCGATGGGCCAGACACCCCATACTCCCGCAACACCTCCCACAGGACACCCCGAGGGACACGGTCGAATGCCTTCTCCAAGTCCACAAAACACATGTAGACTGGTTGGGCAAACTCCCATGCACCCTCAAGTATCCTCGAGAGGATGAAGAGCTGGTCCAGTGTTCCGCGACCAGGACGAAAACCGCATTGTTCCTCCTGCATCAGAAGTTCGACTAGCGGACGAACTCTCCTTTCCAGCACCCTGGCATAGACTTTCCCGGGGAGGCTGAGGAGTGTGATCCCCCTGTAGTTGGAACACACCCTCCGGTCCCCCTTCTTAAAGATGGGGACCACCACCCCGGTCTGCCAATCCACGGGTACTGCCCCTGATCTCCACGCAACATTGCAGAGGCGTGTCAACCAGGACAGCCCTACAACGTCCAGAGCCTTCAGGAACTCGGGGCGGACCTCATCAACACCAGGGGCTCTGCCACCAAGGAGTTGTTTAACTGCCTCAGTGACCTCGCCCCCGGAAATTGGCGAGTCATTCCCCTCATCCCCAGACTCTGCTTCCTCCTCGGAAGACGCGTCAGTGGGATTAAGGAGGTCCTCGAAGTATTCCTTCCACCGCCTGACAATTTTCTCAGTCGACGTCAGCAGCGCTCCGCCAGCACTATACACAGTGCAGGTAGAGCACCGCTTTCCCCTCCTGAGACGCCTGACGGTTTGCCAGAACCTCTTCGAGGCAGTCCGAAAGTCTTTTTCCATGGCCTCTCCGAACTCCTCCCACACCCGAGGTTTTGCTTCAGCCAATAATAATAAGTAATCCATTTATTTCAACAAAATAACTGTATTCTAAATACAGTTACTCATATTTTGTATTTTAAATACGTAACGGCGGTACATGTATTCCGTTACTCCCCAACACTGGTTGTTAATAATAAATTAATTAAAGCAACAAAACAACCTGAAGAGCCGAAAGTGCCGAAAGTGCCGGATCTTTTTAGTGAGCCAAGCTGAAAGGGCCGGTTCTCTAAAAAGAGCTGGAAATCCCATCACTATTAACCCTTGTGCGCCCGCCTGTTCTCGGGGCGTGGGTCGTGGTGACCCCCCGAGGGGCGTGTGTGTTGTTATTAGGATGGTATTGATGATGAGGATGATGATGATGATGGGGGGGGTCGTGGTGACCCCCCCTCGAGGCGTGTGTGTTGTTATTAGGATGGTATTGATGATGATGATGTTGATGATGATGGGGGGGGTCTTGGTGACCCCCCCTCGGGGCGTGTGTGTTGTTATTAGGATGGTATTGATGATGATGATGATGATGATGATGATGGGGGGGTCACCAAGACCCCCCTCGGGGCGTATGTGTGTTATTATGATGATGATTAGGGTGGGGGTCGCTAGGACCCCCTCGGGGCATATGTGTTATCATCATGATAGGGTTGGGGTCGCCAGGGCCCCCCGTGGGGCGCTCGTGTTACTACAACATCGGTGGCGTCTGGGGAGCGGCGGCGCGGGAAGAAGAAGAAGAAGCGGCGCAGTCGGGACAGTACGTGACGGCGCAGTTGACGCACACGTGCACTCGGCACTCGTGGCACAGGTTCTTGGTCTTGACGTCTTTGCTCCTGGGACACACGCGGCACCTTCGCCTCTTGACCGGAGAGGAGTCGCGTGGTACCGTAGCGTTATTATCATTAGAGGCGGCGTGAGAGGAACTGAGGAGGAGGAGACGGCAGAGGTAAGCGGAAGTGACAGTCAAGGTAAGCGACTAATGTTGTAACTGACGTCAGACGCCGGAGATTTTGGCGGAAAATTAAAGCAAATGGTAGTTTAGATTTGAACAAATTTCTTTAAGCTTCAGTATTACCAAATACACTTTTCAATTGTCTCATAACTAACAATATTTGCCTAAATTATCTCCAACACCCTGGAGAACAACGGGGAGAGTTTAGACGCTCTCCAAGATTATATTGATCAGTGCTTTCAGGATCTCGTGATGAAGAAGGCCCAGAGTGCAGCTTCCCCGGCCAAATCTGAGACGCCGTCGTCGAAAAGACAACGCCCGGCAGATTCCCCCGGCACAACATCGCCAGCTGGCAAAGATATTGCCGACATACTGGAGTCCATCGACAAGCGATTGTCCAGTTTCGACGCAAGGCTGTCCCTGGTGGAGATTCTTCACCGGGAATTTAAATGCTTGCGAGAATCCCTGGAGTTCAGCCAGCAGCAAGTGGAAACGCTCGCTGCTGAAAATGCCACGCTAAGGGAGTCGGTGAAATCTCTCACAGAAAATGTTACCCAGCTCAATAGAGAAAATAAAAAAATAAAAGAAACGGTTATTGATCTACAAGCTCGTAGCATGCGTGATAATCTAGTATTTTCTGGTATTCCAGAAGCCGCTGGAGAGGACGCGGAGACCACGGTAAAAAGCTTCATCAAAACCCACCTGAAGCTGCCGGAGGACACGGTGAAGAACATCGTCTTCGATAGGGTGCATCGCCTCGGCCCCATTCGGGCTACGGCCGGGAGACCACGTCCTATCGTGGCCAAATTCGGCCACTTCAAACAAAAGCAACATGTGAAAAGCCGCGGCAGGGAATTAAAAGGAACGGACTTCAGCGTGAACGATCAGTTCCCCAAAGAGATCCTGGAACGACGCAGGGTCCTTTTCCCAATCCGACGCGGCTTCATCCAGAAGGGCTCCCGCGCTGTCATCGCTGTGGACCGGCTGTACGTGGACGGACAGCTCCACCGCGACCCCAACATCACTCCGTGGCTGTATTAACTTCAGACCAGATAAGAATCCGCTACACCCTTTCCCTATCCACTCACACTAACTTGGATTAACATTTGTTTAACTTACCGGTATCAAATCGCATCTTAAGTGTGATTTCATAGCAGTATTAACACCGCCACTCTCCGTCAGTGATTTAATTGGAATGTTTACGTTTTCTTTTCTCTCTTCTCGTTTTTTTTTTTTTTTTTTCTCTCTTTTCCCCCTCTTGTTTTTATGCTGCTCACCCTCGTCCTTGGTTTCTTTCTTTATTTCTTTCACTGCTTCGATCACCTGCTTCCACACTCATCCACAAACAACATCATTTATTTCGACACTTACTCACTGCACGATCACGCACAGTCATGCGCTCAACGGCAGCACATTTACATCAGTCAGACAGCGCACACAGACCTATGGGATACACACACTTAAGCCAAGCATACTCATATTAGTAAATATGCAAACACATAGTCAGACTCGGGGAGCATCTCGCCACACATTTTTTCTCTCTCTCCCTCTCCTTATTTATGAACAAGTGAGGTATTCTCTCCACCTGTCTAAGCGACACACACAGAGTACACCCCTAGTTATGCACAGACATCTATGGGTGCACTAAGATTCGTTACATGGAATGTAAATGGAGCTGGCTCCAGAGAAAAGAGGTTAAAAATATTTAACCAACTCAAAAAACTACAGGCAGATGTTGTCCTTTTACAAGAGACCCACAGACCTCTTAGAGGTTCGAATGAACTTAAAACACCTGAGTTTCCTAATGTGTTCTCAGCCTGTTATAATTCTAGACAAAGGGGAGTAGCAATTTTAATTCATAAAAAAATTAATTTCACAGTACTCGATACAGTTATAGATCCAGAGGGCAGATTCTTAATCATTAAACTATCTATACTTGATAAAAAGCTATGTATTGTAAGTGTATATGGTCCAAATGTTGATGATCCCTCATTCTTTCACGGTTTTTTTCAGTGCACTCTCTGAACACTTAGATGGCACACTTGTGCTTGGAGGCGACCTCAACCTTGGACTGAATGAAGAAATGGATAGGCTCAATACAGCAGGAACTCAGCGTAATTGGCAGTCCACAAATATAATCAAACAGTATATGAGCGACTTTGGTCTTTGCGATGCATGGCGCTCCCTTCACCCCACCAGTAAGGAATATACTTTTTTTTCACATGTTTATCACTCCTACTCTCGTCTAGATTATTTTTTGGTCAGCAGCTCACTGCTGAGTGACGTTTCAGACACTGAGATTCACCCTATAGTTGTCAGCGATCATGCTCCTGTATCTTTAACACTAATGCACAAGAATAATACTATGCCAAGTAAAAACTGGAGATTTAATACATCACTGCTTAAAGATGAAGACTTTATTAAATATTTTAAAAAAGAGTGGACTTCATATTTAGACTTTAATGACACTCCCGGAACATCAGCTTCTGTTTTATGGGAAGCAGGGAAAGCTGTGATGAGAGGTAAAATAATTTCTTTCTCATCACATAAAAAGAAAAAAGAAAACAAAAATATTCAGGAATTAGAAAAAAACATCAAATCACTAGAAGAAGCCTACACGTCCCACCAAGATCAGGAAACATTGAACAAAATACGCAAAACAAAACTAGAATTAAATGAGATAATTGATAGAAAAACAAAATTCTTAGTACAAAGACTACGCTTACAAAATTATGAACATAGTAATAAATCCGGTAAATTTCTAGCAAACCAGTTAAAAATAAATAAAGAAAAAACAACTATATGTGCTGTTCAAGATTCATCTGGGAACACAATATATGAACCGAAACAAATAAACAACATTTTCAGGGATTTCTATAAAACGTTGTATTCACCACAAATAAACCCATCTAAAAAGGAAATTGATCAATTTTTAGACAACATAACTCTCCCAAAATTATTAGACTCTCAAGCAATGGCACTGGATTCGCCACTGACATCAGGTGAACTCCAGGAAGCCCTGATAAATATGTCCAATAATAAGGCTCCAGGTCCAGACGGCTTTCCTGCAGAATTCTACAAAGAATTCTGGACGATTCTAGCACCAGTTTTTTACAGAACGTTGTTAGAAATCAAAGAAAAGGGCAGACTTCCATCAAATATGAATTCTGCAAACATTAATCTCCTGCTAAAACCAGGCAAAGACCCTGTATATCCCTCAAGCTATCGTCCAATATCCCTTATTAATGTAGACCTCAAAATAATCTGCAAAGCTCTCTCGAAGAGACTAGAGAAAATAACCCCCCTCTTAATTCATCCTGACCAAACTGGTTTCATAAAAGGTAGGCACTCATCAACAAATACACGTAGATTACTTAATTTGATAGACTACTCATACAGTAAAAACCTTGAAACTACAATATTTTCCTTAGATGCAGAAAAAGCGTTTGACAGAGTTAACTGGAAATTTCTATTTGCAACTTTACACAAATTTGGTTTTGGATCTTCTTTCATCAACTGGTTAAAAATATTATATAATTCCCCAACAGCTTGTGTCAGAACAAATGACCAGACATCCTCCAGCTTATGTCTCCTGAGGGGCACCAGGCAGGGATGCCCACTCTCCCCTTCACTGTTTGCAATTTTTATCGAACCACTAGCAGCAGCAATTAGACAGAATTCAGCAATTAAGGGCATAAAATGCAAGAACGTAGAACATAAAATCAGCCTTTATGCTGATGATGTGTTACTCTTTCTCCAAAATTCACAAACCAATATCTCTGGGGTGATTGAATTGATAAACTCTTTTGCAAGAATATCAGATTACTCAATTAACTGGTCAAAATCTACAGTCCTTCCTATTAATTGCTGCTTCCATAATTCCTCTTCTACTCCACTGCAATCGGGAAATATAAAATATTTAGGTATTAATGTTTCTCCCAAGCTTGCAGATCTAACTAAATTAAACCATACCCCACTTTTAAAGAAAGTAGAAGGTGATCTGGCTAGATGGAAATGTCTACCCATATCACTCATGGGAAGGGTTGCTGCTATAAAAATGATGGTATTACCAAAAATAAATTATTTATTCTCAATGATCCCAACTAAACCGCCGCAAGATTGGTTCAGATCTCTAGATTCATATATGTCCAAATTCCTTTGGAAAAATAAGCCCCCACGTATAAGCTTAAAAACACTACAAAAAACCAAGGATAAAGGAGGATTAGAACTACCGAACTTTCAGCACTACTTCTTAGCCAACAGGCTTCAGTTTATCTCAGGATGGCTAAAACATACCCTCTTAGATGAACCTTGGCTAGATGTAGAACAAGCACTTTGCAATAATCTAGAGATTTCAGATCTACCATTTATCAGCTCAAACATCCAACGACATGAATGCTTCAAAAGCATCAACATCAGCTCTTCTCTGACAGCATGGTGGGAGTTTCTAAAATTGACGGAGTCTTCATTAATCCCATGCAAACGTACACCTATCTGGAACAACCCTGACATATTACAAAACAATAATATGATAAACTTTTCAGATTGGAATGGTAAAGGAATCAAATATGTAGAACATATACTAGAAGGAACAGAATTTATTTCATTTGACAGACTAGTTACACAATATGGGATCAACAAGAAAAGATTTTTAGAATATCAACAAATTAAATCCATAATAAAAAAGAAATTTAAACTGGGTCAAGTTGAACTACAAACACCACCAAGTGTGGTTCAATTTTTTACTCTTAAAACCCCCAAATTACTATCCAAAATGTACAGAATGCTTTCTAAAACAGATGAATCAATATCACTTCCTATTGCAAAATGGGAAGTGGATTTATCAGTTAACTTAGACCAAAACTTCTGGTCTCAGATTTGCTTAAAAACCTTTCATCTAATCAGAAATCCCAGTCTTCAATTAATTCAATACAAAATACTACATAGAGTGCACTATACAGGTCATCGGATGTTCAAGATGGGCTTTGCATCTACCAACAACTGCTCACACTGCCAAACCAATTCACCGGACAATTATATCCACGCTCTTTGGTTCTGTCCACCAGTTCAGAAGTTTTGGCGCGAGATATGTGAAGACTTATCAAAGTGTCTGAAATGTAACATTCCAACTTCCCCCTTAGTGTGTTTGTTGGGCAGCTTAGATAATGTCACTTCAGAAAAGAATATAGCCCATATGGTTTTCACTGCCCTATGCATAGCCAAGAAAACAGTCCTCATGAACTGGAAAAATAAAAACAATCTTAATTCTAACCAATATAGAAATTATCTATTAGATTACATTAGTCTTGATACAGCCTCTGCCACCACATCAGATCAATTGCTCTGGACTCCTTTGATCACCTCCATCACCTAGTGGGGGTGGGGGTCATATTTTGGTCTCGCCTTCACTGTTGTGATTGGTGTGGGGGTAGGGTCGGGCTTAGGGCGTCAGGCGGTTCCCCGGGAGCATCTTCCTTGGGGGGCTCAACCCGGGGTAGCGGTCATGGCCAATTAGGGGCTCTGTTGGCTCTTAGGTGACGGCTTCCTCGTGGCTACGTGCAGCGGGGCTAGGGGAGGGTCTGTGCTGACGGACGGGGGTTACTGACCTGGTAGCCTGGCTGCCCCTGGGTGGGTCCGGGACGGGCGTGAGGTTCTGGGGGCGCTCCGGCTCTGGCCTGGGGCCCTGGCCGGGCCTCGGGGGCCTGGGTCCTGGTTGGTGTGTTGCCGGGGTTGTGGGCCGGTGGGTATATGGGGGCCCGCCACTGGCGCAGGGTGCCGCCGGTGCGCCGAGCCACCTGGGGGGCTCTTCAACTGGTGGGGGGGGGGGTTGTCACATCTTGCAGGAGCTTTCCTCTCTCAGGAACTCTCTCTGCAAGAGGGGGAGATACAGGAGAGGTGGAGGAAGATCTCAGCCTGGGCGTCTATTGTCTTATGTAGTCTGGAAGATGAGTGGATGATGGGGTGGGTGTAGTTTTCTCTGTTGTGGGGTTGGGTGGACTGCCCCGGGCTCTGTGGGGCCGGGCGGCGCCGCTGCACTGGTCCCCCGGTTCGGATGGGCCTGGGCCCCCCTTCCCTGGCGGGTCGCGGAGTATGGGGGTGCCTACTGGGGTCAGCGGGGGAGCTGGCCCCAGGGAGGGGTCACTTGCCCCTCCCTTCCTTCCCTCCCCATCTCCAGCTGCCTCCCTCTTCCCGCTCCACCACAACCACCCACACATGCAGGGCCTTGGAGTAGGGGTGTGTCACCAGGGTGCAGAGGAGGTAACCCCCCCCCCCCCCCCCTCTGTCCCCTTCTGGCTGCCTCTGCCTCAATTTTATCCCGCAACTTAGACATTCACATTACTCACACTCTCATTACACATACATATAGGATCTTGGGGGTGGGCACGCTACACGGAATCCCAATTACCATCAGGGTGTACACCTCACCCCCGGCGTCGTTGCCCACCTCTCAATTTTAAATACACGTAGACATTGAGGGCTAGCAGGAGGGACTATGCGCTTACCTGCTGCTCTCTGGCAGGTAGCTCCATGCCCTCCTGGGTTTTAAATGCACCTTAGAACACACATACATCAACACTACAATGAGCGGGTGGAGGGAGGTTAGGAGTCTTCTCTCACCCTCGTTCTCTGCTTCCTGCTGGAGCAGGGGGGCTAGGAGGAGGAGTTGGCCGTCCGACTGGGATCCGGAATGTGGGGCCTCCCTGCTGCTGCGGAGTCGGGGCGGTCTGCTTCTCCCCACCGCAGGGAAAAGGGTAACACAACCTGGGTCTGGGTGCAGTTCCCCCCTCCAGGGGCAAGGGTACCTAGACCCGGTTCGTAGAGTACGCTTGGGGAGTGTGATTGTGTGTACAGCGTCTCTTTATGTCTGTCTCCACGTTGGTTGAGTGTGGAGTAAGTGCATATGAGAGCATGAGGGTGGGAATGGATGTTTGTATCTGTGTGTGCCTGTATGTCTGTGTCTATATGTCAGGTTGGGTATCAGATGCCACCTCTCTGAGGACAGCTCAGGCCCTCCAAGGTTTGGAGGCCTATCTCCCCCCACCACTTCCCCTGCCGGGGGCGGACTCCCTCAGACATCGGTGCGTTGGTGGTTCTTTGTGTCCGGGGGTGGGCGTCCGGGTACACACCGGCTCACTCCTTGGCGGCTGCTTATCGGGGCCTGGAGCCTGGGGCTCGCTTGGGCCACCTCGGAGGTGGGGTGCCCCCGGCCTCTCGGCCTGGGGCTCGGTCACTCAGGCACAGCTGGCTGCCGGCGGAGCTCACGGGCACGTCACTGCAGCCCCCCCTGGCTTCTGCTCCGTGGCTGCTGGGTGACCCCTCATCTGGGACTCTCCTCAGCTCTTTCTGGGACAGTGGCGCGGCTGCCCCTCTGTTGGTCTTCCTTGGTCTCTTGTGTTCTGGGGGCCTCTGGATGTCTGGAGTTTTGATCTCCTCCATACCTGCTTCATGCCCTGGAGGACGGGGCAGTGGCCCCCCACACCCTCTAGCAGATCATTACATGAGGGAACCTTTTAAGAAAACAAGCGCGTCCATGCTCACAGGTGTACACACGGGTGATCACACACACAAACTACACCCTTTTTGGCTCCTACCTCAATGCACACTGTGCTGTCGATCTTACGTGCTGCACAATAATGTTTAATATTTAGTAGTTACTGTCATATTCCCATATATCATTGTGATGTGGTTTATTGTATTACTCTCGTTTTCTTCTGCTTGTTTTCTTTTTTCTTTCTCAACAGGTGATCCAGGTGATCGATATATGTATTTATTTTTTTATTTATTTATTTTTTTTCTTCTGCTTATTCTGTTGGTTTTTGTTTTTTGCCCTTCTCCCCCGTCCCTCTTCTCAACTGTCTTTCTTTCCCTCTTTCTTTCTCCCTTTTCTTTCCCCCAGTCAAATCTGTCCCGTATTCAGCAAGTGAAAATAAAATAAAAAATAAAGAATAAAGGGTAAATGGTAAATGGTAAATGGCCTGTATTTATATAGCGCTTTACTAGTCCCTAAGGAACCCAAAGCGCTTTACATATCCAGTCATCCACCCATTCACACACACATTCACACACTGGTGATGGCAAGCTACATTGTAGCCACAGCCACCCTGGGGCGCACTGACAGAGGCGAGGCTGCCGGACACTGGCGCCACCGGGCCCTCTGACCACCACCAGTAGGCAACGGGTGAAGTGTCTTGCCCAAGGACACAACGACCGAGACTGTCCAAGCCGGGGCTCGAACCGGCAACCTTCCGATTACAAGGCGAACTCCCAACTCTTGAGCCACGATCGCCCCCTGAATCAAATGGACCATTACGGCAAAGCTGGGATGGTCAATTTGGTAAAGAAAAACCGTTGGGCATCTTTCTTCGCCTTTAGACAATAATTCTGATGGCAAAAGAGCCAAACGGGACAGGCAAAAAAAAAAAAAAAAAAAAAAAAAAAAAAAAAAAATCATTAGAGGCGGCGCGTGTAGTACGAGCATCCGCGTCGGCCTCGGCGGCAGCACCTCGGGCCGCGGCTCTTCCTCCTCCTCTTCCTCCTCCTCCTCCTCGCGCTAACGCCCTGGCTGCGTCACGCTTAATTGTATTGCTGTTGTGTTTTTTTTTTCATCATATTCAAATGTCGACTGTAATAAAACCTGACACGATGTGTGTCTTTTTTCTGATCGCATCACAATGTTGATAGCAATATAACATTGCAAGACAGTGAAGCTCACTCTGTGACAGTGTCGGTGTATAACGCAGCAGCAGCAGCAGCAGCAGCAGCAGCAGCAGCAGCAGAGCAAAGCCAGTGATGTCGCAAGTGCACAGCATACGTTTAACGCACCCGAGGTCGGTGTTCCCCGGCGGAGAAATGACGAAGCCTTGGACGGTGTATAACCCTTGGGCCGACGACATCATGAAGATACACATGTTGTCTGGCAATATGATAGAGAGGATCAAGTACCCGGAGGAATGGGGTGATATGGCGCCCGATTACGTAGACTTTATGGACCTACGAGACCTGAGTGTGCTGTGCCTCGACGGATTTCACATGGTGCACTTTTGGCTTGATTGCAAACTAAAGGCTTTGCTGGTCGGATGGGCTCGTTGGTACGTGTACGTGGACAGAGTGGCCGCGGTGGGATCTGGTATGACCCTGCTGTTAGAAGACGAGGGCAAGGCGGCGGCGGACGCAGAAGCGCTCGCTCAACAGCTATGGCTTGCTTACAGGGATTACTTTGGATCGAGATGGGTCGTCGTGCAGCCTGGCTTGAGGGGTGACAGGCGCAACCCCGAGACCACCTATGACGACTGCGAATATGAAGTCGTGCAGGACAAACTTTTATGTGTTACCACAAGTGAGGGCGAACGCGGTGACTTTGGACGGCTAGTCAACGAGCGGATGGCAGCGATGCCGCGTCTGGGAGAGGTCTTTCGGACGGAACTGAACGGCAGCGATTGTCTTCTGTGGTGCAAGACCAACGACACGGATGCGAGGCGAAAGGCCGCAACTCTTAGGCTCTGGTACCCCGAACAGTAGAACGAGGGTGGCGGAAGTGTGCACTGCATTGTATTGTATCGGCTTGTTATCATACTGCTTGTAATAATAAACCTAGATGAAATGTTACATGTTGTTGTTATGTGTGGGACTCTCATTTCACTCCAGCCGTCCGCTCTTCTAACACCACAAACACTGGCTTACTCCATTGTGGCGAAACACGCGCACCCCGCTTCTGCGTTTACCGTGCTGTACTTATATACACAGTCACACACATTGTACAACTATAAAGTAAGATACCTCTTAGGGGTTATCACCAGATCCACACAATGGCCGACCTACAGCTCCGAGCCAGCCGACCCACAGCTCCGAGCCAGCCGACCCACAGCTCCGAGCCAGCCGACCTACAGCTCCGAGCCAGCCGACCCACAGCTCCGAGCCAGCCGACCCACAGCTCCGAGCCAGCCGACCCACAGCTCCGAGCCAGCCGACCCACAGCTCCGAGCCATAGCGAGCTTTGTTGTGAGCTGGCCGTGAGCTTGACGAGTTTATTTGCCCGAACAGTCGGAGCATTAGTGGACTCACTTGCATGTGCACACCGCACATGATTGAGGTAGCTCTTACGATGGACGTGCGGTATGTGTTTTTGTACTTTGTCACACGTATACTGACAGTGAATTCGGCAACTCATTCGCTGATCTACATTTGTACAGCGCTGTCCAAAGACCTTGGATTGCCGGGTGCACACAAGTTTACAGCAATAAGTTTACTGGACGGTAAACCCTTTGACCGTTTTGACACTGACACCCCACGGAAAATCCCCACAACAAACTGGGCTAGACAACACTTGACTACTGACTACTTGGATGAGGGCACGCAGCGTCTACTCGACAAGCAGGAATGGTTTGGCGTTACCCTAGATCTCGTGATGACTAAGATGGGGCACTCGGTGTCCGAGGGGGATCTACATGTTCTACAGTCGTTACACGGATGTTACGGGGAAACGAACCCCACCGAGGAGAGGCTGCGGTTTGTCGGCGGGGTGAATACGTACGCTTACGATGGTGCGACCGTATTGAAGGAATACGACAGCCAGTACTTGCGCGGCGAGTGTATCGACTGGTTGACCAGGTTTGTTGGATACAGCACACAGGAACTCAGAGAAAGGGCAACCGTCCCTGACATGTACGTGTTTACGCGGAACGCAAGCGCCACTACTCTCACATTGATATGTCTGGCCTCTGGTTTCTCCACAAACACGTCTGCGATGAGGCTGATGAGAAACGGCCGAGTTCTCGATACTGACGACGGTCTTAAGGTGTTTGACACTCTCCCAAACAACGACGACACGTTTCAAAGACGGATCGCTGTGGATATCTTACCATCTGACACGGGGAACTTCACCTGCGAGGTGTTGGAGGAAGTAACGGGGTATCACGTTGTCAAACACTGGCGAGTGGGGGATCGCCAAACTCTTCGCGCACGTGGCTGGCCGAACACTGTTTTGCTCTGGGCCTTAATGTCAACAATGGTGTGTTTGTGCACTGTAGCTTTGTGTCTGGTGGTGGCGTGTATCGTACAAAAACGGAGGACTGGACAAAATGCAAACCAAACCGATCGTTGCCCACAACACAACGGGCTACAAGATGAGACATCTGGAGTTTGATACACAGTGCCTCGTATGCGTGTATGTCTCAAGAAATGATCTATGTTTCAATAAAACCTCTACTGTAGTGTTTACGTGTATGTGTCGACAGCAAGTGTCCCAGATGGAGTGTTGTATCAGTTATTCTGTTTGCGTGTGTTACGACAAAACATTACATAACAGTATGTTTCCACTTTTTATCATGGTATCCAGACTTTTTGTTTTGATATCCAGAACGCCAGAGATGAAATGGGATTCAGTGAAGCGTGTCCACAATTGAGCTGTGATGTGTGTAACATACAACAACGACAACACCGGCTACGGTGCTTATGAAAGCAATGTTAAACCTAGTAAGATTGTTCTTTGTGTAACATACAGTGTGTACCTACATGAATTGTGACCATAAACGTCGGATCTGGACCACATTAATAAAAGAAACCACATAAACCTTGTATGTATCACCTTGATTTTATTTGCTGTTGTCAACATTCACATTCACAATAACATCGGGAGCGACACATATACATTTCACTGGTTACGGTGCGCAGTCTACGAGTCTGTAGCTCGAAACACTTTATAGCCTTTCCATTCGTCCGTCAGTCCGTATATGTGCATGTTATGTGACATGAGTATCAGACCAATACTGTGCTTTGTAACAACTGGTATGTCTGGATCACTAAGCATCTTGCGAATTGTGTTTTCCTGACACGACATATTGGTTGCGAGCACAAGCTCTTCGTATTCCTCGGTCAGGATCACGCCTTCTGCCCACATGTCCTCAACGGCGTCCTGGATTGTGGTGACTCTGGATAACAACTGGTGTAGTTCCATGTCCTCCATTAGCTCAGCGCCGTTGAGTCGCTTCCCTTTCCACCCCAAAGCAAGCATCGCTGCAGGGGTCAAGGTGTGAGTGGTTTTGGTTCGCTCTAGTGAGAACAACAAAAACAAAAAAAAAAAACGTAAGACATGATACAAAATGAAGACACAAATAACACCGACAGACCGTCTACTGTTTCTTTAAGTTGTGCGTTTATCAACGGTACCTTTGGGGCCTTTCGGGCCGTTTTCTTCTAGCCAGGCGTATAAGTGCTTGCAGTGCGTCCGTACTATACGAAGCAACGCCTTGGCGTGCTCATCGTTGTACAGACAGTAGTCCACGAGTGCCCGGATTCGCCTTACGGCGTTCGGGGTCTCGAGGGCCCTGGACAACTCGGTGTCCGGGTAACGATAAATGAACTCCTTGTATATTACAGGTTCATAGCACCAGCAACCTTCGATGATGTCGTGCCTGTACGATTGCAGTTTGTACACGCTCATTCTTATCAACCCGAATGTGGATACGCTTTAGAATGATAGGTTTGCTGTATTATTACGCGGTGTACTTACGGGAGAACAGTTGGCAGTTGGACACTCATGGCTACTGCTGCGTCTCGGTCGGCTGGCTCGGAGCTGTGGGTCGGCTGGCTCGGAGCTGTGGGTCGGCTGCCTCGGAGCTGTGGGTCGGCTGGCTCGGAGCTGTGGGTCGGCTGGCTCGGAGCTGTGGGTCGGCCACTGTGTGGATCTGGTGATAACCCCTTTCATTGTCGGATAAAGCTGTCCTAAAGTTGTACGAGTAATCGAGAGTAGGTATTGATATATATGTAATTGTAACTTTACCACTGACGTATAAACACTCCTATCGTCACATAAGGTACCGTTATGGCTGTGGAACGACTGAGCTCGTGGCAACATGACATTGCAGAGCGGTGCGTTTACCTAACCGAAAGTATTTTCGACAGATACACGAGTGAGCTCCCAGACACACCAGATATGACGGATATACCAAACTATGTGCATCGCCTCCAAGCCCTAGTCGAATACAGCATGGAGGATGAGGTCCGAGCCACAGTGTTACTGTCATTGGTCGGTCACATCAATCCCTACTTGCACCAGGACTTGGTGGAACGGGGACCGAGGGGGAAGACAGGTACTGCACTTCTTTTTTGTTGTAATTAACATCGTGTCCGACAAACACTTTTTTTGATTGTATACTCATGTGTATATCTCCGCAGAACGAAAACTGACACAATTGAAGTTAACCGACGCTGCAGAGCGCATGATCGGCTCGACGCTGCCTAGCTTCCAACGTGCAGTCAGAGAAGGCAGCTTCCTGGACAAAATCACGACTGTTGATGACGCAGTCGACATCATGGTTCAGGAACAGCTGATCTTACCCGATGAAGAATATATGCTATATCACATATATAAATCCACCGCGGGGAAGGTGCGTGCACTCAGATACCTCTTTGGATGCCCTACGCTACCCAACGACACCAAGGCCAGCATCTCGCTGATTCTGGCCGTGTACAACCTGCATGTCTTCGGCATCTTCACCGACGACCCCGAAAACTTGTTGGAGATTGTGTCTATTCCCTCAGTGGGGGCTTCGGTTGTGTAGACATGAGGTTTACCATTATGACTGGTATATAAAGAGTGTTGTGTGATTACCTGTATTTCACAATAAACAAAAACACCATTATAAATTTCTGCGCAGCGTCTTTATTTTGATACATGATACCAACAAGTACCTCGGCGCAAACCTTGGCGCACCGCATGGGAATAGCATTGCACATGCTAGGTTTGCTGTATTATTATAGAAAAGTGCACTTATGCGAGAACGATTCTCTGTTGGACATGTTGGAGATTGTAACTCCTAAACCGGGGGCTTCGGTCGTGTAGACACGCGTGGTGTACCAGCATGGGTGTAAAGCGGGGCGACCATGGCTCAGGGGGTTGGGAATCGCATCTGTAACCGGAAGGTCGCCGGTTCGATCCCTGGGCTCTCTGTCCTGGTCGTTGTGTCCTTGGGCAAGACACTTTACCCTACCGCCTACTGGTGTTGGCCAGAGGGGCCGATGGCGCGATATGGCAGCCTCGCTTCTGTCAGTCTGCCCCAGGGTAGCTGTGGCTACAACTGTAGCTTGCCTCCACCAGTGTATGAATGTGAGAGTGAATGAATAGTGGTATTGTAAAGCGCTTTGGGTGCCTTGAAAAGCGCTATATAAATCCAATCCATTATTATTATTATTATTATTATAAAGCGTGGCGTTTGACTGTATGTGACAATAAAAAGACAACTATTACACATTGCAGTACTTTATTTGCCCTTGTCAGTGTTTTCCTTTTCCATAAATGATACCAACAAGCACCTATGAACAAACCTTGGTACAGATACATTTCATTTACGTGGTCAGACTCATACATTGGAACACGTTTCACCATCAGGGGTCTTATGTTTCTTGTTTTTCCGGATCCACACTAGCACGTTGATAGTTGTCGGAACAACGTTGGTGGCTAAAGAAGTACAGGCAATAATCAGATAGGACCAGTTTCTTCCACTCCATCGGGGTAATTGGACTCGCTGTAGTATTCTGACAGCGAAGAACCACGTCTTGTCCACAAATCGCTGTTACGTATGTGTCAGCTAAAGGAGAGAAACACATTTGGTTAGTTATTCACATAAAGGTTATAACACTACATTCTTTTCAGCCAGGAAACAAACAACATTAAAGCGACTTCACAGACATTCACATACACAATGGTGTTTTAGGAGCGACTAGAAACCTTTTGAGACAAGAGACAAAGACAGGATTGGAGCGCACATCAACAACCACAAGGATAACCAGCTTAACGTGGCCATATTTTCAATGCTCCACTCAGAATGTGCGATGCGATCATTATACGTTCATCACGATGAGATTACACCCCCGACCGAGAGCGACAGTAGCCGGGTCGGCTGCCTCGGAGCTGTGGGTCGGCTGGCTCGGAGCTGTGGGTCGGCTGGCTCGGAGCTGTGGGTCGGCTGGCTCGGAGCTGTGGGTCGGCTGCCTCGGAGCTGTGGGTCGGCTGCCTCGGAGCTGTGGGTCGGCTGGCTCGGAGCTGTGGGTCGGCTGCCTCGGAGCTGTGGGTCGGCTGCTCAACACCAGATACATTTAAGTATCGTAGTTTAGAGGTAACACAGTGTGTTTTCAGCTAGACTCTTTTGTACTGCAACAAACGAAAACACCACCACAGGCTGTCTCTCCACCACCCCCACTCTTCGCTGGCTGACAACCATGGAGTACATAACATTGGCCATTCGATGGTGCTGGGAACCTAAAGCTCACATTAATGTGTGGTCGCCCGAGGATTCAGGTGTTAGAAAGTGGAGTCTGACAAGATGGGACACAGAATCCTATCAATTACCAACTCAACATTTATCGATAGTGTGCATGCAAATCAACACCCTGTCGGCTGATGTCATCAAGAAACAACTGCTACGCCGAGCAACAAATCTGTGGGTGGACTCTAGTTGTGTCGTTATGACGGAGGGTTCGTTTGATACGATCCTCGACTCCTATGTAGACGCAAGCAAAACAGCGTCACATAGGTACATTATACTGACGACTCCATGCTCCGGCACCTCGTTCTACAAGCACGTGAATGACTGCGACGCCCTTGTCACTGCTAAGGGTTGGACAAAGGATGCCAAAACAACCGCCTGTGATTCTCACACTATCTTCCAGCTGCATTGTAAACATGTAAGGTGGTTTTATTTTTGTTTCGTGGTGTCTGTTAACCCACTGTAAGCTATGTGTGTTTACATAATAACAATAATGATGATGATGATGATGATGATGATGATGATAATAATATCATTCCAATGTATCCCCCTGTGCAGGAGCCCCACAGCGTGACTCTCCTCATCAAAAGCCAGTCGGGTGATACTAAGTTGCTGCAAATCCGATGCGATGAACCTATGTGTATCCGAGACCTGCTGAAGAGATATGACATACATTGTGATACGGTGTGGAACGACACCATGTCACTGTCATCCAACTCTCCCTGTATAGCCTTGACTGACCATGACATGGACATCATCTACACAGAGGCCACTCCTGGTATGATCACTGGCCGGTCCACAGCGGGGACCAGGGACACATCGCATGAAACACCTGAAAGTTTGCACAAAGCACCGCACCATGAAAAACAAGCCGTACTCTATACCTACGACACCGCAGAATGTACCGAGAGGCGCGGCGCTCCTGGACGATGATCTAGCCCAAGAGGACTCCAACCAAACGTTACCCACCGTGCTATATTACAGCAACCCGCTGTCCACGGTCACCGATGTGCTGAGGAACGATGGTCGGTTTCTCGTTGATTGTCGACTCTCCGCATCTTACGATGACGGCCATATCCTGGACGCAGCAGATGTCCCCATTTCGGGCGAGACACCCATTTGTCAGTGGCAGCACAATCAGCTGTGCATTGTGGGTAAGGCTCTCTCTCTCTGTGTGTGTGTGTGTGTGTGTGTGTGTGTGTGCGTGTGTGTGTCATAGTTACTTACAGTTGTTTCGTATGCTCGGTAGGTACGAGAACGGCCCCACCTGATGAGGATCACATGTTCACATACCCTTACGAATGCACGATCTGCCGAGAGGAAAGTGATGTCTACCTAGAGTGTGGCCACCTTTGTTGCCAAGCGTGCATAACCTCTTTGGGGAAAAAAGAGGACATGCTGATCGCATGTCCTCTTTGCAAGCAACGCGTTGGCAAGAAAAGCATCACAACCGCAGGCGTGACCTCCAGGAGTTGCACATCATGTGGAAAGGACAAGTGTTGGCTGTCGGATTGCGGTCATGTGTGCTGTGTTTCTTGTGATACTACCTGTAAAGTCTGTGCCCACTGTGTTAAAAAAGTTCTGAGAATGTACATATAGCATGTACATGTTGGATGATCGGTTATTGGGAAGTACTCACAGTAAAGAAGCCTTGGCGTACGTGTATCAGATATTGTTTTATTCATCAATAAACCATGTGTACATACAAAATGTCTGTGTGAGTTTCATTCAGATCCATTCAACACAATATTACAGGTTTCAACCGTCATGACATCTGTGTTTGTGACATGACGCTCGATAGGCACATTGACCACCGGTCCCACGCACAGCATGCTGCTATTATGTATAAAGCGCCGGTCCGCCACTAAGTCTGTAGTCAGGGACCCCATGTCCACTAGGTTATAAGTGTATTTGTCCATGTTGTTTCCACCGGCCATAATGTAATAACTTTTCACAAGTTCGAGGCTTGAATCCAGGCCTGACTTGCCGCTTTCGACCACTATTATATACACACCCTCGCTCATGGTGGGATCCACACCGTACAGTTCGTAGATGCCACAGGGAGACCAGCACACCAGCACACCGACCTGATATCTTTCTGCCAGGGAAGCGAATTGTGCACAATGACATGATGCGGTTTGACTGGGTGTGTCACGGTGTGGGTCGTCATCAGGTGCCAGCATCTCGTAAAGACACGATAGCGGAGACTCCGATCCCAAGTTCACAAGTATGACCTTAGTATACAAACGAAACACATTTTGTACTATACAACTCGGTACACCGATGTACTTTTTTTTGGATCGGCCACTGATTTCCAGTGTGAAACCTGCACTCTTTCTCTCAGCTTTACCAGCGATACACGTAGTGGGATCAGAGAATGTTATTTCATTCTTTAATTCAGACCCAACGCTCGTCGATTCGATCTTGGGCTTTAGTGGTTGGGCCCATGATTCACATTTCCTTTGCTTGTCGGTTTTTATGGTGACAGAGGCCTGCTTACGCTTCATTCGGCGCCTACTAGCCACGCTGACATCCATGGGGGCCTGTTCCGTACCAAGTGACCAAATCGCTTCCTTTAGCACACTCTCATACAAGTCAAACACTATGTCGGTGTTATATGTCGCATGCGTGATTGCGTCTCTTGCGTCTTCGCGGACCACACAAGTTTGCTGAAGCAACTGTCGTAGCCGCAATGCCGACGCCTCGGTCTTGTCGCGGATCACAGGAAGTATGCCATTAGGCTGCATGCATCTTAGCTCCACATCTAGTGCGGTAGACAACACGCAGATCGACGACGCCAATTTGTCCATTTCAGTTGCTTTAGCTTCCATGTGATCAACCTCGGCCTTCGCGATCTCGAGTGAACGCTCGAGATCGGAAATGTATTTGACTTTCTCTGTTAGCTCTTTGTTCAGTGTAACGTTCTGGTTTTTCAGACGACTCAGGCTGGTCTGCAGCGACTCACGTTCCTCAGAGAGGGTTTGGATTTCACTCTCCCTCTTCTGCAGCGACTGTGTGTTGTCGACTACAAGTTTCTCTAACCTGTGGCTGAGATTATCTATCGACGCCTTGTGATGAGCTTTATCTCGGTCGCTGTCTTTTTTGAATGAAAGGAACTTTCTCTTAACGTCATGGGTGTCCTTTTTAGCTTTTTCTAATTCCTGCACGAGCCTCTGTCTGCCGTCTTCGCTTGTTCGCTTGTACTTCTCGTGCATCTGCGTCAGTTTCCGAACCGCGACTTTGTGTTCATCGACTTCCGCGGCCAGATCTCGAATTCGACTATCGGAGCTCAGTTTGTGCTCTTCAGCTTGCGACTGGAGATCTTCCTCTTTGGCCGATAACACGTTGGCTAGCTTTGTTTTATCGGCCTCTAGTTGTTTGCATGTCACCGTTGTACGTGTGAGTTCGTCGGTAGTGTTTACGATGACAGTCGTGAGCTGGATTACCAACTCTACCAGCGCTTGGAAGCGCCGCGTCAACGTATCACTGGTGCCGGGTATATTTTGTGACGGGACGGGTTTCAATCGCTGCACGATGGACAACAATTTCTCACAGAGACCACAATCGTTCTCGCGGGCATGCTCGGTGATGGCGTCGAAATCCGTGGTCTCGATGGCTATATTTTCTGCACACAGTCTTGTGCAACAAGCTATTACATTGTCCGCCAGGGGTATATCAGCTAAGCTCTTCATGTGCCTACACTCCGAGAACAAGCCCGTTGTTACACAGTTCTCTAATCTGCGGATTGTCATGTCATAACAACCGCATATTTCCATAGCCAAATCGAAGCCTATAATCTCACGAGCATCGGTTGTTTCGAATGACTCTAACCATCTAGTCAACTCGGCGAAAGTCTCTGTCATTCCCCTGAGCGTACTCGTTATCGCGTGTGCCGGCGAAGGCCTTTGTGTGTCATCGACAGTCTCCTCAGATGGCGAGGGGTCCGTCTGGGTGTCCGAATGGAAGAGTCTTGACATGATATCCAACAGAGCGACACGAGAATCTTCGCCAGCACTGAACTGAGGTCGATTTTTCACTCGACTTCTGTGCGGCTTCCCAGCTTTCCCCGTACAGTTCCCAGACTCTGTGTTTTCGCGACTGGACGCCTCCTGTTCGTCCGTGCGCGTGGTCTCGGTACCGTTTTTGCCACATCCACCAGCCGGGGTCGGGCTCGTTCTTCGGCGGCTTGTTCTGTCTTTTTTGTCTTTTCGCACGCGGGTACGTTTGCTCGTGGTCGTGGCACTCGCCTCGCTCGCTGTAGTGTGCCCTGTGTGTTGTTGACGTGTCGTCGCCGTGTCCGCAGCGGAGGTCTGGATTGTCTTCTTGGTCCGACGTGCATTCGACTTGCTTTTGCGCGGTTGATCCTCTCTCTTCTTCTGCTGCACTCCGGCGGCTGCGGTGCTCGTTTTCCCATTCCTCCTCGAGGCTCGTGGTGTAGGGGCGCTTGTGATTAAGGCATCGTCCTGGTCCTTGGGTTCTCGCATACGCGTGTCCATTTTCGGAAGACGAGCGTGTCGAAAACACTCTAGCGCACAGAGACGTACACAGGTCACCGAAGAGCACTTTGTCAATCTGCGTCACGGCCAAAACTCTCTTGGGTTCTGCGGGGCAGGCTATTGGCATATCGCGGTAGTCGTGCCCGCACCGTTGACAGAGCTCTTTAACGCGACCGTACTGTTTCGCGTCGACCTTAAGGCTACCCAACAGTTTTTCCGTCGCACTGCACCAACCGTCGAGCGCTCCGCAGCACAAAGCCGTCAGTATCACGGCCCAGTACGGAGCGTCTATGACCTCCCGGGCGACAGCTTGCGATACGCGCTTCGATATCGCTAGACCAGTGCGTGTCAGTTCCACTTCCACCCAACCTAGAGCGGATCGTTTAGCGGACTCTCTAGCTGCGCGCATGGGCCGTAGGTCGTGTTGGTTAACAGTCGTACATGCCACGGGTGTTATGTCGCTAGACAGTGTCCATAATACGGATGTGCCCCACAGGTCCCTTTCGGGTTCGATGAAAGAAGTACCGTCGGCGACTCGCGACGTTTCGCGACGCAGGTGCTCTAGGGTCAGTCTGCTTTGCTCGTACACGACTTTGAACGCCAAAGGAGCCGCCAGCCTAGACAGCGTATCTCTGACAAGTTCTGCTACGTACATGTCTTTGTCCTCGCCATTTACGTGAAATAGCAAGTTCCTAAATTCCATGTCCGCGGCGGAGTATATCCTAGATACGATCGACTCCGGGCGATGGCCGTCGACCGTGTCCCCGAAAAACGGATTTGCGATTACGTGTGACGGGACGTGCGGTTTCACCCATGCGAACGGTGCTCTTGCTAGGATGCTCACCGTCCTTACTTCGTGGCCCTTAGAGTTCGTGTACATGCCGGTGAGGTGTTTGGCTGTGATAAGACCGCGATCGTCCTTTTTGCTCTCTGTGTACGCGACCCGAATTATTAGACAGTTGCCGACTCTGGACTGCGCCTTGGTCAGTGGGATACGATAGAGACCATCCTCACCCGGCTCTGTGAGAATAACCGTTGTTGGTATCACTTTCTCGATGTTGACCGTGTGCGACCAAAAATATTCTACGAGTTGCACGTTAGAGGTGTGTTGGGCCAAACGCACCGTCAAATGATAAGCTCCGCTCCAGTCGTCCACTTGACTGAGATCCATGTTTGCAACTACACAACGCTGATAATGCCATGTGTGAAGGAATAGCGTGGCGTGCTGTGCGTGATACACAAAGCATAAGTTGTACAATAATCACACGCGCTTGGTATCACACAAAAACAGTTTATTGTATGTACAGTGAAACAAAAGCAACACCAACAACGTGAAATATACTACCTGCAAATGGGATTACACACAGTCTATAACAAACACATGACAGTGATTATCATCATCATCATCATCATCATTATCATCATCATCCATGACAGTCTTTGGTCCTTCTTCACTGTCGATCTTTATGTTAGATGCGGGTGTCAAAGTCTCTAAGCCCTGTTCGGAAGCCTGCTCTGCAATAGATGCGGGTGTCAGAGTCTCTAAGCCCTGTTCGGCTGAGTCTGGGCATTCCTGCCCGGGAGAGTCCATCTCCTTGTCTCTTACAGATGGCTCGCTTGTCCCATCTAACACATCCGGCGCCTCGGGTGCTTTGGATTGGTCCTGTGTTGTATTATTATCAGAGACCGCGGGGGCATTGCTGTCGTCTCCAACATCCTCACCATGCTCGCATTCGAGATCAAATACGCAGCTCCGTGTAGTGTTGCAGGCCAAACTCATCACGTACGTGGAATCGGACTCTAGGTCGTAGTCATCTACATGCGCTATGGTGCTCACTGTGCCAGCGGAGGAACCGAATCCTTCCTGTTGCTGTGATGCTACTTTCATCAGTTCATTGATAAACTCGTCCTTGACGCCCATGGTGTTTATAACGGTTAGGTACAACATCAAATTGTTTTGTGTACCTAAGCCCCGCAGAGTACAATCCATTTCCCAGGCCCTCACGTCGAACATGTCTGGGTAATGTCTCCCTATTGCATCTAGAAGCTCGGTGTACAGCATGCCTGTGACGGCTTTCATTACGGCGAGGTTAGTTTCCATTGTTGTGGCCATGTCTTAGGCGCGAGCGAGTGTTTGGCAGCTTACGCACTGGGGGTACAGCGTTTCGATATCCACTAGTACTTCAGAAAAAATCGGTTGCGTACATTTGGGGCAGGCTATGTACATTTGTTTCATGTCAGTGAATGTGCACGTGTTGACGTCTCTGGTGCTAAGCGGCACATTGAACATTGGAGCCGCGCAACACGAGGACCCGAACGACATGCACTCAAAGTCGTATTCGACGTCTATATTCCTAGGGTTGCCTTTCACTTCGGAGGAATGAAACGTTTGGTTTTTCAGACACTTGGAACACCTGAGATCGCCTTCGACTCTTGGCTGCACAGACGGCGTGGGCGCTCCGGGAATGAGGAGAATCTGCTTGTGGTTGTGGTCGACCCAATTGATGTGGCAGTTTAACACGGCATACAGGAGCATCTGCGATTCCGGGGGCAGTTGCCTCAGCCGTCGGAATTGCTCGAGGTGAAAAGCCTTGACGCTTTCGCGCAGCTTGGGTATGCAGCCCGCTGCCGTTTCCAACGGGGTGTCCGTCGTGTACGCGAGCGCGAGTTTGTAATAACAACTCAGCTCCCACTCGGACGCTAACGTTAGCGTTGGATGCCCCAGAGTCTTAACTACCTGAAAGGCGTTTATCAACTTGGTGTGATAGGACTTTCTCGCCGTGGAGTACACGAGCTTGGACCATTTTATCAGGCTGGCTTCGTGGCCGTGGTCCTCGTGCAATTCGTTGGTTCTTCGGTCTCCGTAGTCCGCCCCGCGGTAAACGGGCTCCGCTGCACGAAAGCTAATATCCTGCACGTCACAGTGTCCCTTTGTGGCGTTTGCGCGTGGGGCTGTATTGCCTACAGCCCGTTCCGACTGTAGTCCAGGAGGCGGAGTCCCACACCATCCCCGGCTGGCCAGAAACTTTAAAGCCTCGACTGTCACAAGCCTGAGTTTGTGTTCAGCTTGATCCCGATTGAAATATAACACTTGCTTTTGAAAACTGTAGAAATCGGCGAGCAGCGCTAAGCGTAGCACACCCTCATACCCGGCCAGTTGCACCACCGCGGATTCGTCCGATAAGGAGGACTCGCCCGTACACTCGACCAGGCTGCACGACAGAGTACGCCACAAAGACAGGCAAACTGTCTTGACTTCGTCCACGAGAGGGACGTTGGATTTAGCGGACAAACATTTTACAAGCTCGGATCTTAACGTCGACGGGGAACCTGTCTCCCTTTGCTTATAATGGCACGCCAAACTGAGACACTCCAGGTACGCCTGCAGCAAGATCCCTTTTGCATACCGACCGGACCACACGACGGTGGGATCGGGTACCCTTGCAAGGTCAGTTCTTTTGCGCCGGTGATCCTCGATTCTCCCGTCGTCTTCCATCTGTACCTACCGGTCCTGTTCCCCGACGAAGTGTTGAAGATACACGGCGAACACTTGGGGCACTTCTTAGCCTTGCAGAGTATACCCAAAGTCAACGCCGATCTGGAGAGCACGCTCTTCCGCGGGCTATGTCGACTGTTCACCAGCGAGAGGGTCCTTGCGGTGTACACCCAGACCGTAGGGGATCCTCCCTGTGACCCGGAGGATCTGCCTTGCGGCCAACGACTGGAGAAGCACGAAAATGACGACGGCGGATCGCCTTGTGTGTTTGCCTCTTTCGCTAAAAGTAAAGCAAAGCAAAACGTTCTGGCTCTACTGCGAGGCCTTTTGTCGTTGTTCAACAAGGCCGACCTCATCGAAGAGATACCTCACACTCCCGGACACGAACCCGAACACATGCTATTCTTGTATCTCATTCAGCTCATGGTGGTGTTCGTGAGCAGCCACATGCCTGAGACCGACCTGGCTACTATTATGAGCGTGGCATCGTCTGTGTTTCTCGAGACGAACCTCTGTCACCCCCTGTGCGCAGCTACGCTGTTGAAGCCTATGTTCGTCCCTTACTACCAGCAGCAATCCGGCAGGCCGAAGAAGAAGGCAGACGGGAAACCGCTCGCCGAGGGCGCACCCAGAGTTGCCTGCTACAGGTTGTTCACGGGGTACGTGTTGAACGACAAGGGCGAGGACGTGTCGACTTCTGGTGATCTGGAATGGACGGAGCGCAGCATTCTGAACCGCGTGCAGGGCTGGAAGCTGCAAGAAGGTGACACCAGGAAACTGTGGTTCGTGGCGCCGCAGATGGGCGACAGGGTTGCAATGATCAAAACCGAGGCCTTGCAGTTGATGGGGGGACAAATCGGCGAGAAGGCCGTCAAGATAGCAGAATTCCTAGTGTGCGACAATGTCATGGCCTACATGCAGTCGAGCGTCATCGGCACCTTGCATAATATGTTACCTTGTCACGCCAACAGTGAGTTCGACGAACCTGTCATGACCGCGGTCAACTTTTCCATGACCAAGTTATCCGAGGCCATACGACATCAGAGCAGAAACCTGTGGTCCAAACTGCGAACGCGCACCAAGAGCTGTCTTTGTGTCACGGGCGTCGGGTTTGCGGGGCAAGACAGCGGAGCGGTCCTTCATTTCGGCCGAGTGTTCACCGGATCCGAAGAGAAGAGAATCCAGGCCCAGGGGTCCTACGGGACATTCACCTCCGTCGTCCTAGGGACGGGAGAAACAATGATGAGTAACATGCTATTCGCGGCGTACAGTCTCCAACCGCCCCCCGCCAACAAAGGTGCTCGCGCTACGTTGGCCTCGCCGTACAAACCCGTGCCTCGCCGCGCCGACACCGTGACAGACGTGCACATGTACGCTAGATATCATCACAGGCTGAACTCGGGGGAATTCACCGAAGTTGCACATGTGAAACCCGCAAAGGATTCCCCCCCGGCCACTATGGTCACGGAGACGACTCTGTCACCAAACAGCAAGTACAAGGTCACGGCGGTGCACGGCGCCTTGCCCATGTGCGGGCTGACGCTGGCGCTTACCGTCAGACAGACGATGATAATGGTGACTGGCTTTCTGTGCGCGGAGATAGCGCGGTGCATCTACGGGACCAAGTCCGGCGACATGATGACCGTATGCAGGAGCATCACAGCCCTGAGCATGTCCTGTAAATTCAAGCTGCCTAAGAGCGACGACCAGGTAACGCTCAACACGCTCACAACCCCTTTTGGCGATCTCTTGAAAGTGACAGGTCCCATGTTCAGCAATTCGTCGAACAGAGCACGCCTCGATCTCAACGCGTTGGAATGGCTTGACGCCAAAGACTACAGGCTGCCCGAATACTTACGCACGTCGCTGAACATGTTGGGGGACACCAGGCAGCTAGTGGAAAAGATCATGACAGACACGAACATGTCGTACAACAGGGTCGTGTTCCTCAGCAACAATAGTAAGATGAGCATGATGCAGTTGTACGAAAACGAAAAGGGTATGGTGCATGCCCCTCTGATGGCGATGTGTAACATGAGGTTGTTCACCAACAGCACCAAGAGCTACGCCGCTTGTAAATTTTCCAACAAGAGCAGCTACTACCTGATCAACGTGTTTAGCAATACTTGCATAAAGACACAGCTGTATCACCGAGACGACTCGTCGGAACTCCAGTGTTTGATGAGGCCCACGCAAAGCACAGTGGACGATGTGATGGAAATTATCGCGAAGGAGGTGTCTTTCACGGTGCCTCGCATAGACATCAACCGGGTACGAATGTTGGCGGTGGATTTAAGAGCGGAGGACTTTGAGTCTTTGATCTGCGCTATTGAGAGGAAAAACATCCAAGTGACCGGTCTGGTTTCGTTGCCCTCGGCTTCGGCCAAGACGCCGAGCCCGTTGCCTGCATCGCAGACGTCGACACACACACGGGAGGAGGCCGATCGAAACGACAACCGTCGGGCGGACTATTCTTTGAAGAGAAAGGACAGGGAAGAGGAAGAACCCGCCAACTCGCTCTCCGGTGGTAACAAGAGTAGCAAGCTTGCACGCGTTTCGGCTGGCAACGTGGCCCGCGATAGCTACAGTGAGACAGAACGTTGTGCGCCTGCGGAATTGTCCGTGGTGGATGACAGCGACGCAGACTGCGGATACGACTACTCTGATTAACCGGAATACTCCTTCTTACTATGATGATGATGATGATGATGATGTTGCTGATGATGTGTTGTGATGCTACTGTCTAAAGTAGTTTACACGATTCCATGTTGTTATAAAAATAAAGACAACCCGTAACAGTTCCCGTACAGTGTCTGTGTTTATTCGAGACATGCACACTCATAGTGCTTACAGCATGTATATTTCATTGTCAATCGTAATATTATGAAGGCGTTGGGTGTCAATATAGAAACCCTCGCGTCGAAATTATGTGTCTCAGTCGAACACTCTCACATCTGTCTCGGTCGGAGACAGATGTACGTCAGTCGGTGAGATCGCATTGCCCGCAAGGGGAGAAAACGCAAACACCACACATCGCATTCCTCACAGTCCTAGGCCTGACAACACTTCTTTCCGTATAACGTCCACATCGCGCTACCGACACACACCTAGGCTGCCAGATATAAAAGCTCTTTAAAAAGCTGTTTAGAAGGAGACTCGCAGATCCACCCGATTCACCAGCACACGATGCCCTCAGCTCACCACATTACACTCTCCCACCCGGAGGCCGTACGGCCTGGAAAGGTGGACGCCATATCTCGATTCACAAACAAAGGCTCAGACGATATAATGGCGTTACACGTTCTACACACCGAGATCAGAGAAAAATTCACGGCTGAGGAGCTACACTTTTGCCAAGGAGGTCATTACATTGACTACGTTTTGGATGTGGCCGACTTGAACACCGAGAGCCTGCTCGGGTTCCACATGGCGGAGTTCTGGATGAACTATCGCATCAGTTGCACTCCGGATTGGGGCCGGTGGTATATACAGGTGGACCGAAGTCCCAATAGCTGTTGGCGGCTTCACGCGGTGCTAGCAGATGCCGACAAGACCCAGGTCGACGCTGAGCGTTTCGTAGAGACCTTGTGGCGAGCCTTCAAGGACTACTTTTGTCGCAGCTGGTTACCCAAAGGCGTCACGAAGACAGCGGCGTACGATGTGACGCGATTGTACGAGGACCGGGAGTTCGAGGATAGCAGGGTGCAACTGATCCGTAAACACCCGGAGGACTTTGACAATCTCATAGAGGGTCATTTGGGCAAACTACCCGCTCTGGGCGATGTGTATCGTACCCAGTTACAGCACGAAGAATGCATGCTCTGGTGTGACACCAACGATCCTCGTTACAAAGCGCCCGCATCTCGCCTGTGGCGTACGATGCCGGTGATCTAGTCTGACTGTATGTGACAGCTGCTTTTTCTGAATGTATGCTACAAAATTGTGTATGCGACGGTAATAGCAAACCCCAAAAGTTTTTTGTCTATGTGTCTGTGATTCTAGCAGTTATTACATTGAATGATATTATTAGCAAGCAGGAGATAGGAGACGATGGGATGTTGCACACATTCTCTTTATTTATCCGGTTACCCAATTACACACAAAAAAAAGACACTGAAACACTGTTAAGTGAACACTAGTATGGCCAAGCAAGTACATTGAAATCATCATCATCACAGTCGTCATCAACATCACATTTGACAAGTGAGCCTCTGTCATATACCGTTGTAGGTGACCGTATTCATGGCCGCAACTTCGTCGTCCGTCAAATGTACCCAGTGCACAGCACAATTGAACGGTGTGTATTCGTAACCAGGTTCCTTTGTGGGCTGTGGGACAAGTGTTATACGCTCAGGTACATTACAGCGCACCACAAGACCTTGCGCTTTGTGGTCCATGTCTTCCAACCACCTGTGTATAACGGTTATTAGGCTTGGTAGTTGCTCGCTGTGACACAAGGGAAACACAGACTCATCGGTGGGATCGTCGTCACCTGTGTAATCGGACTGAATGTCATAGTTGTCGTCGTCTTCTTCTTCTTCTTCTTCATCATCGTACCATATGCCACTGTCGTCTTCTTCGTCGTACCGTATGCCACAGTCTGTATCAACGCGGTGGGTGTCGGCTATTAGTTCACAACAGTCTTCCTCAAACCCAAAGTCTTCGCAGGCCCGAGCGTCACCCGTGAGCGGTTTTAGCACTGGATCTTCCCAGTCAACCCATGTGTCCCTGCTGATGAACACCGGGCCTTTAGGTTGCTTGTACACGCCCCAGTATCCGGTTACTCTCCGTGAGATATCGCCGTGTCTCGCCGAGATGTTCATGCGCTCCGGGACCATCATACCAGTTAACCTAGAGGCAATTGCCGCCAGGTTAAAGTAACATCCGTCACTGTGCATATCGGGTTTAGGGAAAGCGCCGTAATAACCAACGTGGTCGACCAACTCTATATTCCCTGTTAGGAGCACATGTAGTAAATCCAACACACCTCTCAGGGGCATGCATAGCACTTTTGCAAAATACCCCAGGGGCGCATCGGCGTGCACTTTGCAAGGCCAGCTCTCCGAGACGGGCTCTGTGAGGGAGGTGAATTTCAGACACGGCACACCACTTTTCGGTGTGATGTACTGAACGGTAAAAGAATGTCCGATCTTCCACCTGCTCGGTCCTATATCAACATAAACCCATGGGTGCCGGTCGACGGTGTCCCGGGGATCTTGCTGTGTTTTCTGTCGTTTCGGAGCTGCGATAACCTCGTCGTCGATGGTGCGCTTTAATGTCGCCATGTGGACCTCTAGTGCGGTCTGGTGTTAATCTCTGTTGTATGTGCAGATAGATATCCGTGTGTGTGTGTGACTGCGTGCGTGTGTCTGTGTGTTTTTAGAAAGAACGCTTTGACATATATATACTTAGACCGCACGTATGACAAGAAAACACAAAGAAACACACACATAAGTCAATAGTCTCAGTTTATTCCTAATTTTATTGGCACACAGATACATACCCCCCCCCCCCATGTACATAAACACACAAGTTTAATACGTAGCAGCACAACGCAGCCACCCCAAACTTAGGCCGTTTCGGCAAAAGTCATAACATTGTTCTCGTCTACACGGAAACCATAAGCATCGCTCCCTTTTGGATGCGTCAAGCTCCACAGGTCATACACATATTTCATGGTTCTGAACGTCAGCGACGATCGCGTCGGAGTCCAACCGGCTTGTGTTTTGTCAGGGATCTTAGCCATGAAAGCCAATGTCTTATAAAGAACGTGGTACTGTTCCAAAGATGCGGCGCGATCTTCGTTTTCCCACGCAGCCTTTAGATCGTCACACCAGCTCGCGAACCGATCGTTCGCACCGACCTTCAGAAGCCCCTTGGGTCCGAGTCCCCGGAACGTGCGGGTGTAATCTGTACCGAACAGGATAAGAAGGACGAGGAGTTCATGTTTTAGGTGTTGGTACTTCGCAACGTCTTGCTTGACGCGAACGTAGAGATGAGAGCCCATTTTGGTCAGTCGCAGATACCTGCCGTGACTGAAGCGAGGCACCTTGCCTTCCACGTACAGCTTGCTAAGTTTGTTCATGCGTTCGGTAAGTCGCTTTGACCTCACGACGTGCGCGTCGTCCTCCCCAGTGAGCTCTCCCCCACATCGTTTGTTATTCACAGCAGAGCCCTCAGAGGCCAGGGCGTCGTGACACGCGGGTAACAACTCAAACGTGTCAACGAATGTCGATTTCGACCCCCGCTGACCCACGGCAAGGCGTGCTAGTATCTTGCGCGCAACTTCGGCTTTAGCCGTTGCATTTAACTTGAACAATCTGGTGAGAAATTCGCCGTACACGGAGCCTCTTATTCCACTCAGATAGAAATACCTAGCTAATTTTTGTGGCAATGTGGAGTCTTGGTCTTTGTCCGCCACGAGACTTTCCCACTCTCCGTGCAGAAGCTCGAGCTCTTCCCCGAGGTGATCGTCGTCTTCCGCAATGTCGTACAGCGTACGAAATCTGGGCTTGCGGGCTTCGAAGTCCACGTCAGTTGCCCGTAAACCGCCAACCCTGGGCGCCTCCGCTAGCAGGTCGCCAAACGCGGAGCTGTGCATCGGTCGATTGCTTTCGTAGCTCGCGTTGGCCAACCGCAATGTGAGCCCTTCGCGCCCGCAAGCCGTGAGCACGGCTACCACGTCTGAGTCAGCCGTGGATACCAGAACAGTGCCCAGAAGAGCGTTGGCTAGTTCTACCATCAGAGTATCGGCTTCTGTGCTCGAGCTCTTCCAGCACGCAGCGTCCAGAAACACGAGGTGTCCCTCCAGAGGTCGGTTCGCAAATGATGCCACGTACGCCCCGTGGACTCCGGGCGGTCTGGCTACGGTTCCGACGCCGTCGACTTCATCTTTCAGATGAAGCACCACGTCTCCGTTGTTGGATTCACACGAGACGTCACGGGAACCCCAGTCCCGTCCGGTGACCAGAAACACTGCCTTTTTTGCCACGTTGGTGTCGCGTAGCAGTTTCAAGGTGAGATAGTCTATGGCGTCCGCGTTCCGTCTACAGAAATCCAGGTGGGGCGCAAGCGGGTAGCGGTCTCTGGTTTCTCTAACCGCCGGCTTTTGCGCTCCCCGTCCGTCCTTTACCAGAATCAGACACTCTGACGTCCATCTGTCTCGATTGTAATGTTCCGCCAGTGTTCTTGCCATGTTTTCGATGGACGCTAACCGATCTCCTTCCACGTAGTCGTCAACTTTGACCTTAAATCTCATTATCAAATGGTCGACTAACATCCAGTCGTATCGTTCCGTGGGTCGCTCTATCACATCGAACGGCGACAGATGGGGATTCGCGAGCATGACGTGCAGTGCCTGGTTCTTCAGTCCCATTGTCAGACGTCCTATGCAACTCGTCGGGCCTGACTGGCGTTATTATAGCAGCCGCACTCACGCACACGGGCGCGCACACACATGTCAGTGATCAGGCACGCGTTGTGTCGGCTGCTGTGTCGGCGTGCACTTTGTCGTGTTTGAGTTTCCTCTTTTCTTCGTTGAAACATATGTTCCTGTGGCTTAGATCTCCGGGGTTGGCTTGTGAGCAAAGGTCCTCTGTGTACATAGTATCGCTTCTGTTATATGACCTCATGTGCACACAAGTAGGAGCTAGACAGTTGAGAACCTGTGTGCAGAAACATGTCAGCCAAGGGAATTTACGCCTCATGCTTTTTGATACGGTGGGCTTGGTACAGCTCCGTATTCTAACCAAATTCGTCCCGGGTCTCACTATGACCAAGTGGGCGGTGGAGCGCTGAGCGGCGCTGGGGTAGGTGATGGAAAACATCACCCACGTCAGCCACAGCTGGGTGTTATAACGCCATAGCGTTGCTTTATCTAGAACGTCGCTATGCCTGGTCTTGAGCTCTAGCAACGCCACTGTGTTTGTGACCGTGTCGTACGCAACCATGTCGATTTCGGTGTAGAACCCCCAGTCTGGCTGTATACCCTTACACCCGGCTACGCAGCGGTTATGGTACGTGTACCGCCTTTTTGTGCCCGAGCAGCGGTCGGGCGAAGGTATGCCGGCCACTCTTAAACCTCCGCAAATCGGACGCAGGTGCAAGGCCTCTAGTTGCGTGAGGACGAGTTGGGAAACCGGACCGACCTGGGGTTTGGTTTTTTTCCCGTTGAATACATCTTTGCAATCTGCGTCCACCGCCACTGTGCGTTGACATACGTGTTTTATCCCACACCCGTCTACATGCCGCTACGCTAGGGACTTTGTTATACGTAAATATCCGCAGCACACCAGCCTGAAACTCTGAAGCCTTGCAGTCGGAGACGTTCAGTTGTTTGATGTAGTCGACGACCCAGTCCAATTTACTTTCGGGGTTGCTGTGTCGGTCTTGCAGCGCTCGTGTGAACACGTCCATGTTTATCAGGTTATGGTTTCCTCGCCTTTTCTGCTGAGCCATAGAGTCCAGCGTTCTCGTTATGCCTTGCACTTTGTACCACCGATGGTCATTCGTCGACTTTGCGTGCAAGCAGCCTGACACGGTCTTGAATTCGATCGTCGCGTTGCCTAACATCGTCGCGTAGAGCAAAAAAACGAACAGCGGTCAGTTCGGCAAAGCGTTGCGTATCGGACGATATGGTGTACTAATAGTCAGTAGATACAAAACCCCCGCATGGTCGCCAGACACGTCACACGCAACGACCATGAACCGCAAGAGAATACCCGCATTAAAGTCGCTCGTGTCGAACGGCAAAGACATGTTCGCGGCAAAACTCGCGCCCGTATCGGGCGCCGCAGCCTCGTCCATGGCGAGATTCACAGGCCGCCTCGGAAGCTCGATTGCTGTGATAACATCTCTCATCGTGGGTTTCCTGACACTACCAAATAACATCATGTATTTCCTCGACCATACGCATTCGTCCAAGCTGACGTACGACTACGACAGTATCCAAGAGCACAGATACGCTTACGTTCACGCTGGGATTGCGCTGGTCGTCCTAGGGTGCCTTGCCATGGTGGTGAGCATAGTGCTAAGTTACTTCGCCGCAAACAGCAAACGGAAGGTCGACGCTTCGGCCGCCACTTCTACCAACCCTGTCGCACGGAGCACCACGACCGTGTACGCGTGCTTGGTGATGATGAACGTGGAACTGTTTATGGCCGTGATCGCCGGGTGCATGGAGTTGCTATATCGTCCCCTCACCAGTGACGAGCACAGGTGGCATAACATCGAATGTGCTATTGCGGTGTTCAACATCATCATATACGCGATGTACGTGGTCACCATGATACTTACGGCGTCCGTACTGCGAGGGAAACACGAAAAAGCACACTGTGACTCTGACCCCTCGGATATGACAGACGTTGTGACCAACATGGCAGCGCCGCGGGAATATGTCACCAGAAGTTCAAACCTGTACAATTCACCAGCTGGTTATGTGATGTAGTGCTATTCTGTTGTTGTTGTTGTTGTTGTTGTGTGCAAAAAAACAGCAATAAAAATTCACGCCTGTGTAGGGTACCAAAGTCTCTTTTTTATTGTTGTTGGTTTACATGTAGAACGGTCGTACAGGACAAGGTGTCTGTTACACTTTATCTTTTTTAACTACCAGCAGACATGTATCACACAGTGGCGAGCGATAGAGCACGTGGAAACAATGTTTCTTCAAGAGAGGATACATGCAGCATCCCAGGACAGAGCACCTAGATGGTGGACGTAACATGGGAAAACAAAAAAAAAACACCACGTATTAGATACACACGCGCACCGAGCGTATCTCGGTGCAAAGCGCGTGTCTTACCCAGAAAATGGCAGAAGTCTAAAAGTTAACAGAGTCTGTGTCACACATTGTCATGATGATCATCAGTGGTGATGAGAGTTAGGCAAAAAAAAAAGGATACAAGAGACACAGCTACGTTTGTGATTCTCGAGTCCCAGGGAGGGGTTTTATACATTGCAAGGGGTTTCGTACATTACAACGCGCAACATAGTTGCACGGAAATCTAAAAAGCCCTCTCTACAGACTCCTTGCATATACGGACTTGGCATGGATTGGTACGACGGGGTGCTTTTGAAAGACAGGGCTTTTACGGCGCACGAAAGGGACTCACTCGAACTGCATGCTCGTGTGTTGAGTGTAAAAACTACAAATGGAGAGATGATGGGAGTAAAAGGAACCGTTGTCAAGAGGCCAATGGACTTGAAGTTAACACATTATCATCACATGAATGCCTTGGTGGCTTTACTCTCCTGTCGCACGGGCCCGAGTTGCGAGTCTATCATTTGTTATCCCGGACGAGAAATACGGAGCGGTAACCCAAAATGACACGGAAGACCACACGTGTACCAACTGTACCTTCATCGTCATTCCTGTGAGATACACGCCGAGGGAACTGCTGATGTAAAGTACAACGGCTTGCCATTGCGAGAAGACAAGACTAAGAAGACCATCGGGATCACTTTAACTGTTACGCTATGCATACACAGACAGCGAGGGTTTAGTGGGTTTAAGAATATAATTCTTTGAACGATTTGATGTGTCACCGTGACTTTTTGTGCCACTGAATAGTAATAATAATGCTGCGATGAATCTTAATGTCCTTTCTTTTCACTGTGCGCAGTGTTAGATATAAACTCACACATATTGCTTGATGTTGTCAATTGCTATGCCTGAGTTCCAGTGTGTGTGACATTTTCATATTTCACCAAGTACTTGTCTGTCTGACACGAAAGACCACAATAAACGTTATGGCTTTCTCCACTTTGGCGGTGTTGGTGCTTTTTGTTTTTACAACTTTACAACAGTGACAAATGTTCAACTATGCCTGAGTTCCAGTGTGTGCGCGTGTGTGTTTGACATTTTAATATTTCATGACAACTTGTCTGTCTGACACGAAAGACCCCAATGAATGTTATGGCTTTTTCGACTTTTGCGGAGTTGGTGCTATTTGTTCATATAACTCTACACCAGTGAAAATGATCAACCTGCGATTCATACATTTTAGATATACTCAACGTCCGTACCTAAAGGCCTCTGGGTGTGATTTACTATTATTATTATTATTATTATTATTATTATTATTATTATTATTATTGCGCTGCTTTACGCAGCGCATCTCGTTTTCGAGGCCGTTCGTCACCAACACCAACATGTCCGTAACGCGAAGTCGAGCTTTATGCGGGCCGCCAGGACAGCGGGAAGACTCGAGCGAGAAGAGCGATCGGTGTCGCACGCGGGTAATCAACAGCCTGAAACGTGAACTGTTAGAGCTTCAAAACACCTTGGAGTTGGAGCGTACGCAACGCCGGGAGCGAGATGCGCGCGAGTCCGAGTCAACGTCAAACAGCCCCAATGCGCCGCACCAATCCCACCGACTGGCAGCTGACCTTGAATTGTGTAAGAAGGAACTAGCGGCGACCAGGCAAGCTTTAGACGAGGCGTGCGAAGAACGAGAGGCCCTTAGGGTCCAACTGTCGACAGTTGGACAAACGGCATCATCGGCTACCGAAGACGCCGAAAACAAAGCGGACGAAGCCCTGCTTCGCTTGGACTGGGTAGGCAGCCATTATCTAGCGGTGACTCTTCCCGAAGACCACATGTTCAAACCGGGAGAGCCCGTTACTCCGGCAGGGGTCTTGCACAAACTGTACGAGATAAGAATGGGTAGTAGACTGGCCACCGGGTTCACTGTGCTGCTGGAAAATATAAACATTATGCTCTCGCACACGGACCCGCAGTGGTACGCAAAACACTTTGGTTTTCGCTCCGGAACCCGCACCCACGGAAACGACTACATCTCCGCGGACAGGATAGACGCGGACGAATTCGCCTGGCTGCTGTTTGAGTACGGGGCGCACGCCCCGCTCGTCGAAGTGTTAGCCGGGCTTCAGACTGTGTTGAGCAGCACAGGTAAAGGCGGCGTGACAACCATGGCTCTGTGCACAGGCAAGTCCATGTACACAGCGTACGTCGTCTTGTTCCGCGACACCGTGTCTAAGGCCTTTGAGCGATTCGAGCGCGTGCGAGACAGGGCTTACAAGGTTCGAAAGGAGCAAGGTGTGTTGTACATGTCTCTGACCGCAGGATTGGGCCGCGATCTCGGAGCGCAGTCGTCATCCTCGCAGGTCGTCCGTAGTAGGGCCTTGCGATCGGTCAGCGAAGGCATAGAGGCCCCTTCTCATGTGAGCAACCCCCCTGCGGATGGTGTAAAACGCGCAGACGACCCCTTCAAAGTAAGCGACTCGCTGTCGGATTTTCTCAGACGCAAGAGCCGGGTAAACGACCGAGGCAAAGCAGGGCGGGTCCCTGCATTTACCAGCCAGCAAGCTCTCGCATATAAGTCTCAACAGGAAAGTGCGGCCCGAGCAGACAAACGGGTGGTGTTCGATTCGCCGTGGCCGTAATCGCAACAAAAGTCATGGCTGACAATCGACCCGCGGGCAACGCCGCAGGCGAGCCGTCTCGGAAAAGACAGCGCCTGGAATCGGAGCAAAGCGATGTGGATAACAGACGCGCGGCCATGTTAGCGCTTTCTAGGTATTGCCAAGAACAGTGGGTCAGGGCTATGACACGCCTGCACATGCGTCGAGGACGCGCGCTGACAATGGCGTTGCTCAGCGGTGACGCCGGGTGTGGCAAATCGTATGCAATTTCGCTGCTGATCGCGCAGCTGAACAAGATGAACGTGAGCGTGGCCGTTAGCGCCCTGACGAACAAGGCCGCGGGAACCCTAGGGGAAATGTGTTCGATCAAGGACGTGTATACGTTACACAAGCTCATGGGATTTCGAAAAGGACTACTGGATGACAACCTGTCGCTGGAGCGTTTCACCGAGACGTACCGGGAACTGCACTGCGTCGCGCTGGCAAAGTTTACGAAAGTGTACCACTCTAAGCTAATGGAAGACAAACGCCTGAACGAACGACACTCGTGCGTCACCGCGAGCCCCGAATCGTGTGCGACCTGCAGTGCTCTGTTCCGAAAACTAAGGGTGTCAACCAAGCCTTCCGAGCAGGCTCCCATGAAAGACGCCCCTCCGTTTCTGGGTGTCAATGTTATCGTGGTGGACGAATACGGCCTGATGACCGCGGACCTGTTGGAACGTACGTTACGTTGCATGGAGTTGTTTTACGGACCAGGAAAGGGACCCTTGGTTATTTTCTCGGGCAGCGTTTCGCAGCTACAGCCGGTGGGTTCTTCTACACGGATATGGGAAGACGGCCGATTCGAGACGTTGTTAGCGCACTGCACGCCACTGTTTGTCAACAGAAGGCAGTTCCAAGACCCCGAGTACGCCGAGGCCGTGACATATCTTCAATTCAACACTGTGACAGAGCAATCCAGACGGATATTCACTAGCCGAGCGACTGTCAGTGAACGAGACGCGATGGACCCCGCGTACCATCCGGACAGGCTGCGTGTATTTCATCAGGATAAACAGCAGAGGGAGTACACGGCGGCGTACATCAAGCGTTACACGAAAGACGTACGTACCGGAGACAGGTTTCTCAAGGTTACACGTTGCAGCGCCTCGCGCCAAGGCCCTAACGCGTGGTACGACGTTCTGAAACAGGCCGCTCAGGCACTGCCGAAACTGTTCTCGCTACCGCCGTACCGCCCGGGCGTTCGGCCCACGGAGAGGGATTATCTCACCGTGGATCGACTCTGGATCGGCTGTAGAGTGAGGCTGATATGGCACATGGATTCGAACGGGATACAAATAGCAAGCGGCCGAAGGCCCAGCTCTCTTCTGCCTTCCAAAGAGTCTCTGCGGCAGGCGAACGAGGCAAAAGTCAGCGACACCGAGGGCGTGATAGTCGACATTAAATTAAAAACGAGTCAGGGGTTCAACGTGTTTCACGTGAGGGGAACACAGAGCGGCACAGTCTACAGAGTGAGTCCCTCCGAGTGGCGCTGTCACAACTGGGTGGTGGCCACCCACCCGCTGACGTGTTTGTTGGCCATGAACACATACGACTGTCAAGGCTGTACAGTTTACGGTCAGGTGCTGTACCACCCCCCTAAGTACTTTGCGAGCTCGCCTATTAAACCCTCGGTGTATGTGGTGTTGACCAGGGTGGTGAACCGAGAAAACCTACAGATGACAAACTGTAACTTTGCTAACAAGGTCGGACGTGTTGATTTTTACAACGACAAACTGGTGATGTATCGTAAGAGAGTGGAGATGAACTACTCGTGCTGAAAGGGTGCTTGTGTGGGTTTTTTTTTTTTTTTTGTTTACAAGGCCGAGATGGATGGAGATTGTTGGCACAGACTGACGTTGGAAGAAATGATACTCCTGACATGTTCAACCGGGACGTCGCGGGGAAACACTGGCGCCGATAACACGGTTCACACGGACCGGCTCTTCGCGGCTAACGACACACCACCTAAGCGGTTGGCACAAGATGACTTAGAGACATACATAGTTGCTCGTTGGTGCCCTTGGTTCTCTCGGTCGTTTGGAGCTCTGTCTGATTGTGACATGAATACGCTCGCGGTCAAATTGCTCAAATCGTCAAAGTGTTGCACCAGTACAACTGCACTAGAAGTACTTACTGCGGTGGCAATCGTATTGACTCGGCCTAACCTTACACAGCGACCGCACAGCTACGATCGCGCTCTGGCCAAGAGATTGCTATTCAAAGATTGAAGATCTTGTCCAGGGATAGCGCTAGCTAGCAAGCTATGTCGTCCACACGAGTTCATCGACCCATACGGATCTACACGCACGGTCTCACCGAGCGGAAAACCCCCTCCATGGACGTTCCTTTCGGCAGTTACAAATACAATTCAGCACACAGTGACTTGCCCGGGGGGTTATTCCACTTTGTTCGCGACGGAGACCTATATGTGCCTACGCTACACGGACTGAACGCGGAATACATTCAAACTCTAAAGGATGTGGCCGTGTGCTCCGCCAACAGTTCCATGGCCAGTAGGCCGTTTCTCAACGCGCCTCACATGTACGAAGTCGAACTGATCAACACGGGCCACGAGCAATTGCAACAAGGCGACCGATTCACCGTACAGCTACCAAATAAACGCGACGTGGCCGCTCAGTTAGAAGCGCCCTTGGACCCCGTCGGCCATGTTAGCGCTTTCTAGGTATTGCCAAGAACAGTGGGTCAGGGCTATGACACGCCTGCACATGCGTCGAGGACGCGCGCTGACAATGGCGTTGCTCAGCGGTGACGCCGGGTGTGGCAAATCGTATGCAATTTCGCTGCTGATCGCGCAGCTGAACAAGATGAACGTGAGCGTGGCCGTTAGCGCCCTGACGAACAAGGCCGCGGGAACCCTAGGGGAAATGTGTTCGATCAAGGACGTGTATACGTTACACAAGCTCATGGGATTTCGAAAAGGACTACTGGATGACAACCTGTCGCTGGAGCGTTTCACCGAGACGTACCGGGAACTGCACTGCGTCGCGCTGGCAAAGTTTACGAAAGTGTACCACTCTAAGCTAATGGAAGACAAACGCCTGAACGAACGACACTCGTGCGTCACCGCGAGCCCCGAATCGTGTGCGACCTGCAGTGCTCTGTTCCGAAAACTAAGGGTGTCAACCAAGCCTTCCGAGCAGGCTCCCATGAAAGACGCCCCTCCGTTTCTGGGTGTCAATGTTATCGTGGTGGACGAATACGGCCTGATGACCGCGGACCTGTTGGAACGTACGTTACGTTGCATGGAGTTGTTTTACGGACCAGGAAAGGGACCCTTGGTTATTTTCTCGGGCAGCGTTTCGCAGCTACAGCCGGTGGGTTCTTCTACACGGATATGGGAAGACGGCCGATTCGAGACGTTGTTAGCGCACTGCACGCCACTGTTTGTCAACAGAAGGCAGTTCCAAGACCCCGAGTACGCCGAGGCCGTGACATATCTTCAATTCAACACTGTGACAGAGCAATCCAGACGGATATTCACTAGCCGAGCGACTGTCAGTGAACGAGACGCGATGGACCCCGCGTACCATCCGGACAGGCTGCGTGTATTTCATCAGGATAAACAGCAGAGGGAGTACACGGCGGCGTACATCAAGCGTTACACGAAAGACGTACGTACCGGAGACAGGTTTCTCAAGGTTACACGTTGCAGCGCCTCGCGCCAAGGCCCTAACGCGTGGTACGACGTTCTGAAACAGGCCGCTCAGGCACTGCCGAAACTGTTCTCGCTACCGCCGTACCGCCCGGGCGTTCGGCCCACGGAGAGGGATTATCTCACCGTGGATCGACTCTGGATCGGCTGTAGAGTGAGGCTGATATGGCACATGGATTCGAACGGGATACAAATAGCAAGCGGCCGAAGGCCCAGCTCTCTTCTGCCTTCCAAAGAGTCTCTGCGGCAGGCGAACGAGGCAAAAGTCAGCGACACCGAGGGCGTGATAGTCGACATTAAATTAAAAATGAGTCAGGGGTTCAACGTGTTTCACGTGAGGGGAACACAGAGCGGCACAGTCTACAGAGTGAGTCCCTCCGAGTGGCGCTGTCACAACTGGGTGGTGGCCACCCACCCGCTGACGTGTTTGTTGGCCATGAACACATACGACTGTCAAGGCTGTACAGTTTACGGTCAGGTGCTGTACCACCCCCCTAAGTACTTTGCGAGCTCGCCTATTAAACCCTCGGTGTATGTGGTGTTGACCAGGGTGGTGAACCGAGAAAACCTACAGATGACAAACTGTAACTTTGCTAACAAGGTCGGACGTGTTGATTTTTACAACGACAAACTGGTGATGTATCGTAAGAGAGTGGAGATGAACTACTCGTGCTGAAAGGGTGCTTGTGTGGGTTTTTTTTTTTTTTTTTTGTTTACAAGGCCGAGATGGATGGAGATTGTTGGCACAGACTGACGTTGGAAGAAATGATACTCCTGACATGTTCAACCGGGACGTCGCGGGGAAACACTGGCGCCGATAACACGGTTCACACGGACCGGCTCTTCGCGGCTAACGACACACCACCTAAGCGGTTGGCACAAGATGACTTAGAGACATACATAGTTGCTCGTTGGTGCCCTTGGTTCTCTCGGTCGTTTGGAGCTCTGTCTGATTGTGACATGAATACGCTCGTGGTCAAATTGCTCAAATCGTCAAAGTGTTGCACCAGTACAACTGCACTAGAAGTACTTACTGCGGTGGCAATCGTATTGACTCGGCCTAACCTTACACAGCGACCGCACAGCTACGATCGCGCTCTGGCCAAGAGATTGCTATTCAAAGATTGAAGATCTTGTCCAGGGATAGCGCTAGCTAGCAAGCTATGTCGTCCACACGAGTTCATCGACCCATACGGATCTACACGCACGGTCTCACCGAGCGGAAAACCCCCTCCATGGACGTTCCTTTCGGCAGTTACAAATACAATTCAGCACACAGTGACTTGCCCGGGGGGTTATTCCACTTTGTTCGCGACGGAGACCTATATGTGCCTACGCTACACGGACTGAACGCGGAATACATTCAAACTCTAAAGGATGTGGCCGTGTGCTCCGCCAACAGTTCCATGGCCAGTAGGCCGTTTCTCAACGCGCCTCACATGTACGAAGTCGAACTGATCAACACGGGCCACGAGCAATTGCAACAAGGCGACCGATTCACCGTACAGCTACCAAATAAACGCGACGTGGCCGCTCAGTTAGAAGCGCCCTTGGACCCCGGGTATGATCTACACGTCAATAAGGGCATATGGGGAGGATTGCTGGCCACTAGGCGGGTGAACACCGAAACCGGAGGAGACTGCATCGAAGAGTTGCTACGTGCTATAAAGGACGACGAGGCGTTCGACGTGTTTGAGCTCATGTCGCCTTACACGCCAAATAGCACGCTATCGATGCTTACCCTGGTAGCCAACGGAGGCGGCTACCAGCGCGTACCAGACCTGTGTCGTGCGAACGCAGCGGATGCCGCGAACGGAGAACTCAACCAGACAAACGTCGAAGCGGTTATCGACGACAGTCACGTAAAACAATATCTGAGAACTGTGATACGCCATGCCCTGACCATAGTGGAAAGCGTCCAGGGGTTTGGTAAATGGTAAATGGACTGATTCTTATATAGCGCTTTTCTACTCTCCCGGAGTACTCAAAGCGCTCTATACAACATGCCACATTCACCCAGTCACACCCATTCTCACAAGCCCTTTATCTATACTTAGTGCTTTTTCTAACTACATTCACACACATTCATACTCCGATGGACGCATCGGAGAGCAACTTGGGGTTAGTATCTTGCCCAAGGATACTTGGCATGCAGACTGGAGGAGCCTGGGATCGAACCACCAACCTTCCGATCAGTAGGTGACCTGCTCTACCTCCTGAGCTACAGCCACCCTAGCAGGTTTGCCTGCGGACAAGTTATTAGAGCTTGTAAAGGATACACAACTAGTCCTATTCATACCGGGGAGAGGTTCTGTGCACAGCTGAATGTAAACCGTTGGCTTTCGTGACATTTGTGCGGTACCAATATAAATGTATGTGTGTGTGTGTTTTTTGATCTCAAGAATAAACGACATGAAAACAACCCACATGTGTTGAGTGTACTTTATTCACATTGCGAGATACACCATCCACTTAGCGTAGTAGCAAGTCATTTCAACTGTGCGAGTACTTCTTGATGTAAGTCGGGTCGAGTCGATAAGGCTGGCCGTGAGACGGCCGATCAGCTTGTAGACTTTTGCGATGGCTTTTCGCTTTCTGTTTCAGGCGGTGTTCCACAGACCTGTCCTTTGTCACCACCACCGTTTGCTCTTTGGGCTCTCGGTGCTCCGAACCGACGGTACTCTCTTCGATTGTGCTCGATGGCCTGCCGAGTTCGGAATCCTCCGAGGGTTCGCTGCTGCTGCTACTGTTCTGCAGATCCCCTCGACAGCCCTCTGTGTCCTCTGAATGTAGTAACGCTTGTAACCATCGAGATGTCAGCGGTTGCGTCGCGAAACCCCGGCGGCGTAATCGCACTTTGTCCTTTGGGGTCTTAGGATACCAGGGATTTAGGTCCCAGTGGGGTACGGTTTCGTCGCTGTCGCCGAATGAGGTGGGCCTACGTCGTAGTCCAGTGAATGTGCCGCAGTCGTGGTGGTAGGGGGAAGCGATGCCCAGGGGCCATCTGCCTTTCTGTGCGTCACTGGTCATCATGATGCTGGTGTCGCTCTGAACGCACGTACGTACAGATAGCACTTACCGAACCACATCATAGCATTCGCCAATACCAGGGCACGCAGAGTTAATGCTATGAAATCAAACAGGGCCTCCTTGTTGTACTTTTGAACGTCACCGGCCATGGTGCCGGGTGGTGTGATCTGTAAGCACGTACTCGCAGAAAGTACTGAACGCCCACGCCGCAGAGTTAATGTAGCGGAATCCAAGAGCTGCTCCGCGTTCCTCGTGAGCACAGGCTTCGGATTACACGTTATCCGGGCGGTTTCATTGTTGTAGCAGTAGTACTATCTGCGCGAATCTGATGAGCGCCACGTACATCGCAATCGCCGGGATGCCGAACAACAGGGCAGATGAATCTGTCACTGGATTAAACGCCAGATGAGCTGTATTGTAAAGCAGTAGGAGCAGCGATAGGATAGCCCAACCGACAGGGGCCGGATTGTACTGGTCTCGATTTATTATCGGTATCTCCTTTTTGCGCTCTCGTCGGTCGTCGAAAGTGGTGTGCAATGCACGATCTTCTCTGCAAAGTGCTAACACCTCTGCGTTGCCCGTTGTCGCTATGGCAGAGTACTGCAATTGCCTGATCGTCTCGCTTAGCATCTTAAGTTCTACGGTGCAATAGGACCACATGGCTTTCAGTTCCGCTAGAAGAAATAGTATCCTATATCCGTAGTACCAGTCGTCCAATGCCGGAGCGGTTGTCAGTGTCCACAAGGCGTGCAGGCTGCATAATCCGATGGCGCACATTTGCATTTTTACCTTAACTCCCATTATCGCGCTCCCTTGCCGTTTTTCTGTGCGTAACGCACGTTATATGTGCCTAAACAGCCGGACGAATCCAACCGCGTTAATCCACACAAATACGCCGATCGTCCACGCGTACAGGCGCGACTCCGCTGCGTCGGCGGGAGTAGGTTTGCCTTCGCGGCAGGTCCTCCGATACAGCCACGTGCACGTGTAGACCACGATCAATTGAAAGCACAGCGCAAACGAAGATGTTTTAGATACGCCGAAATCGGGATACAAGCGCCCTTTACTGTGGTCGTAGTCGTTTCGTCTCGAGGCGCATGTGGCACCGATGTACAAACCCCAAATCAGAGTTGTGCACACCGATAGCGACCAGATCGCAGCTACTCCGCTCAGCAATTCCCAACTGTACAAACGCAGAGCGTGAGCCACTATAGTGATAAGAATAAGACATGTCGAAAGTAACCGTAAGACCGTGTACAACGTCAGCTTCCAAAAGCGGACCTGTTCGTGCGTGTTATTTATCCAACATACCACAGGAGGGAGGTATAACGGGTGAATGGCCGACGTCGTCATGTTTTTATTCAGTATGACAGATAGCACAAACTCCTGATCGGGCAAATGCGCTCTGGGAAGCATGGTTGTTCTCGCGATGTTGTACTACACTACGTTTTTGGGGTGTTATCACCGTGAATTAATACCGTGTTGACCACAATCAACAGGCGTGCCTTAAGTGTCTAGCGGAATCTGCTGTGTTGCCGGATAACTCAGAGTCCCGGCAGCGGGATACCGCAGTATCAGCTACATCGACCATCGTCTGGAATCCGACGTGATCCGAGTAACGCCACACGCAAGATCCGTTGCATCGGAAAGTGTGACCGTGTTCGGTCCCGATGTGCACGTAGTAGCATCGTCCGCTATTCCGAAGGTAATCGCAAAGGAGTTCGTCCTCGTCTACGGCCCACACGAGAGTGAGGGTGACACCCGCGTGGTCTTCTAGAAGAACGCGCTTCCCCGAAGAAGACGATTTGGCCACCAGGTACAATTTTATAGCCGACGGAGCGCCCTTGTCGCGGGGCACGGTCGTAGCCTGCACCTCGCCCGTGTGACACATATCTCCGAGGACGGATCCGATCGAACCTACCAGCTGTAGCACCTCTTTCACCAGATGCGGCCTAGCTACAATACAGTGTATTGCAAACCAAAGGTGTTCGCTTGACACCGGAACGTTTTTGTATGCCATGCTCATCACGTTACGCATCACCGCAGCTCTGCGGGTCTCGAGAGAGCGAGCTGAGCGGGAAGAAGCGTCGTGGCATCTGATCATTTCGTGGAAGCGACTCAACGATTTGTTCCATTCTGACACCAGCAAGTGTATCGGCATAGCAGGAATGTACAGCTCTTCCATACCGACGTACCCGCTCATCAACCTTTTTGCCATCGCGCTGCTGGGTTCCGCGACGTTACTGTTGTACAGGTCCACGATGCCGCAGTGCTGCCCGTCCCCGGGTGTGAGCGGCATGAACCTCACACACACGTCTCCAACCTTCGGCCTCGAGGAAACGCCGTCCATGATCTGGGAAGCGACGTGCTTGAAATGGATGGTTCCCATAGCCAAGTTGTTACAGCCACCGCGTAAACTCACGGTCGGACATATCACGTCGTCATGCCAGTCGTCCTGCGGAGTCCTCATGACTCGGTCATTGTTCGACACCGCGCGATGAAGATTGGGGGTTTTCAGTAGAAAACAAAGCGACTTTACGGCCATGTCTCCCTATATTCTGTTGTGCATGTGGTCTGCGCGCACAGACTACTACGGCTTCGCCCTAATGCGTAAACAGTGCAGATCATTGTACACTGTTGTAGCACGTGTAGTTAGTTATTTGCAGTTCTACCACCACACCACGCGTTGTGGAAATAAACCTGTGAATGCATGTTGTACGATATGCTGTATAACCAACTGGTTGTTATGTCAAATAAACACACGCAAACAACAATACACAAAGGAGTCGTGTTCTTTTGAATTTTTATTCTGCGATCTGTCTCGCGACATACATGGCGTTAGAAGTTAGTTATGTTAGTTAGTTATGTTTACACTTTCTTTCGTGTCCACAAAGTCCATGAAATATCAAATGAATAAAGTTCAGGAACACATAACACGTACACACACAAGTGGATATACAAACACCGTGTTTAATCACAGATATATATATATATATATATATATATATATATATATATATATATATATATATATATACAACATTTGATTTATACACAACATTTGATTTAGCTCTACATGGTCAGTTTGCAACAACGCAGCTTCAGCAATACACAATCCTTGATCTCATTGCAATTAATCCTGTGGTGTTGCTTCGAGGTGTAGTGTGCCCCGTAGTAAGCGGACGCTGCACAAATGACACAGCGATAACGGCCGTTGAGTTCGACAAAACCGTAGCTGTTCTTAGCCAGTGCCTCAGGGAACGCGATGCGCCCTCTCCTGTAACACTCGTAGCCTAGAATGAGACGCAGGTTGGCCCACTTCCCTTGGAATCTATCCTCGATGTAAGGACAAAAACCGCCCTCGTTGTACACATGGTAGATGTGCTCGCCTAGCAGCGTGTCGTTTTCGACAAAGTCCTTTACTCGTATGCCGCACGCATCGCAGTGGCGATCTTCCACGGTGCCCGATACGTGATGCATATTGGCGGGGTCCGCCTGGAACACGCGGTCCGTCCAGGACGCAGATTCACCCGTGGGTTTGAATTCCCCGGTTCGCGTGTGACGGAACACGGGGCCGTCGGTGCCGGATGCATCGAGAGCTAAAGTTTTAGCCTTTTGGGTCATCATCTCGGCCAGGGGGCTGCAATTTACGTAATGTCCGTTCCCAAAGGTATACTCGGTCGTTTCGGCCATCGAACATATTACACAGTGTCTGCGACCGGCAACGGTGACATAGCCCTGGTTTGAGCACAGGAGATATTGCGGCAGTGCCACGAGACCCTTGTTGAATCGCACACTTCCGTGCAAGGCGACCAAGTGGTTCTCTCGACCTCTGAATTTAGCTTTAATGTATCGACACCGAGCGGACCCCTTCCATATGTGCTCTTCCAAATTCACTGTGCCACTCTTGTATCCTGCGAGAATCACATCACAGTCATTACATTTGTACGTGTCGTAGCTGTGGGGCACCGGTGTCATTATGGTACCGTCCGCCAGTATCTGTTCCTCCGATGGACTGTTGTACCACCGGTTATTATCCGTGTGCGTTACCACAACGGGTTCCCCTTGTATTATTTGAACGTGGGGCGCATGTGGAGCGTTGGCAGCGTACGCGCGCTCTCCGGCCCGTTTCCGGACAATCTCCTGTGTGGACAACCCTTTTTCGTCCGAGCAGAGGCCAAACGTGTCTTTGTGGAATCCGCAGGCGAACAATGTTGGGCCGCACGACGTTGGTTGTGACACAAAGGGTTCCGTTTGAGACTCCAGGCCTGGGATTTCCCTTTCCAGTTGATGTACAGTCGCGATCGCCATAGTTGCACCGCTCTCGCCAAGCACGGCGTGTGACTCCAGCCTAACCGCCGACAAAACAACTAGTACTTAGAGACCTCGTCGTTCTTACGACGCTGAGATACCAAAAGCCGTTTAGTGAGTTGCTGCCAGTATAGAAGTGAGGACCTTCGATCGCTCGAGCCGTGATGTCGATGCCGGCGATGGCATCGGTATCCAGAAAAACAGCTAACACCACTTTGTTGTTTTTGTTACACACACACCGCTAGTGACCTCTGATATTGCATACATACACAGGCGTCGGCTGAGACCCGAGTTTCCACACACAAGAGCCTTTGACACATTTGAATCAAAAATAAACCAATTGAGCTTGTAGACACTAAAAGATCAACACACAATGAAAATATATGAAGCAATGAGACTTTTTATTCACTGCGCAACTGCACACTGTACAACCGGAAACATATCATGGGTTACACACAACAAAATCTCGTAAACCCTTTACATCTCTAATGATACTATAGCCTTGACGGCATGATAGAGGACAGCAAAAAAAAAACAAACAATATCACGGGTTACACGCAACAACAAGATCGCGTAAAACCTTCACATCTCAAATGATAATAATACAGCCTTGAAGGCATAATAGAAGAAAACAACAAATCAGAAATGAACATACAGCCTTGATGGGCACAATGAAAGAAAAACAAAAAAAAACCTAAATAATAATATCACGGGTTACACGCAACAACAAGATCGCGTAAAAACTCTCAAAATCGTGCGGGACGTCACATTGGTTACAATCACATGGCCTTTATCGTTCGCCGTTCACCGGCTCACACTGCAAGCTTACGAAGGCCTCTTGTGAGGGATTTCATGTCTGGGCAGCACGACGGTATAGCCTTATCCATGGTAATAGGCGGCCAGGCTACGTATGTGCCCGTTAGAGCGTGGACGGCGCGTCGAAAGTCCATCAACAGCTTGAAGTCGGTATCGGTGATGAACTGTTTGAGAGCGTTGAGCACGCACCCTGCGAACGTGCGGTTGATCTCACAGGGAAAACGGATGGTGTTGTACCTACCGAGCCAATCTACAGCAGTGTTGAGATCCTCTTGCTTTCCCCTTTCCAGTATACAGGCCAACCCGTCCACAACGGCCTCTATAACAGCCGGCTCGTTCATTTCCTCGCCGCCTCTGTGCTCTGGGTGATGAGGATTGTGAGCGTAGTGGTGATAGAATCCCTCGTTCGCCATTTTGGTGAGAACCGTTTTTTTGTCGATGTGGGCATGCTGGTCGCAACCCGCTTCCGCCTCCATGCAGCACGCCATGATACCCGAGTAGGAGGCGGATTCTATGTCGCTCGTCTTACTGGAGTCGTGAATCAGTAGGTCTCTCACGTAGTATCTGTCGGCCAGTAGATCCGACCAGGGACTGTCAGTGACGCCGACACTGGCTTGCTCCAAGGCTCTGGCCACTATAGTTCCGACCATGGTCACGAACATGGTGTGCGTTAGGAGCGCCACAAGATGTTCTCGTATAGGCAGACAGGCTTTCACGGCGTCTTCGCATTCGTCCGCACCGTGGCCCTTCTCGCGTAACCTGCATATGAGGGTTACTAAATTGGCGGTTTGGTAACCACGCTCATCTGTGACAGGTTCGAACTTCATACGGTGCGCCTTGGAGATCTTCAACAGCTTGTTGTAGTGCTCCTTCATAAGCGCCTGGTCGTAGACGTACGCAAGCCTTTCGGGGATGAGGGGAGCCGGACGTCGTCCGGCTCTGCCTCGCGCGGCTCCTTTCGCCTGGCTCGCCGGCGTCGGTGAAGGCATATCGACCGGCGCCGTGTCGGCTGCTGCACCTTTGGCTGTCCTGGGTCGCGGAGTGGTTGTTTTTCTTGACGACATGGCGTGTCCGCAGACAATGTGTTCCAGCGGCGCGCAACGGGCAATGATGTTCAGAGTACAGTATGCGTTACACGTTAATAGTTAATAGTGGTGACGGTGGAGGAAGGCGACTTGGTAGATGGTGCCTGCTAATGTGAATTTGGCTGTTGTGCAATTGGGCCGCGGGATGGTCTGTTTGGCGAAACCATGGGTTGTCCACAACAAAATGTTTCCAGTGGTGTACAATGCAACAGAGACGGAGCGTGCGTCGCGTTACACGTTGATAATTAAGGTGGTAATGCACAGCAACCACGGCAGACCACAAGCTGTGAAAGAAGGCGACTTGCTAGATTCAATCGTTGTTACAGTAGACCTCGGCGGCGTGCACCGGCACGGATATTGGGAGGACGGTGACATGTCCACAGTACAGTTCTTTATTCTAAAGAACCAACATTGGTTCCGCCGGCCGACCTTCGCCCAGCGCCGACACACATAGACCCGGTCCTGTGAGCACATGTCACGCTCAGTTACACCGAGAGCAGTGCCATATGTGATATTGTACATTCCCGTTGGCGCAAGATGTGACACATTGGAGTATGTAACCACGTCTCCGCCGTTGTCAATGCGATAGATCCCATGAAGCTCATTGTTCGAGCATGTGTACCAAGCCGTAGCCGTGAAATGGTCCGGGTTGTCGGTAGGACATGCCAGCTGTACCCATGTAGCATTGTCTCTCCCTTGAGTTGGCTGTCCGTAATCGACGGCCGCGAGCGCCTCCTCGTCTCTACCACTAGCAGGCCGGGGTGTACCCGCCGTCAGCGCGAGCTGCTCCTCTCCAGTAGTGACGGACTCGAGGGCGTTTGCCGTTATGTTGTCCGAAGGTCTATGGGACTCGAGGGCGTTTGCTGTTATGTTGTCCGAAGGTCTATGTGATTCCGAGGGTGAGCCTCAACACAGCGTGAGGTCGAGAAACAGCACAACCGCCAGTGTGTTCAGCACAACGCTTGCCATGGTAACCCTCGCTGGTCGTGAGATTGTGATGTGTCCAACGGTGTGCGAAGCTAATATATAGAGTCCTGCGTGTGACGTAATAGTCCCGCAGAAAGTCCTGCGGAAGTGCGCGCTTTACAGCAGTGGGTATTCCGCGATATCCCTGCGTCTCGCGATGGTAAGTTCATCCGAGGATTGCAGTTTTGTGCAAAGGAGAATCAACAACGGGCACGTCAGAATTGAAAATGCAACAGATAGAGAAGCCATAATGTTCAGACGTGCGAAGGACCGCTGGTAATCGACTGTCAGCTGTTCGCAGTGAGACCGTATAGCTTGGTCCACGTTGTCCATATACTTGAGGCTTTGAGTTTTTGTGTCTTCGATAAGACCGTGCACATCCTGAGCTCGCTGCCACAGACTCGCCGTTTCCACTGTTATATCGTGGACGTAGGCGAGGGTCTGGTGTAGGTCCGCGTTCGAAAGGGAGTGCGCTCGGGTGAGCAATCTGGGCTTTGCGGTGCGACGGAAGCCGTGCTCAGAGGCCGATGTTTCCTGGGACGTGAGAAGACTGTACATCTCCGTGTGCGTATCGTAACACACCGGTCCGTTGCAACGCGCTCCGCATTGTATCGGACACAGCAAATCTAGCGTACCTGCGACAGAGACCTCACACGAGGGGATTGTGGTCTCGTCAAGTTGCAACGGGTCGCACAGTCCCCTCGAATCGCAGTAAGGCATTTTGTAGTTTTTGCTGCCGTCTGTTATCGCGGAACTAATCAACCAACACACTCTGTTGTTTTGCGAGGTGTCGACGAACGACATGTACCACCTGGATAACGACAAAGGCTCCCAGGTTTCCCGGTGTGTGACCAAAGTCAGTTTGGACGCAGACACCGATTTGCTTGCTACCGGAGTGTCCGTGTGAAACTTTACGCTGAGGTTCGGCTCACAGCCGGTCATATCCGATCGCACTACGCCTTCGGCGCACAGTGTCAGCCGCCGTTCGGCCGCTTGGATGATTGTGACCATGGTGGTCAGCTGTGTGGAAAGCGTGTACACTCCGACCTTCCACGTTTCCAACATATTTGGCAGGCGAGTACTGTTGTTGCTGCTGAAAAGCGACGCTGTGTCAGTTTGCTTTGCAGGTAGAACTTTGGCGATCTCGCTCAGGCCTCCTTGTATCGCGGCCCTGTAATATTCCAAGACATCTATGATTCTCGGTGAGTTGTACTGCGAGCCTACGGCGTCGTGCGTCCGCGACTCGGCCGTGTGATCCGGCATCCTGTTCACGATGTGAGTATCCAGTATCGCGGCTAGGTCATTGTAACTGGCGTCCAAGGACTCTACCGCATGGTTGTATCCGAGGAGCGCGGTCCGGAGAAGCGCGTCGACCTGATTCCAAGTTCCACTCCAACACAACGAGTCGCATCCCGTGTGATACTCGACAAGTCCTTCGCATGCGATCTGCGCACACGAAGGATGTGTGATTCGCGACTTTGAGAGATCCAGACCCAAATCGAAGTTGTACGTTATGTATATAGGCGGGTCGCTTCTTCGTATCTTCCACTGAGCGGGAGTCAATATGACCCTGTGCTCCTCTTCCGTAGTTGCGTGAGCATCGGTTGTGGCGTTGGGTGCGATTCCGTCGGTGCCGCTGCAGCATACGCACAGCGCGCAGCAGCATAATAATAAGGCGATTGCGTCGTTCGCTGTCATTGTAATTTTCTATATCGGTGTTCTCTGGATCGAGGGCCTGAGTACACACAATATAGCATCACGATGCACACTACGTTGATTAATAAAGCCAGTACGGTAGCGACCAAAGAGAGCGCTGCGACGCGACTCTTGGCGGCAGCCACACGAGGCACGTTGCTTCGTAAGCGCGCCTCAGCCTCATATGTAACTGTGCCAAAGGCCACCACCGTGGCGTTCGCCTCGGCGGCGAGCTGTTCCGTTGCAGAAACACAGTCCTTTGCCCACATCACATACCCCCCACGAGCTCTGGCGTCGTCGCCACACGTCTCATTGTGACACAACCGTTCTGTAATGACGCGTGCAACGCGGGTGTTGATCGATTGTATCTTTCCGAACTCGGACGTGACCCGATCGAGCAACGGTCTGCGTTCGCGTCGGTAGTATCCGCACGCTTGTCTGTTGACCCTGGTGTCGTGAGAACCAAAGGCGAACGGCTTCAGGTCGCAGGACAAAGTAACCGTGAGCGCTCCGTGGTTCGCGACGACGATCATTTTTAGCACCACTCCCGCTTCCACCTCAAACCCCCGAACGTCTACGGGGTACCCGGTTCCACCTTGAGGCCAACCGTTCTCAACCGCATTAGCCAGTGCGAGGCACGAGCTGGAGCGCTGCAGACACCGAAGGACGAGGGAAATCGCGTGCATGTCTGCGACCGCACCAGCCTCCCGCTTTGACTCGACAGACCCGCGCTGCCGTTCAATGTCGGCCGCGTGAGACAACCAGATCGTGTCTTCGCGCGACAGAACGGGCTCGCTCATCGATCGGCGTATAACCCTTATGTTTTCGAGTAGCGTCTCTTTCTCCGTTTCGGTCCGCGCGGGTAATGTCACCGCGAGCCTAGTGTGCCGACGGTCGCCGGGTACGCTTTGAACGCACCCGTCTCCCAGTAGATTGCGCTCCGCGTGTTTGACGGCGACGCCAAAGGGCAAGGTTCGAAGCGCTGGCCCCGGTGTCGTCGGTGGAACGTGGTAACATATGACATCCTTGTCTGTGTCCACAAACGCGACAGCTCCGCTCCGATTCACACGGACCGTCTTGGCCCCGTACGGTATGTAGCTCATTTCTCGTGCGGCGCTGGCCATTGTGAGTTTGCTGATAGGCAAAGCGGAGCCTACGTTCATATCGGAAGACAGCCCGAATTCCAACCCGGGCACACCGGGTATCGACACGAAGCTTTTCACTCGAGGAGTTTCGTACGATGTGCGTCTAAAAAACATTCCTGCCTCTAGCTTGTACACGCCGTTAACTTCTGCGGACGAAAACCCCCCGTCGCCAAACGCGAGGTCCCTCGTGTAGCGGTAGCGTGAGGTCCTGAAACGGGTGGCGGCTACCTCGACCGCGTCGGCCAGCACGGTGAACAGCGGCACGCTACTAGCCCTAGCGAACGTATAGTCGAGGTAGCCTACGCCATACCGAGAGACACCCCATCTGGCCATGTCTAATGCGAGCGCCGAGAGTTCTTGTTCGCTGTACATCAATGTGTTCGCCGAGCGTGCGTTGTATCTGTTTGTCGGATTAGGCGGTCCTACACAATCGGGTCCCAGTTCGTACGCAGAAGACGGCAGAGATACTATTATGCCGGCTCGATTGTTCGAGCGTCTGCTCAGCTCGTCGAAAACATAGAGGCCCGACAGTTGCAGACGCCTAACGTCCGACACGTTGACGACGAGCTCGTGCTCTTCGGAATACCCTTCGGCTCGCCATATCTGGGGATTGAGCATATCGCAGCCCTTTTGGAATGGGACGCGCACGTTGGTTAGATCTAAAAACGCACCGTGTCGGGACACCACATGTCCCAGCGTCTGTAACGTGTTTTCCGCGGAGGTCTGCCTGGGCGTCAGTCCTGCGAGCACTGCGGCGTGAATACCCCTGGCGAGCATTAGCTCTGCCAATGTGCTAGAGGTTAATCCCGGTTTCACGTCAAACCTAGATCCGTACGTTGTGCTGACGACATCCAAGTCGAGAAGTGTGCCTTCCTCCAGGTTCACGTCGATCACGACAATCCGAACGTCGCTCCTCAAGAGCGCCAGCCAGTCTAGCACACCGGATAGTTCCTCCTGGGTTGGGTTCGTCAGAGCGTTACTGCCGTTGTGAAATCGGAGTTTCACTCCGGTTGCAGTCCTCCACCCTTGGCGATCGATGATCGCAATAGCGTGCTTAACCACGCTAGGAACACACAGCTCGCCGTTCGCCAGAGCCCCCTCGAGTGACCTCACCGGTATACGGGTGCACTTAGATCCCCTCGCAACGTCGTCTCGGTTCGTGGGCAGATTGTGAGAATGTTAAATTCTAGCAGCGTGACATCGCATTGTATCAGGTCCAAGGGAGCGGAGGGTGCTTCTGCGGTCAGTCCTTGCCAAGAGGAAAAAACCGCCGGTGTGACGACGCAGAAGATCTCGGTGTTTGGCTTAACGGATCCGTGTACGACTCTGCTCCGTCCCAGCGTAGATTCCCCATCATTGTAAAAAACCTCTAGCGTCCAATTGTTGTTGGTGCCGGGCAGGCCTGAGATTGCGCGCGAGAACGGCACACAGCCGGGTGAACAAGGCCCGTTGCGGTCCGTGTAGTCCAACGTGTTCGCGCAATGGCAATCGGCGTGTCGTTTGTGTTTCCAAACATATTTCAAACGTATTCCTCGCGTGATTGTACTATGTGTAACGTTGCCGTCAGGGCCAACCTCGTTGTACTCCAAATCCACTTCCACGTGTCTAAATACACGGACACTCGGAGGCTTGATGATCAACGAAATGTCCAACACGTAGACAAAGAAGCCCCGTGCGTAGTCCTTATTCCACTTGGCGCCCTTGGCGATATCGCATCTGCGATCCACGCGGTTTACGGTCGAGCCGGTCGCGGACACCAATAGAGGGGATGTCGTTTTCATAGGCGAGACACGTTGCACTCTGTACCACCTGACGTCCGTGGGTCTGAAAATGTGTTCAGCGCCCAGCGGTATGGTTGTGCGGGCCTGCACGACTAGCGTGTCGCCGAAAACGTCTACCGTTAAAGGGTCTTCGTGTGTCAATTCGAGTTCAACACTGGTAGGATCCAGTCCGGGTGACATAAACGGTTTCAATATGTCTTTGTGCATTCTAGCTGCCGCGTCGCGCAAAGACAATGCGTTTAGGGCATAGTACAGAGTTTCGGCGACCCTCGACCCATCTGCAAACAAACGGTCCACGACGATCTTGCCGCACTCGTCGGATATCGTAGACCGTGAAAAGTGCTTGCATAGTTTCATAAACTCTTCCTCGGTCAGATCCGCCATCCAGAGTTTAGTCAGCTCGTTCAAGGTGTCGACTAATGCCGTCGACGCGGGGGGTTCGACTAACGTGCGCATAGGTGTGTAATCGTCTGGGTGGCCGCATATTGTATCGTGCCAAAGGGAACCGGGAAGGACGACTTGCTGGTTCGACGGACACGTTTTGTGCAGGGCACATGTTTGGATGAGGGTATCTTGGTGGTCGGCCGCCCTTACGTGATAACCATTAGGGCACACGTCCCCACATCCGGCAAACAGATGAGGTCGCCCCAGCGGACACCGATATCTGCAGATCGGCTTCCTGTCGTTGTCGCAGTGGAGCATGACATGCGTCGGGTTTGGACAGCCGCCGACGACGTTATGCTTACAGGTGTTCAAATTGGACGCAGCTCTCTCGTGGGCCGTCGACAGTACAGCCAACATGGACAAGCAGACGAACGCGAGCGAGAACAGAGCCATTGCGGTGCACTTTCACGCACCGCGAAAAACCGTTCGGTTAACGTAAACGGATTAGTAAAAAAGAAAATGTCTTCTCCACAATGCCTAACGTCTCCCCTCGTCGGACTCTGTTGAGTCTCTTTGATGGCACCGGTAGTATATGTAAACCGTTCGTGGATAACGGGTGGCTGGTGCGGAGGCTAGACGTCGACGGTCGACACGGCGCTGATATCGTTGTGGATATCTTGGACTGGGATCCGTCTAAGGACTGGTCCGGACCACCTCCCGATGTGATATTCGCAGGTCCGCCGTGTGAGCAATACAGCATGGCCAGAAGTACGGCTAAGACGCTGCGGAATCTGACGTTGGCCGATTCACTGGTGGCTAAAACCACGGAGATAATCGACTATTTCCACAAAAGAAACTCCTCGCTACAGTACTTTGTGGAGAACCCTGACTCGAGCATGGTGTGGAAACGATGGGTCTCTCACAGGCTGTATCATGACGTAGGCAAACACCCAAAGAGCGTGATCGCTGCGATGCTCCGCAAGAACAGGAAAGTCAGTCAGTGGAAGCTGACAACTAATGTTACGAAGGTGTCTCATGGAGACAAACATGTGATGCGGCTTGATTATTGTCAGTACAAGGCCAAGTACAGGAAGCGAACGAGACTGATGACCAACAACCCCTTCGTGGGCTTGATGTGCAACGGGAGGTGTGCTAGCATGGTGGGAAGAAGACATTTAGAAGTGGCCCAGAGAGGCCCGAGGGCTCACACTAAAGCATCGCCTGGTGCACCAGGAAAACAGTACCATACTCGCGATCAGCTCCACGCTTATCCGGCGGATTTGGTCGAGGTTATTTTCCGACACGTCGACTCTTCGCCCTCACGCACTAGAGACGGCGTACACAAGGCAAAAGCGGAGCCAAAGTGGGATACTGTGAATGCACGATAGATGCAACCCTTTGTCTCATACGTCTGTGTGTCGTTGTTTTTTTTTATTATTTGATGTTGAGCTGTGTATTGTGCATGTTTTTTTTTAAAAAAAAACACCAAATAAAGAACCTTTGAGGCATGGTGCGTTGTCAGTGAAAGTTGTCTTTATTTTTATTTGTTTGTTGAAAGACACCACAATTACACAGCGTGATTTATTGCAACACTACACACAATTAGATTTATTGTAAATATACACAGCTCTTCGGTGTAATCGTTAGGTTGGCCGACCTGCAGGTTCAGAGCCGCCGACTCACGGGTTTGGAGCCGCCGACCTACGGGTTTAGCGCCGCCGACCTACGGGTTTGGAGCCGCCGACCTACGGGTTTGGAGCCGCCGACCCACGGGTTTGGAGCCGCCGACCTACGGGTTTGGAGCCGCCGACCTACGGGTTCGGAGCCGCCGACCCACGGGTTTGGAGCCGCCGACCTACAGGTGTGGAGCCGCCGACCCACGGGTTTGGAGCCGCCGACCTGCAGCACGGAGCCACCAACCTGCAGCACAAACCTAGCTGCCCCACACTGTAGATTTCTTCCCAACTGCGGTAGAGATAAACCCTTCCCAACCGAGGCGAAAAACACTTCAGAGTCAATTGTGCTCTGCGTACACAGGCTACCTAGGGGGAGGGGATAAGCGCACAAGGTTTTGATTAGGACCACTCGAACGCAGATGGCGCGGTTACACTTTACGGTAGCGGTTCTTGTGCTTGCCATCGCCGGAACATGTGGCGGGATCGTCGACCGAGGATCCCTGCACGCCGCCATGCTCGCAGGTCTGAACACACACCCTACCATACGACAGGTGACAGTGTACGATCCACAAAAGTCGATCGTTAGGTGGCGTTTCGGGTCTAGTCCTCCGAAATGCGACTGGAGGATGACAGCCTATATCGTAGGTGATTACGCCGTGGACGAGACTCAGATCTTCATGGAATCGGACAACTGCTCGGAGTACACCACTCAGCACTGGTCGGGTACATTTCCCTGCGTATTCAACAGAGCAGATTTAACTACCACATGCAATGGCCCTCTCCCCCTTGGAGCGGAAAACGGAACGTGGCTCTTAGGCTACACGATTGTCGATCCCGAAAACACCGTGCTTCCGCAGAAACCCCCACCGCTCAGCAGAAACGTCACGGCGACACCTTTCACAGCAGCGTCAACTCTACTAAGCCTGGTGGGCTTAGGGTTAGCGAAAGCCATACAGATGTCCGGGGAGTACTCTGGGTCTGGCGTGATTGCATCCTCTGGGTACGACAACGTGTTGTACTTTACCCTAAATTCTAAAGATGTAATGTTTTCGTTGGATTTGGAGATAGACGTCTCAAAAGTGGAAAAGCAAAGGGATGTCAACGTAACCTGGTACGCTTGGACTGCGGGCAATAGACTGATTGTGGACATGCACGCATCCTGGTACAATGTAAGCCTACAAGACCCGTCGGAGACTGACGACTACGTCACCGAGGTCGACGCGCCGTCAAAACGCACGGATAGGAAGAAACGTTCCCTGGGCTTGGCTATGATAACGTCCACATTAGGTCCAGATTTGCACACTTTAGTTGCCCAAGTGGAAGAGCAAATTAATCGAACGAAGACCAACTTGGTTGCAATTGCCAATGACATAGCAGAAGTCGGCAGGGAACTTCGCGATATCATCACGGCAACGGTAACCAGCTTGGTTGCAATTGCCAATGACACAGCAGAGGTCAGCAAGGGCCTTCGCGATATCATCGCACGCTACAACGCTAGCCGCGACGACACAGAGACTGCTGCAGTGTCCCACGTCGATCTAATCGACAGACCGACGCCCGACGCCCCGGTGAAACACACGGCGCGCACCATTGTGAGTTACAGTAGAAACGACATAGAGTCTTCCCGCGTTACCGTGGCTGGCGAGGTATACAGTTTACGTTACGCTGCGTTGTTGAAGTCTGCAGAGCACGAACCCAGACTGTGTCCCGTGATCACCCTAACAAGTGCCTGCGCTATCATGAATGTCATTGCGTCAGACGAAACCCAGCTGAGGAAACTCGGCGGCAATCTCACTGCGTTCTATCTCCGTGATATGAATAGATGTGGGCACAAAGGACAGAACTACATTTGCACCACAGGCAACGTGCGTGGGACAAAGGGACTGCTTATGGACGTAAAATACAGAAGTCCCATGTTGAACTCCGACGATCCGGCGTGGATGGAGTTACCCATCGGACCTCTGGCGCGTTGTGCCGAGAGGGTTTACCATCTCACTGAATGTGAAACGCCCCAGCCGCCGGCGCGATTCACCGGACCGCCACAGACCATCAGGCGTGGCAAGATGCACAAGTTCTAATGGCCGTTTTCATTCATATAATGGTCGTTTATGTGTGTATCGTGAGGGGCCTGATCTAATGTTGTGTGTCCGCGGTGTTCTGTGCCACTCCATCTGAATGCTGTAGTAGTACATCTTGATATTGTGTTTTCCACATGTGAACTAAATAAAAAGAAACCTGTACTCATTGAGCGCGGTCTTCTTCTTTATTGTGAAGCAGCGACAACAAGCGAATGCTGGTTGATCGACGGTATTCTTATTCATACATGACAACCACAAAGCGTGTGTTATAATATCAGGATCGCAGTAACATGAACAGCCATCGATGACCCCCCCCCCCCCCCCCCCCCCGGTTATGTCTACAATGTCGCTAAACATAACCTTGCGAAGAGTTAACCACAGGGAGCTGTGTAGCTGTTAGTTTACGGTGTATGCTTTTCTGTCTCTGTCCAGGTGAGATTCTGGTGGTTGGTTCTAATGTTCCCACCGTAGCCGCTCCGGGTGACACTGTGGTGTTGCCGTGTCACCTGGAGCCCACGTTCGATGTCCGGGGTTTGACGGTGGAGTGGTCCAGACTTGACATCAAACCTGACCCATCCAACCGGCTCAGCAGAGTGGAGTACGTTCACCTATACAGAGACAAGACGGAGGTTCCCGACATGAAGATTGCGTCGTACCTCAGGAGGACGCAGTTGTTCGCGGACGCCATGAAACACGGGAACATTTCCCTCAAGATTATGAATGTGTCGGAGAGAGACGCAGGCAGATACCGATGTTTTGTACCAAAGCTACAGAGTCGGGTGAAATTTGCGATCGTCGAACTTATAGTCGGTGAGAGCAAATGTTTGTTGTTGTTGAGGGTGTTGTGTGGCGCCAAACTCACTCAGGCTACAGTGTGGTGACGAGCGTTGACTCTTTGCTTTGGCGTTTAGATTCAACATTTGTCAGAAACTGGACAACAGAGACACCGCTGCAAACTCTAACAACTGCAGATCATCGAGACACTACTCCAACAAACGGTGAGAACAACACTCCAACCTTTCTGTGTCCAATTTACGTTTGGCCCTTTGTGTGTATGTATTTACGGTGACCTTGTTGCTTTTTCTACATCAGCAGATCGAGCCAGGATCCACGCGATCGTAGCTGTCATCGGCCTACTACTTTTGTCTGTTGTCGGCTTTGCTGTATATCGTTTTTCGTCCCATTTGCTCATGTTACACCGACGTTAGACGCATTAGCGTTTTAATGCCACATGAGTATGCGGTTACAACGATATAGCATCGGCCCTGTCACTTACTGTGTTACTTATTTTGTTTTTATGATCTGTGCTGAGAGCATATTTTTTTCTAATGTCAATGATGTACTTTGTGATCAATGTATGCGTGTACCTTTGTGTTTCCTGAATTGAATAAACTGTATATTTTGTAGTAATATCACAGTGTGTCTCTCTTACTTATTATTGATATCAGATATGTAGTCAATAACAACAAACACGAGTAGTTCCACAGTGGATTCTTTTATTTGTTGTAAATAACAAAAAAACCAACACATTATTACTGTTAACACAGGAACTCCCAGAGAGCAGCCATTTGGCTTTTCTACGTTTAAAACCCACCAACCAGCCAAATGGCTGGTAATCTTTTAGCTAATATCCTGGACTGAACTGTGAACTGCTGCTTTTGTTATGTAAATAAGGTGGTGCTGAGCCGTTAGGGTTAGGGGTTAGGGTTAGCCTAACCCTAGGGTTAGGGTTAGCCTAACCCTAACCCACAAGGAAACTTGTGTTTCTGTTTGCCATCTTAGGGAGAAATCAACACACATGGGTGTATTTCCTTTGTTGCTGAGATTTATTGATAAAAACAGTACAAAAAAAACAACAAACAAAAAAGGTGTGGAGGGTTGTGTCCAAAGCAACTGTTCTTTTCTTGCCTTCTTCCCAGCCATATGAGAGTGAGCCAACTCTCTTGCAAATGTACCTTCCCTTGCCAAGATATGGGAAGACATTGCAAATGTACTTGGATTTTAGGTCGCAAGCCTCCCAAAAACTTGATCCCAAACTTGTCAGGTTTACTTGCTATATACTGCAGGGTTAGGGTTATACTGTGGGTTTCACAGGTTTGCTGAGCAGCAGCCTAGTAGACCCCGCAAGAGGACAATTTCATTGACCTCAACAGGAAAGGAAGTTCACAGCTTTTAGCAGCTCCCCACCCCCACACACTAACAAAGAGGCAGTTGGCAGTTAGCCACCCAAAACTTGATCCCAAACTTGTCAGGTTTACTTGCTATATACTGCAGGGTTAGGGTTATACTGTGGGTTTCACAGGTTTGCTGAGCAGCAGCCTAGTAGACCCCGCAAGAGGACAATTTCATTGACCTCAACAGGAAAGGAAGTTCACAGCTTTTAGCAGCTCCCCACCCCCACACACTAACAAAGAGGCAGTTGGCAGTTAGCCACCCAAAACTTGATCCCAAACTTGTCAGGTTTACTTGCTATATACTGCAGGGTTAGGGTTATACTGTGGGTTTCACAGGTTTGCTGAGCAGCAGCCTAGTAGACCCCGCAAGAGGACAATTTCATTGACCTCAACAGGAAAGGAAGTTCACAGCTTTTAGCAGCTCCCCACCCCCACACACTAACAAAGAGGCAGTTGGTAGTTAGAAATCAGCAATCATTCACACACCCCCACTCCCCCACTCCTCAAGTAACAACCTAATTTACATATGAATTGATGCTAAAAGACTAGCCAATTTAGCTTCCACTTGGCTGACGTGGGCTTAGAAAAGCCTGGGACTTCCAGTGTTAAGTGACAAAACATTTGTGTTTGGTTTGTGTAGCAAACACTAGAGCGCTGAGTTTAGAGGTAGAGTGCACTCTGTTATGTTTGGGGCACGGGTACGTCGTCGACTTCTCCGTGGCTTGCACGCAGAACAACCCCGTTCCAGTTTGCCTAACAGTCACAGGCACCCCCCACAAATCCATAAGTCGTTTAGCCTCATTCTCCACCCGTTCGCAGTCGGGGCTGTCTTGGGCGCCGAATTCGATTGCAGGCAACCCCTGGCGTTCTTTCAGTAAGTCCACGAATCGGTCACCCAGAAACGTGACATCGTCGGCGATGGGATTGGAGGAAAGTCCCAAAGAAAGAGAAAGATGATGGTCGAACCCGGACCCGGGGAAATTGATCTGATCGTTGAACGTTTCTACGTATTCGAATCCGGTGCCCTGTTTGTAACAGTTGGGCAATCGCACTGATTTTCTGAAGGAATACGGAGCCTTGTCGATGGCCGAACGCCTTGTTGTTTTGCGAGGCGCGTCTGCGCTCAGTCGCAAACAGCGAACGTCGTTCTTTGAAGCGCTCTGCGATATCGCCTTGGTCAGATCGCACAGGCTGCAGGCCCGTGTCTCCTCTGGGTACGAAAGTAACACGTAGCGCAGAGAGACCTTCTCCATTTCTTGCAATAACGGCCTGTACGTCTCTATGCCACGGACACTGCACAGTTCCACGGGCAGATACCATAGCATCCTAAGGCTCAACTTAGATTGCACGGACGACGATCTGATGTACACGGCCACTTTACCGATTGCTCTCGTGAGCTCCTTCAGGCTTACGCCATCAGGTGTATTGGGATGTTGGGCCCTTTGTGCCGTTGGCGTTGCGTTCGCCATGGACAGTAACGACTCGGCTACCACCAACAACAAACTACTCGCCATCGCTCGGCAAACCTTGCGTCTCGTCGTGCAGTTGGCCTTCACCGTGTACCGCGCGTGACACGACGCGCAACACTTCATGTCCACATCTAGATTCAACCGAGTCACTGGTCTTCCGGGCAGAAAGACCTCATTGTAACAAGGCCGAGTCGTCAGCTCGCTGAGGTGTCCTCTGGATGTTACGACGTAAGAATGCGTAGTCTTCCCGGTAGCAGGATCGACATTGTCCTCCATAAGCAGCACTGGGTTCACAGAGCCCCATTCGCTACGCGGCGGCAGCGATCCGATCTGGGCCTGTGGTTCTCGTGTCACGCAGTAGTGAATCAGATCGTTGAACGTGACACCTTGTCCCACGTGCACGGCGAACCTGTAAGGGAACGCCGCGGGTCTGTCCGTCAAAGTCCCCGGGTGGTTATTGAACCAGTGTATCGTGCCTTTGTGTTCCACCTGCTGCTGCGAAGGAAACGGTGAACCGGGGGTTGTGGGGCATTGGTGTACCCCATCGGTCGGTTTGACTTCCCGTTCCACCACTGAATCTCTGTTCACAAAGGTGCACTCGGACTTGGGATCGGGCTGCGGTTCGAACTTTAGCTCCGGTGTAACCCGAGTCGATTCAGCTGGTTCGTCTTCGCCACAGGTCACGTCTAGCGAGTTGTCTTTCACGTAAGGGTAATTCCAACGTTTGAAGGCTAGGTGGTCCAAGCCCGTGACCGAAAGTCCGTGTAAGGACTCGTGTTCACCAACACTCTTGTCCAACAGCCCTCCGTGGTCGATCACATCTTGCAGCGAAGGGGGGGCCGTGGTGTCCTTCTCCACATAGTACATGCTCATCATCCGGTTGAAAAGTGGGTAATGGTGCATTATATCGTACTTCCTGGTCAGCATTTCTCGTGTCGCGCAAACAAACAGCGAATGCATGCGTTCGCCTAGGTCAAGTTCCTCGGTGTCAGCGCGTTTAACGTAATGCTCCAGGAACGCAGCACATTTTATTCCCTTCGACATACACATTCGCACCAGCTCGCTGTCAGCGGCAGCAAGCGAGACATCGGCGAGAGGTTCTTGGAGCTCTATGTCGTGGCCTGCCACACACTGACGATTCTTCAACCCGGGCACCGCCATGTCTCGCACGATACGTATTTGACAGAACGTGGTACGTTCCATGTCCGACCTCACCGCGTGGACACGGGCAATGTCGTCTTTGCGTAAGGCCAAGGCCGAACTAGACGAATTCCACAGGTGCCACACATTGGCCTCCGCTCCTCTTGTCAAGAAGCAGTGTTCCTGTAGACTAGGTGTCGTCTCATCCGTAACAGCGGGCTCGGCGTTCGAGTCCATCGGTGCGCTGGAAGGTTATGTTCGCGTAGCAACTGCAGCAACACAGCACTTACCGTGTGTACGCTACTTACCCGGTTTTTATATATATATGCACGTGTGGGTGTGTGAAGAAGAAGAAGAAGAAGAAGAAGAAGAAGAAGAAGAAGAAGAAGGAAAGCTTCGACAAGGCAAGTCGACAAGGCATCGAAACCCACACAGCGATACTTACGTCGTTACTAGAAGCTAGGAAGTGGATAAAAGCCGAGCCCTTGTATCCATCGCGAAATCTGTAGATCCTATTCTCGGGACTGCCGTACACGCCGACCGGTTTCTCTTCCTCCTTGAACGACGGCAACCTCTGCAGTTCTTCCATGGCAGATTCTACACCCAATCTCAACGTAGTGCACATGTGGTTATTTTGAGCCTGGACCATGACGTTGATGTCCAAGTGCAACAACACAGACGCTAGGAGCAGTCTCATCATCAGACTCTTGCCGCACTGCCTCGGTGCTAGGCAAAGCGTGTACGGATTTGCGTAGCGCTCAAAGTCCTTCTCTATGCCAGTGACTTTGCGTGGGTTTCGCGTGGTCGTACGCCTCGGATCCCAGGGGAGCTAGTCCGAGTTTGGACAGTAATGCGTGTTTGTACTTGTAGAGATTGTCGCCCAGTTGAGTGAGCGTAACGCCTAACACCACACCTCGCAGGAGTTCAATTTGAAAGGGCTCCAGTCTCATGTCTTTGACGCGGAAATATTCAAACACTCGGTCGATCATGCTGCCGAATCTGCACATGACAGAATGCGAGTCCTGCTTACTAAGGGCGTTGGTCGTTTGCAAAGTCCGCATTCTCGCCCGAGCTCCTTCTAAGCCGAGCCGCTGTATCAAAAGGGCTTGCGCCGTGCGATTCGTGAGCAACTGCGTGTACTCGCTGATCGTTTCGGCGTGTTCCCACTCCTTCTCGCTGTCTCTCGTCATCTTGGACAGTCTGATTCGGATACAGTCCACCGACACCCCGATCGGGGCCACTTGAGATGTAAAGATGGGATCCCTGGTGAACTCTGTCAACAGCCACTGGGTATCCTCTGCGCACGGGGACAGCGCACCGCGGTGCAACATCGCCACGGCCGGAGAGTGTCCAGCGGACGGAAGCTACAATTATTTCGTCCACGACGACGGCGCGGAACTCTGTCCCGCTCGACTTCTCGCAAATAGTCCTGCGTTGTGTCACACGGAAAAAGAACTGAGGTGTCCCACCAAGGCCTCTCTGATGCAGTTTGTCCTTCCGAATAAAATATACTTCAGATACTGCTGGTTATTTTCGGGTACACCTACAGACAACGGCTACATTTTCACCAACGGAGGGGATGCATTAACCGATAGAGATTTGGTCGAACGTAACAGAATTATGATGACGAGCGAGCTGCCCAACGACGTGGATCTCGAACGCCGGTGCGTTCGGCGACTCAGGGCACTCAGGGCCTTTTGGTTAACCAGCGAAGGCCATTTGGTGTACGTGACAAGTAGTGCGGAGGACATCAAATTCCGGTCGATCAGAGCTAGAAACCGCAGTGTGGCACTATCGCTGTGGACCAGCAATCCGGAGCTGTGTGGTCAAACGATGAGGGAGTCCGCGTCGGCCTATTCTAACCTCATCCGCATATGCGAACACGCTAGCGTGTCTAGCAACGGGAGGTTCTATAATCTGTATGCCAACTACCCGCTGCCCGTGCAGGGTGAACCGGACGAACTCGCTGGCTGCGAGCTACACGCGTGTGAGGAAAGGGACGTGTGCGGCATTGAGATTCGCGACGGGGATCAGCTGTTGGCGTACCTCAGTCCGATGTACGAGAAATACTTTGACTTTATAACGGACCAGAACAACGCCGTTGACCTACGGGATCGAGTCGAGTCGCTCGGGGCTCGATGGTTGGTGGAACACGATCGCAACGAGACGTCGTTCACCTTGCGTGTAAAACACAACTGGTTCACAAGAATGTGCATCAGAGTCACAATGTTAATGGCCGCCTTGTAGGCGAAACCGCACGTACCGATGAAACAGTACTAACACTCATCGGACAACCAGTCGTGCACATCCTACGACTCAGCGTATCCACGGTACATACATATATATATATATATATATCTAGCTTCACACCATGGCAGAGCAGCTTAACCGAAAAGGAGCCTTGAGGATTAAGATGCGAGAACGTGACAGGTGCGTCTTTGCCACTTGGCGAAGTGCCGTCGTTGCCAGTGCGACTCCCTACTTCCTAAGCAGAACCCAATGCTTTTCTGCGATGGCTAAGCGGGAACTGGGGTACATTGCCCTGACGCATGGCCCCGACGGCGACCTAGCCACGTTCGAGTTGTTCACTAAAGGCAAGGGGTGTATCTGGAAATACACGGTCGGCCCAGACGCGACATGCACAGAGTACGTCTTGTCTTCTGGCAGCGGGTCCGCCGATCGGATTGTGTTTCGAGATCCGGAAGGGAAATGTGTGGAGTATGTTTTGTCTTCTGGCATCGAACCCCACGATCGCTTTGTGTTTTCGAACATGGAGTCGCTCGTGCTGTATTGCAGAAAGCAGGCGATCGAGCGCTCTGTAGATAAAGATCACTACGACATGATCAGAGGCTTGGAAACGGCCGACCGAGAGGCCTCGTCTCCTCGAGGGATCTGCGATATGATGGGAGACTTACAAGTAACGTCAGAGGCTGCTTGCTACGACGGCGGACGACGTTTGGTGTTGCCGCCACCGCCTCCTGTCAACAGAAACACTAAACCCGCCGCGAACCGGGTTGCTCGCGAGACACACGGGGATCGTCCTGTTGTTCGCAGAGAGTTAAAGCCCCCGACAGGTACTCGTGAACTAGAGGAAGGCTATCCTCATCCGCCACCGAGACGGTCTCCCGGAGAACGTGGGGTATCGAGGGTCGAGTGGACTGGCAGCGACGAGTACGAGTGGTTGGCGGCGTATCGCGACTGAGAAAAGTGCCGCGGTGAGATCACACCGCAGGGCTCCCCAACTTGGGGAGACACGAAAAGCCACTCCGAAGAAGACTGCAACTGTCCTCCAAATAAATGCCAAACGGAACCCGTCTAGTGTCTCGCAAGTGATTATGTGTCGATGTTTCTGTGCCGATACTGACCTGTAAACGATGACATTCGCATGCTTTGTGTTTTGTGTCACATTTGATAATAAATGACCACCCTGGAACAACGTGTGGAATGTCCCATCTTTATTTTATTCGTGTGCTGTTCAAACCACACGCGTCTGGTTGCTGATGCGTGTCTAGGTCGGCCGCTACTGACGTCTAGGTCGGCCGCTCTTGACGTCTAGGTCGGCCGCTCCTGGCGTCTAGGTCGGCCGCTACTGACGTCTAGGTCGGCCGCTACTGACGTCTAGGTCGGCCGCTCCAGGCGTCTAGGTCGGCCGCTCCAGGCGTCTAGGTCGGCCGCTACTGACGTCTAGGTCGGCCGCTACCGAACAAAATGTCTCTGTCAGCATTCTAGGTCGGCGGTTGCTCGTTCTCAGTCGGTCCGACTCACTACACCGAACCCTTTCACAAGCGTATAAAGCCCCAAGATTACCGGTGTGTTCGTCGATTGCAAGTGGATTTGCTGGGAAACATGTGGCAGTCAAAAGCTTGCGTTCGCGTGCTAGTCAGCCTGCTAACACTTTGGCTGGAGTGTTGCAGCCAAAGTGCGATTGGCTACGCTGGCCAAGAACAACTAGCTGTATTGGGGAGACTGTCTTATTCGCTCCTATTACCTGGCTATTTGGAAAGTCCTACTTCTGTCTTTCGAAAAAACGGTCGGGTCGTCAGCCCAGCTAGCCACCATCTGTATGAAGTGACACAGACTGGATTGGGGTACCAGGTCACCATTCGATTTCTTACTTGCAACGACGAAGGGCAATATGTGTTAGGCGGGGAGAGATTCACTGTCATCGCAAGGCCAATCGATCGAGGCCTATATTATTACACGTCAAAGGCGCGCTGTGGAACGGGAAGGACGCCGTGTAGCGTAACGGACAGCACAGCAGTTATCACTCCGCTAGATGGAGTCGGCGCAATTTACACGTTTCACGTTGAGACTCCCGACATCTGGCGTGTAATAGAGATATGGAACCACACTATGAGCCCAACACAAAGGCTGACCGGTGGCTGTTTTATAACCCCAAACGGTACGACGTTTGTGGGGCGCGGCAATGTAAACTACAAGTATTTCATGTATACACGGCGAAGTGCTGAAGCGGATCAGTCCTGTTCGCAAGTCAGTCGGTCTCTCGACGCTAATCCGGACGACGCTGATCCAATCGATGATCCTGCCACTGGGAGCACGGCAGAGGAACCCGAGCACATGACACCGCAGACTACCACTCGCTGTACGTAGTACGCACATATGCCCGTTGTTGGATTTGGTTTCAAGTGAAAAACAATGCACTCTTTTCATCCTTAGTGTGCACAGACGACGACTACCGCATTGACATACCCAAATTGGACCCCCTGCAGCCCGTGGACACCACCAAGGTGCAGCTGTACGCCATATTAGCCAAACGTAAGCCAGCCGAATGCCACACGTGTGTGTGTGTGTGTGTGTGTGTATGTGTGTAATATATAAACTACGTGTTAGTTACCATGGTATATGTTCACAGTTGACAGCATAGAAGCCACGATCAACAAAGTCAACGTGTGCTGTTCCAACGCCAGCCGCAACGGAGGACTCGACGCAAAAGTGTTGCTCCTGCCGCTGTTTGCGCGTCTCTACATATGAACAACGATGCTGTTGGGGTCTGCTCTGTGTCAACATTTGGTTATTATATGGACTCTGGTTGTATGCATAACAATCTTGTCTTCCACGCAAATAAAAAAAAAACATGACTGCACAATGACAAAGGGAGTGAGATGCTTTATTGGATGAACGCACAAACATATACACATACATATGAGCGTACCCACATCGCAACATAAATGCACACTAGCGGGATTTACAGGCTGTGCGCTGAATGCCAGCGTAACGTTTCACACGGTCAATATCAACATCGGTGATCGCGGTGGCGATCCGTTTCCATCTACTGTCATCCAGTAACGTCCGCGCAGTTAGTCTGCATTTCGGGTCGTACTGCAGCAATGCCAACGCGATTCTCTTCACCGCCGTACACCGCATCAGGGTGGGCATTACACGCATGGGATTCCAGATGCTCTCCTCGTCGTGGTCGTCGCGGCCGAGAGTTTCCTTGATGATTTTATACGTTGGAAAGTTTTCACTGTGAAAGGTCATCGTCGACTCCATGGCATCTACTATCAGCACGCCCAGGCTCCACATGTCGATAGCGCAGGTGTACTGCGCGATATGCTCCTCCTTTGTGTCAAATAATTCCGGGGCTCTGTAGGACTCCGTTACCAACCCAGAACTCATGGACTTCGCAGCATACCTAGAAAGGCCCATATCTGCCACCTTCACGGTTAGCGTGTCCGCTGTGAGCAACACATTAGCGGGTGTCAGATCTCTGTGTATCATGTTAAGCCCGTGCATGTAAGACAGAGCGTCGGCAATCTCCAGAGAGAAACGGCTGATAAACGTAATCGGCAACAGGCCCGAGTGATAGCGACCCTGGTAGATCACCTCAAACAGCGTTAAAGGGAGGTAGGGCATGAGCGTTGATATCTTGCCATCGTGAAGAAAACAGTCCAGCGTCTCCACTATATTAGGATGGCCTCTCAAAGCCGATAGACAAGACAGTTCCCGGACGGTGGAGTCCATCATACTGCCGTCTTTGTAATTGCGGTGGCACTTCAACGCATAGTGTTGCTCGGTAACGCGACATTTAACGTGGTGCACAACACCATATGCCCCTTTGCCTACCTGTGCAACAATCTCGTACTTGTCCATGGCGTGTAATGTCAATCCGCTACAGTGACAAATGAGCGATGGTGGTGGTACAGCTGCAGAAGCACTTCGCAGGTGTTGATGTTGAACAGAGTCTTGGTGGTTTCGCACGTGTCGATGTCGGTCGAGGTAATGGGCTGTGATTCGGTGGCACGCTTACGGCGTGTCAACCAGTTAATTTCTCTGCGAAACACACTGTTCCATCGACGACTGTTGGAATTGGAACTGTGGCGGACCGCTGATCGTTTAGCTCTTTTTGTAGCCGTTGCGCGGCGAGCTAGAGTACTCGCCGATACAGGTTCCGGTTTCTGAGTCTCAGAAAATCACAGCGGGCAACTGCGACTCTGGTTGCTCAAACGCCTTGTTCCTGAGGCGTTCCAATAAGTCCTTTGTGAAGCTCTCTGAGTATATAGGTGCAGTGAATCTAAAACGGTTTAGGTATCTCATCGTTGTAGAGAGTAATGCTGAAACCCTTATGCCGTCCCTATGTATGATCAACAAACACAAGGCAACACAGCACGTTACTGCCTGCCGTCCCCACAGGTCGACAATATAATGTGCGCTGGGTGGGAGCCTGCTGGACACTTATTGGCAGTGGTACTGCCTTTTTATTGCGTCTGTGTGTAATGTAACAATAACGTCAAGTCCACCGAAACCCTGATATGACAAAGAAATACAAACGACATTGGGTTCATTGTGACATTGAAGACTTTATTGTTATTCATATGTACACAATACTTTGATTGCATTATTCAAATAAAAGACAACCATTGCCACTTTCAGCCTAGAGACCAGGTGATGGTGTCACTCCAGTCACTCCAGTAGTTCTGAACTGCCATTGGGATCCCGGGTGTCCATCTAGCTCTCGCGGTCACGGTTCCATCTTCGTACGAGGCAGGAACCTTTAGTTGACAGCTCTTGTTCCTGAAACACCTTCGAATCTCTCTGAAAGATAGAGCGTTTTCTTTCCGCCACTCTACGTCCACGTACATGCTGGACATTGACCTGTGACTCCATCGGTCTATGGTAATGGTAGAGCCTGACGCTGAAAGCGCTGAGGGTGGGTCTACCTTCATGAAGCAGATCGGATTGTAGGCCCCGTATCGCATTTGAACGATGCCACTTTTGTACACAAGTTCTATTGTCCATCTCTGGTGTTGGTCGAAGATGCGGTTGCCATTGAATTGCATACTGCAGGACAATCCGGAACCGCTTCTCTTCAAGAGACACTTGCTGGTATGTCTGCCGTATGTAGCCTTGACGAATGCTTCCTCGGGATTGATCACCGTCTCTTGTCCGGCCTCAGACCGCGGCGTTCGAAAGACCCGGTCTTGTGGGATGGTGCAGGTCATTGTGCTGTCAAAGTCATTTGTGCATCTTAAGCCCAATGGCAGTTCCGGGCACATTTGGAGAAATGGACACTGATGGTCATTTGCAGTCGTGTAGACAACTAAAACTCCACATGCGACCATAACCACAAGAGCGGAATATGCCATGGTATACGGTGGTCAATGATTTGTTCCAAGCCGTATGATCAACAAAGGTTGTGTGTATTAGATTTTAGCTTGTGTCAAGCCGCCGACCCGCGGGTTCGGAGCCGCCGACCCGCGGGTCGGAGCCGACGACCTGCAGCGACCGTTTCGTATTCAGCGGCGGTAGCGCACATTGATGTGGTGCATGTTCCGATGTTACTATTGACCTATGCTGTTACTCTTTGTTACAATGGATCTCACCACAGGGCCTCCAGAGCAGTCTGCGAAACTGCTGCCAAGAAAGAGGAAACTTGATTCCGGCGCCCCTGTAAAACAAGCAGCTACGGACAAGGACGACGATGAGCAACTTGTCATTCCAACGCCAGACATGGAATTCGGCTTACAGTCGATGACCAAGGAAGATCTGAAGAAGGCCATCGTGAGTCAGGTTCGTCTACATCGTGTCCACGCACCAGCGGCTTTTGTTTACACCCAAGGCCTACATGGCATAAACCTGGAGAGGTACAACAATTACAGACTGGCTGCGGTGTCGTGGTTTGCATACATCATACCGCTCTGCACATCTGTGGATGTGCACACAGTGGTTTCGGCCACACTCGATCTGTTGGACAGACATGTGGTAACGTCACTGCAAAACGGCATCGAGCTCCAGGACCTGTTGCACGAGATTAGATCTACACGTGCGGCATGTTTAATGCTTTCGTGTCACATGCACAGCGTTTTCAGGATCGTGGGGTTACAGCATGTGTGTCTCGCGTATCGCTGGCCTGTGAAAGCGGTTTCCGCGGACCCCAACTGTGACGAGGACGACGCGCAATGTACTACAGTGGACGGTGTACGGCGAAAACTGCAAGAGATAACAGTGACACTAAAAGGCAGCCTATTCCCCACGTACACAGAGACTGCGATCAGCGTGCTTTGCAAGTACATGCTCCTAGAGCATGTGGGTGAGACAGCGAATCCAGATGCATTCACATCGGAGCCGTGTATCCGGTCTTTAGCCATGAAATTGTACGCACGACGAGCCCTGACCATAGAACTGCTTAAATATAAGCCTGTCCGCTGCATAGCAGCGTGTTGCCTAATAGCCATGACCAAGACGTTAGACATTGCACCCGTCGACGCAGAAACATTACAGCTGACTGTGATAGATCTGCTTCTGGATGTGAACTGTCAGGGCGTGAGTGAACAAGAGCTAAATGACATGGCTAGGCTACTGGTGCCGGAGGACTGCGTGGTGTGCACCGGTCGATTTGTGACAACCGCTTGTGCAGAGAGAGCATTGCGAACATTGTCGGCTTCGTCCTGCTGCGGTTGTAAAGAACTGGTCGGATGACATTGCTGTACAAAGTGTTCTTGTCATGTATACACATTGTGAAAACAAATAAACGAACGCATTTGATATATCAGAGTGTATGTTTCTTTTTTTTATTTGTCGTTAGAACATAAACATTGTCTTGTTACATTCACACATTAGCAAGCAACAGATCGATTGAATGTCACGCTCATTACTAATTATATCTATGATCGTTGGCGTGTAACACAAGAGGAATCGTGCCGACTTCGTTGCCTCGCCCGTCTCTTGTAGGTTCCACGTCCCGTATTTGCCCGGTGCCACTACGATCCCAGACGGCTTTTTTGATTCTGCTGTCACAGCACCGGGCTTCAGTTGGTGAGGCCCACGCTAGTATCACCGCGGGGGTCTCGTTTGTGCACAGCCATACCCTCGAGACCGATCCTGTGTTCGTAGTATATGTCACCTCGATGTGTTCTCCAATGCAATACACACGAAGAGGTCGAGCAAGGATCCCCGCTTTAATTAGCGCTTCCAGGCCGGTCGAGATATTCGTTTCGAAAATAACGCCTTCGAAGAAACGTTTGGGGCACAAGCACCTGCCCAACGGGTTTTGATCGGGGTGCCTACGGCTGTCCCGTGTGTACACACTGGTTTTGACGATCGTCTTTGTGACCACCAGCTCGGTTTCACCATTGTTTGCTCGTAGTTCCACGGTGGTATTCATATTTTTTTGGGGGTTTTTTGTGTAATTTACACAAAGTGGATGAAAGACCACAGGTTTGCTCCTTGTCCACTCAAAGCGATCGGCAACAAGTGTTGCGTGGTTGTGCTGCAAAGCGTTGTTACCGGCTTGGTGTGAAGTCAAAGTTTGAGTCGGCGGACTTATGCTCTGGGTAGGCGGACGATTGCTCCGGGTCGGCGGACGATTGCTCTGAGTCGGCGGACGATTGCGCCGAGTCGGCGGACGATTGCTCCGGGTCGGCGGACGATTGCTCTGAGTCGGCGGACGATTGCTCCGGGTCGGCGGACGATTGCTCCGGGTCGGCGGCCGATTGCTCCGGGTCGGCGGACGATTGCTCCGGGTCGGCGGACGATTGCTCTGGGTCGGCGGACGATTGCGCCGAGTCGGCGGACGATTGCTCCGGGTCGGCGGCCGATTGCTCTGGGTCGGCGGACGATTGCTCCGGGTCGGCGGCCGATTGCTCTGGGTCGGCGGACGATTGCTCTGGGTCGGCGGACGATTGCTCCGGGTCGGCGGCCGATTGCTCTGGGTCGGCGGCCGATTGCTCTGGGTCGGCGGACGATTGCTCTGGGTCGGCGGACGATTGCTCCGGGTCGGCGGCCGATTGCTCTGGGTCGGCGGACGAATTGACATCACTGTGAATGGCATTGTACATCACTGTGATATGCCGGATCGGTGTATTATAAACTCTGTGGAGTGTACTCTCAGCTGAACACAGACGGTCGGCGATGACAACTAAAGACACTGATTAACACCCAGGCATTCATCGCTTACAACTGCCAGAACCATGGCCAGTAACTCAAGAGACCAGATTACCGATATTCAAAACAAAAGAGCCGTCAAACTACTTGATGAGATGCCACAACCGTGGACCTCAGAGCGCGTGGTGAGACCGTGCCGGCTGAACACAGACGCATCGGGTCCAGGTGTTATCGTCTCTGACGGGTTGAGCCAAAGTGTCCAGCATCTCAACGACCCCCCCACCTTCGGATCCGGTTGGTTGGCAGACGCCACGGGCATGATTCACATCGCAGGGTCGTACGACACATACAAATGCGTAGACTGCAACATAGTCTTGTCGGGATACAAAAAGGCCGACAGAAGCCTAAACGAGCACGTCCTTCGTAACGCTGCCACAGGGCACCGATGCCGTTACCTAAAGGCTAAGTTTAAACACCGCGAGAACGAACTGCGGCTGTTAGAAGGCCTGCTACGCTTTCAGGAAGGCCGAGTTGCTTTCCCATTGCACCTGCTGCTCGCAAAAGATCAGTACACGATACTGGCGGGGTGCTGGTATTGCGTGCTGTGCTCGCAGAAAAGGGGAGATGTTCACCATCCAGCATGTGCCGACATGGCTTCGGAGTTGAAACGATTTCTCATCAAGACAACTCTGGCGATAAGGCCCGCGGGAGCTCCTTTGTTCACCAAAGCGGCGGTTCCTGGGACCGTAGACTATGCACTGGGCGGTATATGGGAAACCGACGCATCCGCCATTCGCACCGTTTGCGATTTCTCGGAGTTAGGACACAAGGCGAACATGGAGCATTTGCCATGGACTCGGGACAAACACCGATGTGCTGCTTGTGATTTGGTTCTGCACAACTTTGTGGTAGGAGACACCTTTGTGGGCGAGCACATCTATTACATATACAACGAAGGTAAGCGTTGTCCGTATATCGACGCGAGATACGACAGAGACGAGATACTCTACGAACTCGGACGGCAACGTTCCCGGAGAGGACTGCTCGCCTTCCCGAGTCACGTACTCACAGCCGAGCGGGGCTACAGCTCCGTGGCCGGTCTGGAACGATGCCTAGCGTGTGGAGTTACCACTATACAAGACAAGTATCTACCTTCGCCTGGTCATGATGCCTGGTGTTGTGATATGAAACAGGCCTTGGGGAATAAACTGGAGAATCTGCGACTCGTGTAATCCTAAAGACAACACGGATTCATTTTCTTCCTCTACAATTTTGATATATGTCTGTGTGCTTCACACCTCATCCATATGTTACACAATATACCAGTACCCTCGCTGTATGTCACATCACACCACACAAGTTGATATCGACCCCTATGTTTTTTTTTTACGTGCTCTTGTTTAACTCTCGATAGAGTGTAGCGGATTGTTGTACTAAGGGACCGGGTGCTCAATAAACAATCTTTTTGCGGAAAACCTAGTACTGTTTTTGTTTCTTCTTCCTCTTCTCTTTCCACCGCCACTCACAATACTGTAGCACAGGGTTGCAGATACCATGACAGAACACAACCCCTCGGTTGCTTATCAAGATAGCGTAGACACACTGCTCTTGACCGTAATAGATGGAATGATAACGCACCGTACCCAGCGGTGTGTCGCTAATAAAGGGCGAGCATTTAGGGTGTTGAAACGTGCTGTCCGTGATGTGTTACGGACGCATAGAACGGAATACCGCGGTAAGCGTTGGTTGTTTCTTCGCAACGCGTAATCTGGCGGACAGCAACGTGGTGTACTTTTGAAAAACTTGCAATTGTAATAACCACACGCACGTCCACACAGGCATGCTCTCACTGCAGACCACCGCCACCGAAGTGCCAATGGTCACAGGTGTGGTACGCACCTTGTTTTCAGACGGCATTATTAACTGGGGACGCGTAGTAAGCCTTGTGGCTTACGGCACAGTGTTACTGCAAGCGTCGAAGTCAACCTTGGGACCCGAGTGCGCTTACGGGATCGGCGTGTCGATAGCGGCCTACATTACAGACAATCACATGGATTGGCTTGTGGGCACCGACGGTTGGGTATGTTCTTTTCTTTATTTTTTGTTTCCCTTTTGCCTAGTAGACACTCTTAATTCAATTTCAATTCAATTCAATTTTATTTATATAGCGCCAAATCACAACAAATGTCGCCTCAAGGCGCTTAAACATTTACAATGATGGACACAACAACCCTCACGTCTGTTGTCACGTGTTACTCTTTTCAGGACGGATTCGTGGACACCTTCGACCGAGTAGACCAACGGCTGTGGCTGTCAATGCAAGGAAAGCTGCTTTTGCTTGGTGTGGGATTAGGTTTATTGTCAGTTTTACTATGATACAAGATAATAAATACAATTTACACACACACATACGTGGTACATGTCTTCTTTCCATGCTTACACTGTGCAATGTACATGGGGAATATGCACCATCAACATTACACAGTCTACAAACAAATCACATCACAGCCCCAAACCCCGTGACTTCGAGCAGTTGTTCCAGTGTGACGTCGGAAGTCAACATTTGGTCTCCGGAATAGGGTTCTAGGTCACACTCGTGGCCCGTGTGCACATTTAGGCTGTCCAACATAGGGTCCGAGTCCAGTAATACGTCCTCTGGTGCAGCTGACGTGACAAGTCCTAGCGTTACCTCGGACCGACGAGAACGGTCTCGCGGACACAGCTCCGACACTGGCCACTCCACATCCAACCCTGTAGTTTGCCACTGCGGGAGAAGCTGCCTCAAGTTGGCCTGTGCATTTTGTACGAGCGCACCACCGGAGCTCTTGCGCTTCTTGGGCGTAGCGTTTCTTCGCATCCCGTCGTTTGCGGCTGTAATAATCACTTGATGATGAATTAACATCGTACGATTCACCTCTCCCCAGTCCACACACAGGCGGGCCCACCAATAAGTTGCGCTTTCGTCGAGCCAGGGTGTCAGAGCGTAGCGTTTTATGTCATGGTACACCAGACCGATTGCGTGTAACACATTGAAAACGTCGTACACCCTTCTTTCTTTGACGCTCAGTGTCACAGAGAGACTCCTAGGGACATAGGGTCCGGGATTACTGTGCACGTGCCGATACACCACCTCGGTGTAGTGTAGCAGACGACAATCTCGGTTTTCCTTGTGTTGTATATATATCTTCATCACAGGTACGATTTTGAGGGCCTGTAGGACGTGCAGCGCGTCGTAGAATCTGCGCACCCAGGACCGCGTTTCATGTTGAGCCCGCAACCCCTTCAAGGCGCCGCAAACATGTTCCGGTTCAGTGTGGCGCATTATCGTCAGCATTTTGGTAGCGTGGATCTGCAGGAAAGAATCGCTCCCACGCCTCCGTGTCATGGTGACGGTGTAGCATTGGCGCTCCACCGCCGCTGCTTTTGTACTGCCCCTTCCGGTTGGCGGGTCGGTCGGGTCGTTCTCCGACCGACCGGGCGCAGTGTTGTAACACTTAAGGTATACATACACAAGACAACACACAAGAGTCTAGTGCGATAGCTTTCGCACGAGGTGAGGCATACTACTATTAAAGGTTGAAGTGGTACACCACGGCAACCGAGGACTGTGCTAGAATGGCGCGGGTTAAGCCCCGCACAGAGCGCCCGGTGGTCGATCAGACTGTTTACAAGTTGGTCAGTGGTTGGTTGGGTGATTTTCCAGAAAGTTTGAACGTGAGCCTAAGTGAACTTCTCAAGATGAGTCAAAGTGCAGCAAATACATACGGAAATGTGTTCTCCAGGCGCCATCGGCTCCTTGTCAACTGCATTCTGGACCACTATGCGGACTCACGGGCCTTAATCGACAAGGGCGAGGAGGACGACAGTGTCCTCCATGATAATGGTGGTGGTGGTGGTGATGATGATGATGATGATGACACCGACGACAAGGATGAGGGGGCTAACAGCATCATGTCACACGAGTTAAGGCAAGGGAGTGCGACGGACCGGCTGTACGAAGACGATGACACTATACCTTACGTGTTAGGCCAAGCTAATAACATGTACTTCAGCGACGCCAATGACATTTTCTCTCACACGTTCGGCGAAGGTATTGAAATGTACTTCAGCTCAGCCGATGACACTAGTCACGCTTTAGTCGGAAGGAGTCCGACGAACCCACCGCACAACAACGCCGATTGCGCTATATCTCAGGCGTCAGGGGAAGAAGGCATGTGGATGGGACAGCAAGACGATGAAGACGACGACACTAGGTGTTACGCGTTACTGGACGAGAGTCAGCTGATACTACTACATTAAAAACGCATGTAGGGTATTAGTGGATGGTGTCCACTCACATACTAACCATCCACCCCATGCTATAAAAATACGCTTTACACCTTTTCATACCAGGCGCATCGAAAATGGCGACCGAGTCAATGTCACACTTCATCCGAACCTTCTTAGACAAACACGAGTGCGACGCTCTGGCCGAACACTTGCAGGGCATGTCATATAATGCCTTTCTTCAGACATCAGCTTGGACATTGTTGCAGTGGGGCGCATCTTGGGATTGCATTTGCGATCACACAAAGTTGGTGTACGACACCTATCGCGCGAGCACCTGCGTCAAGAGCCTGCGCGAGGCGCCGCCCGGGACAACGCTAGAGGCGACGCACAAGGACTTTTCCCGGGGCCGCCGCCGAACAAACGACCGGGGCGCGCCTAAAGTCTTAAGGGCCATGACGACCGAGGAACCCGTGATGACAAGTCGAGCACAAACACTGGGGGATCGGTGCTGCGGCCGGCGCGCGACACGCCAGGAGTCTGCCGATCCGGAGACAGGCAAACGTCGTGCGGTTCGCCGAGCGAGTCCTGACTACTACCGCACCAAACCGCAGCTGTTTTAACAAACGCCAAAGGCTTGCGTGGCATAATCTTGGTCTACGAGGTCCTAGGATAACATCGCTCGGAATTTTACAAACACAGAGGGCGCTTCGGTCGAACACTCCTAAAAAAAAACACAAGGCGGAGTTCTGGCGGGCGTGTGTGTATAAATTGGACTGCCTGGCTTCGTGCATACCACCAACGCTCCACACAGCATATGCGTCTGACACGAATAGAATGTCTCACTACAGCCATCCGAATATGTCGGGTTCCGCATCAACCCTGACGACCGACACCAAGACATACGTCTCGACGAGTCTAAGCGGTGAGCCGCAAGTCACGTGGCGTCAAGTAGGCCACGGTGGAGTTTCGCCTTGTGCGCAAATAGACGAGCGCGCCCCCGAAGCCGCATCGCTTCGGTCGAACTCCGAGTCTTTGTGCGAGTCTGACACAGATGAAAATTTTGTGCACGAAGAGGGTTGTTCTTGTGGTTCTTGTGGCGACGACGCCAGTGACAACGACGACGCCAGTGACTCCGACGACGTCAGTGACACCGACGACGCCAGTGAGAGCGACGATGCGAGTGAGACCGATGCCGACAGTCACGACGAAGGCCAGTGTGACGACCCGTTCTGCTGCGATCCGGCTCTGATGTACCACTCCGAGGACGAGGTCTCGTACTACCGGAACAGAGGCATGGCCTTCGAGGACCGGGGTGACGGCACCGGCTTTTGGTACGACCCTGGACCTCGGATGTCGTTTGGAAAAGCGACCGGTGTTGTGTTCGAAGACTAACGTCGTCGGCCTCCGCCACCACCAGCAACGGCAACCCATTGTTTGTTACTTTGTTGTGTATGTTACCCGCCGCCACCTACTACTCGTGTGTGTATCGTTTTACCTACAGTATATCTCAAGTTGTGCCCCTTTGTTGTTTGTTCAAATGAGCATTAAATTAAACGCAATTGACAGGCCGATTTGGGATCTTGCTTTTATTGAGTTCCTCTTTCACATCACACAAAGACGCACCACAGTATAGCACACTGTGCACCACGTTTAGTGTGCGCATTTTCAATAATCACAATTCTCCTCACATAAAAACACACAATCTTCAATGGTAGTGTTTGTGTGTAGGTTGGTTGGTTACGGTCGATCCGGCTTGTTCTGGGGGACTGTGGATGCTCTGGAAAAAAAAGACACCGCCGACTCAGAGCATTTTGTTGGCCGACTCAGAGCATTTTGTCAGTCGTGGCGTTGTGGGAAACCTTACCGACCCAGCGCAAAAAGCTCCCCGACTGGGAACCCTTACCGACCGAGAGCAAAAAAAATCTCCCCGACCTGGAACCCTCACCGACCCAGCCTGCGCACGGTCGCGGAATGCTGCGCATAAAACACAGCCCGTTTTGTGTGCGTTGGTGTGTATTTGGGACATAGGGTTTACACCACAGTACACAATACCAACCGAAGTACACGTAGACCCAACTCTTACACTGTGTTTGACTCGCAACATATCACAGTTGCTGATTCTGGGGTGTAATGATATGGTAACAACAGACTAGGGATGGGATTATACGATGTCTTTTGCTTACTTTTTGTACTGTAGTGTGTGTGTGTGTGTGTGTGAGTGTGTGTTAACGGAAAGCTGCTGCTTCTAAATAAAGAGTTTACACGTATCATATGTATGTCGGCTGCTTCACATCACGTGGATGTCGTCTTGCTGTCGACCTGCGGGAGCCGCCGACCTGGCTACATTACCCAGCCGACCTGTAGGTCGGGAGCCGCCGACCCGCGGGTCGGGAGCCGCCGGCCTGGCTACATTACCCAGCCGACCCGCGGGTCGGGAGCCGCCGACCTGGCTACATTACCCAGCCGACCCGCGGGTCGGGAGCCGCCGACCTGGCTACATTACCCAGCCGACCTATAGGTCGGGAGCCGCCGACCCGCGGGTCGGGAGCTGCCGACCTGGCTACATTACCCAGCCGACCCGCGGGTCGGGAGCCGCCGACCTGGCTACATTACCCAGCCGACCCGCGGGTCGGGAGCCGCTGACCTGCAGGTCGGGATTCGCTGGTCTTGAACTCAACTGGTGTGCATATGCATAAATAACAGTGTTGTTAACCGGTTGACTTTCACAAAGTCTTAGTGATTGAGACCCATTCAACACTGAGATTTTACATGATGCCTGACGTCATGTGGGTTCTCACGGTCGCAACTGCCATGTTGTGCACCTCGGCTATAGAGGGAGCTGCTATAGCGGGATCAGCTGCTCTAGAGGACCCACCATCTTTAGAGGGAGGAATTAACGACGACTATGTTGTGCGACTGGCCCTCTGGGCAGCAAGGCGAGCCATAGCCCTGAATGCTCAGAATGTCCTGAATGCTGAGAAATACCTGAATGCTCAGAAACCTGTTGCCCCTGCGACTCCAGGACCCATTCCTGCCCCTGCGCCCCCAAGACCTCTGAAGTCAGCGGATGTAACTAGGAAAGTGACCGTGCAGCGCGATGCGTACGTCGAGTTACAGTGCCCAATTGAGGGGTCTCCTGTGACATGGACCGTGGTTTATGGTCAGCCTACTGTCGTAATGACGGCTCGTCTGTTGGTGTTTCCTCGCATGGGTGGTCCCGCTGCACAGGAGTACCGTTGTGAAGTCTCCAACAGAACAGCCGCTCTCCTGCTCAGTGTCATCGATGACATTCCGGCTGATCAGAAGGATGGTGATATAAACTATTGCCGACACGGCACACTCTGTTTGGTTCCCTGTGCGGATAAAGCTGAGTGGGAAGGTGTCAACTGCACCAAGGAACAATGGACCCCTTTGACTTGGACAATGGCTTACAAGGTAATATACCACCGTATGCATCAGCTTTGGTTTTTTTGTAGGGATGAGTGAATGTGACGTTTGTATTTCCACTGCTTTGTGTAACACTTGTTATCTCCTTTGTTTGGGTTTGACCATTTACCTTTGTAGCCCGAACCATTCTTCGTTGGTAACGGAATTCTGGCAGCGGATGCAGTCACCAACCCATCCCGAATGGCGTGCAACTACAAGTGTTCTATAACACAAGAGGGCGAGGATGCATCTGGACTCCGCGTTGGCACTGAACTTGATGGTCAAAAGAAGGTGTATGACATTTACATCAACCCACCAAAGCCAATGTTTATACGGCCAGTGTTGCGTTTTGAGCGTAGTACTGTCAGAGTGCCCGTATGCGTTGGTGAGCCAACGGCCATACTTTGCGACGGGCAGGTGCCTGATATCATGGGGGACGCGTTTTGGTTGACACAGTTAGGCTCCGATAAATCAAAGTTCTTACCGCGGAACGACTCATCCCTGTATGAGACAACTGTGCCGTCCTCAATCGCCAAATCCGTATTGGGCGTAGGTGTTGCCAGTATGCTAACAATCAACCCGGTAAAGGAAGAGCATTTGGCTACCCTTTTTGTGTGCAAACTGGCAAGCAGTGACGGGGCGGCATTGTTAACTGTTGAGCTCTATCCAAACAACGCTGTTTGTCAGTAAACGAATGTGTCCTCGGTTGCCGTAGTGTACCACTTCGAACTTCAACCTGATGTGCCCACTAACTTCCCAGTGTGGGTACTTATTTGTTTGTTTTTTTTTCATGCGCCTACAACTCCCACAGAGGAGATTGTAGCTGCTTATTGCCTTACGTGCCGCAGTACGGGGTATGTTGACGTTTAGTCTTTGTGTAATGCCATTGATGTTGTATTACGTATTTGTTCACACGCATGGATGGTCATTTATGTTGCATGCGGTCTGTTATATTACGCATACTACAATGCAGTGATTTTTTTTTATATTCCTTGGTATTGGTGTATGGCCCCCATAAACCAACCCCAGAAAACAAAACATACGTTTCATTTATGGTGTATTTTTTTTTGTTTTGTTGGGTTGGTTTATGTGTTGTATGTGGTTATATTACGCATACTACAATGCAGTGATTTTATATTCTTTGGTACTGGTTTATGTTTTGGGGTTTTTTTTGAGGGGGGAGGGGGGGGGCTTGCGGGTTTCAGAGTAGCTTTTGCATGCTGTCATGGATTGTGTATCTTGTATATGCGCATCTTATATATCTTGTATATGCGCAACTTATAATATATCTTGTATATGCGCATCGTCCTTTATCTTCTTGAATGTACTATTAATCGTTCTTGTATGTACTATTAATCACACGCATAATACAATAAAGTGATTTGAATATAATATATATACTTTTGACATTACCGTGTTTTGGAAACACGCGCTTTTTGAAATTGCATCCAGGGGGAATAGCGTTACGGCGTGGCAAGTGGTGGATCGCGACAATAAACCCAGATGGGTCGTGGATCACGCTTCGGGTTGGAGGGACCCTATTTACAGACCCCGAGATGCGAGAGGCATGTGTGAGATCGGACAAAGCCTCGGCGAGTTAAACCTTCCGCACTTTCTATCGGATCGAGACTTCTCGTCCGCGTTGGACGCTACGTTCCAATACTTGGTGAAAGAATTGACGTCCTGAACATGCTGTCCTACACCTACAAACCAGTCCGAGGCACCAGCCAGATAACCCCATCCGAGTCGCGTACGAGCGACGATGCAGAAACGGATAGATTTCTCGAGGTGATGGAAGACGACGTGGTCACGTTGGACTATTTGATAGGAGTGACGCAGATAAACGGAGCATATGCCTTCGTTCAATACAAGGCCACCGAGAAACACAAACTTTGCCGGGGGACTAAAATCGCCCCCGTTCGTCAGACAAACACGTTCATCCAAAGCTTACGCGATAATGGCGTGTCGCTGGAAGCCGCTATATGCACCATCGCGGAATCTAACCAGCGAACCTTATGGCTACGGATTCCTCTATCAGAGCTAAAGGAACTTAGCCTAGAACCTCTGTGGATGATAAGAGGGGTAGTCCAGCTATTTGGCAAACAGCAATGCATCGCCATCGCGATTGATGACAGAGCGCTGGCGAACATGACGCTGGATCCCGACACTGCGCTACTGGTCGACTCGTGCGCACGGGAGCAAACGGCGCAAACCCATCGCGGCGACGACGAACCTTCCCAGCGACAGCAGACCCCCAAAGGCTCGCCGTGCTCGTCCCCAACTGAAACCCGCAAACGAAAGCGTACTCTCGCTTCACAACACATGGAGAGCGTCGCCGTCTGCAAAAAGCCCAAATCCCTTTGCTGTGGTGACACACCGATACATGGAAACAAGCAACACAGACGACGACATGGCGTTACGCCAAAGTTTAATGTGAAAAACAGAAATGTACACAGATACAAAACACGTAACAGGACGAGGATTGACACATCTGAGGTCTCGCTCGCCTCCAGCGACGTGGCACGACCAGAGACGCCTTCGTCGGCCTTGCCGGCTGACACGGCGGACGATCCTGCGTGTGACGCAAACCAACTGGACGAGCGGCGCGAGGTGCTCGTCACACAGGACGAGCTGTCTCGTGGAAGTTACCCTTCCGTCCACCGGATCGATCTCGGTGGAGACGTTCCCCGAGATCCCTCTTGTGTCTCGCTGGCGACCGTGACCGTGGATCAGCGTGCGCCTTTGCGAGACTCTCGGTTGCCGGCCCCCCGCGATGATCCCGTGGACGAGCGAACCCAGCTGTCATCGCGTCCGTCTCAGGGGATGCAGCGTAGGTGCCTGGTGATGTAAACAACTGCTGGTTCTCGGGTGGGCTAGCGTGATGTTCGCATCTCACATCGGAAGGCCTCAGTCCCAGTTTGTTGGCTAACAATAGCCCATACGCTACGGGATGAAGCGAGTCCCGCGTGAGCATAACGTCGTTCACCGTGAGCGAGGAGTCGGGTTTTCTCCCGGACAAGCTGTCCGCAAACACTAAGCCGGACGTGTTCAAAAGTGTCACCAGCATCGAGTGGAAAGTGTGAACGGGAGACCCGGATTCCAACTCCCGAACCGTGTCTCTGTTATTGTACTGTATCGTGTTATGTCTTCTGCTGAACTGATTGAAGCCGGATAGTGCGCTCCGCCAGAAATTTGTCCACATACTCAACGTCTCCTCCAAGTGAGCGACGCTCACCGCGGACGGGTAGCTGCACACCAGTTTGACGTCCGATCCTAGCTCCGTGACAGGTCCGTGTTCCTCCTGCCCGTCGGCGTCACGCTCGAGTTTTCTCGCTATGAGATCGGCCGTTTGCAGCAACTTACTATTTTTACACACTTTTTTCAACTCGTCCACTGCCACGCGAGGACGCCGTGTCACTTCTTCCAAAAACTTTCTCACAACCAGAATCTCTTGTCCTTCGGAGATCATGGTCGCCATCATCTTACTCAAGCTATGCGACACGCTGGCTGACTTGTGTTCCGAGACCGTACCGCCGACTCCGGATCGCAGTAGGAAGTCGGGCAACTCGGACGCCGGCAACCCGAACATGTCCGTGCTGTTGTTGGCGGTCATGAAGCGAGACAAGTTGTCCAGGAGCGGTCTCCCCGATGCGTTTCCGTTGACGGAAACGCCCGTCGCCAGCGTCTGGTCTGCTCTGCCCGAGAGAATGGCATCTGCCAAGTGTGTCAACGAAGATTGATCCGCTCCCCCGCTGGTATAAACCTGTCGGCCCGACGCCTTCATTAATGCTATTAATGCTATGATGTTACGGAAAAGAGCGGCCCAACATTTGACCGTCTCGTGTACCCTTTTGGCTAGCGTGGAACCGTCCGCCCCGGCCGTCCAAGAGCTTTCCCACATCGGTATGTGCCGATACAAAATGCCGTCCACCGCAGCTGTGACGAGGCCAGTCTCGACGTCGAAGAAAGCCACGCACGACGAGGCCTTGCATTCGGGAACGACGGGACATCTGCCGTGTTCGAACGTCTTCATCACACCCCACAGCCCGACGGTGGCCATCTTAAGCTCTGTTTCTTTTATGGGATTGTGTCTCAGCCCAGCGTCGCAATCTATCCAATCTCCTACGATTTTACACACCACCGACACTTGGGGCTGTGGAACGCAATTGCTCATTAGCAGCTCGAGGGCGGTGGTCAGTTTGTCGAGCGGCACGTGTAAAACGGAAGGTAGGGCTCGTTCGTGCGCACGGAGCTCTTGGACGGATTCAGCCACGGCCTCGCGGGAACTGAGCGTGTCGTACACGCTGGTGAAAAGGGACCTTTTGCAATGCTGCTTGTCCAGTCGCGGAGCACAGGAACAGTACCGGTCGGATTGCCAACGTCTGTTGAGGGTCCTCATATCCGAGGACACCAAAGCATTCAGACTCGCTCTGCTCGACGGTCCCACGCCTATCTTCCTTATCCTTTGCTACGGGACAAAAATGCACGGCACGAACCCCGCCAATACGGTCCAACGGATCATATTGCGCAATGTATTCTTGATGTGCTCGCACACGCGATTCGAGGAGTAATAGTTCACCAAGTACCGAACTAAGCAGGTGGCACTCTCGTTGTTGCTCCCCAAGACGTTGTACAACAACAACTCTATGGACAGATTTGGATTGAACGTGTTGACAATCTCTTCCACGGCTACTGCCAACTGAGGATCCTCGGCCACGTAAATCCAAGACTCTACGTCGTGATGAATCGGTATCAACCCGTAATCTCTATAGTCGACGAGGTGGGACGCATCTCGTTTACACTGCTGCTCGTTCCTTCTAAACCTGTAAAGGTCGTGCGAACACGGCCTGTCTCTCAACGCCACCTCTGCTAACTGTTTCTCCAGCAGCGCACGTTCCGACGCCATGACAATGGCTTTAATCACCCCTCCCACCAACCTTCTAATCTTTACCAGTACAGTACAGTCCGGTTAACAATTCTATCCTCAAATATACTTATTATCACACCTGCTTTTTAATACGAGCGTGTGACCGTCATCTACTGTCGGGTCGGCGGGATGGTGTGGATGTTATTCAGAGCGCTTTGCTGCCTGTGTCAAAACAGGGACACTGTGCGCGGTTACATGGGCGGCGGCGAGTATTATCAGGAATTCGAGGACAGCGGAGATGACGACGAGGACAAGGAGGAAGAGGACGAGGACGACTCAAGTAACCAGAAGGAATTTCGGCGGAGAGCGTTGAAGTTGTCTAGACTCAAGCGAGACGCGATAGAGGCCACCACAGATGCGGTCGTTGCGGACAGACTGCTGAAGCGACACGGGGGTGATTCGAGTTTACTAATGTACTACGATGAGTGCTCCCATGAAATGTCCAGGGCTCTACAGCGACTTCCCGTTGGACCGCGCAGGACACAGATCAAGGCGATCGGTCGCTCTTCCTGTGCGAAATCTAGAGCGTTCGTAGTGTAGTGTAGTATAGTACCGCAGTGGATCTACAAAGGAAAAACAAGCAATCATGAACGTCGTAGTGATGGACCCGGGCAGCTACAAGCTGAAACCGGTGGAAGCTGTGGCCAGATTGATCGGAGCCCCCGGGTTTCTCAGAAACCCAAATAGTGAATTTGCCGAATACATTGTGGACAAAGTGATCAGATCCTCTGCTGCCAACACGAGCGTGGTCACGTACGTAACTCTGCTGATGTCCCAGGCTCACATGGGAGTGACTCTGTTTCGACAACAGCGAGAAACTAGCCGTTTGCTGGCGGGGTTCGTTTACAAAATGTTAATCCCGGACGACAAGGTGCCCACGGGAACGAGATTCTTCAGAAAGTACAGAATCACGGATCAACGAGAAGCTCAGCATGGCACGTACGACACAATAACCAACGGAGTACAGTCTACCGTGCACAGCGAGGAATTCAGGCCCAAGTCCAAAGTTGTGACCATGCAATTCGGCAGTCTGCTGAGCGTGACGGTGCCGTCGGTCGCCGTCGACCTCATCACGAGAGAGCTAGAGATGGCCAGCACGGCCTGGGAACTGACGAGAACGTGCGAAGTCTTGCAATACTGCGCGGCTCAGCCCACGCTAATCGACAGAATCGCCCGCCAGACCAAAACGGCGGGCCGCGCCGAACGGCTCGACTACGTGTTGACCATGGCCGAGCTCACGTGTGGCATGGTGAACATACAGCCCGACACGTTCGCTTGCGCTTTGGAAAACGCCAGGAGAGTGTTAGAGAGCGAAGGCCCAGAGGTTGTGATTATGGGCGAGAGCTTATTTAGAATAGTGTCCCAGCAGCACTCTGGCTCCTTCAGGTCTCGCATAGTTACAGAGGACACCGTCCTCTCGCCGGAGTTTGCGGTGTACACCATGGACAACGAAACGGTCAACGCGTCCGACGGTCACCAATTTGTAATGAAAGAAGTAGCGCACCACAGCTCTCTGGGAACGGGCCTGCCTTTCGTGAAAAGGTCTCTGTCTCAAGAGTCCACCAAGGTGAATTACATAATGGCAGGTGGCGGGCCGACCGACAAGATACCCATCGTACGCGTGGACGGCGTGCAAATGGAACACGGCGTGAGTAGGAACACGTCCACCGAGCACAAAGCCTTCTCCAATTCAGAGGGTTTTAAGTGGGAGTATTTCACGGTGGGGTGCACCGCTCCCGCCGTCGCGCAATTGAATCCGTACACCTTGCTCGACACCAAAGACACGGACGAGCTCAACTTCAAACACGTGGCGCAGAGGTCGCCGTCGTCCACCTTTCTGCACAGATACGACGGGGCGGTGGTAGAAGTCACGCTTCGTAGTCTTCACGCCAGAGGGAACCCCAAGGAACTGTTCACCGCCGAGCGAAGGAGATGTCTGCAAACCGAGGTGGATTCTCTGATGACCGGCGGAGAACGCACACGGATCACCAGAGCAACGATGATCGCGTTGGCGAAGACTAGAGACTGGCACGCGAAGACCAACAACCCGGCGTCTCTCTTGGAGTTCGACATGCGACATATGGTGATACCGCAAGACGACCGGTGGCTCGTGAGACCTAGGTTCGCGCTGTTCAACTCCTCGGGCATGAACTCCATCGAGAACGAAATAGCCCAAATCGGAAGCGAGTTACTCGCGTGTTTTGGCAAAACCACGCAAGCGCAAAGCGTAATGTCGGGCTTGGAGTTTATCGACCACGCGCTACTACACAGCCCTGGCATCCGGGACATGTTGACAGTCAGAAACGAGGCGTTCGCGAACGACTTCGCGCTAACTGCTGTGATGAACGTCGCAGAGTGGCCGACATCTAGAAAATACTGGTCCCTGTTAACCGATCCCATCTGCACGATCGCGCTACACATAGCGCTTTTGGCTAAAGAAAGTCGCTCTGCATTGACACCGCAGGAGCGTACGATCTTGGTACAATTGGAGGATCTCATAAACGGCGTGCTGTTCCTATTTCATGCAATCGTTGCCGAAAGAACCAACTCGGTTCTCCCCTACATGGTCGCGTTCAACTCTGCAGAGGGACGGGAAGACAACCGCGGCTACCCGACGAGATTCACCGCCAACGACATCGACTACTGCAACATCATGTACTGGATAGTGTTGCCTGCTATGGGAGCTAGGGTGTATAGGACTACAGATTCACGGGATCACGATCCCGATGTCCGACATGTCCCCATAGTGCAGGACGGAGACCTTGTCAGGCTAGAGAGGGAGTTGAATCTGAGCAACAGTGAGATGCCCACGGTCCCCCAGATCACCGGTGTGTGTTTCTTTTCAAAGACGACACCGGGCGCAGGCTACGACGACGTGACAGATGTCTTCGTTCCCACCGCAGGGTTCTCGGAGAGCAACGACGCGAGCTTTCACCCCACGTCGCTCGTCACGTACATGTGGGCTGTCAGGATACAAAAACTTACCGGCGTCACCAACTACCTTGCCAAATTCCTCTTGGGAGTACACTATAGCACTCTGTTGACTCGCCAGGTCATACAAGACCACTACGACACCAGGTATTATTCGGGGTTGTCGTATCTGATGTTCCGAGGTCTGCGATTTACCGGTTGCGGGATATCGCTCATGCCGCAGAAGTCCATGCTGTACACCTTGGGCACAGGGGTAATATGCAAACCCACCAGCCATAACACTCATCAACTGCTATCCGTGAACCAGTACTGCGAATCGACGATCATCCCAGATACGATGGACTCCCCGGGGTTATACATTTCTAACATATACATGAAAGACTTGCGAGGAGGAGACGTTCACATCGACACGCAAGGTCCGTACGACGTGGTGGTAGCGGACGCGTTTAACGGCTTCTGCCCCGAATCCGACACTTCCTGCGGCGACCGCAGACCTTACATTTTCACGACCGGTCGTTCGGAGAGATTGACCTCTTCGTTGACGCGCGACCCGAGGATGCGGACGGAAGGTTACAGTTGCATACCCACCTTGCTTCACCCTTTCACTTCGGTGCACGCGGTAAAACCCAAATCGCATTCTCGGAGCAGAGGTAGCGAGGAGAGCAACCTGAGACTTTTCTGTAAAACCCAGCACGTCGTAGACTTGGACAAAGGCGTATTGGACGCCGTGCACGACCCCTTCAAGGACACGGTTGACAGAGCCAGTGGAAACAAACGGATTACGGACATCATGCACAAGGAATTAGGAGTGGCTTTCTGTGGTACTTATGGCGTGGGCCTCACGTCGGATAAGAAACTCAAGTTTGTCAGCGACGAAACGACGAGCAATCTGGTCGATCGACTGGCTCCTAGAATCAGCGGTACGGGGCTGTTTGCTAACAGCCCGGTTCACAGTGCGTACCAGCTCATCACTCCTATATTCAACCGCATATTCGAGAGTACGCGATACTCGCGCATTCTACAGTGCTAGCCCACATCTGAGGTTTTTAAAAAAACCAACAAAAAAACCCAAACAAACAATGGTATCGCGCTGCGCTCGCAATGCCTCGCTGGCGGACCGGAGTGTCAGATAGGCTGACCGAGGCCGTGTGCTGTTTGACGGACGCGCTGCTCTCTTGTGGAGTGAACTTTTTCACTTCGTTATACATGCATCCGATGGAACAAGAAAATACGCTCGTGCTCATGAGAAAGAAAGAGGAGGCGCACCTCGACGTGGCGATACACACGGTGTCGCGAGAAATATCGAGTTTAGACGCAAACATCGCTCTGCTCAAAGACAGCACCGCGACGGCGCTCGTCGCGGATCGCACGGAGGAGTACGAGAACCTCAAGAAAGAGCTGGACTCGGCTGAGCTGGAGAGACAGCGTCTGCGCTATTTACTCAGAGCTCTAAGAGGAAGACTCGATGTTCGGCGGCTGATTCCTGCAGTTAAAACATTGTCGGATAACGTGGGACTGCAACTCAACGCTTCGGAATACATAAACAAGCAAGTGCTCACTCTGGCCATACAAAGGGACTTGGATGACGCCAGGGAGCCTGTGACCAAAGTCACGGTCGAAGAAGCGTATAACGCATACGGAAGACCGCCTGAACCAAACTATCCTGTGCACATAGTGTAGATTGCCTTGCTTTCGTTGGATGGGTGTCATATGTCGTGTAGACTGAACCCACATTGTTTCTGTTGATCTGTGTGCAATGTACAAAATAAACACGATGATAGAATGATACAAATGTCTTTATTGGTGTCGTCACATACAGCATTCTAACACATGGGTACAAGTCACACATAAAGCATTTCTAAGACATTGGTACACCACAGAGTCACAAAACACATTAGATGTTGACGATAATAACACATGATACGGTGGACCCAGACCAGATTCTTCGCCCGGACATCGGCAGGGATGCAACACGGCTGTTGCAGGGCAGGCACTGTGACCGTTGAATCCCAGTCGGAGACGTGCCCTTGCACCCTGTGTAGCTCAGGAGTTTTCATCTACCCAGGAGAGCCATTGTTTTACAGTATACACAAACGCCATAGGCTCTTCGTTCGCCTGGCACGTGTACATCTCTGCACGCGACTCGCCTTGGCAGTCCGTTAATCTGTACATAGATTGCACTGGGTACACACGACTCATATCACGGCCCATATCCACCGGCAGCTCCGATAGGATGTGAAATGTCTCGACCTCCTGCGATCCGGTGTGATATCCTTGCAATATCCAACCCGCGTGTCGGGTGATGTTCAGTAGTAATTCTCGATAACTGATATCGGCGACATCGTGAGTGCAACGCGCTAGTCTCTGCGTAACAGTCGGCATCACACGTTGTTGAAAGTACGCATGTCTGTCTCTGACAGTCCACAGTCCACGAAGCGTAGAACAAACGCAACTCCCACCATCCACGTCGGCCGCGTCTTTGAGATCCGTAAAGCACGGTATCCATCCTACATGCTCTCTAGATATCTTTTGCGTATGATCCTCATGAGTTACGAGTATGTGGGTTAACGCTCTCTCGTGATAGAAATGAAGCAGTAGAGTCTGGCCCATAATTCTGATCAACCAAGGCTGCATCTTTGCAGTTTCCCTCATGGTGCCTGGTTCGTCGCAGACGAGAGTGACAAAAAATGTCTTTACCCACAACACACGTTGACACCGAATAGTGAAGCCCAAGAGGTGTGGCGCGGCTGGTGCTGTCAACATAAACCTCAGAGCTTCGCATATCATCTCAAAGTTGATGTTGAAAACAGGCAATGGCCGTAGAACTCCAAAGTTGGAAGTCTTCCATTGTACTATGTTGGGTTGTGTGGCAGTGTGAACTAAAGTCACAGCACACTTTACGAAAACCCCATCGGTTGCACCTAGAGTGTAAACCCAGTCCTCTACCTCCGTATCCATCGCAGTGCAGCGATACAAAATGTTTAAGTCTAAAACGATGCTTTTCTTTCACCTCCCCGCAGAGGCCCACGTGGTACATGTACCGCAGCCGTTGGCTCTAACTCACCAGCTCACTGTAGAAATCACCACCACAACACTCTGGTTAGACCACGAGTACGAATGATCAAACTGTGCCCAGGTCTTTATTTATATTGACCGAAAGGACAACAGCTATAGAGCTCTGCGACGAACGGGGTGGGGGTGGGGGGTAGGTTTTGGGTTCGTCTTTCACAAGACAAATGATTACATACACCACATAGTCCAGTTCTTTTGCTTTTATTACATGCATATATACACACACACACACGCACACAAACCAATACACAGGGATAACACTGACAATTGCATTACAATTACAATACCCCGAGTAGAAACAGTGGGTTCGCGTTGTCTTGAAACAGACAACCCTTTCATAGCAGCTTAGGTCTTCGGTGAAAGCGAGGCTTCACGCCAACCGGCTGCCAGCCACCGCCACCTCCTCCTCCTCCTCCTCCACAAAACATCGTATAGGCTATCCCAGCAGAAAGGCCGGTACACCATGCCATGAGTACAGCAATACAAGTCCACAGTGCGGCATCGCTGGCAAAACCTGAAAGCCATCCTCCGAATGTGACCCTGCTAGCGGTTATCTCATCGTAGCGTTTATCGAACGCTTCTATGTTTCTGCTTATGTTGTCAAGTTCACCGTGGAGACTAATGAGTTTTATGCTTGTGTTTATATTCTTAAGCAGCTCCAGTTCGGGCCCTCCTGTCACGTTGTCCTCCAACAGATCCGCAAAGGACACCGGGCCTTGTGATATATGCGTCCGGGAAAAGGGTTTCAGAGGGGGCGATTCTATTTCCACGGTCGCCACACCTTCCATCCAAGTGACTTGGTTCTTCTGATAGCATACGCCTTTGTGACACGGCGTGCACACGGTCTTACAGTCCTTGGGATTTTCCAGGCATCTTAGGTACGTGTGATGAGGCTCGGGTGCACGGCAATACCTCCCGTGACATTCCGAAGGCTCGTAATATTTGCCATTTATGAGCCACACCTTGTAATCGGGCCAACAGGGGATACCGTCAGTGCTCATTTTGGGCATGGGTATAACACCCCTGATTGTGGTTTTCTCCACCGTGTTGGGCAAAGAATGCACTATGAACAGTTTCCTGTCTTTGTACAGAGCGGTGGAGACCGTTGGGAATTCAGACAATCCGGGGTGTTCCTGTATCACAGACATGCCGCTCGGGCAACTGCCGGATCGCTTCGATGCGATTTGCCTGAGACAGTTCTCGATCCCTCTGGCCATGAACCTCACCTGCATGGCCGCCTGCATCATTTGATGCGTAACGCTCTGCATTTGAGCGTACCACATCTGATAGCTAATGGTGACGGAGAATTTGATGTTGATGTCGCGCATCAAGGCTTCCCTATTTTTCATCATAGTATCTTTGAGCAGGGCAAAGTTTTTGTTGGCCTTCTCATTATTGCGCTGTATTTGCATCTCCTGCTCGTCTAGGCGTCCGTTCACCAACGCTATATTATCAGCGAGCTTCCTGCTGACTTCGACTATGTCCTGAGAGATTTTGACATAGTTGTTTTTCAAAAGGTCCGTCTGCTCTTCCAATTTATCAACTCTGTTCGACGTATGCCAGGCCAACCCCAACGCCGCGGTTGCCATGCCCGTGGCCACAAAACGTTTCTTTCTGCCGTGGGGTTTAGGTGGCCTGTCCAGCCAGGGAAACGGCGCCGAGTCCGGCAGTTCGTACGCCCTGGCTTTCCGTTCCTGCATGGCCAGCTCTCGTAGCCCCTGTTGCACAAATTCACTGGCTCTACGTGCGTCGTTTACTATCTCGTGAGCGGAATTGCACAGCCTGCCGTAATTCCTTCGACAGCTGTCGTCCCCTCCGCATATCGCTATTAGACACGGTTGCATCGCGCTCACGTCGTAATCGATACACCGCACATCCATATTTATGTAATCTATGCCGTGGGTAAAGTTCGATACGAAATACAACGCTTCGGCCGGTTTGACTATTAGTCCGTACTCGGCCTCGATCGTCGGCTTATCCACCGTGTACCCGTCGTCCACGGCCACCACGTTCATATTGTGGATAGTCTCTCCGCCGTTGTAGGTGTTGCACACTTTGTTGACCGGAGGCTTGTACTCCACCACGGTAGCGGTGTCCAGTATACCCACCATATAGTGACTGCTGTCCGTGGTGGGTACTAGCGTGTGTATGTTGATCGCGGTCTGCGGTGGGGTGCTGGACAATGGGGCCTCGCGTTTCGGTTCGCCGGGCGTGCAAGATTGCAACGTGTGCACGTTCACGATGTACATGTTATCGTAGCTTGTCTTGTACATCTCCTTGTACGGCTCTTTGACACTGGAACTCCCAGAGAGCAGCCATTTGGCTTTTCTACGTTTAAAACCCACCAACCAGCCAAATGGCTGGTAATCTTTTAGCTAATATCCTGGACTGAACTGTGAACTGCTGCTTTTGTTATGTAAATAAGGTGGTGCTGAGCCGTTAGGGTTAGGGGTTAGGGTTAGCCTAACCCTAGGGTTAGGGTTAGCCTAACCCTAACCCACAAGGAAACTTGTGTTTCTGTTTGCCATCTTAGGGAGAAATCAACACAAATGGGTGTATTTCCTTTGTTGCTGAGATTTATTGATAAAAACAGTACAAAAAAAACAACAAACAAAAAAGGTGTGGAGGGTTGTGTCCAAAGCAACTGTTCTTTTCTTGCCTTCTTCCCAGCCATATGAGAGTGAGCCAACTCTCTTGCAAATGTACCTCCCTTGCCAAGATATGGGAAGACATTGCAAATGTACTTGGATTTTAGGTCGCAAGCCACCCAAAACTTGATCCCAAACTTGTCAGGTTTACTTGCTATATACTGCAGGGTTAGGGTTATACTGTGGGTTTCACAGGTTTGCTGAGCAGCAGCCTAGTAAACCCCGCAAGAGGACAATTTCATTGACCTCAACAGGAAAGGAAGTTCACAGCTTTTAGCAGCTCCCCACCCCCACACACTAACAAAGAGGCAGTTGGCAGTTAGCCACCCAAAACTTGATCCCAAACTTGTCAGGTTTACTTGCTATATACTGCAGGGTTAGGGTTATACTGTGGGTTTCACAGGTTTGCTGAGCAGCAGCCTAGTAGACCCCGCAAGAGGACAATTTCATTGACCTCAACAGGAAGGAAGTTCACAGCTTTTAGCAGCTCCCCACCCCCACACACTAACAAAGAGGCAGTTGGCAGTTAGAAATCAGCAATCATTCACACACCCCCACTCCCCCACTTCTCAAGTAACAACCTAATTTACATATGAATTGATGCTAAAAGACTAGCCAGTTTAGCTTCCACTTGGCTGACTTGGGCTTAGAAAAGCCTGGGACTTCCAGTGTTGAACACCCCCAAAGCCCCGTTCAAAATTATAAGCCCCGGACACACGAGTCTATTGCTGAGACCGACTTGATACTGCGGGTCGAGGCAATTTTTGGATCCTGACGCGGGGTCCTTGTATTCTCTAGGGACAGCGATAGCTTCCACGGAATCCGTTCCCACGACTGAGTTTGCAGACCGCCTATTCCTCACGCTGGCACGGAACGCGGCGTCGCTCGACACCCCCGCCACAGCCTGTTGTCTGCGCCAGTCCCTAAGCCTGTGGACTGCGGACGTCACGCTCGATATAGCGGGGGTGTTCGCGCGCACCTTTCGCTTGAAATCCGAGTCCACGGGGGAGATCACAAATTGGTTGATACCAAACGCGACCGCTATCAATTCGGGGTACTGCTTGAGGGTTTCAAGGGATGTAGTCGTGTACGTTACGTTGACTAACACGTTTCTGCCCCACATGGTCGTCGTCGATCCGGAGCAACATTTCGTGTACATGTCTTCCTCGCATCTCAAAATGTTATTACTTTCCATGTCGGCCAATGTGAGTTCGGTTGTGATTTTCGAGACGTCTGCCACGTTGTTCTCCACGGGTGTAATCGTCAGCCCCCCGGTTAGCGACAACGTAGCTATCAGCTTGTTAGCCTTAACGCCACCACGTAATACAGCCAGCACGTACGGCACGATGCCCTTGACCGAACCCCCTTTCGTCCACATGTTCTGACAGTCTTTGGGTTCGGTCATGTCGACGAACAGTCGGGGGGTGACAAAGGCCTCGAACATTCCGAGGCTCGCAAAGTTCATGGTCTTCACACGTCTCGCGTCTCTCGGTAAACGAAGGAATAGCTTGGTTGCCCGTAGCTCAGTTATTGCCCGCGCCACATCGCTCGCCACTTTGCTTACGTCGGAATCTGTGTTGACCTGAGAGCAAGCGGAGGCGCCCCACGCGCTGGCGTCCAGCATGATGGCGCTCGCGTACGTGGCAATCGCCGTTTTGTGCAGGGTCTTAGCTATGTTCCGTATCGTCGAGGCGTACCTCCCGTCCGTGGAAGCCACGGGGCCCACGCACTTGTCCAGCGGTATCCTGAGAATAACGTGCCCAAATTCGCTCAATCCGCGGAACCTGTCGATGTCCACGGCCAGGGACAGATGATTCGAGGCGTACGTCGCGTTGTCCGCCGATACTACGGTGGCGTCACAGGACGAGGAGGCGATGAAAGCTTTGATTTCACCGGTAGTGGGTCGCGATAGTACATCTCTCCGCAGCAGCTCTGCCGCACTAGATATTTCGCACATGGCGATAGGGGCCGAGGCGTCTTCGTCGGCGTTGGTTATGCCCACGCTGTTGGTGTCGGCTTGTCCTATGCAGAACGTGTTTCCGTTTGAGCGAAAACAGTTGTCGCCCAGTTGAGTGTAGCACAGGCCTATCGACTCGCTGTCGCCCAGGCCCACGTACGATAACACGCAAGCGTACGGAGAGTTTCTGATGCTCAGCACGTCGTCGGTGTCGGGCCACGTTCTATTCCCTTCGGTTGCGTATAAGGTCCTTCTCAACAATTTATAGGTTGCGCACTGAGGATCGGGGTCGCACTGCGCCGTGGGATCGTCGCCGAAGAAATACTCTCTGTTTCTCTCATTGGCGTGCATCATTATGGATACCTTGTTGATGGGAATTGAATATACCACGCGATCTGCGCATGGGAACTTTCCTGGTATTTCTACGCACGAGTATTTGTCCAGCTTCAGCACGTACGCGCCTAGCATAACACCTTGACGTTCGTATCTACTCAGATCACCACCACCAGCACTCCTGTCCGGTCTCCAGCTCGCGTAAATGTTCCCGGAGCAGTAATGCGTACACATTTGGGCACTCGGATCCTCGCGCCCCTCGATGTCAACCGTCAAGGCGAAGCTTCCGTTGCTGTGACCTTGACACCAGCTGGACCCCGCAGCACATCTCTGAACCGATATCCAGACGTATGGAGCGTATCCGTACGGCTTGGCGTTTCTGTTGTTTTTGTTATTGTTGTACTTGTACACCACGGGGCTGCATGCCGCAAAAGGCAACAACAAACCCACACACAATGCGACGATCATGGTGTCACAAATGTGCCGCTTACAGGTAAAGCTACGGAGTAGGTACTCTGATAGCATCGGCTGCGCAGTGTCATAGCAGAGGATGCGACCCTCCCTTGTCGTTTGAATCTGCGGGCCGGTGTTTTAGTAGAGTTCGGCACATGGCAGTGAGTCCGATGAATTGTTTCACTGCGTCGTTGTGAATTTTGGCCACGTCCTGATCCGGTACCAGTATCGCCTTACCCATATGGGTAGTCACGCGGTTCATGATGTGTAGCGAAGTACGGTTCGCTAATGTGTACGAGCGGGCTATCAAGTCTATCGACATGTTCTGCAGTACGCCGATCATGTTTTCGTCCGACGTTACGGTGTGACCCAGATGAACGTTGACCTCTTCGGTTGTAAACTGTCGTCCGCATGCCAGCAAAAACGATCTGACTTCGTGAGGTTTGAGTACCTTGATCGCATCCGCGGTGTTTTGGTCCAGTTTGCATAGACGACACTGTTTTGGGGGGCAGAGCTCGACGTCCGCGATACCGGGCTGCTGGTCCGCGTTTAACTTGATATATAACATCGGATATTGCTTCTGCATGAAGCGATCGACATCGCTGGTTTGCTGACATTCGAGAACGCCTTGGTCCGACGGCTCTGGAAACAAGCTGAACACGGGATCCGAAGCCATAGCGACGGAATACCCTGGATCTTGCGGCGTAGTTACACGAGACCTGTCTCGACGGGAAACTGGTCGCTGCGTCGAGGAGTTAGATATACTAATGGAGGGTTGTGCACTCGACAAATGTTCCGAGGGGCGACTGGTCATTGTTGTTGTCGTCGTGGTTATGGAACGTGTTCGGTGAGCACGGTTGGAGGAGGATGTCCAGTGTCACGACCTCCTCGCCTGAGTCACTGGAGGTGAATCGTCGCGCGGACGGTTGCTCATCTTTGCAAGTCGAAGAGTGCGGCGTGGTCGGACGCATACAGTGTGACAGGCTCACGGTGTCGGGTGGATTGCTGTCGGTCTGTTGCGATCGCTTTCGGACCGGCGGCATCTGCTTACATCGAGATTCGGCCGGCGAGAACGTAATAGCTATAGTACATAGCGAACATTGTAAATGGTGCAAAACCGGTTCTGTTCAAGGCACGCGCGACAGACTCGGCAGCGGCCTTTACACCGGTACGTATCTAGGACGGCTGTTTCAGATCAGAGTGTCGGAAGCCGCTAGATTAACGGAGTTGATCGCGGAGTTGACAAAGACGCAAGGAGCAACCCGCGACGTCCCCGTGACAGGAACCCCTCCGTACTGTACGGTCACTGACGTGCGGCATATATCGAGCGTGGCTCTTACGATATTACTGGCCTTCGACGACGAATTTGTCTGGGGTGACAACGTGACGTTTAACACGAAGGCTCGCCTAGGTTGACTTCGACGCCGGCTCGCTTTACAGCGCACTTTGCCGTGATGGATGAAGCCGTGGCGGGACTCGGTCCCGTATTTGCAACCAAGGACCGGCGGGCGTACATTAAGGTTCGCAAGGACGACAGCGTGCGTGCCGTCGTCGACTTATCGACGATGACCCTGGTGGACTACGCAACTCCGGAACAATACCCGGACGAACCCGTGCGGTGCGACCGATCTCTGTTCGTTCCTATCTTTTGCAAAGACTGCTACGGCACGCACGACGCACAATACAACGGCGCGATACAGGCTATAAAGTCTTCTGGCGCGGACACGTTCATCGTTGGCATGTGCAGCGTGTACGGCGTAGACTCGGACGAGATATACCCAGATTCTAGGCTGAAATACATTGTGCCAAACGACTTGTCTTTCTCCGGAGCTTGTCACCCTCAACCGGGCAGGGCCTTGTTCATGCACAAGACCGAGAATGATATCGGCTCGGTCAAATGCTACTGGCACGTGCACAGCCGATCGACAAACAGAACCTTTCTATATTGCTGCGTGGCGAGGGCCGATACGGAGTACGCGGTGGGCGTCGTGCAACCAGAAACCAGTATGGGTTTTAGCTTAGGTACAGTCGGGGATAACGCAAAGGGGCCCGTCACGGAAGAGTGCAGTTTGGTCTCTTGGCCCATGAGACCGAGTTGTTTTTGCGTGGTGGTGTCGGCAAAGGACTAGCTGTCGACAATGACTAGAATGGGGTTCTCTTCTGTGAAAGACGCCACACTGGACGCTGGCGAGAAGCCCCATGGCTCATCTACCCCCTGCGCCCCCCCAGAGCCTCTGTCATCTGCAGAGCGAGTGGGCCATCAAGACACAGAGGCTCTGCGTAAGATGGTGGCGGATCAGACGGCCGAAATGCGCCTATTGAAAGACGCGCTAGAGGCCGTGAAGATTCAGAACAACCTATTTACTCGTTTGCTAAAGGGACCGGACGAAGACGCCTTGTTCACTCTACGAGGGGCCAGGGAATTCAGTAGGCGAACAGGCACGGGAACCAAACTCTGCGCAGGCGACACTACCGACGATAAACCCCTCGATCGAGAACACGAACAGACCTCGGACGCTCGTAACGCCGGCGAGATGGCCGCAACGCAAAGTCAGATGGACGAGATACTCAGGCTCCTGCACAACCAACAGCGTCAACAACAGCCTCAACAGCAAGATATGCAACACGCTCAACCCTATGCGTTTCACAATCAAACGCAACCCAATCCAGTTTACCTTCCGTGTTCCGCAGCTATGCAGCCCCACAACCCAACAAATGTGTTCCACCGACGATGCGGAGATGCTGGGCCGCCCGACGCAAACCCCAAGCCTGGTGTTTCACGCTCCGAAAGCCCGATGGATTACGACAGTCTGACTCAAGAACAGAGACTGAACATAGCCATGGCGTACAATCGAGAGGAAGCGGAGAAACAGGCCGTTGTGCAAAAAGAACAAGAAAGGATGTTGGAGTCCATCAAAGCCGCCATAAAAGACGCCCTGCAAGACCAGACTTCCAAATCCGCAACAGCGGAGTCCCAGAGCGAACAATACGACACGCTTAGGATGTTGGCAACGGATACGCCGTACAAGCGTGTCAACCACACTCGAAGTTCCGAGTCGACGGACAACAACGACGTGGCGGGGGTTTTGCGTGAGCTCCGCGAACTGAGGGAACTGACTAAAGAGCTGTCCGCCAGACGTGTCGTAGACGAGAAACCGAACCCCGTCAATCCCAACCAGAGCCCTGACAATCAGACTGTCGCCATGGAAGCTGAAAACACTAGCCAAGCCACACAGTCCGCGGCCGTTGAGGAGCATACTCTAGTGACCGCGAAACAACAGGCCGGTTACGCCAGTGTCGCGCAAGCCAGGGCCGGGAGATCCACTGGAGACTCGGTTTCCGATTTCATATCTGCCGTTGTGTCAAAGCATTGAATGTGATGGGTTTTTTTTTTGTGATGTACATGTTGTAATGCTTATAAGAAATAAAAGATGAATGATACACAGTGTTTGTACAGTTGTCACGTCTCTTTATTTTTATACATACAGGCTAATGATATAACACGTCTGTATTACTGTGTAAACCTGGTCGAGGCCACCCCGGTAATCCAGTGTATTTACTATCAGCATTAACAGTAGAAGAACCCCACGCTGTTCATAGGATCACCATGGACGATGATTGTGAAGTTGTGGGTGTTACTACATATAGCACGGACGACGAGTACGAAGGTGCGGGTGCTACATGTAGCACGGAAGACGATTGTGAAATTTTGAGTGTTACAGCTGCAGATCCGTTTGTTTTCCATCCCCTCCATCCATTTGCTAAGCAGTTTATGTGTAATAAGCGGCTTTGGATCACTAACGTGAAGCATGCCACGGTACCACGGGCCATCGACGTACTACCCCTTGGCCAACCCTGCAAACGTATGGCCATAAAAGGCGACGGGAATTGTTTCTTTCGGGCCATCAGTCAAGTTCTTTCCGGCACCGAAGATAACCACGAGACGATTAGAGCGGTGCTCGTGTCAGAGATGCGACTGACAAACGCCGAGTATGTCCAAGAGAGTGGCATGGATCGCGTTGGCGTGTGGGCTACCGAGGTTGAGATAGAAGCATTGGCAGCTATGTTATCTACGAGAATATATACCTATTACCGTGGTCGGTGGCTAAGAACTGTCCGCAAGGGAATGTGGAAGGGGAATATTTATCTCAATAACGAGGGCTGTCACTACGAACCAGTGTTATGCACGAAGTCGGCATGCGGTGCCTTTTGCAACAGGTGTGATCGCGGCGTACGCCCGCCTATTCACGTGGACGTGCCACAACTACCGGAGCACTCAGGTTCACCTGGCTCCGTTATGTGCTGCAGCAGTGAAAAAGAGCTCCGCTGTGCGCACCGAGAACAAGTGGAGGACGTGGAGGGTCGCGAACAAACGGTCCTCGAGTTTGTCGAGGAAGCCCCCAGCAATATCCCGGACTACCACGGACAGACAGACCGATACCAGGCACGCCCGTCCGTCGAGTTTGACGACGAAGCCCTCGGCGAGAGCTCGGTCTACCACGAACAGGCGCAGGCGGACTACAACAAATACTTGCCCGTCGACGGCGACGAGCGACTCGACCCACAGCGCGACAGGACTGTGAGACCGTGGACATTGCTCGCTGAAACATGGCATGCCTTCCTAGCATACGCCGACGAGGGCTGGTGGGGCGATGTCTATTTGTCCACTGTCGCATCCTGCATGGATCTCGGTGCGGACGGTGACATCGCTATCACGGCCGCGCTGTCGAGCGACCCGGGGATCGTGTGCTCTGTGACCGTGCGAGCATTCCCTTCCATGGTCACCCATAACGTCGTTCTCTCCGGCTGCAGATTTCAATGTGACACAGTCCCCAATGAAACATTTTCATCTCCCATAACGTGCATGCATCGCATTGTTTCGACCGTAACCCGCCCCGTTATACTGGCACGACCTAATGGCCTTAACGACGCCCGACCCTTGTCGGCGGTGTCGACTACACACAGCCGAGCTGACCGTAAGTTGCCCGTCAGGTTGTTCGGGGCGCCGTGCCGCGAGACCTCTCACTGTTGGCTGGAGGACCTTCCGTATCAACCCGTCTCCCTGACAAGGATGATCGAAGACATGAGGAGCCTAACGGATTCGCCGATATGGTTTTGGCTGGCGTACGGAGAAGAGACAGATTGCGTTACGCCAGACTGCATCGTAGGCAGCCTACGGCAAACCGATCCGCGCGCCGGGGTTGTTGTGTACAACCTAAGCAGGAATATCCCCGGCTACCTATTTGACATAGTTACGGCCGAAAGAACATGGTTTGTGACATTCAGTCAACACCTGGGTTATGTACTAACCAACGATGGGCCCAGCATGTGTTTTCGGGCCATGGACTCCCTTATGTCTTACGTGCACAGATATCAACACGTATTGTTTGTGAGCGAGACCGAGCTGTTTCTAGACTGATAGTGTGTGTGTGTGTGTGTGTGAGAGAGAGAGAGAGAGAGAGAGACAGACCACTGTTCATTGACATGTGCATTTGTTTTATTTGGTATACCTACAACACAACCGCTCTCATGTGACAATAAACATACGTGAACATAATAATGTGTAAACTGTGTGTGATTCGTTCAACATAAACAACACCAAAGTCCTCGGTTTCACTGACGATACGATGCAGAGGGTCGTCTGTAAAAGAAAGTCCTCCACGTGTGTAGGTCCATGTCGCCACGCATGTCGAACGTCAAGGGTGCTCGTCTCAACAACACCTGGGGAATGAGCTGGGGAATGAGCTGGGGAATGAGTGGGGCACCGTTGACTAGACCGTAATGTTGAGCTTCGTCTTCTGTCACGTCGGCCGACTGGTGCTGTGTCAACAGTCCGTTGTACACTTCGCGAACGGTGGAGCCGTATATCGTCGTAACGCCGATAGATCCTGACACCAGACCGATGTTTGGACAGGGGCTCTCCAGCAGCACCTTGACATTAGGCGTCACGCTGTCCACTATCGCGAAACTGTCCGCGTAGTCGCTCATGGCTTGATACAGAGCCGTCAAGTATTTCATGAGCGAATGCGGAATCACAATTCTTCCTTGGTAGCGGTCTCTAGGTGGAAAGTCAGTCGAGAACGGACCGTCGGGTAGTCCGCAGTCCGATCTAGTTAGTTCCGTCAGAATGCTCAGATTGTCGGCGCAAGCGCATCGGATCAGGGTCATGATGTCGCACAAAGCTTGATACGTGCGATCTTGTACATTTCGAGCCGAGGGCATGCAAACGTATGTGTCTTCGCACTCTGGAAATGAAAACGACGATCCCGAGTCGTTTTGAGTGTACACTACGCTTCGGCGACCACATAAGTCACAATGCACGTTGAACTCGTTAGCAGCCGAGGCCATTAAGAAGTCTAAAGCCCCCCTTGCTTTATCCGCGACCCAAAGACTCTCCGACATCATGAATCGTAACACATTTAGAGCAGCCTGTTTATTCTCATCCTCGTAGACAGATAGCGCGCGACTGAACGGTTCACTGTCGGTCCCGGCTATCTTGACGCAACGCCGACCGTCGGAGCGGTCCTTGTTTACGCCAAAGGCTTCTTCCTGCGCACCGAGGTCTACGAGCCACTTAGACGAATGCCTGTTGGGATCGTACGTGATGACCCTTGTCTTGTTTCCGTTTAACACTGCAAATTTCACAGGCACCTTCTTCCAATCCCCTCGACTGTATGCCGTAACGGTCATCGAATCGATCGTGAACAGAGCACTGTGACCGGCGAGCTGAATCAGGTCCGCTAGATCGACGGTGAAGACGGCCGGATGGTTGGCATCAGTTTGGTTCTTCATAGTGTGGGAGAAAACGTAGTCGGTGTGGCTGAACGCCATGACGCTATATGATATGTCTTTAAGGTCTCGCTGGCCCGAGGCGAATGTGACCGCGCGTGGCGGTGATACTGTGTATATAATACAATCAGCTATGCTGACGTGGTACACTGAGACCACGGTGGCTCCAATCAATCACACGACGCGTCGTGGTGCTTCTGCGTCAAAAGCCAAGGCTTTTCGTTCACACAGCGCCCGATCGTACGCGTTTTGTCCGGACCGTATACATGAGCAAAGACCGCATGCGCGGGCACGTCGTTGGCCAACAGGTCCCTGTAGAAATTTTTACAGCCCGTACAATGGTACGAGACCTGTTTGGTCTCAAACGGCACACCCGGTCGTCTGTCGCTCCTATCGAGGGTTTTCACAGTGAGCCACTGCATCTTTTTGAATTCGTCGATCCACATCGCCATGGCCGTCTCGTCTGCCATGGAGTACGGCATGATACAGAGAGTGTTCGATGGGCATAGTGTGTCAGTGGACAGCGTGAATGCACCGGGATTCAGTATCTGTAGCATGAGCGTGGTTTGGTAGAGAAGACCCGCTAGGTCGACCAGGGGTCTTTCGTGTAACTCGTTCCTTGACACGTACAGTTCTCCCGTCTCAGACGCGATCCCCGCTTCGCGTAGCATGGCGACAGGTAGCGATATTGATATCTTCTCGCCGGTGTGGGTTTGCGTGCGTGTGGTCGAAATCGCACCTTGTCTCATCAGCGTGGACAACGACTCTCCCAGCTTACGGCACACGTTACTGTACACGGCCGCCGGACGGAGTGTCATGTCGCCGATCACGACGTTCACGCACGCCGTCAGTTTTTCACCCCGAAGCCGGCTCACGTGCTGCCGGTTTAACATAATCCTGTCCAGCTCGTGCTCTCCGCACGCCGGTATCATGTGCTCGGGGCAGGTGTTCATGATACAGTTGAAGGCAGCGTTGGCCCTTTTCAGGCGGTCCTTGATGCAGCAAATCGACAGAAGCAACCGGGTCTTGCAGTCTTCCACCACCTGCTTTTCTGAGTTGTCGCTGTACATGTGTCTAGGTAGACAAAAGTCTATTATGCAGTGCGCAATCAGTTTCGCCGCCCGATTCACCAAAGATCGATCGGCCGAATGGGCCAGCATGACTTTCGAGTTGGCGTAACATTTGTTACCCAGCTGGTAGGGATGGTCGATCAAGCGATTGTCGGTTCTAGACCCGGGGTCCACGTGTGTAGACGGGGAACCCGTTTGAGTGTCGTCATCTCGTAGAGTAGACTCCACGGTGATTTCGCACAACAAAGAACCGCCGAACATGGCTGTCAAACAGCCCGACGTGGCCTGTAAAGCCACCGGGTATCTGTAAAACGTGGCTTCGCACGGGTTGCATTTGTGGAACTCGTAGCATTCTACCGGTTTCACAGCGAGGCCGGTGATGCGCTGCAGCCAGGTCTTGGTGAGCTCAACGTACGTCGTTTTGACGTTCGAGTTGCCGACTTTCAGGCGAGCCAGCGTGTGTTGGCTAAAGTGTTTGTTTTTAGCGCATTTGATCAGGGTGCTCCAGGGGAACAACCCTAAGCCCATTTTAGATGTGATCATTTCAGACGCCCTAGCAGCAAGCAGGTCTCTCAGGATACTTTCCCTTCTGGAAAACATGTGATTCATGCAGTAAACCCCGTCCTTGTTCAAACTCAAACAGTACACGGTGCGTCTCGCATCCTCGAGCTGCGTGTTTTCCAACTTGACCAAGACTGCACTCTGACCACCCGTCAACTGGAGCGTATCGACAGATACGACTCTGTGTGGCGTCAGAAACGACGAGGCCCGGCTGAGTTCGGCCCATCTGCTCGACTCGTCGTCAAACGTAGGCTCCTCTTTCATGTACAGTATTTCGTCTCCGGCTCGAAGCCGATGCCACGGTGCGGTTGAAAAACACGACACTTGATCGGTTTCCAATTTGACGCAATCCCCTTTCATTACGCACGATATGAACGTATCCGTGACGGCAGAGTCGCAGGGGGATCGCATGCTTTTGAAGGCGGCCAGTCCCCTCACCTTAACCGAGATAGAGGAGAGTTGCTCGCCCAAACAGTCCACCGTGTGCGTCAAGGCCAGATACGTCTTCTTTGCGACATGACAATATATGGAGCAACTGTTTTCGTATTCTAGTTTCACCCGTCTGTCTTTCACAAACGCCTCGGTGACAGGAACGCGAACGTCTGCGCCAGGGACTCTTGCGAGATACACGGGGTAACCTTCGTCAGTGAGATTACCCTGTGGGTCGCGGTGGAGCTTTTCGTGCTTGTTATCGCGGCCGATCGCGTACATTCGCTTCAAAACGTCTTCCACCAGCGCCACGTGTACATACTTTAGGAAATCGGGCACTTGCTCTCCGGCTCGCTTCAGCTTCGAACGTATGGCTTCCTGGGCCTTGTAGGCAAACTGTCGAAGCGAGGCCTTTTGTTGCTGAGGGTTCATTTCTTTGTCGCGCACGGTGTCCGGCACGTCGCTCTCGACCGAGTCCCCGGGTCCGTAACCCACCGCTACCATTACGCTGTCCGTGTCGCCGTACACCACGGGGCATTCGTGACGGTAGAACTCCGACACGCAGTTGTTTACAACCGCGATCTGTTGCCTTCCGTGGCCAGATATCAGAGGCCCACAGGGGTACGGAGCGGTTCCGTAAAAGGAATTGGCCATAACTTTGCACTCTCCCTCTTGCAACTTGAAGTATATTCGCTCTGCATCGCCGACTGCGGGGTCCTTAAGCTTTGTTTTGAATGCCGAGCGTTGGTTCAGGTAATACTCCACCGACGAGGCGAACACCCCAGGCGCCCTGACGTACGAGCCGGTGCTCTCGTCGTACTTGAGAATCAGAGACGCGTACTCGTGCCCTTCGGCTTCCCAGCTGTAGCAAATCCAACCCGATAGATCGTGAGGGAAATCGACCGGGGGCCACGGTATGGTCGTTTCGGGCGATATGTTGAGCGCGCACATGATGGAAGGGTACATGCCCGCAAAGTCAAAGGACAACTCCAATCCCATACCCGGACCCGAGTAATGTAGACCGGTGAGAGGTTCGCACACGGCGCCTCCTTTCCAGGTCTCGCTGTCTCCGTCGGACACTTGCGATTTAGGGTCCCATCTCAGTCTCGCTTGCTGTTCGCCGCCGACCGGCCCCGCTTTCACTCTGAGAGTGTCGAGCGTGAACTTCAGTTGTGGTATTTGCACCGAATGGATACTCTGTACGAAACCGCTAAACATGTCCCCTCTGCCGTGAACTACAACGTCGATGTTGAGCGTAGTCCTGCATCGATGGAACAGAGCGGACACCGGTTTGAGCACCTTGGCCAATCTACAGCACAACTGCGAATCGACCAAGTTGTACACAAGCACCGCGAACAGGCTTTTGCCGCCCATGCTTATCATCTCGTCCATTTTGTCGTAGCTCACGTCCGCCACCTTGTACAGTTTTCTCGGGTCTTTGGCGGGTTTCTTGTGTATCTCTCTGACTTTCGTGACGACGTACGGCGCGACGTCGTTGAGCTTCATGCTGGTACACGCGTACTTGATATCCCTCGTGCCGGCCATTCTGTACAGGTCGATCACGTTCATGCCACAGCTGTTCATTTTGAAGTGGCCCAGTTTGGCTTTGTCTTTGTTGAACGTTTCCACGTGCGTCGCTATCTGTCTCAGTTTGTATTCGGTCAACGTGCCGCCGCCGGAAAGCACGGAGCCCACGTTTTTCAACATCTCCCTGTACATGTCCAGAAACCGTACGTTTTCAAACTGGAACACAGGCTCCGCGTCTGCGCTGAGAGCTCTCGTGACAAACAGGCCTGTCCACATTCGTTTGAGTTTCTCACATCGCTGTCTAGCGGTCAGCTCTAGCGTTTTCAGGTAACAGGGATCCGCGTAGAAGTGCACGCGTTGGTTCAGCACGCGTATGTCGAACTCGGCGTTGTACACGTACAACAGTTCGATGCTGTGGGTTCGCAATATGGATATCATTCTCTCCAACAGCGCGAGTTCCCCTCCGCAAGCGTGAAACTCCACGCGACGCACATCGTCTATACCGGCGGTTTTGGCCATGTCGAGGTCGAGTTCGGGGTGAGGACAGAGCGTGGCTTTCTTTTTGTTGTATGCCACCAGTAACTTTTTCCTGTGACCCCCGTACGCCTTGGGCATGTGTGAGTTTAGGACCACAATGGAAACGCACGTTATCTCGTGCTGTTGCCCCGGCATGTCCGAAGGCAGGCTGGGGATGGACACGCGTTTAACGTGTTGAGGAAACCGTTTTTGCTGTTCCTTTAGATTCGACACCATTCTATTGCGGCATGTAGTCATGTCGTCCACTGTACCCTCTGTGCAGTAAGGGAACCTGTACGCGAACGAGTTCGATCGGACCGCAGGATCCCGGTGAGCCCCGGCAAACACGGTTTCAATGTCCAGACACGCCGCTTTGTAGAAATGATTCACGTGAGAGGCGTCGAACGCTCTAGCCTCGATCTCCGACGCTCGGTGGTCGTAGACGAGATCTCTCGGGGACACGGTGCGATTAAGTTTGCTGACCGGAATGTAATACATTCTTCCAAACATTACATCTGAGCAAAGCGCCGGCGTGTTGCCATCCCTGGCTAGGTAGTAGCCCTTGTCGGGACTGAAATCCCCAAACGTCAGCGCGCCTCGTACAATTTTCATGTACGCAGATGCCCGCGCCACGGATTTCAAAGGAAAGACAGCGGCGTTCACTGTCCGCTTGATGTCTTCGTGCGAGACGCTGATGAAAATCGGCTCTGCTGCAAAATGCCTGGACCATGTAGCTTTCACCGCGTTCCAATTTTCGCTGTCATCCGCATCCATCTCTAGGTCGTAACCCACCACGGGTGCCATCTCGGTCACCTCCAAATTGACAGTAGTGTACAGTGGCACGGTTTCGCATTGTGACCGAATCACCAGTCCCCTGCACAGCAATGATTCTTTGTGATAAAATATCGACTTCAGTAACACTCCGACTACTGTCGGTTCGCGATCGATGTCGACGCTTCTACGCTGGGGATATATGTCTGGAAAATAGTCGACAAACGGCAGCGGCTTGTCCATGCTCTCCTTGTTAACACTAACACCTTGTATGTCTGGGATGTGTGACAGCTGTGCTGGATTGCAACCTTTGTAGTAGTAGTAGTAGTAGTAGTAGTAGTAGCACAAAGGCTGTAGCCTCCAACCCTGAAACGATTCAATTTAAAGGCATCCCCCCCCCCACCATGACCTGTAACCCCCCCCCTATGCTAAATAATACCGTGATGTCCACCAGCTATCGGTGTGGGTTTCGTGAGCGTGGAATAAATGACACGAATAACACAATCAAGGTTTACACTTTTATTGTAGACACAACACATGTATACCGCTGCATTATATATTATAGCGTTATACAGTAGAGGTAAACACAAGTGGATCAGTTGGATCATCTTCAACATCTGGTTGTCATGGGAATCCAAGTTGCATAATCGCTCCAGTTACTCCAGAACTTTTGCGTGAAAACGCCAGGGTCGACCAACGTCGAAGGGTTGTCCCATGGTATCATCCTTGTTCTCACCCTGTATGCCTTACGTGGATAAATATCCCGAATGGTTGTTTTGCACAGTGTACCTCGTGTACACATGACCTGTTTGGTGTTTGCCGTGACGCCAGGATGAGGCAGCTCCGTCGACCACTCCACTTCGATTTTGAAGTGCGACACAGCGTGATGCGTAAGGGTGCCAATGGTAACCGTACGTTCGCACGGTCGGGGCGTAGGAGGCGGATTTAATCTCGTATAACACGCTGGGTTGTAGTTGTCGACCGTGGCTTGAACGACGTTGTCGCGGATCGTGTCTACGGTCCATCTCTGCTCGTGATTGAAAATGCGTCGTTGTGGAAATTGCATGGTGCAACTCATGCTGCCGTCAGTGGCCTTAGTCAGCACACAGCTTGCCCGATACTCTTTGCCAGGACTTGCCATCGCGACGCTGGTGTTCTCCGGGGCTTCGTCTGCAGAACAATCGATCTTGTAGTCGTAGTCATTTACGCAGCATAAGCCGTAGGGCAATGGTGGGCAATATGTGAGGAACGGACAGTCATCGTGAGAGGGATACAAACGTATTCCGAGATACAAATATCCGGTAGCGGCGACAAACTGTGAAGACCACAGGAACATAGCCGTAAAGGCTAAGAAAGACACCATGTTCCACACAAACACAACACTGGTCGATAACGAGCAGAGTTGGGATTCTACAAAGTCCAGGTTCACGCTGTGCTCCTCTCTTTGTATGTAGGGGCTAACACACTTAAGTCTCAATATAACAACCGCTGAGAAAGCAGAATCGTCCCCACGAAGGCCAGGCACCGACCTGTGGGTCGGCGCTTACCGATCCGTGGGTTTCGAGCTGCCGACCCGCGGGTTTCGAGCTGCCGACCCGTGGGTTTCGAGCTGCCGACCTGTGGGTCGGCGCTTACCGACCTGCGGGTTTCGAGCTGCCGACCCGTGGGTTTCGAGCTGCCGACCTGTGGGTCGGCGCTTACCGACCTGCGGGTTTTGAGCTGCCGACCTGCGGGTTTCGAGCTGCCGACCTGTGGTCGGCGCTTACCGACCCGCGGGTTTCGAGCTGCCGACCTGCGGGTTTCGAGCTGCCGACCCGTGGGTCGGCGCTTACCGACCTGCGGGTTTCGAGCTGCCGACCCACAGGTCGGCGCTTACCGACCTGCGGGTTTCGAGCTGCCGACCTGCGGGTTCCGAGCTGCCGAATACACGCATACACTATAATAATTGCTCGGACACAGCAATTGAAACTAAATAAAAAAAGCACTAAATAAAATTCCTGATAGTACATCACATAGTCACAAAAACGCAATTGAGCTGTGATACGTTCATCCGGAGTGCGTAGGTGGACCGATAGGACCTGTAGATCGAGCGAGCAACTGAAGCGACCATGTCTTTGAATGTCGCAAACCGTAAGCGCGTAAACGCGCAGCCCGTGGACGACATGACCGGGAGTCTGTTGCCACCGAAGAAAAAATGGCGAGGAGCGACGTTGGGCAGACGGGATTGGGACACTGGAAATGCCTTTACTATCACTTACGACGTCACAGGAGGTCTCCCCTCTGTGACGTTCATGAGTACATGGCCAACCGTGAAGTCTGGCCATAAGGTTCTACTCACGGTTATCAGCGCTGGTAAGCAGCTGTTTGCCGATAAAGTGGTCATCCCGCTCAGGGTCTTTCTGGATTTACTGCACATGCATCTCACGCATAATGAAGACAAATATCTGTACTTGTACACCGAAGCATTTCCTAGTACGCAAGACCCCGACGTTGTTGTGAAGGACATGCCTGCTAACTGCACAGATGCAGGTTGTTACCACACGGTGGTAATACATGGTCCTGATGAGGACGACGGCAACATCGCCGAACGCATACGCATGCCTCAGGATGAAGAGGGGAATGACGGCAACTGGCCTAAGATCCCCGAAGTGTCAAAGGAACACTTAAGATACACCGGTGCTCCGGGCGTATGGTGTACTATAGTCAGACAACCTAAAGGTCCACTCTTTCTTGCCACCGGTCGCTGGCACACTCAAACCGAGGAGGGAGAGAAAACAACCATGATGCCCGGGGACCGCGCTGAGACGGAGTATGTGTTTCCTTTATGTCACACTGAACACCTACCGGGCCTGGTGGCTGTTGTTCACAAGTGGTTGGAAACAGACTACCAAAAACTGGGCCTGCTAGTCACATGCAACGTGCCGAGCAACATGACGCTAATACCCACGCCCATTGAAGCGCTGGGGTATCAGTACACCCTCGCCAGTATGGACCAGTACTGGCCCCTGCTCTCCAACCCAAAGGATATGTGGCACACCTCGTACGAGGATACAGTTTTGTCCGTGGAACCACAGTACGGTACGTGCCGAAACGCAATGATCAAGTGTCCCCACAGCAAGAGACATTGTCCCATCAAGAAGCGTCCGCGTCCTTGAACATAGGAGATATTGAAATGCGATACCGGTGTCGGCAACAATAAGAGCCTGTGTATTAGGAATACTCATCACCGCTTCAATGTTTACGCTGTTTTTCCTGTATCTAAAAATAAAACAAAAAAAAAAACCACAGATTCAACTCTATACTGTTTCTTTGTGTTTCCTTGTCATACGTGCGGTCTAAGTTTTTTAACTCGTGTGTTTATGTACATTGGGGGATATGTATCTGTGTGCCAATAAAATTAAGAATAAACTGAGACTATCGACTTGTGTGTGTGTGTTGTAATTTCTGTTTATTTCACAACCATCAATTCCAACGTACAAAACTCGAAATGCTTTACAAAAGGCAGCTAATAACAGCAAACATCACACACTTTCACGCTCACGTTTCTCCGTACTCATTTAACAGTCAGTCGATCCGCATGCAAACCGCGCGTGCCTCCCAGTCATCCAGGCCGTATATATGTGCATGTTGTGTGAGAGCAGTATAAAGGCTAATGCTGTGTTTAGTAACCGCTGGTATATCTGGATTATGGAGCAGCTTGCGAATCATGTCCAGCATTGCATTTTCACACGCAACAATTATGTATTCTCTATCATGTAGATAAGCTGTCTGCGACTCATAACATGTAAAAGTCTTCGTATTCTTCGGTCAGTATCACGCGTTCTGCGAACATGTGGTCCACAGCTGGCAGGATCTCGGTGACTTTGGTTAAGAAGCTTTAGTCGGCGATGGCTTTCGATACTCGGTCGAGCCCGCTTCCCAGCGCTGACTGCACGTCGTCCGTTAAGGTGTGAGTGGCTTTGGTTCGCTCTAGTGGAAAGCAACAGACAGGGCAACTTAGCATCGACGTAAAGTCAGCGTTTAACGTGTCATCTTACGAGTTATAGTACCCGGGGGACTTTTCGCTCCGTGCTTTTCCATGCTCTCGTACAAGTCCAATGGTTGTTTTGCACAGTATACCTCGTGTACACATGACCTGTTTGGTGTTCGCCGTGTCGCCAGGATGAGGCAGCTGCCGACCCGCGGGTTTCGAGCTGCTGTGGGTCGGCGCTTACCGACCTGCGGGTTTCTAGCTGCCGACCTGTAGGTTTCGAGCTGCCGACCCGCGGGTTTCAAACTGCCGACCTGTGGGTCGGCGCTTACCGACCTGCGGGTTTCGAACTGTCGACCTGTGGGTCGGCGCTTACCGACCTGCGGGTTTCGAGCTGCCGACCTGTGGGTCGGCGCTTACCGACCTGTGGGTTTCGAGCTGCCGACCCGCGGGTTTCTAGCTGCCGACCTGTGAGTCGGCGCTTCCCGACCTGCGGGTTTCGAGCTGCCGACCTGTGGGTCGGCGCTTACCGACCTGTGGGTTTTGAGCTGCCGACCTGTGGGTTTCTAGCTGCCGACCTGTGGGTCGGCGCTTACCGACCTGTGGGTTTCGAGCTGCCGACCCACGGGTTTCTAGCCGCCGACCCACGGGTCGGCGCTTGCCGACCTGCGGGTTTCGAGCTGCCGACCCGCGGGTTCACTGTCTTTTATTTCGTAGTGTGGTTTCTAAATACACGCATACACTATATTAATTGCTCGGACACAGCAATTGAAACAGCACTCAATACAATCCCCGATAGCACATCACATAGTCACAAAAACGCAATTGAGCTGTGATACGTTCATCCGGAGTGCGTAGGTGGACCGATAGGACCTGTAGATCGAGCGAGCAACTGAAGCGACCATGTCTTTGAATGTCGCAAACCGTAAGCGCGTAAACGCGCAGCCCGTGGACGACATGACCGGGAGTCTGTTGCCACCCAAGAAAAAATGGCGAGAAGCGACGTTGGGCAGACGGGATTGGGACACTGGAAATGCCTTTACTATCACTTACGACGTCACAGGAGGTCTCCCCTGTGTGACGTTCATGAGTACATGGCCAACCGTGAAGTCTGGCCATAACGTTCTACTTACGGTTGACAGCGCTGGTGAGCAGCTGTTTGCCGATAAAGTGGTCATCCCGCTCAGGGTCTTTCTGGATTTACTGCACATGCATCTCACGCATAATGAAGACAAATATCTGTACTTGTACACCGAAGCATTTCCTAGTACGCAAGACCCCGACGTTGTTGTGAAGGACATGCCTGCTAACTGCACAGATGCAGGTTGTTTCCACACGGTGGTAATACATGGTCCTGCTGAGGACGAGGACGATGATGAGGACGACGGCAACATCGCCGAACGCATACGCATGCCTCAGGATGAAGAGGGGAATGACGGCAACTGGCCTAAGATCCCCGAAGTTTCAAAGGAACACTTAAGATACACCGGTGCTCCAGGCGCATGGTGTACTATAGTCAGACAACCTAAAGGTCCACTCTTTCTTGCCACCGGTCGCTGGCACATTCAAACCGAGGAGGGAGAGAAAACAACCATGATGCCCGGGGACTGCGACGAGACGGAGTATGTGTTTCCTTTATGTCACACTGAACACCTACCGGGCCTGGTGGCTGTTGTTCACAAGTGGTTGGAAACAGACTACCAGAAACTGGGCCTGCTAGTCACATGCAACGTGCCGAGCAACATGACGCTAATACCCACGCCCATTGAAGCGCTGGGGTATCAGTACACCCTCGCCAGTATGGACCAGTACTGGCCCCTGCTCTCCAACCCAAAGGATATGTGGCACACCTCGTACGAGGATACAGTTTTGTCCGTGGAACCACAGTACGGTATATGCCGAAACGCAATGATCAAGTGTCCCCACAGCAAGAGACATTGTCCCATCAAGAAGCGTCCGCGTCCTTGAACATAGGAGATATTGAAATGCGATACCGGTGTCGGCAACAATAAGAGCCTGTGTATTAGGAATACTCATCACCGCTTCAATGTTTACGCTGTTTTTCCTGTATCTAAAAATAAAACAAAAAAACCCCACAGATTCAACTCTATACTGTTTCTTTGTGTTTCCTTGTCATACGTGCGGTCTAAGTTTTTTAACTCGTGTGTTTATGTACATTGGGGGGGGGGGGGTATGTATCTGTGTGCCAATAAAATTAGGAATAAACTGAGACTATCGACTTGTGTGTGTTGTAATTTCTGTTTATTTCACAACCATCAATTCCAACGTACAACACTCGAAATGCTTTACAAAGGCAGCTAATAACAGCAAACATCACACACTTTCACGTTTTTCCGTACTCATTCAGCAGTCAGTCGATCCGCATGCAAACCGCGCGTGCCTCCCAGTCATCCAGGCCGTATATGTGCATGTTGTGTGAGAGCAGTATAAGGCTAATGCTGTGTTTAGTAACCGCTGGTATATCTGGATTATGGAGCAGCTTGCGAATCATGTCCAGCATTGCATTTTCACACGAAACAATTATGTATTCTCTATCATGTACATAAGCTGTCTGCGACTCATAACATGTAAATTGTATATCCGCCAGCCGTGAATTGCCCTTGCGGAACACAATGTGAAAGTCTTCGTATTCTTCGGTCAGTATCACGCGTTCTGCGAACATGTGGTCCACAGCTGGCAGGATCTCGGTGACTTCGGGTAAGAAGCTGTAGTCGGCGATGGCTTTCGATACTCGGTCGAGCCCGCTTCCCAGCGCTGACTGCACGTCGTCCGTTAAGGTGTGAGTGGCTTTGGTTCGCTCTAGTGGAAAGCAACAGACAGGGCAACTTAGCATTGACGGAAAGTCAGCGTTTAACGTGTCATCTTACGAGTTATAGTACCCGGGGGACCTTTCGCTCCGTGCTTTTCCATACTCTCGTACAAGTCCTTGTTGTTAGTCTGTACTATACGGAGAAACTCCGTGGCCCGCTCTTCGCTCTCCAGACAGTGATCGATGACCGCACGGGTTTGCCTGACCAGGTTCGGGGTGGACACCAAGTCGTAGTTTTGGAACGCTTCCGAGGCGTCCTGAACTATGTAGTATAACGATTCGTGGCACTCGGCTATGTCGTGCCTGTACGCTTCGAGTTTCTCTAGGCTCATGTTCGCGATCCGAGCTTAGCCTCGGATAGCTCGAGATGGATGCTGCACAAAAGGATGTTAGCTATGTTAGCACGACGATACATGGATAATAGCACCGTGGGGCTCTTGTAAATCTCAGTCAGCTCCTCGTTCTCCGTCGGCTCCACTTAGGATGCTAGCCAGCCGACCTACAGCTCCGAGCCAGCCGACCTACAGCTCCGAGCCAGCCGACCTACAGCTCCGAGCCAGCCGACCTACAGCTCCGAGCCAGCCGACCTACAGCTCCGAGCCAGCCGACCTACAGCTCCGAGCCAGCCGACGCACCATGAATGTCCTACAGAGTAGCACCACATAGCTGTGACCCGAAACGCAGCATACAACAGCAGTACTGTGTACGTGCCTCTTATCCATGGGTTGCTGACGTTACTGGGCTTGTTTGCGAACTCGTACATGTTGCTGTTACTTCATTCGAGAAAGGGAAGGAGGAAGAGGCCTGCTAACATCGATGTGTCAGTGTGCTGTACTTTCGTTCACATAGACATTGCAGCGTAGCGACAGTGTTGAATATTTGCACGGGTGTCAGTCATTTATATTGTCTACCAGGAAAGCGGTGTAAATGTGTGTGTGTGTGTATATGGTGTAAATGTGTATATGTTCTTTGTGTAAATAAATTTGCCCAAAGCTTTACTCTGACTTTTGTATAGAATCTGCTTGCTGTTGAGGTGTGTTGGTCTTCTACACATTCCTGTCCTCCTTCTTTGTCCTGCGCCGTACACTGGCTGTATGTGAAGTGTACATTTCATACAACAAAGAAGCAAACTAGATGCGTGTAGTAAGGAAGCAGCAACACTTTATTTTGTGAAAACTATATACAACAACAACAACAACAACATCAACAACAATATGTAGTGTACACAGACACATTTAATCACAAGATGAACCCCGGTGTTTCTTGGACGATCTCCGTTTCGATCCGTGCGATCTCTCCCGTTGCGAAGAGTGGCGTGATAGCGTCTGTTTTCTTTTTTGTGAACGTTTCCCCTGTGGTGCAGCATGCGAGCATTGGGTTAGGTCACTACAATCATCTCTCCGTCCACGGTGTGTAAGAGGTGTGTGTCTCCGCAATGCAAGCGCTGTTCTACCCTCATCTGGTTCCCCACGACAAGGCCCCGAGCGTCGGTAATCGCTGATCATTGTGATCATGGTCACAGCGTAATCTCGTTTCAACATGTCGACCGTAAAAATGTCATCTTTGAAAACGCGATTGAACACATCACACGCATCCTTCCACTCCCAATCTTCTTCCAGTTCAAAGAGGTAGTCTCTGTCCACTGTATCGTTCGTCAGAAGCACTTGATCCTGATGATACGTAGTCCTAGTTTTGCAAAACGAACTCATGTTCTTAACCGGTACACCCGCGTAGTCTCCAGAATACACCGTCAACCTCGGTCCGTGGAATGTGTGCCGCGGGCCCACGTTGGCTTCTTTGAGGTGGCTTTCGTTGTAAGCCAGATCAGGAGCCTCTTCGCCCAGCGCTTCGAGTAAAACAGCTCCGTAATACAAAGGCGCCGAGCACTGAAACGTCTTGCCTCCCAGCACACATCTGTGGAAGGTTAGCTCGTCCAATGCCTTCACACACTAGGGTGGCTGTAGCTCAGGAGGTAGAGCAGGTCACCTACTGATCGGAAGGTTGGAGGTTCGATCCCAGGCTCCTCCAGTCTGCGTGCCAAGTATCCTTGGGCAAGATACTAACCCCAAGTTGCTCTCCGATGCGTCCATCGGAGTATGAATGTGTGTGAATGTAGTTAGAAAAAGCACTAAAGTATAGATAAAGTGCTTGTGAGAATGGGTGTGACTGGGTGAATGTGGCATGTTGTATAGAGCGCTTTGAGTACTCCGGGAGAGTAGAAAAGCGCTATATAAGAATCAGTCCATTTACCATTTACCATTACACCGGCTGTAGCTTCCAACACCAGTGAGCGAAGCGGGTCCTTTGTGAAGTCTAGTGTGAATGACAACCTAGGACACTGCGGCGGTCGCTCGTTCGCGTCCTCGTAACACTGAGCCATAGCATTCTCCCATTCCTCCTCGTCGGCGCTCTGCTCGTAAGACTCCACCATACCCGAGGTGACTTGAGACCAGAATCCAGCATGCGAATCGGGGGAGTAAGTCGCTAACATGTCATACAGCATTTCAAGTGACAACGTGACAGCGCTCACTTTTTTGTTCACCTTCGCCCGACCTCTCTTCACGTGAGAGGGAAGCTGGCTATGGGACAATCTGTACGTGCACAATTTATGCGTCTTCACCTCGCTGTTGACAGCAGACCTCGCCGGCACTTTGCACGTCGAACACAACATGAGCATCTCGTGCGCAGTGCCACTGTCGTCCTTGTTGTGCTCCGCCGAGAAAAACATGTCCTCTATCCCCGAAACAGACAGGGTGCCGTTTTTGATAGCCGTCTTGAGTTTCTGTTTGTACACCTGTGTTAAAACGTACCCCAACACCTTACACGCAAACCTTCCCTGCGAGTCGAGGGCGCGAGGACATATATCCGGTAGACAGGCCGCAGTGCACAGTTTGTACACGGCGTTGGTCTCTAAGCATATTTGTCCAAACGACAGCTTGTTCAGCGCTCTCAGTCGGTTGTCGTTCAGTGTCCTTGCGAACGATTCGCAATCCGGGTAGTCGGCCTTATCGGGAATACGAGTCCAGGGAGGGATCCAAATGTCAAACACAAAATGACAGGCCAGCTTCATCGCCTCAGCGAACACAAGCTGGTTTATGCAGAAAGCAACCCTCCGGCCCACCATCCCTGCGCACTCGATGTGCGTCTCGTAAAACGCGGCGATGCACGCGTCTCTAGCGCTGTCAAACCGAACTCCGAATTGCACGACCTCGGAGTCCGCGATCATCGTAGCAGACTGTATTAGATTTTGTCTGTATAGACAAAGCGCTGCGATGCGATCCATCTTCCGCTTCTCCACCACATCCCTAATTTGTACAGTGCTTCGAGTGCGACTGACCTCTTTAGGATGTTCAGATTCCATTATCAGACACCTGTCCGCCCAGGCGTCGCTCATGAACCCCATGGTGTTTGTGTTCCACACAAACCCGCAGTTGTGAACAGCTTGGAATTTCACCGTGGCAATTTTGCCGGTCATGGGGTCTTTGGTCACGACGTCGCTTTCTAGGGTGCTGGTGTCCAACAGATTTTTGAACGTGTTGGGGATGACGTTTGATTCTCTGTCAATCGATTTGGTGTTTTTCTCGTGTGTTATGTGCGCATCGTCTATCATCACCACACAAGCATTCCTGTTCTGCTTGTACTTGAAGGCCTGCATCGTGAACGAAGTTAGCCTCTCGATGCAATCCCTCACCGCGCGAAATTGATACTCCAGCACGTTGTTAGCGTAGCTTTTACCTTCCCCGGGACCGGTGATGTTCAACAGCATGATACGTTCGATGGTGTATCTGGGTGCGGTGTTTGTTATGATGTAATTAAAGGTGGTCGACGCTTGAAACAGTCTAGTTATTGCCAAGGTGTCACAGAACAGGTGTTTAACTACTGCCGCGTCGTACACCTTTACGCTGGCGTACTCCCGTTGGCCGTCGTCGCAGACTGTCCCGCATAGCTGTGAATGTATGTCCGGCAGGTGGTGTCCGAGAGACAGTGAAGCATTGCCTCGACTCCCATCTACGACTTCGTGTAAACCCATATATATCGCATCTCGTTCGCCAAAGTGGCGTCTTGTCAAAATTGTAAAGACCATATCCGCTATGAGCTCAAACTGATCCCTACCACCGTACTCCTGTTTCATTTCTCTGCTCATACGTTCGACTTTACCCAACTGTGGGAACAAGTGTGCGAAATAGTAACTGTGATCGTTTTTGCTTGTGACGAATGGGTGCGTGTCTGCGTGATTGTAGTAGCAGGCATACGCTGCGTAACATTGTCCTCGGCATGGCATGTCGTCGCCGCTCCTTCGGCTACAGTCACACCGTCCGCTGTCTAACATGCGCGCGAGATCTAGAGTTCTGCGCTGGGTGCGTATTTTGCGCAACCCGAAATCCATGACACTCCTGTTCACCGGTACGTGTTTGTGAAGCATGCTTCGAGCGAACAAGTCTGGGGTGTCAGAATCTATGAGGCTGTCCAGGGTGTATCTAAACACAATCAGTCCTCGCGAGTCGACTCGCGATTGCGATCCCCGAGCAAGATCGCGGGTGAAGGCCTTGAGTTTATCCACGTGTGTCACATCGTCAGGCACATCTGGATTATACGTTGACATGACGCTTTGTTCGAGCCACCGCGTTGGTCCTAAAATACCCATCAGTGCTCTGAACAACGTCTGGCCTTCACCTCGCAGGTGAATGTCCGTCATCGTAGATATCGATGTCTCGAGGGTCTTAAGCTTCAAACGAGTTATGCTCTGCGGCAACACCACTGCCGTTTTCCCAGACTGACACACCGGTGTATACAAAGATCCCTGTAAGTCTTTAACTGTTTTCTTGTCCAACTTGTTAGAGTTCAGTGCGTCCGAGACTATGTCCACCCAATGGAATATAGCTGACAATTCAGCTTTCTCATCCTTCATTGCTACCATTGCATTGTTTAGCGAGGAGAGTTTCTTCCTGACCAGCTGCAGTCTCATGAAGGCGTTGAAGGCTTGTTTGTGCAGCTCGTCGTCGTCGTTGTCGTCATCATCTAATTGTACATCGGCCACGTCGTCCTGGTCAAACACGTCTATACCAGCGTCCATGTCAAGCAGATCTCGTAGATAATTCCTAGGTGTGTATCCCACCTGCGAGGAGTCGGGTTGCACTGGCGTACTGTCGTCTCCACTTGATACGTCGTTGTCATTGTCCATATTTAGAATAAAACAAAACAATCTTCCGTGAGCGTTATCCTCTCGGATAGGAGGCGACATGGACACGAAGTCCGGGTCCTCTAGTGTGACTTGAAGCACTGTACCTTTGCAACAATACGTGAGATATAGAAGCAGTTGGAACGTAGCTCTATTGGCGGGGGACAACGCAGAGAAGGACAGTTCGTCCGACGGACTGTCGTGTACGACATCATTGGAAACCGATAGAAATAAAGCTTTCCTTTTCCGGGGCACAGTGACATTGTCAATCACAGCGGTGTCCCTGTCAATATCAGGCAGGTAACATTGTCCAGTACTAAGCACGACCTTGGGCCTGTCGACCGTCATGTCGGAATGTACCGATAAAACTAATTAACTACTACTACTACTACTACTACTTCTACTACTACTTCTACTACTACTACTACTACTACTACTACTACTACTACTACTACTACTACACAGTATGGACCGTTGCCATCTTGTAAATATCAACGGGTTGGGAAGGTAGTGCTACAGGTTGGGAAGGGTGTGCTGCAGGTCGGCCGGCTTTGCGCTGCAAGTAGGCTGGCTCTGTGCTGTAGAAACCCACAGGTCGGCAGCACGAAACCTGCAAGTCGGCAGCTCGAAACCCGCAGGTCGGCAGCTCGAAACCTGCAAGTCGGCAGCTCGAAACCCGCAGGTCGGTAAGCACCGACCCACAGGTCGGCAGCTCGAAACCCGCAGGTCGGTAAGCACCGACCCACAGGTCGGCAGCTCGAAACCCGCAAGTCGGCAAGCACCGACCCACAGGTCGGCAGCTCGAAACCCGCAGGTCGGCAGCTCGAAACCCGCAAGTCGGCAGCTCGAAACCCGCAGGTGGGCAGCTCGAAACCCGCAAGTCGGCAGCTCGAAACCCGCAGGTCGGCAGCTCGAAACCCGCAGGTCGGCAGCTCGAAACCTGCAAGTCGGCAGCTCGAAACCCGCAGGTCGGCAGCTCGAAACCCGCAGGTCGGCAGCTCGAAACCTGCAAGTCGGCAGCTCGAAACCCGCAGGTCGGCAGCTCGAAACCCGCAGGTCGGCAGCTCGAAACCTGCAAGTCGGCAGCTCGAAACCCGCAGGTCGTTAGCTCGAAACCTGCAAGTCGGCAGCTCGAAACCCGCAGGTCGGCAGCTCGAAACCTGCAAGTCGGCAGCTCGAAACCCGCAGGTCGGTAAGCACCGACCCACAGGTCGGCAGCTCGAAACCCGCAGGTCGGTAAGCACCGACCCACAGGTCGGCAGCTCGAAACCCGCAGGTCGGTAAGCACCGACCCACAGGTCGGCAGCTCGAAACCTGCAAGTCGGCAGCTCGAAACCCGCAGGTCGGCAGCTCGAAACATGCAAGTCGGCAGCTCGAAACCTGCAAGTCGGCAGCTCGAAACCCACAGGTCGGCAGCTCGAAACCCGCAGGTCGGTAAGCACCGACCCACAGGTCGGCAGCTCGAAACCCGCAGGTCGGTAAGCACCGACCCACAGGTCGGCAGCTCGAAACCCGCAGGTCGGCAGCTCGAAACCCGCAGGTCGGCAGCTAGAAACCTGCAAGTCGGCAGCTCGAAACCCGCAGGTCGGCAGCTCGAAACCTGCAAGTCGGCAGCTCAAAACCCGCAGGTCGGTAAGCACCGACCTACAGGTCGGCAGCTCGAAACCCGCAGGTCGGTAAGCACCGACCCACAGGTCGGCAGCTCGAAACCCGCAGGTCGGCAGCTCGAAACCTGCTAGTCGGCAGCTCGAAACCCGCAGGTCGGCAGCTCGAAACCTGCAAGTCGGCAGCTCGAAACCCGCAGGTCGGCAGCTCGAAACCCGCAAGTCGGCAGCTCGAAACCCGCAGGTCGGCAGCTCGAAACCTGCAAGTCGGCAGCTCGAAACCTGCAAGTCGGCAGCTCGAAACCCGCAGGTCGGCAGCTCGAAACCCGCAGGTCGGTAAGCACCGACCCACAGGTCGGCAGCTCGAAACCCGCAGGTCGGCAGCTCGAAACCCGCAGGTCGGTAAGCACCGACCCACAGGTCGGCAGCTCGAAACCCGCAGGTCAGCAGCTCGAAACCCGCAGGTCGGCAGCTCGAAACCTGCAAGTCGGCAGCTCGAAACCCGCAGGTCGGCAGCTCGAAACCTGCAAGTCGGCAGCTCGAAACCTGCAAGTCGGCAGCTCGAAACCCGCAGGTTGGCAGCTCGAAACCTGCAAGTCGGCAGCTCGAAACCCGCAGGTCGGTAAGCACCGACCCACAGGTCGGCAGCTCGAAACCCGCAGGTCGGCAGCTCGAAACCTGCTAGTCGGCAGCTCGAAACCCGCAGGTCGGCAGCTCGAAACCTGCAAGTCGGCAGCTCGAAACCCGCAGGTCGGTAAGCACCGACCCACAGGTCGGCAGCTCGAAACCCGCAGGTCGGTAAGCACCGACCCACAGGTCGGCAGCTCGAAACCCGCAGGTCGGTAAGCACCGACCCACAGGTCGGCAGCTCGAAACCCGCAGGTCGGTAAGCACCGACCCACAGGTCGGCAGCTCGAAACCCGCAGGTCAGCAGCTCGAAACCCGCAGGTCGGCAGCTCGAAACCCGCAGGTCGGCAGCTCGAAACCTGCAAGTCGGCAGCTCGAAACCCGCAGGTCGGCAAGCACCGACCCACAGGTCGGCAGCTCGAAACCCGCAGGTCGGCAGCTCGAAACCCGCAGGTCGGCAGCTCGAAACCTGCAAGTCGGCAGCTCGAAACCCGCAGGTCGGCAGCTCGAAACCCGCAGGTCGGCAGCTCGAAACCTGCAAGTCGGCAGCTCGAAACCCGCAGGTCGGTAAGCACCGACCCACAGGTCGGCAGCTCGAAACCCGCAGGTCGGTAAGCACCGACCCACAGGTCGGCAGCTCGAAACCCGCAGGTCGGCAGCTCGAAACCTGCTAGTCGGCAGCTCGAAACCCGCAGGTCGGCAGCTCGAAACCTGCAAGTCGGCAGCTCGAAACCCGCAGGTCGGTAAGCACCGACCCACAGGTCGGCAGCTCGAAACCCGCAGGTCAGCAGCTCGAAACCCGCAGGTCGGCAGTCCGAAACCTGCAAGTCGGCAGCCCGAAACCCGCAGGTCGGCAGCTCGAAACCTGCAAGTCGGCAGCTCAAAACCCGCAGGTCGGTAAGCACCGACCCACAGGTCGGCAGCTCGAAACCCGCAGGTCGGTAAGCACCGACCCACAGGTCGGCAGCTCGAAACCCGCAGGTCAGCAGCTCGAAACCCGCAGGTCGGCAGCTCGAAACCTGCAAGTCGGCAGCTCGAAACCCGCAGGTCGGCAGCTCGAAACCCGCAGGTCGGCAGCTCGAAACCTGCAAGTCGGCAGCTCGAAACCCGCAGGTCGGTAAGCACCGACCCACAGGTCGGCAGCTCGAAACCCGCAGGTCAGCAGCTCGAAACCCGCAGGTCGGCAGCTCGAAACCTGCAAGTCGGCAGCTCGAAACCCGCAGGTCGGCAGCTCGAAACCTGCAAGTCGGCAGCTCGAAACCCGCAGGTCGGCAGCTCGAAACCTGCAAGTCGGCAGCTCGAAACCCGCAGGTCGGTAAGCACCGACCCACAGGTCGGCAGCTCGAAACCCGCAGGTCGGCAGCTCGAAACCTGCTAGTCGGCAGCTCGAAACCCGCAGGTCGGCAGCTCGAAACCTGCAAGTCGGCAGCTCGAAACCCGCAGGTCGGCAGCTCGAAACCCGCAAGTCGGCAGCTCGAAACCCGCAGGTCGGCAGCTCGAAACCTGCAAGTCGGCAGCTCGAAACCTGCAAGTCGGCAGCTCGAAACCCGCAGGTCGGCAGCTCGAAACCCGCAGGTCGGTAAGCACCGACCCACAGGTCGGCAGCTCGAAACCCGCAGGTCGGCAGCTCGAAACCCGCAAGTCGGCAGCTCGAAACCCGCAGGTCGGCAGCTCGAAACCTGCAAGTCGGCAGCTCGAAACCCGCAGGTCGGTAAGCACCGACCCACAGGTCGGCAGCTCGAAACCCGCAGGTCGGCAGCTCGAAACCCGCAAGTCGGCAGCTCGAAACCCGCAGGTCGGCAGCTCGAAACCTGCAAGTCGGCAGCTTGAAACCCGCAGGTCGGTCAGCACCGACCCACAGGTCGGCAGCTCGAAACCCGCAGGTCGGCAGCTCGAAACCTGCAAGTCGGCAGCTCGAAACCCGCAGGTCGGCAGCTCGAAACCCGCAAGTCGGCAGCTCGAAACCCGCAGGTCGGCAGCTCGAAACCCGCAGGTCGGCAGCTCGAAACCTGCAAGTCGGCAGCTCGAAACCCGCAGGTCGGTAAGCACCGACCCGCAGGTCGGCAGCTCGAAACCCGCAGGTCGGCAGCTCGAAACCCGCAGGTCGGTAAGCACCGACCCACAGGTCGGCAGCTCGAAACCCGCAGGTCGGTAAGCACCGACCCACAGGTCGGCAGCTCGAAACCCGCAGGTCGGTAAGCACCGACCCACAGGTCGGCAGCTCGAAACCCGCAGGTCGGTAAGCACCGACCCACAGGTCGGCAGCTCGAAACCCGCAGGTCAGCAGCTCGAAACCCGCAGGTCGGCAGCTCGAAACCTGCAAGTCGGCAGCTCGAAACCCGCAGGTCGGCAGCTCGAAACCCGCAGGTCGGCAGCTCGAAACCCGCAGGTCGGCAGCTCGAAACCCGCAAGTCGGCAGCTCGAAACCCGCAGGTCGGCAGCTCGAAACCCGCAGGTCGGCAGCTCGAAACCTGCAAGTCGGCAGCTCGAAACCCGCAGGTCGGTAAGCACCGACCCACAGGTCGGCAGCTCGAAACCCGCAGGTCAGCAGCTCGAAACCCGCAGGTCGGCAGCTCGAAACCTGCAAGTCGGCAGCTCGAAACCCGCAGGTCGGCAGCTCGAAACCCGCAGGTCGGCAGCTCGAAACCTGCAAGTCGGCAGCTCGAAACCCGCAGGTCGGCAGCTCGAAACCTGCAAGTCGGCAGCTCGAAACCCGCAGGTCGGTAAGCACCGACCCACAGGTCGGCAGCTCGAAACCCGCAGGTCGGCAGCTCGAAACCTGCTAGTCGGCAGCTCGAAACCCGCAGGTCGGCAGCTCGAAACCTGCAAGTCGGCAGCTCGAAACCCGCAGGTCGGCAGCTCGAAACCCGCAAGTCGGCAGCTCGAAACCCGCAGGTCGGCAGCTCGAAACCTGCAAGTCGGCAGCCAGAAACCTGCACGTCGGCAGCTCGAAACCCGCAGGTCGGCAGCTCGAAACCCGCAGGTCGGTAAGCACCGACCCACAGGTCGGCAGCTCGAAACCTGCAGGTCGGCAGCTCGAAACCTGCAAGTCGTTTCCTCCAAATCCTTTTCCCCGTCTACGAAAGTGGCAACCCACAGTGAAACAAACAAAAACAATACGACTCTTAGCGGTGGATCACTCGGCTCGTGCGTCGATGAAGAACGCAGCTAGCTGCGAGAACTAATGTGAATTGCAGGACACATTGATCATCGACACTTCGAACGCACCTTGCGGCCCCGGGTTCCTCCCGGGGCTACGCCTGTCTGAGCGTCGCTTTGCAATCAATCGGCAGCTCGAAACCTGCAAGTCGGCAGCTCGAAACCCGCAGGCAATCAATCGGCAGCTCGAAACCTGCAAGTCGGCAGCTCGAAACCCGCAGGTCGGTAAGCACCGACCCACAGGTCGGCAGCTCGAAACCCGCAGGTCGGTAAGCACCGACCCACAGGTCGGCAGCTCGAAACCCGCAGGTCAGCAGCTCGAAACCCGCAGGTCGGCAGCTCGAAACCTGCAAGTCGGCAGCTCGAAACCCGCAGGTCGGCAGCTCGAAACCTGCAAGTCGGCAGCTCGAAACCTGCAAGTCGGCAGCTCGAAACCCGCAGGTTGGCAGCTCGAAACCTGCAAGTCGGCAGCTCGAAACCCGCAGGTCGGTAAGCACCGACCCACAGGTCGGCAGCTCGAAACCCGCAGGTCGGCAGCTCGAAACCTGCTAGTCGGCAGCTCGAAACCCGCAGGTCGGCAGCTCGAAACCTGCAAGTCGGCAGCTCGAAACCCGCAGGTCGGTAAGCACCGACCCACAGGTCGGCAGCTCGAAACCCGCAGGTCGGTAAGCACCGACCCACAGGTCGGCAGCTCGAAACCCGCAGGTCGGTAAGCACCGACCCACAGGTCGGCAGCTCGAAACCCGCAGGTCGGCAGCTCGAAACCTGCAAGTCGGCAGCTCGAAACCCGCAGGTCGGTAAGCACCGACCCACAGGTCGGCAGCTCGAAACCCGCAGGTCGGCAGCTCGAAACCTACAAGTCGGCAGCTCGAAAACCGCAGGTCGGCAGCTCGAAACCCGCAAGTCGGCAGCTCGAAACCC